>NC_139169.1:24889722-25596427 GCF_965202585.1 Thalia democratica | reverse complement strand
TGCCAAATATTATACTAGTAACAAGGCAACTAGTATGAAAATATATTCATTTTTTTACAAATGAAAAATTTTGAAACTTTCAATTAACAACTTTACTAAGCGATAAGCAGCCTAGGATTATGACGGTGATAATACATTTAGTTTCTTTTAATATTCAGGTAGGGATTTAAAACAATTTATTAAAGACATACTCATAGTCGTTAAGTTGAATTATACTATCCTTATATAAACTTGTACTAAACTTAACTGTATCTAACTGGTGTACGAATTGAACGGCTCTTTAAACCAATTATTTTATGCGCTTTATGTTTTCATTAAAAAAACTGTTATTGGGCTTAAACTCAAGACATTATAACAACTAAATAAAGGAAAGTTACTAAATAATAGATCTATCAAATATTAAAACTTTTTTCACTACACCCAAGCATTAATTTTCTGTCTTAATCTATTTAATTATGACAAAGTAAACACAATTTAAATGCAAAAAGTTTATTCAAATGTTTATATAAATAAGTTATCTGATCCGCACTGATTCTGTTTCTGATTCTTTTCATCGTTCCGTCTCCGGCTGTGATCTCATTCTGTTTGAAAAAAATATTTAGCTTTTACTAACAAACTTATCTACTAACGCTACACTTCATTCACATTTTAATCATGCAGTTTATCATTAACTATTTAAACATTGCCTTTAATCTATTAATCATTTGAGCATATCTCAGGGTTGTCAAAAATTTTTTCATGTTTTGAAAATACAATTTTTTTTTTCCACCTTGAGTATGACATAAATTTCAAGGTAAGGAATTCGTTAAATTTAATAACGTTAATGAGGAGATACTGTAATGCTACTTTGAATGTGGTTTATAAAAATTTAAGTGATGATGTCAAATAAAAACTATTGTATAACAAAGACTTCAGAAATTCATTGTTTTTTCGTAAGAATTGATGATAAAAATTCCAGTAATTTTTGTTCAATTTCTAGATGGTTTTTAGCTAACCCTGATAGATGTGTTTCGCAATAGTTATGTGATCAAAATGGATATTTGTTTAATTTAAAATAATAAAACCGAGCTTTTTAAAATTAGCATAAAATTGAGCATCAAACAATTATGGACTTTATTTTGTTCTGTTTATGGTTTGGCAATAAAATACCTAAGAAACTGGTACAAAATGGTTACTTTACAGTAATAAAATACAATAAAAATGTTCAAAGTTTGTTAAATTAGTTACTAAGAAGTAGGTCAATAGTGATATATATTTAAGGTAAACTTTGAAAACGCTTCCTAAAATACATATGTTCAAAAAATAATCAAGGAAGTTGTTACAAAATGTATTATTACACGACTTTATAACAACATTTCAGAAAACAATTCACAAGCAAGATGACCACTTTATTTAGATAATATATCATCATGTTTGTATTACTTTTTTTTAAAATCGATCAACTTTATTATTGACTAGCATTAGTTAACTAAATAGGACTATTTATTATCCTCAGAACTTGTAAAACTAAGAGATTTATGTTTTTAAATTTGTGTTAAGGTGTTTTATAAACTACTTGTTATTACAACATGGCTTCTTGTTTGGTAAACTTATTCACTATAAGTTTAAAAACAATTACAAGTTCAAACGAATGATTTTCAAACATACTATGTAGAAATTACCTTGCGGATGATGCATTCAAAGTGGGAAGAGGAATTGACTCGTAAAGGCCAATCACTCTGGGGATCTGTCTACTGACCTTCACTCAAAGAGAGAGCTTCATGGAAATCCTGTTTAAAAGATTCAATTTAAAAATATTCTTACTATCAGATGTAAGCCCTAATACATAAACCTATCATTTACTTTTATCTGATGACTAATATTTTTATTACTTTCAGCGCTTTAATTCATATATTAAAAAAATAGGAAAAAATGTTTTATAAATTCGTAGTAATGAGTCTAATTTGGGGTGAAAGGTATGATTTTTAACTGCAACAAACTGGTTTGTTTTGGTTTGAATAATTAAATATTTACTTTAAAAACTTAAGTTACTCTACAAAAAATACAAATAATGTGTAAACTTAATCTTGGCATATACCTCTCTTAAAACTTATTTCATAAATTTAAACAACTTTAAAAAATTATAAAGAGATAAAGTATACACATCAACTTGATCCATAAAATACTAAACTAACTGCATAACTATAAAGAACTTAACTATTTACTTAAACAAAAAACACTTAGATTTTAAAATTATGCTAGATAAACTTTTGTGTATATATCAGTTTCACTATGGAAGTGTCCTTGCTACAGATTATCAATACTAAAAAGCTTACAAAATCTGCTTGTTAAAGTAGGGTACTTGTTCAATATGTTAATAGAAATTTTTTGCAGTTTTATAAAGGATATTTTATTTCGAAAGCAAAGTTATTGGATTCTATTAGCAAATTTCTATCGTGACGTAACTATAGTGGTAGGATGGAGCTGATTTTCATTTCTACTGATACTGACGTCGTTCAAAGGACGCATACAAATTTTCATCAACAATAATCGAGTTACTTTGCTGAAATCGTGTTCCAATTTTATTTTTACAATTTCCACTGTGAGGAGTTTTTTATCTTAACTTATACCAGGTGAAGGCATTGGAAATAAAGTTAAATATTTTTGTAAATTTCTAGGAAAATTTTGGAATTTTTTTCTGACTTCAAAGGACTTTTAATTAATTTTTACCGTTTGAAGGCTTTGGAAAACAAGGAATTTTGTAAAATTAAAATGACATAATCTGACTTTTTTTTTAATTTTATCAAATTTCCTGCCTTTTCCTGACTTTTTTAAAACCCCCCATTTTTTCCTGATTTTTTTCTTTTTTTTTAATTTCTCCTGACTTTTCCTGATTTCCTGACTTTTCCTGACCGAGTGGCAACCCTGGTGCTAGATTAAAAAAAAAATTCATTTTGCTTTTTAATTTTAGTGGCAAACTTGCTAATATTTTAGGAAACAATAATTTTTTAGTGGTAAGTTGTCATCAAGCTTATTTATAATATTTTGTATAAAATTGTGGATGGGTAAAAATAATCAAGTATGGTCTTCTATTTAATTTAATCATAGCCTTTTGTTGATTTCTATTATTTTAAAATTAAAAAACGTTGAGTTTAAGAAAAACATTGGAATACAAATAAGTTTTCTTTTGGCCAAACTTTAACATTTAAAACCATCACAATACTCAAAGTGATGTACTAACAAAGTGAGCAAATCTAACTTTGTTGTAACAATATTTTAAATATTTAATTAATTATTTAATAAATTAGTTCGCATCCTAAAAAACATTCTTAGCTTATGTTCATTAGTCTTTAAAACAAGTTTAAAGTTTTTTTGTTAAATTTTACTTTTTACTTGTAATGACCACACTAATTTTTATGTTAAATGAAAAATGATAATGATAAATATACTTAATATTAACAATAATGATAATTTTTACTTGCAATTATTTGAACATTCTGTTGAGTTAAAAGCAATACTAGATTCTATTCCAGTTATTAGGTCAAAAATGAACATTAATTATAAACTACATCACTTATAAACATCACTGAATGAGTTTAATTCAATTTAGATAACATTGTCACCTTTACTTTCTCTAAATTTAACTTTTTATGATTTATTGTAGCTATTAGTACAAAAGCAAGAACTATAACATATTTACCTTGTTACTGCCCTAAGTGAGCAGTTAGAGACCTTCCTGGGTTGAGGTCCAGTTGTTGTGTGCTTACAGATGATTCATGTGCATCATTGCTCAAAATTTCCTCAAGACCCTTGCACATTCTAAAGTTGTAAAAACCTGTCAACACATATAAAATGTAGAAAAAATAACAAGTTATAATCAACACTTGTAACCTTAAAACTTTAATTTGTAAATTACTTATATAAACATAAAAGGTGTTAAAGCAATAAAAGAGACAAACAATTTTGTTTTTTTTTAATACTACGGCTTATCTATGACAGGCTTTTGAAGCATTGAAGCCAATCTAATCTGAGTGACTTAAAACTTATCAATTAGCCTTATGTTAAATTAAAAACAATAAATAGTGAAAAAATTATGTTAGTCAAGTAGTAATATTTAATTACTCAAGAAAAATAAAGACTTGTTATACTGAAGTACACAAAAAAATACCAAATGTATTAACATGGTATTAATACCAGTCTGGATATTTCTTAAAATATTTCCAATGCACCACATAATTTAAATTTCCAAAACATAATGATTATTTATACAAATTATATTATACTTGTGAAAAAAAAACTTTAGTTTTTGGATGTCATATACTTGAAAATTTAAATACATAATATAGTTTACATAAACCAATAATAATGGGGACTTTATTATTTTACACTATCTTATTAAAACAAAAAGTTTTTTCACTCTTTAAAAGACTTTTTATTAGAACTTTTAACAAATAAAAACTAGCTCTGAGAACTAAAAAAAAGCCAACTCATGCAATAATTAGTAGAATACTTACCAAGTCAGAGCTAGTCTCAAAAGGAAACAATTAAAATATAATATGATGAGAAAAAATAAAAAACAAAGTACATTCCAACCATTATTAATGGATGATTGTTTAAATATGGTGACAAATATTTGGAAGGATATTTACAGAAAAACATATGATGTACTTTTCTATTATAAAACTGATATGAACTAGCAAACTATATTAAATTTACTGCATTTCATTAGGCTTGTCACTTTTTTCAATTCTATTTTTGCACTTTAAAATTTGCCGCAATGGAACTCTATTTCAAAATAAATTTTTATTTACCATCTGACTTTTAAGTCAAAAAGTTATTTATTATACCCAATCAAACTTTGCACACAAATAGTTTAGTTATATGATAGTAAATAATACTTAATTTTTCTTTAAAACTTTGTAGGAATTATTTATATTGTCATGATATTTAGAACAGCACAACCAAACTAAAAACAAGATTATATTAAGGAACATATGTGTTGTATAGGAGCTTTTGATATATTAAATTGCAATAAAAACAAAATTTACCTTTATTATAGCTGCTAGGATTGAACCACTTCACACTTTTTAGGTGGGCAAACATCTGCAATACAATATAGTACAACTTGATGAATAGCATAAATTATAATTCAATTACATTTAGCTAAACTTTACATTATGTTTTGCTACCAATTTAAATAAAATAGTCATGTAGACCAACAATTTAGTTTGGAAACTAGGGTCAAATATTGGTTGTTTAATCAGGCTATTTAGTATTAGGTTGAAGGTTAATTCACCAGTACAAGGATTTATTTATCTTTTACTGATTTAGATATGTTCTTGGGGTTGTTTAAACAGTGTTGTTTATTCAACCCTGTACACTTCAAATACCTATATATAGAATTGTTCCCAATCATAGTTAGAAATGAGTGTCTTTAAATATTACTTTAAATCTAAAAATAACAAAATATACAACTTTTACAAACTTTGGTTAGTAGTAGAAGTGTCCATCTTCTCCAAACTAATGCTGACTTGGAAACTTTTACTTTAAAATTATAGAGTGTGATATAATAACAACATTTATTAGATCATGTTGTTTGTCAAAGGAGAAACTATACAACTATGATATGTATAATTTAAGTTTCTACAATTTGGCTGTTTACCAACCTTAGTGGTTTACCATAATTTTTTTTACTACCAGTGTTTATTATGACCAGGGCCTAAGTCATTATTGGTAAACTATAAAACTATCATTTAAAATTAAAAGGAAAAACTAAAACGCTTAATCAATGTAATAAACAATTTAAAATTTAACGAGAAAAACTAATACGTTTAATCAATGTAAACAAAGTTTTTAACTTAAAGAAAAAACTAACACGTTTAATTAATGTAAACAACAATTTAAAATTTGAAGAAAAATCCTAAGATGTTTAATCAAAGTTAACAACAATTTAAACTTACGTTATTTTTAGAAAAAAATAGTTTATCGGTTAATTGCTTAAAGTTTATTTTAATTTGCATATTTTAGCTTATTTCGTATTTTTATAGTTTATATGTTGTTTTCTAAAATAAGGCTTTAAAGAACTTTATACTTCTTTCTACTTCATTTTAAAAGAAGTCTATAATTTACCACGTTTTTTTAAAGACAAATAAGTCCTTATTTATTGGAATTTATTAAAGTTCAACGCAACAGTTGTGTTGTTTTCTTAAATTGTTTTATAAGTTGTTACGTATGTTTTATTTTTTTAATTGCATTGTAATAATAGTTACAATTATAATTATACAATAATTTATGTGTGTTGTTTAATTACAAAATAGATCATGAGAGTAAAATGGCCAAAAAATAAAAGCCAATCAAACACCAGGGCTAGATTTAACTTTAATACTTAACTGAACTATGTCGCTAAAACTAATAATGCGAAGACTAAAATATTTTTTTGTGTAATCTGAAAATTTCGTTCACCCCTAAATGAGGTTCATGTACCCTAAACGTTTCGTGCACGCGAAAAAAAATTGTGTACACTATCGTGCACCAGTTTATTTTGAAGTAATTTTGTGTGCAAACTGTAATGATTTTTTTTATAATTTACTTTGATTAGCTAATTAGTTATAAAATATATTTAGTAAACTCTATTTAGATAAATAAATTTATTAAATTTTATTTATTGTTTTAAGACTAATTAAAACATAAAAAAAAAAACTCACTGGAAAATTGTGTAATTTTTGCCGATAAAAACAACCAGCAAAAAACCGGTCTTCAGAGGACAGAAAATTTTGGAGATGTTTTGGAAATGTATTTCTCCTCATATAAACTGATGCAGAAAATTTAGAAAGTTATATATTTAGTGAGAGAAAAATCGTTTGAATTTCTAAAATAAATTTTAAATAAACAAAGATAGCAGGCAGTTCTATAAGAAAAACTTTTTACATTGTAAGTTAATTGTTTAACTGAGTATAAAGGAGAAGACAAAAGTATTTTAAACACTTTTGTTTTTGGTATATAACAAAAAGAATTGGTGTTTATTAAGTTTGTGTTATCTAAACGACTGCGACTAAAAATAACAAGCATTAATAAAAAAATAAATATAAAATTTATTAAACAATAGTTGTAATTTATTTACTTTTTTGACAATGCTTTACGGTGAATAAACTGTCTACGGCATTTCAAATGCTTTTAAAAGTCTTAAACTTTCTTAAACTTCAAAAAAATTCAAAATTTTTTTACTTAAGCCAGTGTTCAGTACCCTTTTTAAGAAACCATCGAAAAGTTTGTGCAAATAAAAATTAAAACAATCATTTATTAACTAAATAACTATAAATGCTCTGTATTTAGTTTATATTCAAATAAAGTTATGTTAAAGCTTAAACTTAAGGTTTAAAATTTTATAACCTTAAACTAAGTAATGAAAAGTAGATTTTCTAGGTGTGATTTAAGTTTTGATTGAAAAAAACTTTAAGTATTTTCACTGTTTCAATATTTCACGTTCCTGAAATATTTAAATAAAAAGGTACAACCATTTTTTTTTAAATCATGGTGGTTTTTAAGTTTAAAAAAAATTTCATGTTTTACTAATAGAAAAAAAAAAATATTTTAATAAAATTTTTAGGCCAAAATCACTTTAAATCTTATAGACTATTTTGTAGATTTAGAACAGGTTTTTAAATCCGCATTTGATGTTATAGTTAAAAATAATATAAGTTCAAAATAAAATTTTAACAAACTTACATAACTGCAATGGTTAAAAGCAAATAGTAAAACGTCTTTAAAAAAGAAGATTATACAAGTAAAGTTCAGTATTATAAACTTTTTAAGTGAAGTCATGTTGGAAAGAAGTCATGTTGGAATCACTATAACAACACTGATATACAGTCTGTAGTTTTGTAATAAGTAAATTAAAGTAGTTATTAAACACTTTTATTTTATAAACAATACATTATATGACAATTTTATGTAACTAAATTATTGATTAGGTTGAACACTAAAATCTTTCAAAAGTTAAATTCATGTTTAAGTATAATTGTATTTATAAAGTACTTTTTTATTTTTCTAAACAATAACCTATAAATATTTCATTGAAATTATTTCTAAAATTATTATTAATTAGACACTGCATATTTATTTTCTATTTATTTAGTTTTTAGTTCACATTTAGATTTTATTATCTTATAACATTGTATATTAGTTTCATATTTTTGATCATTAATTTAAACTTGTGTTGTTAAATGTTTTTTCAACTGAAATTATTAAACTGAATGTAATTTCATATTAAAAATAAGTTTGAATAAAAAAAATTAAAACTCTATTAGATTAATTTTTTTGTAGAAGGTAGTTTTTCTACCTATATTATTGATGCTGTAGTTATAGTTTTTATATCAAAACAGCTCTGTATTATTAAAGTACTAAGTTATTTGGAGATATAATATCACTTTGATCATGCAAAGAAGGTTAGTTGTTTAGAATAACGTATGCCATATTTTACAATAGTTTTTAAAATACTCTGTAGATTTAAAAAGCTTTATAACGAGAAGTATCCATCAGATTTTTTTTTGTTTTGCTAGCAATAGTCATATATTTTAATTAATTTACAATTGAAGTTTTTAATTTTCAACATAAAGATTAACCATTTTTAAGAAAGCTTCAAAGAAAATATTTTAAAAACTCATCAATTTTAATAGATTGATATTTTTGAGTTTTTAGCTTGAGGCTTTCTTAAGGAACCTATTGAAGTCTAGGCTTTGCTATTTATTGTTAAGTTGTAAATTTATACTTTTTAATCAAACAATGTACAGTTTTTGATTTCTCTAAATATGTACAATTTCAAATTTAATTGGAGTCCAATAAATCAATCCAATAAACAATCCTAGTTTTAACTAATTTGTTTTTGGCAACCCCATATTAAACTTTTCTGTGTAAAATAAATATAAAAAACGTTTATTTAATACCATCTAGGACAAAATTTATACCGGATGACGTCATTAAAACTACGAATATAGTTGGTGAGGAGGAGGTTGTCCAAGGTGTTCAAATGACGCATGCGGAACTCCAGCGGGATCGAGCACCACAACAAGAAGCGGGTGGAACGTCCTTTTTCGTAACAGATCAGGTTAACAACGTATCTAGATCTTTCAAAAATAAACACGATAATGAACTTAAACAAAAACTTATAGATTTTATTAATAAAAAATTTTCAAAAGATGATTGGCATGACTTTTTGAATGTTTATAACATTATCGAAAAACAAGTATACAGTCTAGTTGATGAAAAATACAAAAGTTTCGACCGTTACGCTAAGCAAATTTTTATTGATCAATTAAACGACGATGCAAAACACCATTTAGCTAATAACTTATTTAAGGTTAAATTTAAACACAAGCGGGGAGATTCTTTTTTAATTAACTGGGAATTCAATGTAAAAAGGTTAGACTGCGCGGGGGTAATCTACATCGCGTCAAGAAGGGTAAGGGCGAATTGTTATTTGTTTATTATAGAGATAAAAATAATAAAATTAGAATCAATTTCCCTATGGGAAAAATAGATTATAACGATAATAACAATCTAAAAAGAACTGCGGTAAGGGAACTTTTCGAGGAAACTAATTACGCTTGGCCTGAAGGAGTTAGATTAGAATTGTACCAAGATACTAGTTATTGCTTTACGGTAGATCAAAAAAACTTTAAAAAAAATCACAAATTCTATTTTTTCAAAAACTTCGAGCACGAAATTGACCATGAATTTAAGAAAGACAATGAAATTGAGGGTAGTTTATGGTTACAAGTTGATAAACTTAAAAAGTATTTTGCAAAGTCTGATGAAAAATATGATAACACATCAGGTCGTATCAATTTTATCAATGGAAGTGTTACAGTTAGGTCCTCTAGTTTAAAAAACATTAAAAATTTAAAAACTACTTTTTCTCAAGTATATTTTTCATACTCTGTTGAGAATTTTTTTTTGAGAGGTTCAGCGCTTAGAGATTGTATTTTTGATCCAAATTGCGATACAGGGCATGTTTCGCGTGACAACAGTGAATAAATTTAAGTTTCCTTCAGTTTCGCTTCTTCAGCTTAAGTTTTAGATTCAGATTCAGTTTATTTTATAAATTAATTGTGTTACTCATTTGCAATTTTAGTTTAATCTTTTAGTTTTTGTAATCTTGTTACGTTTTCTTTTATATTTTTTGTTATATATTTGTGGTTTCATAAATTTTAAATTCTAAAATTCTAATTCATTTATAATTTCAAAACTTAAATACAAAGAAGTTAAATTATTTTTTTCTTGATATGATTAGATTTAAGTTGGTTAAGACGTTTCGTAGCATAATGAGTTGTAAAACCACTTAAAATGACAAAATTGCATAAATGATATATAGAAAAATATAAAAAGTTACTGTTATATTAACGATCTAATTTAATAAAAAAAATTACTTCTTACAATTTAAATTCTTTAGGTTACATATTTTTAATCTAAGATTAAAGGGCATAAAAATACTACATAACTAAATTTAAGATAATAAATGAACTAATTACGTATACTATACTGCCGGGTAATGTTGTTACTACCTGTAATCTAGCTATAGGAGGCTTAGTATGGTGGATGATATTGGTGCTTTAGTAGATGATCGACTAAGACATATCAAACCCATTATAATAAAACAACATTAAAAAACTAAAAAAGCAAATGATATTAATAAAAAGAAAAAAAAAGCAATATAAAAGAAAATAACAAACAAAAAGCAATAAAAACAAAGCAAAAATAAAAAAGAAAAAAAAAACGCAAACAAAAAAAAAATAAAAAAAGCAAAAAATAAAAGCAAAAAAAAAAAAACTGAAAACAAACGTAAACAAAAAAAAAAAAAAGAGAATAGAAAAATACAAAAGTAATAGAAAAAAATGTTGTTTTAACGTTAATATAAAAAGTACGTTATTTGTTTATTTATTGTAATATTTAACCATAATTTTTATGCCCTAAATACCGTATAGCTTGAAGCCTTTTGAATGCTCAAGCTAATTAACTGCAAATGCAACCTAAAGAATTTAATTTGTATGTAAATAATTTATAAAGTCTAACTGTACGTTTAAAAATATATTGCAAGTTATTCACCTTTTCTGAATTTGTCATTTTCTTGTGATTTGAATTTTCACTAAGCGCCGAAACGTAGTGACCTCCTGTGAGACAATTAAAAAAAAATTTGATGTAATTTTCCATACGATTTGCCAAATCGTTATTTTTTTCAGATTTTTAAAAAAATAATTCTTTAAAAGACAATGTGGCCTATATGACCGGGGAAACCCGGTGAACCCCCGCCACACGAAACAAAAAGGGGGTAACCCGCACCACGGCGCTGGCTTCACCGTAGCGGTGCGGTCCAGTAGCTGTTTTGTGGTGCGATTGCCTGACGGATGAGAAAAATTGAAACAATTTGATTTGCCTGTTGCAATCAAAGTTCAACGTCAGGAAATTGCACCTCAAAACAGTGAAGCTAACAGCGCCATCTTTTTTAATTTTAGACAAAGTTAATTGTTGATGTTTGTGTCATATAATGTTCATCTAAGATATTGATAGAAACGCTTTTATAAACGATTTATGATAATTTTGTGAACTATTGAAAAATACTTTTTTTTTTTGTCTAGTAGGTAACATTGATTCTAAAGTTTTGAATTGCTTATATTTATGTTAATATAGTTTTTATGCAACAACTAGCAATATATATGTACCACTTTTAATTTGTTAAACTTCATTTCATGTTTAATAAAAACTTAATAAAAAAGTTTAATCTTTAAAAGCTGAAGTTTAATCATTTTTTACACATTGATCAGGGTTTCAAGTTTTTTCAGGCTGCTTTTAAGGTTTAAAAAAGATTTGAATTTTTTTAACAAGGAGAAAATGTAATTTGTATATACATGTCAAAACAAACTTCTTGTTAGTATAATTACATTTATTGGTTAAAAAAATATTTTAAACACATCTATGTATTTGCTATTTAGAATTCCCATCAATTTTTTGAACAGCTAACTTTATTCACAGCAAAACTTCAAAGTAGATATAAAAAGAGTTTTGAAAAAGAACAATAAGAAAATAGTGGGCAAACTCTAAAAATTTAAAAAGAAAATAGAAACACTAACAGGTGAGAAATTTTGTGTTTTATTAATTTTAGATAATATAAGTCGGTGTAATTTGTGTCGATAATCTATGTTATTCTTACAGATGCCTTTATTAATGATGTGTAATATTTGTCTAAAATATTTCAACAAGTTATCGTTTTTTTCTATTAGATAATAATAGATCAAAAGTTTTTTAATTGATAATAATTATGTAAAAGCATAGTTTTTTCAATTTTTATACAACTTTATACAAATTATATATATATGCTACTTTTAGTTTTTTAACTCATTTTAGTGTTAAAAAACAACCAAAATAAGAAGTTTGATAATATTTAAAAGCTGAAGCTAAAGTAAAATATAAATTATATAGCACTTTTAAATGTTCTATTTATAATAAATTAGGTATACTATCAAAATCCACCCGCGTTCAAAATCCACCCAATTTTTAATTTTATTTCCTGTATTTATTATTTTATTTTATATACTTTTTGCTTTTTTTCATCAATTTTTTTATTTGTTTTTGACTATCACTGTTACCCCTAACCCTTACTTTCGATTGCTAAGCGGTTCCCGAATTTGACTGGGTGGATTTTGATCGCGGGTGGATTTTGCATGTGTTCCATAAATTTGTACTATTATTACGTCATAAGAGCCGGAGATAGCTTTTTAAACACAATTAAGTATACCCCATCGTGAGCATGAGTAGCTCAGTCGGTAGAGCGTTGGACTTTTAATTTAACGATCAGGGGTTCAAGTCCCGTGCTAGACTTTATATACTTTAAAACAGCCTAATAATTTAAAAAAGAAGATAAAATATAGTTAAAATACATCATAAAATAAGTTTCTTGATTTATAAACACCTTTATGGGTTTAAAAAACACTTGTTTTAAAAAATGATGTGCATATAAAATACATTAAAAATACTGTATGTTTACTTACCCTTTTGTTATCATTCACATCACTAGTTTTTATTTATATGACAAACAATTTTTTCCGAAATTGCTTATAACTGTTTCAGTTCTTATTTCATCAATTGTCAAAGCTAAAACATATTTAAGTTTATTGAGTGAACAAATTTTTCATGATATATGTTATGACATTTAAAACAAAAGTTATCAAGTTAGTCAATTTTTAAAAAATGTGAATGAACAAGTGTTTTAAGTTATAAATTTTTAATTATTTTCTCTATAATTGCAACAATATGAAAAATCGACAAAAAAAAATCACATTTTTGATATGTTTACGGATTAAGTACATACCTTTTAACAAATAGCTTTGTACCGCGTGAGCGGTAATTGTCTCTTTTTTTGAAAAAAACTTTTGGTAAAACATTATTTTTCCTGAAATCTTAAGCTTATGCTTTTTTAATTGTTCTAAATTGCCAAAATACTTAAAGCTTTTAAGGTTAAGGTTAATGTCCAAAGAAAAAATAGTTTATACTAAAAGTGTTTTGTAACAAGGTCTGAATTTTTAAGCCCTGACTTATTGGTTTCAGTCCTTTTTTTGGCCTGCTTATATCTGCCTCTCTCGTACTTTATAATCACAATATACAAAACCAAATCCATTGGATTCAGATTTTTTGGGCGCTTTGATGTCAGTACTTAAGTTTTCAAGTTTGAATATATATCAAAAAAGACAATTCAATTTAAAAGTCTAGTTAAGGATTATTAATATCAAATAGCAGCCTCAGATTTGGTTTGATATATTTGTAGTTTTAGAATCAACTGTTAAAAGAAAAACCGAAAAAAAAACACCATAACAACTCAAAATGGTTTTATTCACTTTGAGTTACCAAAAAGTTTAAACAAGAATTATACTTTTATTATTACAAATAAAAGTTGTGCACAATTTAAAGAAAGTTTTATGGTGGCATTATTTGTTTTTAAAATAAAACACTGTAAATTTAAAAACAATGCTTAGACTAGTAAAATAAAATTTACATAAAAGATCAAAAAAAATTCAGCTATCAAAAGGTATAAGTTTTGAAGTTTCTAACAAAGGGAAAATTTGCATAAACATTAGGCGGGCTTATATGACCGCGCATAAACTAAATTATGTTTTTATTTGTGACGTAAACAATCAAATAAGATTTTAGAAGAATATTAATTTTTCATTTGAATCATTTCTCTAGAAAACCTTGTGTTGTAAGTACATCTAGTTAACAGTATATTTTTTTTTGTTGACAATTTTTTCTTGTTCTTTTTTTACAATGCATGAATTATTATGAATTAATATGAAAACATCAATGAGCTAGTACATGTTGCAAGCTTTAGATGATATACGATCAACTTCTTTAAACAAATAATTTTGTCTGTTGAACATATGTGTTTTATCAACATCTTTTGATAAACAACTCTTTACTTTTTTCTGTTGAAATTTCAATCAGTTACATGTTTTTTTCTTCTTGTTGTAACTGTAACTACTTAGGTAGAAACTTATTTTTAAGTTCGGAGTTATGACTTCTTAGTATCAATATTTCTATTGAAACTTATGAAGCAATAATGTTATAAAACAGTTAAATTATTTTCACAGTTTCAAGCAATTTAACAGTAGTAAAGTTTGAATTCTTTGTTTCAATCTTACAAAATACTTTCTAATTGTAATAAATTAACATCTTTGGACAAATAACTGTTTACTTTTGTGTGATGAAAATTTAAACAGTTACAAGTTGTGTTCTTCTATTGTAACTGTAACTATAGAGGTACAAACTTATTTTAAGCTTTTAGTTATTATTTATTACTATCAATATTTCTATTTAAACATGTAAAACAATAGCGTTAAAAAATACTTGAAATAATTTCAAAGTTTCAAGCAATCACAAGCATTAAAGTTTCAAGCAACTACAAGTTGAACTATTTGATTTCTTTGTTTCCACCTTAGATAACTGTTATATATAGATATTTTCCAACTGTTACAAATTAACTCTTTTGAACTTACAATTGTTTCTAATTTTGAGATTGTATTTGCATATTTTTAGATGATTGCTTTATGCCTAGGTAGCTATTTTGAAATCCACTGTCTTTTTGCTTTAATTCTATATGATTTCTCTCATGAATACTTTATATTCAAGTATAGCTAGTTCAGGCTGTTTTAAGCATTTAAGAGTATAAATTAAACATAAGTATGACTTGATCAATTGTACTTTTGTTCAGTTTATATTGTTACTTGCTATTCATGTTAGATAAGAGATCGGTTTTAGTCAGTTAAAGTGAATTTTTAAAAATTGTTTACTATAATAATATTTTCACAATTTACGTGTGGTGGTAGGCATATGTATAAAAAAACAATTTAAAAACAATCTGTTTAATCAAATTAAGTCAACGAGTTTGCTATTCTTTTGCAATTTATTTATTACTACACTTTTAGGAACTGACCAAAAACCGGTGTTCTATCTGATTTGACTATTTATAACATGATGGCTAATAAAAAAGACTCGATTAAAAACTGTTGAAAATGTTCATTTTTCTTTTTTTGTTAACTTTGAAAATTATTTTTGGAGTGTAGAATTATCAAAATTTTTGGGAAATTCCTTAATGTGAAAGTATAAAATATAATAAAGGGTAGCGAACCAATTTCAAAATATCGACAAAGTCCTACGCTGGCGGACACCTTCGGTGTCCTGGCTCCGGACTTTGTCGATATTTTGAAATTGGTTCTTAGGGCGTCGTCGTAATGCTTACGCCGGTTGAATAAGTTTTCTCTTTGATACAGGAACTCTAAATAACCACATTTATAATAAAGTCGAAATTTTTGTTTTAGATCAGTAAAATTGGCTTATATTTATTATAAGGAAAACAGGGTTTAGCTTGGTATAGTTTTTAAGTGCAACTAGATCAGAAGATTATTATATATGTTACAAGAAGTGTATTTTACACGATAACCACACACCCGGCTATAGAGAAAAATAGTATTTGTGCAACATATAAATTTATATATAGATCTAAAAATAAGTTGATTATACTAGTAACAAGGCAACTAGTATGAAAATATATTCATTTTTTTACAAATGAAAAATTTTGAAACTTTCAATTAACAACTTTACTAAGCGATAAGCAGCCTAGGATTATGACGGTGATAATACATTTAGTTTCTTTTAATATTCAGGTAGGGATTTAAAACAATTTATTAAAGACATACTCATAGTAGTTAAGTTGAATTATACTATCCTTATATAAACTTGTACTAAACTTAACTGTATCTAACTGGTGTACGAATTGAACGGCTCTTTAAACCAATTATTTTATGCGCTTTATGTTTTCATTAAAAAAACTGTTATTGGGCTTAAACTCAAGACATTATAACAACTAAATAAAGGAAAGTTACTAAATAATAGATCTATCAAATATTAAAACTTTTTTCACTACACCCAAGCATTAATTTTCTGTCTTAATCTATTTAATTATGACAAAGTAAACACAATTTAAATGCAAAAAGTTTATTCAAATGTTTATATAAATAAGTTATCTGATCCGCACTGATTCTGTTTCTGATTCTTTTCATCGTTCCGTCTCCGGCTGTGATCTCATTCTGTTTGAAAAAAATATTTAGCTTTTACTAACAAACTTATCTACTAACGCTACACTTCATTCACATTTTAATCATGCAGTTTATCATTAACTATTTAAACATTGCCTTTAATCTATTAATCATTTGAGCATATCTCAGGGTTGTCAAAAATTTTTTCATGTTTTGAAAATACAATTTTTTTTTTCCACCTTGAGTATGACATAAATTTCAAGGTAAGGAATTCGTTAAATTTAATAACGTTAATGAGGAGATACTGTAATGCTACTTTGAATGTGGTTTATAAAAATTTAAGTGATGATGTCAAATAAAAACTATTGTATAACAAAGACTTCAGAAATTCATTGTTTTTTCGTAAGAATTGATGGATAAAAATTCCAGTAATTTTTGTTCAATTTCTAGATGGTTTTTAGCTAACCCTGATAGATGTGTTTCGCAATAGTTATGTGATCAAAATGGATATTTGTTTAATTTAAAATAATAAAACCGAGCTTTTTAAAATTAGCATAAAATTGAGCATCAAACAATTATGGACTTTATTTTGTTCTGTTTATGGTTTGGCAATAAAATACCTACGAAACTGGTACAAAATGGTTACTTTACAGTAATAAAATACAATAAAAATGTTCAAAGTTTGTTAAATTAGTTACTAAGAAGTAGGTCAATAGTGATATATATTTAAGGTAAACTTTGAAAACGCTTCCTAAAATACATATGTTCAAAAAATAATCAAGGAAGTTGTTACAAAATGTATTATTACACGACTTTATAACAACATTTCAGAAAACAATTCACAAGCAAGATGACCACTTTATTTAGATAATATATCATCATGTTTGTATTACTTTTTTTTAAAATCGATCAACTTTATTATTGACTAGCATTAGTTAACTAAATAGGACTATTTATTATCCTCAGAACTTGTAAAACTAAGAGATTTATGTTTTTAAATTTGTGTTAAGGTGTTTTATAAACTACTTGTTATTACAACATGGCTTCTTGTTTGGTAAACTTATTCACTATAAGTTTAAAAACAATTACAAGTTCAAACGAATGATTTTCAAACATACTATGTAGAAATTACCTTGCGGATGATGCATTCAAAGTGGGAAGAGGAATTGACTCGTAAAGGCCAATCACTCTGGGGATCTGTCTACTGACCTTCACTCAAAGAGAGAGCTTCATGGAAATCCTGTTTAAAAGATTCAATTTAAAAATATTCTTACTATCAGATGTAAGCCCTAATACATAAACCTATCATTTACTTTTATCTGATGACTAATATTTTTATTACTTTCAGCGCTTTAATTCATATATTAGAAAAATAGGAAAAAATGTTTTATAAATTCGTAGTAATGAGTCTAATTTGGGGTGAAAGGTATGATTTTTAACTGCAACAAACTGGTTTGTTTTGGTTTGAATAATTAAATATTTACTTTAAAAACTTAAGTTACTCTACAAAAAATACAAATAATGTGTAAACTTAATCTTGGCATATACCTCTCTTAAAACTTATTTCATAAATTTAAACAACTTTAAAAAATTATAAAGAGATAAAGTATACACATCAACTTGATCCATAAAATACTAAACTAACTGCATAACTATAAAGAACTTAACTATTTACTTAAACAAAAAACACTTAGATTTTAAAATTATGCTAGATAAACTTTTGTGTATATATCAGTTTCACTATGGAAGTGTCCTTGCTACAGATTATCAATACTAAAAAGCTTACAAAATCTGCTTGTTAAAGTAGGGTACTTGTTCAATATGTTAATAGAAATTTTTTGCAGTTTTATAAAGGATATTTTATTTCGAAAGCAAAGTTATTGGATTCTATTAGCAAATTTCTATCGTGACGTAACTATAGTGGTAGGATGGAGCTGATTTTCATTTCTACTGATACTGACGTCGTTCAAAGGACGCATACAAATTTTCATCAACAATAATCGAGTTACTTTGCTGAAATCGTGTTCCAATTTTATTTTTACAATTTCCACTGTGAGGAGTTTTTTATCTTAACTTATACCAGGTGAAGGCATTGGAAATAAAGTTAAATATTTTTGTAAATTTCTAGGAAAATTTTGGAATTTTTTTCTGACTTCAAAGGACTTTTAATTAATTTTTACCGTTTGAAGGCTTTGGAAAACAAGGAATTTTGTAAAATTAAAATGACATAATCTGACTTTTTTTTTAATTTTATCAAATTTCCTGCCTTTTCCTGACTTTTTTAAAACCCCCCATTTTTTCCTGATTTTTTTCTTTTTTTTTAATTTCTCCTGACTTTTCCTGATTTCCTGACTTTTCCTGACCGAGTGGCAACCCTGATGCTAGATTAAAAAAAAAATTCATTTTGCTTTTTAATTTTAGTGGCAAACTTGCTAATATTTTAGGAAACAATAATTTTTTAGTGGTAAGTTGTCATCAAGCTTATTTATAATATTTTGTATAAAATTGTGGATGGGTAAAAATAATCAAGTATGGTCTTCTATTTAATTTAATCATAGCCTTTTGTTGATTTCTATTATTTTAAAATTAAAAAACGTTGAGTTTAAGAAAAACATTGGAATACAAATAAGTTTTCTTTTGGCCAAACTTTAACATTTAAAACCATCACAATACTCAAAGTGATGTACTAACAAAGTGAGCAAATCTAACTTTGTTGTAACAATATTTTAAATATTTAATTAATTATTTAATAAATTAGTTCGCATCCTAAAAAACATTCTTAGCTTATGTTCATTAGTCTTTAAAACAAGTTTAAAGTTTTTTTGTTAAATTTTACTTTTTACTTGTAATGACCACACTAATTTTTATGTTAAATGAAAAATGATAATGATAAATATACTTAATATTAACAATAATGATAATTTTTACTTGCAATTATTTGAACATTCTGTTGAGTTAAAAGCAATACTAGATTCTATTCCAGTTATTAGGTCAAAAATGAACATTAATTATAAACTACATCACTTATAAACATCACTGAATGAGTTTAATTCAATTTAGATAACATTGTCACCTTTACTTTCTCTAAATTTAACTTTTTATGATTTATTGTAGCTATTAGTACAAAAGCAAGAACTATAACATATTTACCTTGTTACTGCCCTAAGTGAGCAGTTAGAGACCTTCCTGGGTTGAGGTCCAGTTGTTGTGTGCTTACAGATGATTCATGTGCATCATTGCTCAAAATTTCCTCAAGACCCTTGCACATTCTAAAGTTGTAAAAACCTGTCAACACATATAAAATGTAGAAAAAATAACAAGTTATAATCAACACTTGTAACCTTAAAACTTTAATTTGTAAATTACTTATATAAACATAAAAGGTGTTAAAGCAATAAAAGAGACAAACAATTTTGTTTTTTTTTAATACTACGGCTTATCTATGACAGGCTTTTGAAGCATTGAAGCCAATCTAATCTGAGTGACTTAAAACTTATCAATTAGCCTTATGTTAAATTAAAAACAATAAATAGTGAAAAAATTATGTTAGTCAAGTAGTAATATTTAATTACTCAAGAAAAATAAAGACTTGTTATACTGAAGTACACAAAAAAATACCAAATGTATTAACATGGTATTAATACCAGTCTGGATATTTCTTAAAATATTTCCAATGCACCACATAATTTAAATTTCCAAAACATAATGATTATTTATACAAATTATATTATACTTGTGAAAAAAAAACTTTAGTTTTTGGATGTCATATACTTGAAAATTTAAATACATAATATAGTTTACATAAACCAATAATAATGGGGACTTTATTATTTTACACTATCTTATTAAAACAAAAAGTTTTTTCACTCTTTAAAAGACTTTTTATTAGAACTTTTAACAAATAAAAACTAGCTCTGAGAACTAAAAAAAAGCCAACTCATGCAATAATTAGTAGAATACTTACCAAGTCAGAGCTAGTCTCAAAAGGAAACAATTAAAATATAATATGATGAGAAAAAATAAAAAACAAAGTACATTCCAACCATTATTAATGGATGATTGTTTAAATATGGTGACAAATATTTGGAAGGATATTTACAGAAAAACATATGATGTACTTTTCTATTATAAAACTGATATGAACTAGCAAACTATATTAAATTTACTGCATTTCATTAGGCTTGTCACTTTTTTCAATTCTATTTTTGCACTTTAAAATTTGCCGCAATGGAACTCTATTTCAAAATAAATTTTTATTTACCATCTGACTTTTAAGTCAAAAAGTTATTTATTATACCCAATCAAACTTTGCACACAAATAGTTTAGTTATATGATAGTAAATAATACTTAATTTTTCTTTAAAACTTTGTAGGAATTATTTATATTGTCATGATATTTAGAACAGCACAACCAAACTAAAAACAAGATTATATTAAGGAACATATGTGTTGTATAGGAGCTTTTGATATATTAAATTGCAATAAAAACAAAATTTACCTTTATTATAGCTGCTAGGATTGAACCACTTCACACTTTTTAGGTGGGCAAACATCTGCAATACAATATAGTACAACTTGATGAATAGCATAAATTATAATTCAATTACATTTAGCTAAACTTTACATTATGTTTTGCTACCAATTTAAATAAAATAGTCATGTAGACCAACAATTTAGTTTGGAAACTAGGGTCAAATATTGGTTGTTTAATCAGGCTATTTAGTATTAGGTTGAAGGTTAATTCACCAGTACAAGGATTTATTTATCTTTTACTGATTTAGATATGTTCTTGGGGTTGTTTAAACAGTGTTGTTTATTCAACCCTGTACACTTCAAATACCTATATATAGAATTGTTCCCAATCATAGTTAGAAATGAGTGTCTTTAAATATTACTTTAAATCTAAAAATAACAAAATATACAACTTTTACAAACTTTGGTTAGTAGTAGAAGTGTCCATCTTCTCCAAACTAATGCTGACTTGGAAACTTTTACTTTAAAATTATAGAGTGTGATATAATAACAACATTTATTAGATCATGTTGTTTGTCAAAGGAGAAACTATACAACTATGATATGTATAATTTAAGTTTCTACAATTTGGCTGTTTACCAACCTTAGTGGTTTACCATAATTTTTTTTACTATCAGTGTTTATTATGACCAGGGCCTAAGTCATTATTGGTAAACTATAAAACTATTATTTAAAATTAAAAGAAAAAACTAAAACGCTTAATCAATGTAATAAACAATTTAAAATTTAACGAGAAAAACTAATACGTTTAATCAATGTAAACAAAGTTTTTAACTTAAAGAAAAAACTAACACGTTTAATTAATGTAAACAACAATTTAAAATTTGAAGAAAAATCCTAAGATGTTTAATCAAAGTTAACAACAATTTAAACTTACGTTATTTTTAGAAAAAAATAGTTTATCGGTTAATTGCTTAAAGTTTATTTTAATTTGCATATTTTAGCTTATTTCGTATTTTTATAGTTTATATGTTGTTTTCTAAAATAAGGCTTTAAAGAACTTTATACTTCTTTCTACTTCATTTTAAAAGAAGTCTATAATTTACCACGTTTTTTTAAAGACAAATAAGTCCTTATTTATTGGAATTTATTAAAGTTCAACGCAACAGTTGTGTTGTTTTCTTAAATTGTTTTATAAGTTGTTACGTATGTTTTATTTTTTTAATTGCATTGTAATAATAGTTACAATTATAATTATACAATAATTTATGTGTGTTGTTTAATTACAAAATAGATCATGAGAGTAAAATGGCCAAAAAATAAAAGCCAATCAAACACCAGGGCTAGATTTAACTTTAATACTTAACTGAACTATGTCGCTAAAACTAATAATGCGAAGACTAAAATATTTTTTTGTGTAATCTGAAAATTTCGTTCACCCCTAAATGAGGTTCATGTACCCTAAACGTTTCGTGCACGCGAAAAAAAATTGTGTACACTATCGTGCACCAGTTTATTTTGAAGTAATTTTGTGTGCAAACTGTAATGATTTTTTTTATAATTTACTTTGATTAGCTAATTAGTTATAAAATACATTTAGTAAACTTTATTTAGATAAATAAATTTATTAAATTTTATTTATTGTTTTAAGACTAATTAAAACATAAAAAAAAAACTCACTGGAAAATTGTGTAATTTTTGCCGATAAAAACAACCAGCAAAAAACCGGTCTTCAGAGGACAGAAAATTTTGGAGATGTTTTGGAAATGTATTTCTCCTCATATAAACTGATGCAGAAAAGTTAGAAAGTTATATATTTAGTGAGAGAAAAATCGTTTGAATTTCTAAAATAAATTTTAAACAAACAAAGATAGCAGGCAGTTCTATAAGAAAAACTTTTTACATTGTAAGTTAATTGTTTAACTGAGTATAAAGGAGAAGACAAAAGTATTTTAAACACTTTTGTTTTTGGTATATAACAAAAAGAATTGGTGTTTATTAAGTTTGTGTTATCTAAACGACTGCGACTAAAAATAACAAGCATTAATAAAAAAATAAATATAAAATTTATTAAACAATAGTTGTAATTTATTTACTTTTTTGACAATGCTTTACGGTGAATAAACTGTCTACGGCATTTCAAATGCTTTTAAAAGTCTTAAACTTTCTTAAACTTCAAAAAAATTCAAAATTTTTTTACTTAAGCCAGTGTTCAGTACCCTTTTTAAGAAACCATCGAAAAGTTTGTGCAAATAAAAATTAAAACAATCTTTTATTAACTAAATAACTATAAATGCTCTGTATTTAGTTTATATTCAAATAAAGTTATGTTAAAGCTTAAACTTAAGGTTTAAAATTTTATAACCTTAAACTAAGTAATGAAAAGTAGATTTTCTAGGTGTGATTTAAGTTTTGATTGAAAAAAACTTTAAGTATTTTCACTGTTTCAATATTTCACGTTCCTGAAATATTTAAATAAAAAGGTACAACCATTTTTTTTTAAATCATGGTGGTTTTTAAGTTTAAAAAAAATTTCATGTTTTACTAATAGAAAAGAAAAATATTTTAATAAAATTTTTAGGCCAAAATCACTTTAAATCTTATAGACTATTTTGTAGATTTAGAACAGGTTTTTAAATCCGCATTTGATGTTATAGTTAAAAATAATATAAGTTCAAAATAAAATTTTAACAAACTTACATAACTGCAATGGTTGAAAGCAAATAGTAAAACGTCTTTAAAAAAGAAGATTATACAAGTAAAGTTCAGTATTATAAACTTTTTAAGTGAAGTCATGTTGGAAAGAAGTCATGTTGGAATCACTATAACAACACTGATATACAGTCTGTAGTTTTGTAATAAGTAAATTAAAGTAGTTATTAAACACTTTTATTTTATAAACAATACATTATATGACAATTTTATGTAACTAAATTATTGATTAGGTTGAACACTAAAATCTTTCAAAAGTTAAATTCATGTTTAAGTATAATTGTATTTATAAAGTACTTTTTTATTTTTCTAAACAATAACCTATAAATATTTCATTGAAATTATTTCTAAAATTATTATTAATTAGACACTGCATATTTATTTTCTATTTATTTAGTTTTTAGTTCACATTTAGATTTTATTATCTTATAACATTGTATATTAGTTTCATATTTTTGATCATTAATTTAAACTTGTGTTGTTAAATGTTTTTTCAACTGAAATTATTAAACTGAATGTAATTTCATATTAAAAATAAGTTTGAATAAAAAAAATTAAAACTCTATTAGATTAATTTTTTTGTAGAAGGTAGTTTTTCTACCTATATTATTGATGCTGTAGTTATAGTTTTTATATCAAAACAGCTCTGTATTATTAAAGTACTAAGTTATTTGGAGATATAATATCACTTTGATCATGCAAAGAAGGTTAGTTGTTTAGAATAACGTATGCCATATTTTACAATAGTTTTTAAAATACTCTGTAGATTTAAAAAGCTTTATAACGAGAAGTATCCATCAGATTTTTTTTTGTTTTGCTAGCAATAGTCATATATTTTAATTAATTTACAATTGAAGTTTTTAATTTTCAACATAAAGATTAACCATTTTTAAGAAAGCTTCAAAGAAAATATTTTAAAAACTCATCAATTTTAATAGATTGATATTTTTGAGTTTTTAGCTTGAGGCTTTCTTAAGGAACCTATTGAAGTCTAGGCTTTGCTATTTATTGTTAAGTTGTAACTTTATACTTTTTAATCAAACAATGTACAGTTTTTGATTTCTCTAAATATGTACAATTTCAAATTTAATTGGAGTCCAATAAATCAATCCAATAAACAATCCTAGTTTTAACTAATTTGTTTTTGGCAACCCCATATTAAACTTTTCTGTGTAAAATAAATATAAAAAACGTTTATTTAATACCATCTAGGACAAAATTTATACCGGATGACGTCATTAAAACTACGAATATAGTTGGTGAGGAGGAGGTTGTCCAAGGTGTTCAAATGACGCATGCGGAACTCCAGCGGGATCGAGCACCACAACAAGAAGCGGGTGGAACGTCCTTTTTCGTAACAGATCAGGTTAACAACGTATCTAGATCTTTCAAAAATAAACACGATAATGAACTTAAACAAAAACTTATAGATTTTATTAATAAAAAATTTTCAAAAGATGATTGGCATGACTTTTTGAATGTTTATAACATTATCGAAAAACAAGTATACAGTCTAGTTGATGAAAAATACAAAAGTTTCGACCGTTACGCTAAGCAAATTTTTATTGATCAATTAAACGACGATGCAAAACACCATTTAGCTAATAACTTATTTAAGGTTAAATTTAAACACAAGCGGGGAGATTCTTTTTTAATTAACTGGGAATTCAATGTAAAAAGGTTAGACTGCGCGGGGGTAATCTTACATCGCGTCAAGAAGGGTAAGGGCGAATTGTTATTTGTTTATTATAGAGATAAAAATAATAAAATTAGAATCAATTTCCCTATGGGAAAAATAGATTATAACGATAATAACAATCTAAAAAGAACTGCGGTAAGGGAACTTTTCGAGGAAACTAATTACGCTTGGCCTGAAGGAGTTAGATTAGAATTGTACCAAGATACTAGTTATTGCTTTACGGTAGATCAAAAAAACTTTAAAAAAAATCACAAATTCTATTTTTTCAAAAACTTCGAGCACGAAATTGACCATGAATTTAAGAAAGGCAATGAAATTGAGGGTAGTTTATGGTTACAAGTTGATAAACTTAAAAAGTATTTTGCAAAGTCTGATGAAAAATATGATAACACATCAGGTCGTATCAATTTTATCAATGGAAGTGTTACAGTTAGGTCCTCTAGTTTAAAAAACATTAAAAATTTAAAAACTACTTTTTCTCAAGTATATTTTTCATACTCTGTTGAGAATTTTTTTTTGAGAGGTTCAGCGCTTAGAGATTGTATTTTTGATCCAAATTGCGATACAGGGCATGTTTCGCGTGACAACAGTGAATAAATTTAAGTTTCCTTCAGTTTCGCTTCTTCAGCTTAAGTTTTAGATTCAGATTCAGTTTATTTTATAAATTAATTGTGTTACTCATTTTGCAATTTTAGTTTAATCTTTTAGTTTTTGTAATCTTGTTACGTTTTCTTTTATATTTTTCGTTATATATTTGTGGTTTCATAAATTTAAATTCTAAAATTCTAATTCATTTATAATTTCAAAACTTAAATACAAAGAAGTTAAATTATTTTTTTCTTGATATGATTAGATTTAAGTTGGTTAAGACGTTTCGTAGCATAATGAGTTGTAAAACCACTTAAAATGACAAAATTGCATAAATGATATATAGAAAAATATAAAAAGTTACTGTTATATTAACGATCTAATTTAATAAAAAAAATTACTTCTTACAATTTAAATTCTTTAGGTTACATATTTTTAATCTAAGATTAAAGGGCATAAAAATACTACATAACTAAATTTAAGATAATAAATGAACTAATTACGTATACTATACTGCCGGGTAATGTTGTTACTACCTGTAATCTAGCTATAGGAGGCTTAGTATGGTGGATGATATTGGTGCTTTAGTAGATGATCGACTAAGACATATCAAACCCATTATAATAAAACAACATTAAAAAACTAAAAAAGCAAATGATATTAATAAAAAGAAAAAAAAGCAATATAAAAGAAAATAACAAACAAAAAGCAATAAAAACACAGCAAAAATAAAAAATAAAAAAAAAACGCAAACAAAAAAAAAATAAAAAAAGCAAAAAATAAAAGCAAAAAAAAAAAAACTGAAAACAAACGTAAACAAAAAAAAAAAAAAGAGAATAGAAAAATACAAAAGTAATAGAAAAAAATGTTGTTTTAACGTTAATATAAAAAGTACTTTATTTGTTTATTTATTGTAATATTTAACCATAATTTTTATGCCCTAAATACCGTATAGCTTGAAGCCTTTTGAATGCTCAAGCTAATTAACTGCAAATGCAACCTAAAGAATTTAATTTGTATGTAAATAATTTATAAAGTCTAACTGTACGTTTAAAAATATATTGCAAGTTATTCACCTTTTCTGAATTTGTCATTTTCTTGTGATTTGAATTTTCACTAAGCGCCGAAACGTAGTGACCTCCTATGAGACAATTAAAAAAAAAATTGATGTAATTTTCCATACGATTTGCCAAATCGTTATTTTTTTCAGATTTTTAAAAAAATAATTCTTTAAAAGACAATGTGGCCTATATGACCGGGGAAACCCGGTGAACCCCCGCCACACGAAACAAAAAGGGGGTAACCCGCACCACGGCGCTGGCTTCACCGTAGCGGTGCGGTCCAGTAGCTGTTTTGTGGTGCGATTGCCTGACGGATGAGAAAAATTGAAACAATTTGATTTGCCTGTTGCAATCAAAGTTCAACGTCAGGAAATTGCACCTCAAAACAGTGAAGCTAACAGCGCCATCTTTTTTAATTTTAGACAAAGTTAATTGTTGATGTTTGTGTCATATAATGTTCATCTAAGATATTGATAGAAACGCTTTTATAAACGATTTATGATAATTTTGTGAACTATTGAAAAATACTTTTTTTTTTTGTCTAGTAGGTAACATTGATTCTAAAGTTTTTGAATTGCTTATATTTATGTTAATATAGTTTTTATGCAACAACTAGCAATATATATGTACCACTTTTAATTTGTTAAACTTCATTTCATGTTTAATAAAAACTTAATAAAAAAGTTTAATCTTTAAAAGCTGAAGTTTAATCATTTTTTACACATTGATCAGGGTTTCAAGTTTTTTCAGGCTGCTTTTAAGGTTTAAAAAAAGATTTGAATTTTTTTAACAAGGAGAAAATGTAATTTGTATATACATGTCAAAACAAACTTCTTGTTAGTATAATTACATTTATTGGTTAAAAAAATATTTTAAACACATCTATGTATTTGCTATTTAGAATTCCCATCAATTTTTTGAACAGCTAACTTTATTCACAGCAAAACTTCAAAGTAGATATAAAAAGAGTTTTGAAAAAGAACAATAAGAAAATAGTGGGCAAACTCTAAAAATTTAAAAAGAAAATAGAAACACTAACAGGTGAGAAATTTTGTGTTTTATTAATTTTAGATAATATAAGTCGGTGTAATTTGTGTCGATAATCTATGTTATTCTTACAGATGCCTTTATTAATGATGTGTAATATTTGTCTAAAATATTTCAACAAGTTATCGTTTTTTTCTATTAGATAATAATAGATCAAAAGTTTTTTAATTGATAATAATTATGTAAAAGCATAGTTTTTTCAATTTTTATACAACTTTATACAAATTATATATATATGCTACTTTTAGTTTTTTAACTCATTTTAGTGTTAAAAAACAACCAAAATAAGAAGTTTGATAATATTTAAAAGCTGAAGCTAAAGTAAAATATAAATTATATAGCACTTTTAAATGTTCTATTTATAATAAATTAGGTATACTATCAAAATCCACCCGCGTTCAAAATCCACCCAATTTTTAATTTTATTTCCTGTATTTATTATTTTATTTTATATACTTTTTGCTTTTTTTCATCAATTTTTTTATTTGTTTTTGACTATCACTGTTACCCCTAACCCTTACTTTCGATTGCTAAGCGGTTCCCGAATTTGACTGGGTGGATTTTGATCGCGGGTGGATTTTGCATGTGTTCCATAAATTTGTACTATTATTACGTCATAAGAGCCGGAGATAGCTTTTTAAACACAATTAAGTATACCCCATCGTGAGCATGAGTAGCTCAGTCGGTAGAGCGTTGGACTTTTAATTTAACGATCAGGGGTTCAAGTCCCGTGCTAGACTTTATATACTTTAAAACAGCCTAATAGTTTAAAAAAGAAGATAAAATATAGTTAAAATACATCATAAAATAAGTTTCTTGATTTATAAACACCTTTATGGGTTTAAAAAACACTTGTTTTAAAAAATGATGTGCATATAAAATACATTAAAAATACTGTATGTTTACTTACCCTTTTGTTATCATTCACATCACTAGTTTTTATTTATATGACAAACAATTTTTTCCGAAATTGCTTATAACTGTTTCAGTTCTTATTTCATCAATTGTCAAAGCTAAAACATATTTAAGTTTATTGAGTGAACAAATTTTTCATGATATATGTTATGACATTTAAAACAAAAGTTATCAAGTTAGTCAATTTTTAAAAAATGTGAATGAACAAGTGTTTTAAGTTATAAATTTTTAATTATTTTCTCTATAATTGCAACAATATGAAAAATCGACAAAAAAAAATCACATTTTTGATATGTTTACGGATTAAGTACATACCTTTTAACAAATAGCTTTGTACCGCGTGAGCGGTAATTGTCTCTTTTTTTGAAAAAAACTTTTGGTAAAACATTATTTTTCCTGAAATCTTAAGCTTATGCTTTTTTAATTGTTCTAAATTGCCAAAATACTTAAAGCTTTTAAGGTTAAGGTTAATGTCCAAAGAAAAAATAGTTTATACTAAAAGTGTTTTGTAACAAGGTCTGAATTTTTAAGCCCTGACTTATTGGTTTCAGTCCTTTTTTTGGCCTGCTTATATCTGCCTCTCTCGTACTTTATAATCACAATATACAAAACCAAATCCATTGGATTCAGATTTTTTGGGCGCTTTGATGTCAGTACTTAAGTTTTCAAGTTTGAATATATATCAAAAAAGACAATTCAATTTAAAAGTCTAGTTAAGGATTATTAATATCAAATAGCAGCCTCAGATTTGGTTTGATATATTTGTAGTTTTAGAATCAACTGTTAAAAGAAAACCGAAAAAAAAACACCATAACAACTCAAAATGGTTTTATTCACTTTGAGTTACCAAAAAGTTTAAACAAGAATTATACTTTTATTATTACAAATAAAAGTTGTGCACAATTTAAAGAAAGTTTTATGGTGGCATTATTTGTTTTTAAAATAAAACACTGTAAATTTAAAAACAATGCTTAGACTAGTAAAATAAAATTTACATAAAAGATCAAAAAAAATTCAGCTATCAAAAGGTATAAGTTTTGAAGTTTCTAACAAAGGGAAAATTTGCATAAACATTAGGCGGGCTTATATGACCGCGCATAAACTAAATTATGTTTTTATTTGTGACGTAAACAATCAAATAAGATTTTAGAAGAATATTAATTTTTCATTTGAATCATTTCTCTAGAAAACCTTGTGTTGTAAGTACATCTAGTTAACAGTATATTTTTTTTTGTTGACAATTTTTTCTTGTTCTTTTTTTACAATGCATGAATTATTATGAATTAATATGAAAACATCAATGAGCTAGTACATGTTGCAAGCTTTAGATGATATACGATCAACTTCTTTAAACAAATAATTTTGTCTGTTGAACATATGTGTTTTATCAACATCTTTTGATAAACAACTCTTTACTTTTTTCTGTTGAAATTTCAATCAGTTACATGTTTTTTTCTTCTTGTTGTAACTGTAACTACTTAGGTAGAAACTTATTTTTAAGTTCGGAGTTATGACTTCTTAGTATCAATATTTCTATTGAAACTTATGAAGCAATAATGTTATAAAACAGTTAAATTATTTTCACAGTTTCAAGCAATTTAACAGTAGTAAAGTTTGAATTCTTTGTTTCAATCTTACAAAATACTTTCTAATTGTAATAAATTAACATCTTTGGACAAATAACTGTTTACTTTTGTGTGATGAAAATTTAAACAGTTACAAGTTGTGTTCTTCTATTGTAACTGTAACTATAGAGGTACAAACTTATTTTAAGCTTTTAGTTATTATTTATTACTATCAATATTTCTATTTAAACATGTAAAACAATAGCGTTAAAAAATACTTGAAATAATTTCAAAGTTTCAAGCAATCACAAGCATTAAAGTTTCAAGCAACTACAAGTTGAACTATTTGATTTCTTTGTTTCCACCTTAGATAACTGTTATATATAGATATTTTCCAACTGTTACAAATTAACTCTTTTGAACTTACAATTGTTTCTAATTTTGAGATTGTATTTGCATATTTTTAGATGATTGCTTTATGCCTAGGTAGCTATTTTGAAATCCACTGTCTTTTTGCTTTAATTCTATATGATTTCTCTCATGAATACTTTATATTCAAGTATAGCTAGTTCAGGCTGTTTTAAGCATTTAAGAGTATAAATTAAACATAAGTATGACTTGATCAATTGTACTTTTGTTCAGTTTATATTGTCACTTGCTATTCATGTTAGATAAGAGATCGGTTTTAGTCAGTTAAAGTGAATTTTTAAAAATTGTTTACTATAATAATATTTTCACAATTTACGTGTGGTGGTAGGCATATGTATAAAAAAACAATTTAAAAACAATCTGTTTAATCAAATTAAGTCAACGAGTTTGCTATTCTTTTGCAATTTATTTATTACTACACTTTTAGGAACTGACCAAAAACCGGTGTTCTATCTGATTTGACTATTTATAACATGATGGCTAATAAAAAAGACTCGATTAAAAACTGTTGAAAATGTTCATTTTATTTTTTTTGTTAACTTTGAAAATTATTTTTGGAGTGTAGAATTATCAAAATTTTTGGGAAATTCCTTAATGTGAAAGTATAAAATATAATAAAGGGTAGCGAACCAATTTCAAAATATCGACAAAGTCCTACGCTGGCGGACACCTTCGGTGTCCTGGCTCCGGACTTTGTCGATATTTTGAAATTGGTTCTTAGGGCGTCGTCGTAATGCTTACGCCGGTTGAATAAGTTTTCTCTTTGATACAGGAACTCTAAATAACCACATTTATAATAAAGTCGAAATTTTTGTTTTAGATCAGTAAAATTGGCTTATATTTATTATAAGGAAAACAGGGTTTAGCTTGGTATAGTTTTTAAGTGCAACTAGATCAGAAGATTATTATATATGTTACAAGAAGTGTATTTTACACGATAACCACACACCCGGCTATAGAGAAAAATAGTATTTGTGCAACATATAAATTTATATATAGATCTAAAAATAAGTTGCCAAATATTATACTAGTAACAAGGCAACTAGTATGAAAATATATTCATTTTTTTACAAATGAAAAATTTTGAAACTTTCAATTAACAACTTTACTAAGCGATAAGCAGCCTAGGATTATGACGGTGATAATACATTTAGTTTCTTTTAATATTCAGGTAGGGATTTAAAACAATTTATTAAAGACATACTCATAGTCGTTAAGTTGAATTATACTATCCTTATATAAACTTGTACTAAACTTAACTGTATCTAACTGGTGTACGAATTGAACGGCTCTTTAAACCAATTATTTTATGCGCTTTATGTTTTCATTAAAAAAACTGTTATTGGGCTTAAACTCAAGACATTATAACAACTAAATAAAGGAAAGTTACTAAATAATAGATCTATCAAATATTAAAACTTTTTTCACTACACCCAAGCATTAATTTTCTGTCTTAATCTATTTAATTATGACAAAGTAAACACAATTTAAATGCAAAAAGTTTATTCAAATGTTTATATAAATAAGTTATCTGATCCGCACTGATTCTGTTTCTGATTCTTTTCATCGTTCCGTCTCCGGCTGTGATCTCATTCTGTTTGAAAAAAATATTTAGCTTTTACTAACAAACTTATCTACTAACGCTACACTTCATTCACATTTTAATCATGCAGTTTATCATTAACTATTTAAACATTGCCTTTAATCTATTAATCATTTGAGCATATCTCAGGGTTGTCAAAAATTTTTTCATGTTTTGAAAATATAATTTTTTTTTTCCACCTTGAGTATGACATAAATTTCAAGGTAAGGAATTCGTTAAATTTAATAACGTTAATGAGGAGATACTGTAATGCTACTTTGAATGTGGTTTATAAAAATTTAAGTGATGATGTCAAATAAAAACTATTGTATAACAAAGACTTCAGAAATTCATTGTTTTTTCGTAAGAATTGATGATAAAAATTCCAGTAATTTTTGTTCAATTTCTAGATGGTTTTTAGCTAACCCTGATAGATGTGTTTCGCAATAGTTATGTGATCAAAATGGATATTTGTTTAATTTAAAATAATAAAACCGAGCTTTTTAAAATTAGCATAAAATTGAGCATCAAACAATTATGGACTTTATTTTGTTCTGTTTATGGTTTGGCAATAAAATACCTAAGAAACTGGTACAAAATGGTTACTTTACAGTAATAAAATACAATAAAAATGTTCAAAGTTTGTTAAATTAGTTACTAAGAAGTAGGTCAATAGTGATATATATTTAAGGTAAACTTTGAAAACGCTTCCTAAAATACATATGTTCAAAAGATAATCAAGGAAGTTGTTACAAAATGTATTATTACACGACTTTATAACAACATTTCAGAAAACAATTCACAAGCAAGATGACCACTTTATTTAGATAATATATCATCATGTTTGTATTACTTTTTTTTAAAATCGATCAACTTTATTATTGACTAGCATTAGTTAACTAAATAGGACTATTTATTATCCTCAGAACTTGTAAAACTAAGAGATTTATGTTTTTAAATTTGTGTTAAGGTGTTTTATAAACTACTTGTTATTACAACATGGCTTCTTGTTTGGTAAACTTATTCACTATAAGTTCAAAAACAATTACAAGTTCAAACGAATGATTTTAAAACATACTATGTAGAAATTACCTTGCGGATGATGCATTCAAAGTGGGAAGAGGAATTGACTCGTAAAGGCCAATCACTCTGGGGATCTGTCTACTGACCTTCACTCAAAGAGAGAGCTTCATGGAAATCCTGTTTAAAAGATTCAATTTAAAAATATTCTTACTATCAGATGTAAGCCCTAATACATAAACCTATCATTTACTTTTATCTGATGACTAATATTTTTATTACTTTCAGCGCTTTAATTCATATATTAAAAAAATAGGAAAAAATGTTTTATAAATTCGTAGTAATGAGTCTAATTTGGGGTGAAAGGTATGATTTTTAACTGCAACAAACTGGTTTGTTTTGGTTTGAATAATTAAATATTTACTTTAAAAACTTAAGTTACTCTACAAAAAATACAAATAATGTGTAAACTTAATCTTGGCATATACCTCTCTTAAAACTTATTTCATAAATTTAAACAACTTTAAAAAATTATAAAGAGATAAAGTATACACATCAACTTGATCCATAAAATACTAAACTAACTGCATAACTATAAAGAACTTAACTATTTACTTAAACAAAAAACACTTAGATTTTAAAATTATGCTAGATAAACTTTTGTGTATATATCAGTTTCACTATGGAAGTGTCCTTGCTACAGATTATCAATACTAAAAAGCTTACAAAATCTGCTTGTTAAAGTAGGGTACTTGTTCAATATGTTAATAGAAATTTTTTGCAGTTTTATAAAGGATATTTTATTTCGAAAGCAAAGTTATTGGATTCTATTAGCAAATTTCTATCGTGACGTAACTATAGTGGTAGGATGGAGCTGATTTTCATTTCTACTGATACTGACGTCGTTCAAAGGACGCATACAAATTTTCATCAACAATAATCGAGTTACTTTGCTGAAATCGTGTTCCAATTTTATTTTTACAATTTCCACTGTGAGGAGTTTTTTATCTTAACTTATACCAGGTGAAGGCATTGGAAATAAAGTTAAATATTTTTGTAAATTTCTAGGAAAATTTTGGAATTTTTTTCTGACTTCAAAGGACTTTTAATTAATTTTTACCGTTTGAAGGCTTTGGAAAACAAGGAATTTTGTAAAATTAAAATGACATAATCTGACTTTTTTTTTAATTTTATCAAATTTCCTGCCTTTTCCTGACTTTTTTAAAACCCCCCATTTTTTCCTGATTTTTTTCTTTTTTTTTAATTTCTCCTGACTTTTCCTGATTTCCTGACTTTTCCTGACCGAGTGGCAACCCTGATGCTAGATTAAAAAAAAAAATCATTTTGCTTTTTAATTTTAGTGGCAAACTTGCTAATATTTTAGGAAACAATAATTTTTTAGTGGTAAGTTGTCATCAAGCTTATTTATAATATTTTGTATAAAATTGTGGATGGGTAAAAATAATCATAATTGTATAATTATAATTGTAACTATTATTACAATGCAACTAAAAAAATAAAACATACGTAACAACTTATAAAACAATTTAAGAAAACAACACAACTGTTGCGTTGAACTTTAATAAATTCCAATAAATAAGGACTTATTTGTCTTTAAAAAAACGTGGTAAATTATAGACTTCTTTTAAAATGAAGTAGAAAGAAGTATAAAGTTCTTTAAAGCCTTATTTTAGAAAACAACATATAAACTATAAAAATACGAAATAAGCTAAAATATGCAAATTAAAATAAACTTTAAGCAATTAACCGATAAACTATTTTTTTCTAAAAATAACGTAAGTTTAAATTGTTGTTAACTTTGATTAAACATCTTAGGATTTTTCTTCAAATTTTAAATTGTTGTTTACATTAATTAAACGTGTTAGTTTTTTCTTTAAGTTAAAAACTTTGTTTACATTGATTAAACGTATTAGTTTTTCTCGTTAAATTTTAAATTGTTTATTACATTGATTAAGCGTTTTAGTTTTTTCTTTTAATTTTAAATAATAGTTTTATAGTTTACCAATAATGACTTAGGCCCTGGTCATAATAAACACTGATAGTAAAAAAAAATTATGGTAAACCACTAAGGTTGGTAAACAGCCAAATTGTAGAAACTTAAATTATACATATCATAGTTGTATAGTTTCTCCTTTGACAAACAACATGATCTAATAAATGTTGTTATTATATCACACTCTATAATTTTAAAGTAAAAGTTTCCAAGTCAGCATTAGTTTGGAGAAGATGGACACTTCTACTACTAACCAAAGTTTGTAAAAGTTGTATATTTTGTTATTTTTAGATTTAAAGTAATATTTAAAGACACTCATTTCTAACTATGATTGGGAACAATTCTATATATAGGTATTTGAAGTGTACAGGGTTGAATAAACAACACTGTTTAAACAACCCCAAGAACATATCTAAATCAGTAAAAGATAAATAAATCCTTGTACTGGTGAATTAACCTTCAACCTAATACTAAATAGCCTGATTAAACAACCAATATTTGACCCTAGTTTCCAAACTAAATTGTTGGTCTACATGACTATTTTATTTAAATTGGTAGCAAAACATAATGTAAAGTTTAGCTAAATGTAATTGAATTATAATTTATGCTATTCATCAAGTTGTACTATATTGTATTGCAGATGTTTGCCCACCTAAAAAGTGTGAAGTGGTTCAATCCTAGCAGCTATAATAAAGGTAAATTTTGTTTTTATTGCAATTTAATATATCAAAAGCTCCTATACAACACATATGTTCCTTAATATAATCTTGTTTTTAGTTTGGTTGTGCTGTTCTAAATATCATGACAATATAAATAATTCCTACAAAGTTTTAAAGAAAAATTAAGTATTATTTACTATCATATAACTAAACTATTTGTGTGCAAAGTTTGATTGGGTATAATAAATAACTTTTTGACTTAAAAGTCAGATGGTAAATAAAAATTTATTTTGAAATAGAGTTCCATTGCGGCAAATTTTAAAGTGCAAAATAGAATTGAAAAAAGTGACAAGCCTAATGAAATGCAGTAAATTTAATATAGTTTGCTAGTTCATATCAGTTTTATAATAGAAAAGTACATCATATGTTTTTCTGTAAATATCCTTCCAAATATTTGTCACCATATTTAAACAATCATCCATTAATAATGGTTGGAATGTACTTTGTTTTTTATTTTTTCTCATCATATTATATTTTAATTGTTTCCTTTTGAGACTAGCTCTGACTTGGTAAGTATTCTACTAATTATTGCATGAGTTGGCTTTTTTTTAGTTCTCAGAGCTAGTTTTTATTTGTTAAAAGTTCTAATAAAAAGTCTTTTAAAGAGTGAAAAAACTTTTTGTTTTAATAAGATAGTGTAAAATAATAAAGTCCCCATTATTATTGGTTTATGTAAACTATATTATGTATTTAAATTTTCAAGTATATGACATCCAAAAACTAAAGTTTTTTTTTCACAAGTATAATATAATTTGTATAAATAATCATTATGTTTTGGAAATTTAAATTATGTGGTGCATTGGAAATATTTTAAGAAATATCCAGACTGGTATTAATACCATGTTAATACATTTGGTATTTTTTTGTGTACTTCAGTATAACAAGTCTTTATTTTTCTTGAGTAATTAAATATTACTACTTGACTAACATAATTTTTTCACTATTTATTGTTTTTAATTTAACATAAGGCTAATTGATAAGTTTTAAGTCACTCAGATTAGATTGGCTTCAATGCTTCAAAAGCCTGTCATAGATAAGCCGTAGTATTAAAAAAAAACAAAATTGTTTGTCTCTTTTATTGCTTTAACACCTTTTATGTTTATATAAGTAATTTACAAATTAAAGTTTTAAGGTTACAAGTGTTGATTATAACTTGTTATTTTTTCTACATTTTATATGTGTTGACAGGTTTTTACAACTTTAGAATGTGCAAGGGTCTTGAGGAAATTTTGAGCAATGATGCACATGAATCATCTGTAAGCATACAACAACTGGACCTCAACCCAGGAAGGTCTCTAACTGCTCACTTAGGGCAGTAACAAGGTAAATATGTTATAGTTCTTGCTTTTGTACTAATAGCTACAATAAATCATAAAAAGTTAAATTTAGAGAAAGTAAAGGTGACAATGTTATCTAAATTGAATTAAACTCATTCAGTGATGTTTATAAGTGATGTAGTTTATAATTAATGTTCATTTTTGACCTAATAACTGGAATAGAATCTAGTATTGCTTTTAACTCAACAGAATGTTCAAATAATTGCAAGTAAAAATTATCATTATTGTTAATATTAAGTATATTTATCATTATCATTTTTCATTTAACATAAAAATTAGTGTGGTCATTACAAGTAAAAAGTAAAATTTAACAAAAAAACTTTAAACTTGTTTTAAAGACTAATGAACATAAGCTAAGAATGTTTTTTAGGATGCGAACTAATTTATTAAATAATTAATTAAATATTTAAAATATTGTTACAACAAAGTTAGATTTGCTCACTTTGTTAGTACATCACTTTGAGTATTGTGATGGTTTTAAATGTTAAAGTTTGGCCAAAAGAAAACTTATTTGTATTCCAATGTTTTTCTTAAACTCAACGTTTTTTAATTTTAAAATAATAGAAATCAACAAAAGGCTATGATTAAATTAAATAGAAGACCATACTTGATTATTTTTACCCATCCACAATTTTATACAAAATATTATAAATAAGCTTGATGACAACTTACCACTAAAAAATTATTGTTTCCTAAAATATTAGCAAGTTTGCCACTAAAATTAAAAAGCAAAATGAATTTTTTTTTTAATCTAGCATCAGGGTTGCCACTCGGTCAGGAAAAGTCAGGAAATCAGGAAAAGTCAGGAGAAATTAAAAAAAAAGAAAAAAATCAGGAAAAAATGGGGGGTTTTAAAAAAGTCAGGAAAAGGCAGGAAATTTGATAAAATTAAAAAAAAAGTCAGATTATGTCATTTTAATTTTACAAAATTCCTTGTTTTCCAAAGCCTTCAAACGGTAAAAATTAATTAAAAGTCCTTTGAAGTCAGAAAAAAATTCCAAAATTTTCCTAGAAATTTACAAAAATATTTAACTTTATTTCCAATGCCTTCACCTGGTATAAGTTAAGATAAAAAACTCCTCACAGTGGAAATTGTAAAAATAAAATTGGAACACGATTTCAGCAAAGTAACTCGATTATTGTTGATGAAAATTTGTATGCGTCCTTTGAACGACGTCAGTATCAGTAGAAATGAAAATCAGCTCCATCCTACCACTATAGTTACGTCACGATAGAAATTTGCTAATAGAATCCAATAACTTTGCTTTCGAAATAAAATATCCTTTATAAAACTGCAAAAAATTTCTATTAACATATTGAACAAGTACCCTACTTTAACAAGCAGATTTTGTAAGCTTTTTAGTATTGATAATCTGTAGCAAGGACACTTCCATAGTGAAACTGATATATACACAAAAGTTTATCTAGCATAATTTTAAAATCTAAGTGTTTTTTGTTTAAGTAAATAGTTAAGTTCTTTATAGTTATGCAGTTAGTTTAGTATTTTATGGATCAAGTTGATGTGTATACTTTATCTCTTTATAATTTTTTAAAGTTGTTTAAATTTATGAAATAAGTTTTAAGAGAGGTATATGCCAAGATTAAGTTTACACATTATTTGTATTTTTTGTAGAGTAACTTAAGTTTTTAAAGTAAATATTTAATTATTCAAACCAAAACAAACCAGTTTGTTGCAGTTAAAAATCATACCTTTCACCCCAAATTAGACTCATTACTACGAATTTATAAAACATTTTTTCCTATTTTTTTAATATATGAATTAAAGCGCTGAAAGTAATAAAAATATTAGTCATCAGATAAAAGTAAATGATAGGTTTATGTATTAGGGCTTACATCTGATAGTAAGAATATTTTTAAATTGAATCTTTTAAACAGGATTTCCATGAAGCTCTCTCTTTGAGTGAAGGTCAGTAGACAGATCCCCAGAGTGATTGGCCTTTACGAGTCAATTCCTCTTCCCACTTTGAATGCATCATCCGCAAGGTAATTTCTACATAGTATGTTTGAAAATCATTCGTTTGAACTTGTAATTGTTTTTAAACTTATAGTGAATAAGTTTACCAAACAAGAAGCCATGTTGTAATAACAAGTAGTTTATAAAACACCTTAACACAAATTTAAAAACATAAATCTCTTAGTTTTACAAGTTCTGAGGATAATAAATAGTCCTATTTAGTTAACTAATGCTAGTCAATAATAAAGTTGATCGATTTTAAAAAAAAGTAATACAAACATGATGATATATTATCTAAATAAAGTGGTCATCTTGCTTGTGAATTGTTTTCTGAAATGTTGTTATAAAGTCGTGTAATAATACATTTTGTAACAACTTCCTTGATTATTTTTTGAACATATGTATTTTAGGAAGCGTTTTCAAAGTTTACCTTAAATATATATCACTATTGACCTACTTCTTAGTAACTAATTTAACAAACTTTGAACATTTTTATTGTATTTTATTACTGTAAAGTAACCATTTTGTACCAGTTTCTTAGGTATTTTATTGCCAAACCATAAACAGAACAAAATAAAGTCCATAATTGTTTGATGCTCAATTTTATGCTAATTTTAAAAAGCTCGGTTTTATTATTTTAAATTAAACAAATATCCATTTTGATCACATAACTATTGCGAAACACATCTATCAGGGTTAGCTAAAAACCATCTAGAAATTGAACAAAAATTACTGGAATTTTTATCATCAATTCTTACGAAAAAACAATGAATTTCTGAAGTCTTTGTTATACAATAGTTTTTATTTGACATCATCACTTAAATTTTTATAAACCACATTCAAAGTAGCATTACAGTATCTCCTCATTAACGTTATTAAATTTAACGAATTCCTTACCTTGAAATTTATGTCATACTCAAGGTGGAAAAAAAAAATTGTATTTTCAAAACATGAAAAAATTTTTGACAACCCTGAGATATGCTCAAATGATTAATAGATTAAAGGCAATGTTTAAATAGTTAATGATAAACTGCATGATTAAAATGTGAATGAAGTGTAGCGTTAGTAGATAAGTTTGTTAGTAAAAGCTAAATATTTTTTTCAAACAGAATGAGATCACAGCCGGAGACGGAACGATGAAAAGAATCAGAAACAGAATCAGTGCGGATCAGATAACTTATTTATATAAACATTTGAATAAACTTTTTGCATTTAAATTGTGTTTACTTTGTCATAATTAAATAGATTAAGACAGAAAATTAATGCTTGGGTGTAGTGAAAAAAGTTTTAATATTTGATAGATCTATTATTTAGTAACTTTCCTTTATTTAGTTGTTATAATGTCTTGAGTTTAAGCCCAATAACAGTTTTTTTAATGAAAACATAAAGCGCATAAAATAATTGGTTTAAAGAGCCGTTCAATTCGTACACCAGTTAGATACAGTTAAGTTTAGTACAAGTTTATATAAGGATAGTATAATTCAACTTAACGACTATGAGTATGTCTTTAATAAATTGTTTTAAATCCCTACCTGAATATTAAAAGAAACTAAATGTATTATCACCGTCATAATCCTAGGCTGCTTATCGCTTAGTAAAGTTGTTAATTGAAAGTTTCAAAATTTTTCATTTGTAAAAAAATGAATATATTTTCATACTAGTTGCCTTGTTACTAGTATAATATTTGGCAACTTATTTTTAGATCTATATATAAATTTATATGTTGCACAAATACTATTTTTCTCTATAGCCGGGTGTGTGGTTATCGTGTAAAATACACTTCTTGTAACATATATAATAATCTTCTGATCTAGTTGCACTTAAAAACTATACCAAGCTAAACCCTGTTTTCCTTATAATAAATATAAGCCAATTTTACTGATCTAAAACAAAAATTTCGACTTTATTATAAATGTGGTTATTTAGAGTTCCTGTATCAAAGAGAAAACTTATTCAACCGGCGTAAGCATTACGACGACGCCCTAAGAACCAATTTCAAAATATCGACAAAGTCCGGAGCCAGGACACCAAAGGTGTCCGCCAGCGTAGATATTTTGAAATTGGTTCGCTACCCTTTATTATATTTTATACTTTCACATTAAGGAATTTCCCAAAAAAATGTTTAAAGAAGTTGATCGTATATCATCTAAAGCTTGCAACATGTACTAGCTCATTGATGTTTTCATATTAATTCATAATAATTCATGCATTGTAAAAAAAGAACAAGAAAAAATTGTCAACAAAAAAAAATATACTGTTAACTAGATGTACTTACAACACAAGGTTTTCTAGAGAAATGATTCAAATGAAAAATTAATATTCTTCTAAAATCTTATTTGATTGTTTACGTCACAAATAAAAACATAATTTAGTTTATGCGCGGTCATATAAGCCCGCCTAATGTTTATGCAAATTTTCCCTTTGTTAGAAACTTCAAAACTTATACCTTTTGATAGCTGAATTTTTTTTGATCTTTTATGTAAATTTTATTTTACTAGTCTAAGCATTGTTTTTAAATTTACAGTGTTTTATTTTAAAAACAAATAATGCCACCATAAAACTTTCTTTAAATTGTGCACAACTTTTATTTGTAATAATAAAAGTATAATTCTTGTTTAAACTTTTTGGTAACTCAAAGTGAATAAAACCATTTTGAGTTGTTATGGTGTTTTTTTTTCGGTTTTCTTTTAACAGTTGATTCTAAAACTACAAATATATCAAACCAAATCTGAGGCTGCTATTTGATATTAATAATCCTTAACTAGACTTTTAAATTGAATTGTCTTTTTTGATATATATTCAAACTTGAAAACTTAAGTACTGACATCAAAGCGCCCAAAAAATCTGAATCCAATGGATTTGGTTTTGTATATTGTGATTATAAAGTACGAGAGAGGCAGATATAAGCAGGCCAAAAAAAGGACTGAAACCAATAAGTCAGGGCTTAAAAATTCAGACCTTGTTACAAAACACTTTTAGTATAAACTATTTTTTCTTTGGACATTAACCTTAACCTTAAAAGCTTTAAGTATTTTGGCAATTTAGAACAATTAAAAAAGCATAAGCTTAAGATTTCAGGAAAAATAATGTTTTACCAAAAGTTTTTTTCAAAAAAAGATTGATTGCAATTTATCAGAAATGCAGGTTTACTAAATTTGGTTGTTTTGTCGCATCTATTTTGCAAAGCCTCCCATGTATTCGAATGCAATGAAATACATGCAAGCAACCAGCATGAGTAAGTCGTCAAACTACTGGTTGACTGTCAAGTCACGCAACTTAATGCACTTTTTTAATCTACTCACATTTACTCACTTTACTCACAAATTTCTAAAAATCCTTTTTTTAATTACTCACTTTACTCATTAATTTCTCAAACTCCAGGTCTTTTTGCCTGAACTGTCAAATTCCAGGTTTCCAGGTAAATGGCATCCCTACAAAGTGTCTTAGTGTAAAAGTATCTTCATTTAACTTTGTGCCCTCGTCCAATTTTGTACGCTCGTGCAGATTTGACAGCTACCAAAAATAGTATATTACTTTGTATATATATATATTTGAACGTACATAGTGGAGTAAAATAAATAGTTATTACAAAATAAAATTTAATGTTAATGCAAAAAACTAAACATTTGAAAAAAAAAATTTAAAGAATTAAACTTTTAATACTCTTGAAGTCAGGGACTCCAAAACTTTTTTTTCAAAAGACCCATTTTTAGAAATTAAAAAAGCTATAGCTCCCTCCAACTAGATACTTGAAAAATTACCATTCAATTAACCCTAGAATTTTTTTGTATTTATCTCCATAATCAACTATAAAATATTTAGTGTAAGTTTCAAACTTTGAAAAATATTTTTTCATAAGGTCCCCATATGGCCTTTTTAGTACTCATGGCCACCTAAATTTCTGTCACGGCAAGCTTTAGGTGGCCATGGAGGTCAACTTTAGGAAATGCTGCTTTAAGTAACTAACTGTCTTAATTAATAATGAAATAAACATATCAACTCTTTTCAATTTTATTACTTAGTTTTTATCCTAAAAGTAAACAAAATGAATAACTCTAACTATTAATTTACTTTTTTTTCATAATTGTAATAACTTCAATCATAAATGAGTTAATCAATACTTAAACTTAACCTTTTAATTCTTTTATAACAATCTAAAAAACTATGTTGCACTAAACTATAAAACTATCATATATGTCAAAAAAAAATTGTTTTATAATAAATACAGTTTCAAATAGTAGTACTGTTATTAGCTCTTTTAAAGATAAAAAGCTATGCAGTAAAATTATCACTTTAAATAACATTTTAAGTTATGAAATGAAAAACTATGTGGTTTTACTCTTATTTCAAACAAATTACAAGCTGGTTGCTAAAAAGCAGTTCATGTAAAATTTAAAACAATTCTTTTATATTATAAAATAAATGAACAAAGTTTCTACTTTGAGTTTGAAAACCAAGAAGCCAAATTGATGTTAGAGTTAGATATTGACAAGTTTTACTAAAATGGCTGTTTACTAAAATATAATTTTCAAATTTATAAAGAATATTATGTACAAGTAAAAAATTAGTTTAATAGCAGACAAAAAAGTTAAATAGTTTTTAAAACATGAATAAATGTATAGGAAAAGAAGATTTTTTAGTAAAACAATACTTTGATTAAAAATAAGTAATAAACTTTCTAAATATAAAAGATTTATGTAGAGCATACATTTTTGTGAAAACAAAGCATCAAATTTCTATATACTTTAAGTTAATACTAATAATCTACTAATAAACCATAAGAAAATAAATTAACACGTTTTGCTTAATAATTTAGCAATTTTATAATAAAATGATTACATAAATCTTGGTATTAGCATTGTATAAAACTATTTGAGCTATCAGAATTTTGTATATTTTCTTTCAAACAAAATTATAATTTTTAAACAGTTAAAAAACCTAAGAAAAACTACAATTAAAAAAACAACTTAGTTGAAAAATAATTTATTTGAAAAAAAGATTAAATTGGTATTGTTGTAAGTTTTTGAGTTCTCTTTTGTAGCCTAACTTAATTTCAGTAGTTTATTTCAAAGCAAAACGGTCTCACTCTCATTATAATTTATCTAAACGATTTTAAGATATCTCTTTTAAGAAATCACTCTTAAATATAAATAAAAAAAAAACTGGTTGATGTAACCAGAGAAAGCAACTTGCTTTTATTCATATAAAATGGACAGCACATAGATAATAGATAATTTTACTTTTAGTTTATTTTTTTTAGCTGCACTTTTCATTGCTGTTTTGTATGTTTTAAAATTATGCTATTGATGCATATGTGTTTTTCAGACATTATTCAACCTTTATTAACCTTAATCAAGATTCACACAACCCAGTTGCCACTGTAGCGTATAGTCAAAGCTACTTGAGCATGAAGTTTTAAGTTATAACAAACAAAAGTTATATAAAGTATTCTGAAATGTTTTAACATTCTTGTTCTTCTGCTAAACAACATTCTTTTCTTTACAAAATTGTTGAAAAAAAACCAATAATGTTCTTAAAATTCTAGATGAATTTTTACACTATTTAAGTAAAATAATTTACAGAAGATAAACGTTATTTTAGTTTTCGATTATTTAAAACTTTAAGTGACATGTTATCTATTACATTTTGTTTTCAAATGTTACAAATGAAGAAATTGTTAGTAAACTTTAGTAATTTTAGTAAAATGAAAAAAAAAATAGTGTGGCTTTTTAATGATGTGTATCAATTTTTTTTTGTGTTAAAATATACAATGCAAAACATTGGTACAAAAATTTTACAGCTAGTTCAAAAACTCAACACTACGTTAGTAAAACTTATAGCTTTTTGCACTTTAAAAGTTAAATATAATGTTTTTTAATTTGAAAAACTAAAAAGCATAAGACTTTTCCTTGCAAAATTATAGGTATTTGATATGTATTTTTATAAAAAGTAAACTTCAAAAGTATACAATGCTTAAATAGCTAAAATAAAATAGAGAGCTAGATGGCTTAAGCTTTGTATTCTTTAATTTAAATTAAAAAACTTTATTTATTGGTAAGGAAATACTTCTAAATAAACTATCTTAATAACTTAAAAATAATTTTTAAACTGAATTCAAGTAAAAATATTCTATAACTTTCTAATTGAAGTCACTTTAATGTAGTAACTAAAACTTATCAAAAGAATAAAGCTAACTTTGACAACATTTATTCTAATTGGTCATTTTCAAAGTTTAAAAAAAAATACTGAAGCTGATTTTTTAAAACTGTTTAAAACTTTTTTGTTAAACTTTTACGAATTTATTTTTGTCTCTAACTTTTTGATTTGTATGAATGTTTTTTTTTTCATCAGTTGATTTTATTACTATATAAAAATTCATGAACATTGTATATTTTGTCATAGCATTTATAATGATTTTTTGTTAATATCACTAGTTTAATAAACATATTTAAAACGTGTTCTACTAACTATAACCTACTTTACACATATTTTTGTTCTACTTTATACTTTCTTATACATATTTTATAAAAAAACAATTAGTATCTTTATTCAACAAAGCTACTAGAAAGCAGATTTTGAAACTACAATATAGTTATTTTTAATGTATACAATACTGAGTAAAACTAATGTTTACTATTCAATCGTAAAACTTAAGTTTTAGCTAATAAATTATTAAAGTTTAAAAAACTTATTCGTAAAATACGAGATTGAAACATATGAAAAATTTTAAAAATTAATAAAGTTTTTAAAGCAATTTCTATTTTCATGCTATTTTACTTACTTAAAATGCGTATTTATTTAATTAGAGTTTAATCTAATTTGATTACGTAAAAAAATTGTTTTCAAATTCCTAAAATATTTGAACTTTGTAATTTTTACCTAAATGAGTATTTTTTTAAATTTAAATAGAAAAGCATGTTTTAAACTTTTCGTTTATTAAAAACGATAGTTTTAGTGTCAAATAACCATACAAGAAAAATGAAATCATTTCCAATACTTTATAACTTAAATTCAAATATAAAGTTTTTGATATAAGTTGAATACGTATCTGACTTGTTTAAATAACACATAATTGTTATATTATTACGTTACATTAATTATTATATTATTACAACTTTTAAGTTGTACCTCAATGAGAAATTTTGTCATATTTAATCTATTAGTACGTTTTAATTTTCTTATTCTACAAACAAGAAAGTATTACACTTTATTTGTTATGATTTACTTTGCTAGAAGTTTTTAAATAAAGTTAGTTTTATAAATGCTTAGAAGTTAGCACGTGAAAATCATGTAATTTCACATAAAAGTCGACATATATTTTTTTGACAGGATTAAAATTGCATTTGAAACTTTGAAAATAAAACATAAAATGTTATTTAAATATCACAAAAATTTTATGTTAATGACAGAAAACATTTGTTAAAAAATGTTCATTAACACAAAAACATCAAACAAAAGTTTATTTGAGACTGTAAGCAACCATACATGTTTAATTTAGATCGGATAACAAAATCATAACACAAGCTTTAAAATATAGTTTTGTAACAATAGTGACTTGTTTATATAAGTGTACATTATTTCTACCACTATAACAAATTTTTTTCAAAGAAATTTCAAAAATTATTTAGCTTCTGGTCACATTACTTGAGATTTCCCCTGCTCTGCAAACCTTTAATAAGACATGCATTTACGAGTAGTAATTGACTTTTATTTTAAAGGTTTAACTTTAATGAAATATATTTGTTTATGTAGCAGGAGTCGCATAAGTGTTCAATAACAACCTAATGTTTTTTTTTATTTAGGCCTAATATGCGCTTTTTTTATATACTGCAATACTAAAAGAATGTTGTAAAATTTATTAGTTTCAATTTTTTTTTTCCTTTTCTTTCTAAAACAGTTTTTATATATTATTCTTTTTCTATGCAATATCTCTATTGAAATTATGTTTATATGTGATCAGATCAAAGTTTGCAAAACAACCCGGTAGCAGTTGGGATTTAGTTTTTAAATTAACAGTTTTATACATTAACAAGTACAGGTAATAAAATATAACCTTGAAAAACACTGGAAAACTTACAAAACACAGTTCACACTTCATTTCATTAAAACCACTCTTGCACTTGTACAAAATGAAAACTTAGTGTACCAAAGAACAAAACATTTGAAGTAGATAAACATTTATATGAACGCAACTATAAAATTTGAAAACTGTTTACTTTTTAAGATAGCTAGTCAAAAAAACTAAAAACAAAAATGGTTTCGAAAATGTGGGGAAACTTGAAAAATCGAATTAAATTTTATAAAACATACATAAATTATGTCATACTTAATAAAATATAATTTCAACAAACGCACAAATAAAAAGCAATTAAAAAATTGCTACAGATATAATCTATTTAGAATTTAATCAATCTATAACTGTTTTGATAATTATATTTTACTTAGTTCTCTTGTAACATAAACGAAACTAAAACTAAGAGCTCTAACCTATTATTTAGAATACTTCTATTAAGATATCAGTTTACAATGGATTTTCACTTTTATAAATGATATAAAAACTATATCGTACTTTGGTAAAACATGCTATTTGGTTTGGTAGCTAAAATGTCATAAGACAGTAAATTCAAATTGGTTGTCTCAACTTATATTTGAGAATATTTTCAAAAGCATTGTTTTGTAAATTACAACAAAATTAATAAACGAAATAAAATTTTTGTGCATTTAAGAAAACAAAACTACATTTAATAAATTTTTAAGTTCCAAATTGTTTTAATTGTTTTTATCTGGTAGGAATTTCGCTTTCTCAATGTTGTTTTTGAATTTTTAAATCAATTTAGCAGGTTCTTTTAAATTTTAATTAAACTTTTTTTTTAGCCATATCAATTAATTATAATTGTTTCTTTAAAAAAAATAATACAAATTAAATACTTAAAGTAGAAGTAATGTAACCAGTAAAATTTAAGTGGTGTAAAATATGTAGAAATTCATCTGATGAACAAAACATATATGTTGTTTTACTGAAACTAGCATTTTAACTTGAATCATCGATGACTAAGAAATTTTTTGTTGTTTTCTTAAAAAGGCTATATGTGTTTGTTGTGTCAAAATAAAAACAAAACAAATATCGTAAAAGTATTATGTTTTGGAATTAAACATAGCTAAACACTAAATAAAAACTCATTTGTTTTCCATAAATTTATTAAGTAGTTTTTAAGTAATACATTTAAAACAAATTATTTAGAATTATAGTATAGAAAGTTGTAAACTATATAAAAACATTCTAAAACAATAACTTATTTTACGTTATTTTCTGGATAAATATAGTTTTAAGTACATAAAAGTATAATATATAAACTTCAACTATAAAATTAAATGCAAACTATCTACCTTTAAAAGTAGGTTAATTGATATTATTAATTTTTGTTTGTAAATAATTTTTATAAATTTTACCACCGTTCACTTACATTAAACAAAATTAAATATTAGATAATTTTCAAATGAGCTGGAAGGGTATAAATATTAAGTAAAAGTTGAATAATTACATTAAACAAAAAAAAATGCATTATTAATTTAATTAAAATGCTTTTCATCGTAGCACAGTGACATTTATCGTAAAATCAAAATTAAGATTAAAAAAACTAAAAATTAAAACAAGGAAAACCTAAAAGTTAAACTAAAAACAAAACTGAAGAATATTCTATTAACATGCATTTTTTAAACAAAGTATGTGATATAGGTCATATAAATTCAAACTGACCTTTTATATTTAGTTCCTAAGAATTACTTTGCAAATTACAACCTTTACGTAAATTTGAAGCATATTTTGATGCACTGATTGTTAATTCTTAAATTATTTTTAAAAAGTACCACACTTGAATGAAATCTTAAGAAACGAAAATAAAGCTGCACCAACCACTTGTACAAATTATTTTTCCTAATTGTTTCCTTAAATATAACCTCGTCACTAAACGATTTTTTAAGTTGTGTTCCCTGTACAGTAACCTCTTGCTTATTTACGCACATTGTGTCCACAGAAAAAACGCGTAAAGATATGAGAAATCTCAAAGATACGAGAGGTACCAAATATACTTATTATATTGACTGTTTTTAAATATTGCTTCTTGTTAAAAGCAGACTGGGGACTTTCCCACTTTTAACAATTTGTTTGTTTTATTTATAAATATTAAAACAAAAGATAAAACTATACATATAGTAAAAAAAAAGGATTTAAATTTATGCACAATAGTAATACGAGTCGAAAAATTTTACTAATTTATTAATAAGTAGATCTTTTCTTTATCTTTAGTTATATGTGACTTATTTGACATTTATATTCTATTCTACTTAGCAAGTTCAATTTATAATTAAGCATTTGTTTACAATTATAAAATGGTGTTTATTCATATATAAGGCAAGAGTGCTGTATTATTTATTTGTGTTTTAAACTCTCTTTACTCAATATACTTTCGTTATCTAACACAGTCATATTTCTTTCAGAGTTTTAATTATTTAATATCTTATGTCAACAAAATTTCTGATATACTGAGGTATCACTAAATGTTTATCAATTAGTCAAGAAACATAAGTATACAAAGTTCCTTCTAAAGGTATAGAGAGGTGAGTTAGCATTTAAAAATACAATTTGAATTAAACATATTCAATAAACCTAATTTGTGCAGTATAAAAAAAAAAAATTTGAAGTTTTTAGAATTTTAAAATGCATAACTAAACGAGAGTGTGTAACGTCACGAGTGCGTAAAGATGCGAGATGTTACTGCATTTTGAACTAGAACCGAACAGATAGTTAATATTACTTATTAAAACATTACATATACTTTTAAAATTTTCTTTGTTTTAAATTCAATAATGGTTTTACTATGCAATTATTATTCATTTTAAAATTGAGAAGTTAAAAAAACAAAGTAAGTTTTGTTTTAGTTTAATAAAAGTGTACTGCATTTATTAATAAGTTAATATTTTAGTACGCTTTTTTTTTTTTTGGAAAAATTAATTTTATGACTGGATTTTTTCTAGCGCACATGTACACTGCAAGTTTTCAAAATTATAAATACTTTTAGTTAAACTGTTCTAATTATAGATTTGAGTATTTGCTAACAAATTATCCTAGGGAAACAAGTTCACTGATTACAATTAAAAACAAATTATACAGTAATCTTCCTTTATTGTACCAACATATGTTTCTGTGTGTTAACGAATTATTATATAGTTTTATAATAGTCAGATTTAGCATAAAGTATTTTACCTATTATTAACTATTATCCTCAAAAAATATGTAGAATTATTTTATCTTAATTTTGATGAACACTTTAGCTTCTGTGCTTTCATTACAGTTTTAATTTTTTTACAGAACCAAGTTGAAGTTTGTTGATTTTTAACACAGAGAAACATATGTTTGTACAATAAAAGAAAATAACTGTATCACTTTTTTTTATTTATGATTTTAGTATACAAATTTAATATATTGTGCAGTTTTTAAACAGCTAAATAAATTAAAAAAACTAAGTATAAAATTATAGAGATTCTATTGAATCACCAAAGTAAAGGAATTAACCAGCAAAAATGAAAGTTTTGTTTTTGTATAATAAAATGAATACTTTGTTTTATAAAACATTTTTTTTTGCGTTAACTTTTTGTTTGTCACTCAAACTGTTGTATTAAAAGTTGTTTTACTTTAAATAAAAAAAACAAATTACTTACGTGCTATCTTTTATTGTTTTTCTAACACAAAACTATGTCATATAAAACACAACAACTAAATACTAAAATTAATTAATTTAAGAACTTTTTAATATCTATTTATTTGATATAAATAATTTTTCTTTTCACTTTGATCATAACTATGTACATTCAAGAGCTTGCGAAAAATTGTAACTTTTAAATTTATTCTTTGTTAATGTTTTTTTTTTTATATTCAACAAAATTGAAAATAAATTATTTTAATTTGTAAAGATTGAGTCTGAAATTTTTAAATAGAACTTCTTTATTGTACACTAGTTAGTTATAACTGTAAACAAAACATAAATTATTTTAGTTAATATGTTTGATTTAATAATATGTTATCGATTCATACCGTTTAAGATTTATAGTAAATTTCAATTAAAAAAAAACATTCATATTCGTTGGTGCAGAATGTAAGCAGCAATCTTTACTAATAAAATAAATTTTAAAACTATATATTTAGCTGATTATTTTAATTGCAGCATGTGATTTGTTTAATTAAGTTAATTCTTATCTACGTCAACTGTTTTTTTATTTTTTATAAATTGCCAATTAAATCAAGTTGTCGAAGCTACTGTTTTATTTATTTTACTGTTTTATAAACACAAAACTGTATGTTTTGCTATTAAATTAAAGTTAAGACAGACTAATATTGCTTTTAAATTATATTTTTAAAAGTATTTTTTTGTTAAATAAAGCCATAAAGTGTAGAAGTCTTATTAGTTTTAATATTACTTAAACAATGTTTATTCTTTCAAAACTTTATTACGCAAACTTTAAAGACCTCGCCAGTGCTTAACAAAAAAGTCTTAATATATATATAATAGTTATGGAAAACAGTATTTAAACAATTAGATAGAAACAAATTTTTACTGAAAAAAAAAATTAAATTTCATTTCAAGGTTAAGGCTAAATTTTTAGTAAAGTTTATTTATAGTGATCAAAACCAAAGTGAAAACAAACAAAAAATATGTAAAATACTTTACTTTACTTTCTAAATTTTAATTATTTTATATATTTATATACTGATTTTTGCTTTTTTATTTATAAAAAATAGTTTTAAAGTATTTTATTACAATTATTACAAAAATAATAACGGAAAAAGAAAAAATTTAAAGATAAAAAACAATATAAACGTTTGTTAACTTTAATGGTATAGTAGTAAAAGAATAAAACAAGCTCTTAATATTTTTCAAAACTTTTAGACAAACTCTTTATTGTTTTTATGTTTTTATTTTTGTTACTAACTTTGGTTCTCTTTCTTTTATTATTGCTTTAACTAAAATGTCTAGCAAAAAATAAAGATAGTCTTATTACATTGACTTGTTACACACTTTTACTAAAACCAATAAAAAAAATCATAAAATTACGAAACTTTAAAGCAATCTAAAGATGAACGTTAGCTTTTTATAAAAAAGTATCTAACAACATTATTTTACACTTTAGATATTTAAAATACATTCAAGTTTTAATTGAAACTTTTAGGTACAAACAAAAGCCGGGTTTGTTTATGCAATCAAAAAAAAAATCAAAAATTGTTTAAAATAGTGAAAAAACTGTTGAAATATCATTAACAATTTGTTTAGTAGTAGTAACTACTTTTTTTATTGAATTAAAGCTTTAAAACCAAATAAATTATAAAATAAATTTTACAACTTATTTACTTACGTAAAAATAAAATGAGAAAAAAATTTGAACATTAGAACAATAATATTTTAACTCAAACATTTTGATTACCTTTAGTTTTAGCTGCTTAGTTTTTTAATAAAACTATTAAAAGTATGTATGAGAATATCGGTTTTGATTAAATTACTTGTCATTTTACGTAGTAATTCATTACCTTGAGGGGTTTCAATCATCTTGTAGCAAATTTAAGAGAAAACAGATATACGTTTTTCGTTAAGTATAATTTAATATATTTAATATATTAGAATATGTTTAATTTTTATTAAAATTTTTAAACTTAAATAAGTTTTCAAACACAATAATTTACTTTCAATTATAAAAAAAAACTAAATTAATAAAAAATTAATAAATATATTAATAAAATCATTAAAACCTTATTAACTCAAAGTTAATTACATTAATACGTGCTTATTATTCTTTTATATAAAATATTAAAGTTTCAATATGTTTTTTCTTTAGTTATTTCAAGTTATTATTTTTGTGCAAAATTGACCCTCTGTGCAAAATTGACCTTCCGTGCAAAATTGTAACTCGTGCAAAATTGAGCTTCCGTGCAAAATAGTCTTCGTGCAATTTCGTCCCCTCGTGCATTGTGCCCGCGTGCAAACTAGTCTTCGTGCAAAAGTATCTTCGTGCAATTTTGTACAGTCGTGCAGTTTTGTTCTCGTGTAATTTAGTCCCCACGTGCAATTTAGTAACTTCGTGCAATTTTGTCTTCGCACAATTTAGACCCGTTCCCATTTTATATAAGTTTCCATTCATTACGTTCGACTTATTTTTTTACAAGATAATTATAAGGTACTTTTCGGTTTTAAGTACCATTAGTATAAATTTTGTTAAGTATTTGTATAAATAAATATATATAAATATATATATTACATATTAAATATTATAAACAGTATATTTAAATATTTTATTAACGCTTTCATAGCATATTGTTAGGCATTTTAAAGAGATATACAGCTACCTGAAACTATAAAAAGTTGTTTGTTAAAAGTTCAATTTGGGTTAACTTTTACTTAATCTTAAATGCGTACCATTTTTAGAAAAGCAAATAAATAATTACAAAGAAATAAAAGTTCACGGGCGACTTATGCCTTCCAAAGGTAGTTTTTTTTCTGAATTTAACGTTTCAAAAAATTCGAACACAACTGATTTTGCCTTTAGGTTAAAAACAACTTTACAAAAACATTTTTAGCGCTTGAAAAACTTTTAAAAGAAGTTATTTTCTCCAGGGTTTGTTTTTTTCAATTTGAACTTAAAGTTTTTTTTATAATGAATCTAAATCTTTTAAAACAGCTTAGACTCTAAGTATTATACAGTAAAGCTTTAATTTATCTAGTTAATGCTTTCGTATGTTTATTGAACAAAAAAAACGAGTTTAAAATTTTTTTCTAGAAATTTCATATTTCATGTACAAACTTTCATATTGTTTCTTTTTTGTAATTAGGGCCAGTATAATTTAGCATAAAACATTTTAGAATTTCACCAAAAATTTAAAAACGTAAATTTTTGTTTTAATCTTAATATTCGAAGGTCTATATTAAATACCTACTATGTTAAATAAAAAATATCAATAAACCTAAATAGATTATTATCTAGTTTACACATTTATTAGCATGTTTTAAAGTTAAATTATGATCAATTCTAAAAACTTGTCAAAACTTAGAAAGCGCAAGAAACTTTTGTAAAAAAAAATTTACCTAAATAACTTTATACTTGCAAATAACTTCAAGTTGGTACGTTGACCGGTAAGCTGTTATTTTGAGATAAAAGTTTAAAATGGTTTCACCAGATTGCCAGAAATGAACGCAGAGTTTAAAAGCAAAAATAATAACATCAACTATTTTTACGGTTTTTGCCCCGGATAACACATGCTCGGGGGTTTTAGCTTAAAGATTTTCCCACACTTTGTGGTCTTTAAAACTAAGGCTTTAACTTTGTGAGCGTTCTCAAAATAACGTGCTACCATTTTTTTTTCAAAAGAGACTATTTTCTGTTTATTATAGGCTAACTAAGAGCTGATTATTTAATTATTTTTATTATAGCTAATTATATATTTCTTCTTTTAAGCGATTGTATTTTGTTAACATTAGCTAACTAAGAGCTAAATGTTAAAAATTAGGTAAGGTTAAACATGATATTTAGTTCTTGCATGACCCTAAAAACCTTAATGATTACAAAAGAAGAGTTTGAGATGTTTTTTATCGTTTATAAAAGTATTACAAAATAACTTAATTTCTTTATTATTCAGATTGTTGTACACACTTCTTAATAACTAATAGTACAAATAGAAAATTTGGTAAGTTTTTCTGTTAGAAAATACCAAATATGTTGGTTTAAAAAGTCTTTAAGCAGGTTATAAAGTCTATATTAGTAAAAAATTTTAATTTATTTATTTCAAATTTTTTCAACTTAAAATAAAATTTTATTAAATAAGTATAGGCATTAGTTAAACTGAATATCTTTTGATACGTTTTAACTGCTATAAAGCTTATTTTTTACAAAGTAATAATTCTACACGCTGATTTTTTATATAAGGTTTATTAGATATTTGAATTTTTAATTATCTCAATTTTTTTTTGAGTAATAAAAAATCTTGCTTTATTGTTAAAAAAAACGTTATTAAATGAAATAATAGTTTAAATACAAAATTTAAACAAAGTTTAAATTTTGACAAAATTTAAATTTTACAAACAACACGTTTTCGTTTGAGTTTCAAAAGTTTATGACCTTCAAAGGAATCAAAAATCTTATTGAAATCGCTACTTGAAGGACCTGATACAAAAACTTTTAAAATTTCTTGTAGCAACATTTGCTTGAATACTCAGTTTTGATTGGCCATTTTAAATTTTCAAATTAATCAAAAACTTGCTTTTTCAATCTGTGATGTCAGTTATACACTAAGTTTGCTTTTTTAATTTGTAAAGCAGTAATTTTGTGATTCAAATTTGATGGAATGAACGGCCACAAGGATTAAGTAAGTTGAACTGTAAATATATGTAAATATATCTAAATAACTATTTCATAAATTTTATAACCTTGAGTTTTATTTTAAACTTTTCATTTTTTTTATTTCAAAAGCTTTACTTTACAAGCTTTAGAAATATCTTTTAATTAAGTTACTTATAAGTAAATATGTATTAAACTATTTTATAGTTTAGAAGAAATATCAAAGTAAAAATAAGTTTCTGAATGATTTTCCCACACATTGTGGTTTTCAATTTTGAAAATTTTTTTTTATGAAAATACTTTTATATTAAGTATTTTGCTGTGTAGCAGGTAGATTAAAACATGATAACATCATGTCCTTCAAAAAACATTTATTGTTGTAGAGGGAAGAATAAGACTGTTGATTTTCTACTTTAAGAAATTATATAAAAGTCAGTATTCTTATTTCTATTTACACCAATAAAAATTTTCTAGCCAAAAAAATTATTTAATCATTATTAGTCTTAATTTTTCCTTTAGTGGTTTAAATTAGTTTTCAAGAAAAATATAATTTTTTAAAGAAATTTTACTGACAACATGATTTAAAACTACTAAAATGATTTGACTCTTTAGTTTGAAACAACAAATATAGGTAAAAGCTTACAGCTCAAATTTGTTTCTAGAGTATGAAAGCAAGTGATTATACAGTAAAACTAAAAATCACTGTTACCAAAGTAAGCCCACAATCAAAGCTAGAAGTACACAATAATTTGTTTTTAACTTTGTTTTTTACAAGCACACTATTTACCTTAGAGACAATTCTACATAAAATAGGCAATTTATTCTTTGCAATTAAAAATATTTAAAAAAAAACTTGAATAAGATAAAATTAATCAGATGTTATCTAGTGATAACGTTTGCTTAAAAAACCTGGAACCCTGGGAAACTTAGAATTTTGAACAGGTATCACTAAAAAACCTGGAAAGTAATTTTTACATGTAAATTAACAGAGCTTAGAAAAGATACTGAAAATATCTCGCATAAAATATTTTGTTTTTGTATTAGTTATATTTTATAGACATTTAAAGTAGCCTTACAGTATCTTTTCAATACTTCAATACCATTTAAGACCTTAAATTTAATTTTATACTAAAAATAGACTAAAAAACATTTACTTTTAAAAACCTGAAAGAAGTTTAGAAACCCTTAAAAAAAAATTCAAAAAACTTTTTGCAACCATGGTACTATATAATCTATTATCTACTTTTTTAAGAGAAAATACTTTCTTTATCCCATATATAAAAGCAAATGATCAACTTAGTAATCTGGTGATGTTAACATGTAGCATAAGCTACATAAATAAAATATAATTCAAATTATTTGTATTTTGTAGCAAATCAGAGTTTGTTTTTGAAATTCTTAAATATTTATATATTATATCTTTGAAATTGTGTTACTACTTAGAACCCAAGTAATTGAATGAGTTTTGTCGTTTTTCATATTTTATATAGTTAGTGAGTTCTAATTTACTTTAAAATCTTTTTTATAACAAATTAGAACTCACTTACTTTAAAAACTAGTAAAAAAAGACAAAGCAAATTCGATTACTTGGGTTTTAATTTGAAATACATCAAACATTCTAAAAATCTATTATACTATATCTAATTAATTCTAATATACTATATTATATCTAATACACGTTATAAAAATCTTGTACCATGTAAGTGAAATAAACAAAACTACTATAGATTCTGTTTAAGCTTACTGCAACCACTGAAAAGCTACAAAAAAGAATTAGCAAGCAATTTTTTTTTATGTTAAGTCTTAATTAAAACAAGCATTTATAAAGTTTTGTCCAGATGTAGAGTATTTTATATTTTGTCAAACTTAACAAAGTACTAAAATTGAAAATATGCATAATTTTTATCTTAACTAATTGGAGAAGTAATAGTTAAAGTAACACAAAAATTTATAATTTACATGGGGTGATTGCACAAAGATAGTGTTTTAGAACTTACTTTAATCTATAAAGTACAGCATTTGTGATCTAAACCCAGCAGCTGGAAACCCTGTATTTGTCAGGTCTTTTTAACTTTACTTAACAAAAGTATGAATATATACATAAATAATTTTTAATAAAATAAACAAAAACAGATAATTAAAAACATAACTTAGCTGTTAATCTTCACTTAAAAAAGCTTTGACTTCCCGTCTACTGCTAAGTTTATTTTTAGCTACTGTGGGTATCAAAAACAGATATTTTTTTGTTTAGCAGGCCACATTTGTTCTGCTATCTGTAGTTCTCCTATCTCTGTTTTTAACTTATGTCTTTAGAATTATATAAGTCTATGTAGAAAAGAAGTTTTATAACTATTTGGCTAGTGGCAAACCCAGCTGTATTAAGCAATACAGACTGCACAGTTTTTGTAGTGGTTTTGAATTGGTTTTATATTTTCTATTTAAAAATTAAACGTTGTGTGCAGTTATATTTAAAACTTAAGATATATATTTATATTTTAATACTAAACATATAAAGAACTATAGTTCAAAAGTTGTAAAGGTTTATCATTAAACTCATTGTTATTGCTTAAAGTACTTTCAAAAACTTTGTTAGCAACAAGTAAAATATTAGATTTAGTTTTGAAATGAACATTAATGAGTTCAAAATAAAACTTTGGTTGTTTTTATCAAGTTTATTGTTTATGTATTTAGTGATAAGACAAAAAAAACACAGAATGGTTGACATACCAGAAGGACACTTAAATAAACTTAATATTGTAATATTATTACCGTGTAATTTATTACTAAAAGTGTAACAAGCTTTTTTTTAATATGTATCCTATTTTTTAGACAAATTTAACATACTGATTTAAAGTATTATAGGGTCTACCTTGTTTTTTACAATTGATCTTATTTTGTACAGTCTTATCAGACACATTTAGCTGCATAACAAAATTTAAAGTAGCTTATGAGACATAAAGGATCAAAGTAAATTAAATCAAAGTTACCTACTGGAACCTGATAATTAAGAGACAAAAATAGTCTATTTTACTTAATATTATCTTAATTTTTGAAATAATCTTTTTGAAAACACTACAATGACTTCTTCTTAAAATTCATTTATATCCATTACGAACATTTAATTAAATTTTTCAAGGGAACAAATTTTCATTTATTTATCTAAAAATCTTTACAATATTCAAAATTTTCTTCTTCTAGAACTTTTAAAACTATGAAAAGAATATTTCCTAAAAACTTGAGGTCTCTATCTCAAAAGTTAAAAAATATATTTACAGTAAATTTTTACTTTTGTAAAAAAAAATTGTGGTCTATACGTTGGTATTTAAACTTTATATAGTTGTGATATATTATTTAACTCACAAATCTAGCTTATTTTATGGTTGAAGATTCTTGTAAGAGCCAGTTATCTTTTCATGCCTCCAATTAGCTTTTTTGTAGCATAAGCTTGAATTCTATATAAGTGTAATATAATTACTTTTTATTTTCTCTATAGTTTAAAAGTTTTTCAAATAGATTGCTCAATACTTTCATATTTCAGCATGTTATAACAATAACTAAATAAATCAATAGAAAACTTACATTTTATATTTATGTTCTTGTTTTTGGAATTTTTGATGGTGCCTACAATTTGTAAAAAAAATAGTATGTTTTTTGTAATTGTAAAATAGTATAGTAATTTAAAATTTATATGGATAAATCAATCTTGATATGAATTTGAATAATGCATATTAAATTTAATCTAAAACATTTCATGGTTCAAAACCATCTTTAAGTAACTACTTTAATGGTTAGTCCTTTAAATTTAATGTTTTAAGTCTCATAATAGTTGATGTTTAAAGCATCTAAATCTAAAAGAAAAATGTATAATTCCAAAAAACCTCATAGTTTAAAATGAAAGAAAGTTTCAGTAAATTTTTGTTTTAACCAGCTGTTATCTTAAATAATAAAACTACTTTTAAAATAAACTAACTGTCTTAACTTCTACTTTGTAAGTAAACTTGCTTGGTACACATATTAAAAAAGTAAATAAATGTAATATTACAGATCCATGTAAACCATTGGTTGCCTAAATACATAGCTTGACTTGTGTGGAAAAGAATCTGGTTCCATTACTTCACCTTTTTACTAGGTTTGTTTATTATGTTGCTCTATGAAAAAATAGAGCTCTTATAAAATTATGAATAAAAATATTGTTTACAGCAGAAAAACTTTTTTTTTATAATAACACAATATATTTAAACACAATAAATTTGATTACTTGATAAATCTAAAACAACTTACTAAAATATTTTTGTAGTTTTATAATGTAAGATTTGCACAACCGTTGGATTGTATATTATAATTTAATTAGATAGTATGAACAATTACCGTTCTTTCTTTTAATTAAATTAATTTTTAATTGGATTTTGTTTTATTGCATTAACAGGATACAATGGCTAGATTTATGATTACCTGGATACATATACAGTTAATTGTGTATAGATTTATGGATAACAGTTGTTTCAATAGTACTACTTTTTTTTAAGACCAAGGGTAGTTTAAAAAAAAAATTGAATAAATTTTAAACTTGTATACATCAAAAATTATTCTAAAAACTTGTAAAAATACTAATTTGTGTGAGTAGTGTTTAAAATTATAGAGTAGTTTTTCAATTATTTATCAATTTATGTTTTCAAGTTCGTTAAAAATGTAAAAAAATAAACTTGAAGAAATTCTTTTAAAAACAAAGGTCTTCAGGTAAAACAAGATTTAATTTATAGCTATTATTTTTAGATTTGTAGGTTTAACTGCAATTTACTATAAACTAATTGTTAGTACTGTTGTAAGCAGAAACGTTTTACTTTTTTATATTTAAATAGCCATGCATAACTGACTTTGACATCGAAGCAGTAACAAAGTTATTGAACAAAAACTTGATATATTTGAAAGTAACTACAAACTTTTAAATTTCACCTCCCACTTACTTAACTATTTATATTAATTACAATCGAGCGCAATGTATGAGAAATCATACACAAACCGATTAACAGAAACTTCTTCATGGGCTGGTAGATTTTGTACAGAAGACCTTTGTGGATATCTGAGCTCATCAAATATCTGAGCTCATCAAATGATAATCATCAAATATCTTCATGCTTTTTCATTGGTGTGTGGAGCTATTTAATTGGAGGGGTGACAATCTTCAGCAAGGATGTGTGCGAGTTGTGAAATCACTTCAAATTAGTATTTAAGTTGTTTGTTTTGATTTTACAGCAAGAAGCTATAAGCTTGTTTATAATGTAATCTTATTGCCTAGTATGATATTGTTTACTTAATGTTGAAAAATTATCTGCTTGGTGTTAATTTTTTGACAAAAATTATTTTTATGTAATAATGGTTTACTATCTTATCAATTCTACTAATGATATTTAATTAAGCTTAGTTTATAATGTTGTAAAATAATCGATGTTTATTTAAATACTGTTTTCATCTTTTTAAATATTTTTCTTCTTTAAAAATTCACAAACATATATAAATTGTGTTGGTTTTAACACAACTTGTTCTTAGGTATAACTTTAGGTTGCACGACTATTCAAATTAGAACAATTCAATTTTTATTAATTTTGATATATTGTTTATTATCTCCTTTAAAAATCAAATAAAAAAGTTATTATCATAATTGTATTATTTTGTCCTGCATGAGCGTTTTTTTAAAAACATATTACCTTTTGAGTTGTAGCCTCTCAAATGTATTTTAAGAATTTAAATTGTTGGAATTTGAACTGCCGTATAACCATAGTTTTGGGGTAACTAATAATAAAGAATCTCATGGTTTAATTACGGTGTACCTTGAATGTCAAGTGAACAAAATTAAAATACTGAGGTTCATACTTTTTTATACAAGTCTTAATGTGTAGATATATGATTTAGATTGCTTTTCATACATAATATCTAGAAACACTTCCAGTATATTAGTGATAAAGTTTTTAAGGTATGCCTCTTATGTTTTATGATAAACTTGTAAAAACAAGGTAGACAACATTCGTCTTAAAATATTAAACGTTTCTTTGTACAATATTTTAGATGTTTTCAACATAACTGAAACTTGAAAGTTATCTAAACTTGTCATTTTTAAATATTCTAAAATTAAGTGTATAAAAATAAATTAATATTTGCAATCTGCCATCCAAAATAGATTATATTAATTAACCTTATTAAAATTAAGCTAAAACTGAGTAGTATTGATAATCATAACAAACAAAATTAATATAAAATTATTAATTGTAATATTATCCATAATAAATATATTATCCAGATTAATTCTAATATTATTATTCTATTATAAATAATGATCCACAAAAAGATTAAAAAAAAAGTCTAAATGAAATAAATTATAAATATAAGTTTCTTTGAAAGAGACGTGAATAAAGTAATTCAAAATAAATAAATATAATTTATTAAACTTAAACTTAATTCCATGTATTTTTTTGCTGAACTTAAGAAACTAATATTTATTTTTACAATTAGAATATAGTATATAGTAAAATACCTTTATTTGTAGACGGATTTGCTCCAATTTCTAATTTATAAAACTTCATTCAATTAAAAAGTTGAAATTTTAAAATTCCTTATTTTTTCTACTCTTTTTATAATACAGTTAATTGTAGTTTATTACTTTTTTTTATATAATTTTAAGTTTTATAAATATTAAATGTCTAATTCTACCTTATAAAAGTTTTTATTTTAATAGATATATTCTGACGTTAATTTTTAATATATTTAAAAATTAAAAAATTCATTAAAAGTGTCTAGCTTCTTGCTGTAAATAACAAACTTTTATCACTCATTTTTTGTTTTGTGTTCGCTCTTCTTGTTTTGTTTATCCGCCTGAATTTGTTTTATATAATTAATCTAATTAACTATAGTCAGTGTTAAGAGTTAGTAACTTGTAGGCAGACTTGGTAAAAAGCACTGTGTTTAATGTTAAAAAAATCTCGGTAGTAAAATTAAAATCTGTTATAATAGTTATGTTAATCCTATTGCCAGAGATTTTTTAACACTTAACACAGTGCTTATTACCAGTACTGCTCCAGTACTGGTAATTTTTAGCAGCCAATTTTAAGTTGGAATTGCCAAGTGATTTAAGTTTCTATCCTTAATTCGAAATAAGTTTTAATATTTAATCCTTTACGAATCATAAAATCACCATTAAATCAAAGTTATACGAAATAAATCGCAACTCTTTTCTTTACAGTATATCGTTAGTATCTAACCCAAATTTGTAAGCAGTACGTTAGAAATTATTCCTTTGTTTAATGAATTTCGCTTCAACAAAGTATTTTCGTTTACTCATGTGCTAATATTTCTTTCGAAATTTCTCTTAACCCCTACCTCTTATCTTTTACCCAAGTACTCTCAAAAGAATGTCATTGTTTGGTTTTTATCATCAAATAAACTTCCCTGCATTGGTATTCATTAAAGCACGAATGACAAATCAACCCAGTGTTATTTTTATTTTAAATATGAAATGACACTTACTAACCCCTCATTTGTGAACGAGTTTATACTCCTCACAGGTATAAGTAGCTCTTTATGGTAGCATAAGTGTTATATTCTCTCTGAGTCTCCTGTAACATTTATCTAACTTTGCAACCAATTTAATTGCTCTTTTGTTAATTTTAAAGGATTTTTAATGCAAGCGATATATTGTAAAGAATATTTGCGAGTTAATAACAGCATCATATAAAGCACAAGTAAAAGTTTAAAAAGGTAATAATAGCATTTAACTAGTTTTTTAATACTTCACCTTAAATTTTTTGTAAGGTTGTATACTGCCTGTTATACATATTTGGTCCAAGTAGGAATTTGTTTAGGTAAAAATTATTTTACTTACAAAGATTAAATATTTTTCACCTTAAAATGTTACAGTTAATGCTGTTAAATTTGTCCAATTTTCGCTCTACATTACGTTTTATTAAGCAAATATTTAATGCTGCTCAGATTTCAAGCAATATTACTACAACCGATGTGTTAAAAGTAGCCGAAAGGTGGGGTAGGCAACTATTTTAATTGGTGCAGAGTGTCAAAGAAACCTATAATATAATTAAAGTCAAAAAGTATACCTAGAATTCTTAAATATAAATAACGAAATTAGATGAGATACAAGAAATCTATGATATAGATTTTTTGTAATATTTGAAGTTATAAAGTGTTAGTTTAGTATTTGAAGTTAAATATATAAAACATTTGTTACATCATTAAGATATCTTTTTGAGATGTACATATACTATTTAAAACAGTTAAGTATTAAATTTATTTACATGCGCAAAAGGATTAGGAGCTTGTAATTTTAAAACCTAGAAAATATACTTGAGAAACGCTGTTAATGAGCTAAATGTGCAAAAGATGCTTAAATATCACAGATATAATAACTCTGAGCTGTTTTTACAGCATAATTGATTTAAATACTTTATTTGGATAGATTTATTAATGTGCTGTACTTAAAATATCACATTTTAATTTATTTACACCATAGTTATTTGTCTTAACCAAAAAAGATTGCTCAATTTACTTGACTGTAAAGAGCTTATTTAATTGAAGTTTTGTAATTTTTCTAAAAGTTGTTACAAATTTCAACCTCATTTAGAGCGATACTTAATCTATGGTAAATTTGCTTCTTTTAGAGGTAAATTTATTTATTACAAATTGTTTGAAAATCTTTATAAATTAGTATTTAACTGTAACATTTTAAAGGTAAATAAACCCATTATATTTAACATTTTTTTATTGAACAAGCTAAAAATACATTTATTTACTTAAACAATATTTTGTATATTTGGGGTAAATTTGTTAAATACATTCCAAAAAGGAGTAAAATATAACAAAAATGCATTTAATTTTAGCTCAACATGTATCAATAATATTAAGTGATCTGGATTTAAGCTTTTCAAGACCTGATAGAAATTCGTACAAAATACTTCACCTCACCGTATACATTTTTTGCACTCAAGGTTAGCCCCGAAGTTCTCAACTGTACTCCGAAAAACATCAGTGACCTATTTTTAATATAGCGGTCAGCAGCTTACAAGTCCCGAATAGAAATTTCCGCGGGCTTGATGAATAGTTGCATTAATCATTTGAAAATCTCATTTATGACCGAAAATGTTATAAAAATGCCAATCAGTCACTAATCATTGAGTACAGAGCTAAAATTATTACAACAAACACGTTTTTCAATGATTTAAAATGTATGCAGGGTTGCCCAAAAAACCTGGAATTTTGAACAAAAATCACTAAAAAAAACAGAAATTTCAACATGTTAAATAGTAAATTTTAGATTTGACATAAAAAATCTGCAGTATAGATAAAGTTGTCATCATCAAAAAATAATTTATTAAAAATACAAATTTAAAGTAACTTTACAATACTTTCACACTATATAACACAGTTTATTAACTTTTATAAAAAATTAGACCCCAAAAATGTGTTCTTTTAATAACCTAGAGGAAATACTTAAAACCTGGAGGAAGGTTGCCAAAACCATTTGGCAACCCTGTATATGGCCTACTGGATCCACCCGAACAGTGCCTTTTATTTATGCCTTTATGGATTTAGATCGTTGTTTCAAAATGAGATACTAATTTTCGTATTTGATAAATTGCAACTTATGACTGAAAGTACATTGCCAGCCGCAGTTTGGAAATTTTTAGCCAAAGAATTACAAAAGTCATTTATGTATATTTTACAAGGTAAATAATAAAGTTTCCACTGAATTAGAAATATTCGAAATTATATTAATAAAACATCTCAAGTTTTATTATTATAAGTTTAACACCATTTTTTAGATGGTAGCAGTTTAATTATTTTACTTTACAACAATGCTGTCTAGGTTAGATTAAGTTTATTAGTTCACCCAAAGCTTCGTAATAATTCTGCTTGTGAACTCTTTTCAAATGCTACATAAAATAGCATCCAAATGTCTTGCTTAATCATAAGATTTAATATTAATGCGACATAAGAAAACTTGATTAACAACTCATGAATGTAAAAAAAAGTTCTTGAATAAATTTTGTCTTATGAATACGGTTTAAGCAAAAAATTTCTTAACATTTTGCTAATAAAAAGAAGCAACTTAATGTTTTTAATATTAGTAAGTTTACTGTTTAATTAAATTTGATTGGTATTATTCACACCTTCAGGAGGTTTTAGGCAAAAAATAATAATGGTTGGTGCAACGTATGACCAAGGTTATAAATAACTTTAAAAACACGTTATCGTTATTTTAGTTATGGTAACCTCAGGTCAAAATGTTAGTTTCTTCAATAAAAGTTAAAAAATGTTCTTAGCTGAGTAAAAAAATATTATAGCCTTAAAATTTAATGATATACTCAAAGAAAACAAATGTAAGTCAACTTAAGTTGATAAACTTGATTTCAAAATATACTATAATTAAAAAGATACAACAGTCTTAATGTATATTAGGGTGCTTACAAAAAAGCAATATTTGAGTTTTCAGCTAAAAACATTTTTACATGTGGCAAATATAACAGCAACAAATTATATCAAAAAAACTTTAGAAAAATTTTAGCTGACTTTTTAGTTTTTCATGGTAGAAATTTTCAATTTTATAAAAACAATCCCTATGCAAAGTGCATGGGACCACAAAATGCGACAGCAAAAGTTTTTAGCTGGTAATAAATTTACATATTACTGGCAAATATCACAGAAGCACATTGTGGACAACTTAAGTTATGAAAAAAAGTTTAATAAACACATTTCTTGATTAAAAAAAAAAAGATAGTTTACAATAAGTAACAAAAATACTATAAAATCAAGAAAATCTTTAAATAGTTTTAAATTTTTCACAATGTGTTTTTGTAATAATTTCCACATGTAAAATAACTTCCAGCTAAAAACTTTAAGGTCACACTTTTTAAGTCCCATACAGTTTGCATTGGGATTTTTTTCAAAAAATTGAAAAGTTGTACCATTAATTTTTTTTTAAGTCAGCTAAAAATTTTCAAAAGCTGTTTTGTAATTGCCAAAAAAAAAAGCTACAGACTCGAAGAATGCATTTTTTATAAAAACTTTAGTTGACATACTTATATAATAGAGAAACTAATTAAGTACATCAAACTTTAAATAAAAAACTTTTTTTTTTGCTAAAAGAAAACTAAAAAATATGTACCTTTAAGGAAAGCAAATATTAAGTCAATAATTGGCAGAAATACTTTTAAAACAGCTAATACTTCTATCTTATGTCACATTTTAGATTTAATAACTTTTTTTGTCTGCCATTAAACAGCAATATTATAAAACATTTGTAAGTGAAGTTTTTTTAAGTTGAGACAAAACGCAATACTATAGCTCATTCTCACTGATAAACAGATACAAAACGGTAAGTAAACTTACTTTTTTTAACTACGTTATTACTTATCAAAAAAGCTTGTACTTTTTTATTAGCACCATACATAAAACAACCGCCATAAAAAGTTTGAATACATAATGTTTTATTTATAACACTTTATACACTAAAAATGTTGAAACTCTTATTTTAGAGATGTTTTGAAACTTGATAATAAATTTGAAGCTTATTTGTTATTGATAATATGCATGAATATTAACAAGACTTAAAAACTTTATATAAAAACTTAAAAACTTTTTACTACATAACATTAAACAGAAGAAAGAATTATCTAAACAATTAAACGTCATATCCGACAAGGCTGCCCCTTCCAATGACCTCACCAACAAAGAACCAGCAGCAAACTTCAGTGAAGACCATGGCGTTCAAAAGCGCTTGTTTCACTGGAAGCTGTGTGAACTGCATTGAAGTCACGTTTGAAATTCCTGTGTTAAAATGATTTGTTTATAAATAAGTGTATTTTATTTATTTTCTTTTTTGTTGATTTGAAGTTACATTGCTTATTCCTGTTTAAAATTTAGTTGTTTACAAAAAACTGTATTTTAATGTGCATGGTAATTATCGATTAGTAGATTATTTATTTTTTAATTATTTTACTTTTTCTTATATGAAACTGATATAATTAGAAATGATTATAGAAATGGTATTTTTTAATATACTTAATAACCAGTGAAATTAAACAAACAATTTTATTACAAAGTAAACCATAACTTTTATTGAATCAAATTACTGATTCCTGTAACAATTAAACCATTAAAGTTTTTCTAAACTATAAATTAATTTGTTAGAAAAAAGCAACTAAAATGATATAAAATTGAAAGTTTTTAAACTTTTATTGATACAAGCTCTAATTCAACTTTTTTAAATATTAAATACTCGTTGACATCATTAAATAATCAGATGATAAAAGTTGAAAAGTTTTAAACACAGTTATGAATTTATACTATAAAAACAATCAATTTTTACTTTCTTTTTACTTTTTTTCAAAGAGTATTAATAATATTAGCTAAATTTCAGTGGAGATAAAAGTCAAGTTCAGTATAGCAGAGTTTTTTACTCATAATAGTTTTTATTAGATTATTAATAAGAACTTTTTTAAATACATTTTAAAATTTAAAAGATCAATAAGAATGTTTGTAATTTAAATTTTTGTAACTTCTTATTGGTATATCTTAAAGAGCCAAGCCTAAATAACCTAAGTATAAGCTTTGTGTAAGAAAAATTTAGTAAGATTTTAATACGTCTAGTTTTAACTTTTTAAGCTAATCACGAACTAATTTAACAATCTAGGAAACAAAATATTAATAGAGATTTTTCAAAGTAATAAATACTCTCAATACAAACTAATAACAATAAAACTTTTTTGTAAGGGATAAATACAAAAATACAAGTAAATTAAATTATTAAAATAAAAAGTAAATTATTAAGAAAACAACGCTATTGGTGGGTAGATATTTTTTACAAGTTGCCCTTACTTTAAACTTAGCAAGCATGTAATTCTACCATTAATAGATTTGTATATAAGAATAGGAGACGTAATATTAAACATTCATAATGATCGAAAGAAATAATTAAAATTTAAAAAATCAAAACAATTTTCTAGGATTTGCTCTTGAACTTTCTTAGTTTAAACTTAACTCAAGAAAAAAAAAAATTGTAGTATTTAACTTAGTTTTGAGTAAAAGTGCTATATTTTTTACTGCTGGTCTTAAATGTTTATCTTTTACTTAAGATTATTAAGATATATTTTTTTCTTGTAATGGTAGAATAATATAATGAAGTATGACTTAAAAATTCAAGACAAAATGAACAAAGATAGAATTTTAGTGAATTGTTTTTAATTCAAAGAAAATTGTCAATGAAAAGTTTCTACTGCTTCTATTTTATCTAAAACTTTACAGTAAAACTTTTATGAAAAGTATATTATTTTATTTAAATTAAAAAAATATTTATTTATTTTAATATCTTATAAAGTATTTTAGTATAAATAACTTGAGAGTATGCCAACCTTTAGTGAAAAGAATAGCAAACTTAAATTTATAAACAAAAAAATCTATAAATACAAAACTTTTATATGTTTAAAAATAAAGCAAACAAAATGTTCAAACTAGTGTAGCTGAGTAACATTTATGATAACTCAATAACTTAAGAGATATTCTAATTCAATAATTTTGTAAAAATTTAGCAAATAAATACCTTTAGTAAGAAGAGGGATGGCCTGTCCAACTTCAACAGGGGTGGGTGGGCGAAGTTCTACTTTTGCGTAATACATGAACTTGCTCAATTGAGGTTTTGCTGCCTCCATCAATACTGGAACCTGTGCTGAAAGTTTTGCCACCAACTTGCTCATATTGATTTTATTTAAAGTCTGAGAAAATATATTTTATTGCAAAACTAAGTTAGGCTAAAAACATGTTTTTTGTTGACTACTACAAGCAGATATTTATACACACATTTTGGTTTTAGAAAATAGAACATACAAATAATAAATTTTATAATATTTAGAAAAACATTCTAGCAAGTGTTTGATAATTATACATTAATAACACTTTTTAAAATATAAAAATGTTTACTATTATGGTATATTGCAGCAAAATTATTTTGATAAAAACAGTACTTTATGAATTAGTTTATAAGTAAACTAATGTTTATTGCAAGTTGTTTCTACTTTGTACACTTATATTTTTGCTATCAGACACTTCTAATAGTCGAATAAAATTCATAACAACTTTGAGATTTATAGGATCAAAGTCAGTGAGTTCAATAGTTATCAAGGTTTTTTTAAAACAAAAATGCAAAAATAAACCTTGTTCACTAAAAATATTTTTTTAATTTTATAAATATTGTTCTTCAAATTTTTACAGTCATAAAATATAGTTCAAATATTACTAATATTTATGTAACTCATATCAAGGAATTTTCATAATATGAAAAAATCATACATCTTTCTTTTATTTGAAATTTATATTTTTAAACTTCCAACACCAGAAACAATGTTATGTTTTTTAAGAAATATTTCCTGAAGTATTGACATCTCTACCTCAAGAAAAAAGTAATTATAATATTTTATTTCTAAATAATTAAGAGCGTAGAGGGGCTCTTTTTTACTTTTGATTTTAGCTAGCAGTTGCATTTTACCCTGGAAACTAAATTAGTTTCTTAGATATGATGGTAAAAAGTCGGAAAGCTCTAAAGGTTCCTTATGGAAGGACTAAATTAAATAGAAGAAAAAACTGTCTAGACCTAAAGTCTTCAAGCAACCTTTCTGAAACCTCACCATTTAATTTAAACTAAATAATAAATATTTCTATAGTAGGATTTTTTTTGAGCAAATATTTTTTCAATAAAAATATACTTTTGTTTTTATTTTGGTCATAAAGGTCTTTTTTTTTTTTAATTCTTACAGAGGGAATTTTTCTATTAATGCGAGGAACCTTTCCTAATGTATAAAATTAACAAAATATGAAGATAAAAACAAAATTTTAGCAAATTTTTGAAAATTCTGAGAAAATTGGCAATGTTTTTTTTTTCTTTGTTTGTATGTGTCAAAAACGTTTTACACAACTAAAAATATCTCAAAAGTTTTTTTTTTTTGTGAAAAGTATCTTATAGTAAACATTTACAGCTTTCATACAAGGTCTAAAGTTATTTTTGTTTTCTGTTGCTCTTTTCTCCCTATCCCCTTTTTGCAAAAACCAACATATCTTAATAGTTGACCCCGGTTAGTTCACACCTGGATTACCATTCTTTATGACAAAAAAAAACAGCTAAAGTAACCAACAACTAGCCTTAGTTGTATAATTAGGCTTTTGTGAGAAATGAATTTTTTGGTTTTCATCATTAACTCCAGAATATCTAGTGTAAGTTTTAAATTATAGCCTTGTGACCCACAATGTTTCCTAAACTTTTCCACTGTATCTAGTTAAAGTTTCAAAATTACCATTAAAAACACCTAAGACTTATTTTTGTTAAAAAAAGGCCAACCACGCCATTTTTTTTCTCAAGATGTAAAAAATCCGCAGAAAAATGCAAAAAAATAAGAGCAACACCGTCCATCATGAACTCCAGAAAATCTGGTGTAAGTTTCAAATTATGACCTCCTTTATAATTCATGACCCCAAAAGGGGCCACTTACTCTTACTACAAGCTTACTAGGCAAATCAAATTGTTTCAATTTTTCTCATCCGTCAGGCAATCGCACCACAAAACAGCTACTGGACCGCACCGCTACGGTGAAGCCAGCGCCGTGGTGCGGGTTACCCCCTTTTTGTTTCGTGTGACGGGGGTTCACCGGGTTTCCCCGGTCATATAGGCCACATTGTCTTTTAAAGAATTATTTTTTTAAAAATCTGAAAAAAATAACGATTTGGCAAATCGTATGGAAAATTACATCAAATTTTTTTTTAATTGTCTCATAGGAGGTCACTACGTTTCGGCGCTTAGTGAAAATTCAAATCACAAGAAAATGACAAATTCAGAAAAGGTGAATAACTTGCAATATATTTTTAAACGTACAGTTAGACTTTATAAATTATTTACATACAAATTAAATTCTTTAGGTTGCATTTGCAGTTAATTAGCTTGAGCATTTAAAAGGCTTCAAGCTATACGGTATTTAGGGCATAAAAATTATGGTTAAATATTACAATAAATAAACAAATAACGTACTTTTTATATTAACGTTAAAACAACATTTTTTTCTATTACTTTTGTATTTTTCTATTCTCTTTTTTTTTTTTTTTGTTTACATTTGTTTTCAGTTTTTTTTTTTTTTGCTTTTATTTTTTGCTTTTTTTATTTTTTTTTTGTTTGCGTTTTTTTTTTCTTTTTTTTTTTTGCTTTGTTTTATTGCTTTTTTGTTTGTTATTTTCTTTTATATTGCTTTTTTTCTTTTTATTAATATCATTTGCTTTTTTAGTTTTTTAATGTTGTTTTATTATAATGGGTTTGATATGTCTTAGTCGATCATCTACTAAAGCACCAATATCATCCACCATACTAAGCCTCCTATAGCTAGATTACAGGTAGTAACAACATTACCCGGCAGTATAGTATACGTAATTAGTTCATTTATTATCTTAAATTTAGTTATGTAGTATTTTTATGCCCTTTAATCTTAGATTAAAAATATGTAACCTAAAGAATTTAAATTGTAAGAAGTAATTTTTTTTATTAAATTAGATCGTTAATATAACAGTAACTTTTTATATTTTTCTATATATCATTTATGCAATTTTGTCATTTTAAGTGGTTTTACAACTCATTATGCTACGAAACGTCTTAACCAACTTAAATCTAATCATATCAAGAAAAAAATAATTTAACTTCTTTGTATTTAAGTTTTGAAATTATAAATGAATTAGAATTTTAGAATTTAAATTTATGAAACCACAAATATATAACGAAAAATATAAAAGAAAACGTAACAAGATTACAAAAACTAAAAGATTAAACTAAAATTGCAAAATGAGTAACACAATTAATTTATAAAATAAACTGAATCTGAATCTAAAACTTAAGCTGAAGAAGCGAAACTGAAGGAAACTTAAGTTTATTCACTGTTGTCACGCGAAACATGCCCTGTATCGCAATTTGGATCAAAATACAATCTCTAAGCGCTGAACCTCTCAAAAAAAAATTCTCAACAGAGTATGAAAAATATACTTGAGAAAAAGTAGTTTTTAAATTTTTAATGTTTTTTAAACTAGAGGACCTAACTGTAACACTTCCATTGATAAAATTGATACGACCTGATGTGTTATCATATTTTTCATCAGACTTTGCAAAATACTTTTAAGTTTATCAACTTGTAACCATAAACTACCCTTAATTTCATTGTCTTTCTTAAATTCATGGTCAATTTCGTGCTCGAAATTTTTGAAAAAATAGAATTTGTGATTTTTTTTAAAGTTTTTTTGATCTACCGTAAAGCAATAACTAGTATCTTGGTACAATTCTAATCTAACTCCTTCAGGCCAAGCGTAATTAGTTTCCTCGAAAAGTTCCCTTACCGCAGTTCTTTTTAGATTGTTATTATCGTTATAATCTATTTTTCCCATAGGGAAATTGATTCTAATTTTATTATTTTTATCTCTATAATAAACAAATAACAATTCGCCCTTACCCTTCTTGACGCGATGTAAGATTACCCCCGCGCAGTCTAACCTTTTTACATTGAATTCCCAGTTAATTAAAAAAGAATCTCCCCGCTTGTGTTTAAATTTAACCTTAAATAAGTTATTAGCTAAATGGTGTTTTGCATCGTCGTTTAATTGATCAATAAAAATTTGCTTAGCGTAACGGTCGAAACTTTTGTATTTTTCATCAACTAGACTGTATACTTGTTTTTCGATAATGTTATAAACATTCAAAAAGTCATGCCAATCATCTTTTGAAAATTTTTTATTAATAAAATCTATAAGTTTTTGTTTAAGTTCATTATCGTGTTTATTTTTGAAAGATCTAGATACGTTGTTAACCTGATCTGTTACGAAAAAGGACGTTCCACCCGCTTCTTGTTGTGGTGCTCGATCCCGCTGGAGTTCCGCATGCGTCATTTGAACACCTTGGACAACCTCCTCCTCACCAACTATATTCGTAGTTTTAATGACGTCATCCGGTATAAATTTTGTCCTAGATGGTATTAAATAAACGTTTTTTATATTTATTTTACACAGAAAAGTTTAATATGGGGTTGCCAAAAACAAATTAGTTAAAACTAGGATTGTTTATTGGATTGATTTATTGGACTCCAATTAAATTTGAAATTGTACATATTTAGAGAAATCAAAAACTGTACATTGTTTGATTAAAAAGTATAAAGTTACAACTTAACAATAAATAGCAAAGCCTAGACTTCAATAGGTTCCTTAAGAAAGCCTCAAGCTAAAAACTCAAAAATATCAATCTATTAAAATTGATGAGTTTTTAAAATATTTTCTTTGAAGCTTTCTTAAAAAATGGTTAATCTTTATGTTGAAAATTAAAAACTTCAATTGTAAATTAATTAAAATATATGACTATTGCTAGCAAAACAAAAAAAAATCTGATGGATACTTCTCGTTATAAAGCTTTTTAAATCTACAGAGTATTTTAAAAACTATTGTAAAATATGGCATACGTTATTCTAAACAACTAACCTTCTTTGCATGATCAAAGTGATATTATATCTCCAAATAACTTAGTACTTTAATAATACAGAGCTGTTTTGATATAAAAACTATAACTACAGCATCAATAATATAGGTAGAAAAACTACCTTCTACAAAAAAAATAATCTAATAGAGTTTTAATTTTTTTTATTCAAACTTATTTTTAATATGAAATTACATTCAGTTTAATAATTTCAGTTGAAAAACATTTAACAACACAAGTTTAAATTAATGATCAAAAATATGAAACTAATATACAATGTTATAAGATAATAAAATCTAAATGTGAACTTAAAACTAAATAAATAGAAAATAAATATGCAGTGTCTAATTAATAATAATTTTAGAAATAATTTCAATGAAATATTTATAGGTTATTGTTTAGAAAAATAAAAAAGTACTTTATAAATACAATTATACTTAAACATGAATTTAACTTTTGAAAGATTTTAGTGTTCAACCTAATCAATAATTTAGTTACATAAAATTGTCATATAATGTATTGTTTATAAAATAAAAGTGTTTAATAACTACTTTAATTTACTTATTACAAAACTACAGACTGTATATCAGTGTTGTTATAGTGATTCCAACATGACTTCTTTCCAACATGACTTCACTTAAAAAGTTTATAATACTGAACTTTACTTGTATAATCTTCTTTTTTAAAGACGTTTTACTATTTGCTTTTAACCATTGCAGTTATGTAAGTTTGTTAAAATTTTATTTTGAACTTATATTATTTTTAACTATAACATCAAATGCGGATTTAAAAACCTGTTCTAAATCTACAAAATAGTCTATAAGATTTAAAGTGATTTTGGCCTAAAAATTTTATTAAAATATTTTTTTTTTTCTATTAGTAAAACATGAAATTTTTTTAAACTTAAAAACCACCATGATTTAAAAAAAAATGGTTGTACCTTTTTATTTAAATATTTCAGGAACGTGAAATATTGAAACAGTGAAAATACTTAAATTTTTTTTCAATCAAAACTTAAATCACACCTAGAAATCTACTTTTCATTACTTAGTTTAAGGTTATAAAATTTTAAACCTTAAGTTTAAGCTTTAACATAACTTTATTTGAATATAAACTAAATACAGAGCATTTATAGTTATTTAGTTAATAAATGATTGTTTTAATTTTTATTTGCACAAACTTTTCGATGGTTTCTTAAAAAGGGTACTGAACACTGGCTTAAGTAAAAAAATTTTGAATTTTTTTGAAGTTTAAGAAAGTTTAAGACTTTTAAAAGCATTTGAAATGCCGTAGACAGTTTATTCACCGTAAAGCATTGTCAAAAAAGTAAATAAATTACAACTATTGTTTAATAAATTTTATATTTATTTTTTTATTAATGCTTGTTATTTTTAGTCGCAGTCGTTTAGATAACACAAACTTAATAAACACCAATTCTTTTTGTTATATACCAAAAACAAAAGTGTTTAAAATACTTTTGTCTTCTCCTTTATACTCAGTTAAACAATTAACTTACAATGTAAAAAGTTTTTCTTATAGAACTGCCTGCTATCTTTGTTTGTTTAAAATTTATTTTAGAAATTCAAACGATTTTTCTCTCACTAAATATATAACTTTCTAACTTTTCTGCATCAGTTTATATGAGGAGAAATACATTTCCAAAACATCTCCAACAAAATTTTCTGTCCTCTGAAGACCGGTTTTTTGCTGGTTGTTTTTATCGGCAAAAATTACACAATTTTCCAGTGAGTTTTTTTTTTATGTTTTAATTAGTCTTAAAACAATAAATAAAATTTAATAAATTTATTTATCTAAATAAAGTTTACTAAATGTATTTTATAACTAATTAGCTAATCAAAGTAAATTATAAAAAAAATCATTACAGTTTGCACACAAAATTACTTCAAAATAAACTGGTGCACGATAGTGTACACAATTTTTTTTCGCGTGCACGAAACGTTTAGGGTACATGAACCTCATTTAGGGGTGAACGAAATTTTCAGATTACACAAAAAAATATTTTAGTCTTCGCATTATTAGTTTTAGCGACATAGTTCAGTTAAGTATTAAAGTTAAATCTAGCCCTGGTGTTTGATTGGCTTTTATTTTTTGGCCATTTTACTCTCATGATCTATTTTGTAATTAAACAACACACATAAATTATTGTATAATTATAATTGTAACTATTATTACAATGCAATTAAAAAAATAAAACATACGTAACAACTTATAAAACAATTTAAGAAAACAACACAACTGTTGCGTTGAACTTTAATAAATTCCAATAAATAAGGACTTATTTGTCTTTAAAAAAACGTGGTAAATTATAGACTTCTTTTAAAATGAAGTAGAAAGAAGTATAAAGTTCTTTAAAGCCTTATTTTAGAAAACAACATATAAACTATAAAAATACGAAATAAGCTAAAATATGCAAATTAAAATAAACTTTAAGCAATTAACCGATAAACTATTTTTTTCTAAAAATAACGTAAGTTTAAATTGTTGTTAACTTTGATTAAACATCTTAGGATTTTTCTTCAAATTTTAAATTGTTGTTTACATTAATTAAACGTGTTAGTTTTTTCTTTAAGTTAAAAACTTTGTTTACATTGATTAAACGTATTAGTTTTTCTCGTTAAATTTTAAATTGTTTATTACATTGATTAAGCGTTTTAGTTTTTTCTTTTAATTTTAAATAATAGTTTTATAGTTTACCAATAATGACTTAGGCCCTGGTCATAATAAACACTGATAGTAAAAAAAATTATGGTAAACCACTAAGGTTGGTAAACAGCCAAATTGTAGAAACTTAAATTATACATATCATAGTTGTATAGTTTCTCCTTTGACAAACAACATGATCTAATAAATGTTGTTATTATATCACACTCTATAATTTTAAAGTAAAAGTTTCCAAGTCAGCATTAGTTTGGAGAAGATGGACACTTCTACTACTAACCAAAGTTTGTAAAAGTTGTATATTTTGTTATTTTTAGATTTAAAGTAATATTTAAAGACACTCATTTCTAACTATGATTGGGAACAATTCTATATATAGGTATTTGAAGTGTACAGGGTTGAATAAACAACACTGTTTAAACAACCCCAAGAACATATCTAAATCAGTAAAAGATAAATAAATCCTTGTACTGGTGAATTAACCTTCAACCTAATACTAAATAGCCTGATTAAACAACCAATATTTGACCCTAGTTTCCAAACTAAATTGTTGGTCTACATGACTATTTTATTTAAATTGGTAGCAAAACATAATGTAAAGTTTAGCTAAATGTAATTGAATTATAATTTATGCTATTCATCAAGTTGTACTATATTGTATTGCAGATGTTTGCCCACCTAAAAAGTGTGAAGTGGTTCAATCCTAGCAGCTATAATAAAGGTAAATTTTGTTTTTATTGCAATTTAATATATCAAAAGCTCCTATACAACACATATGTTCCTTAATATAATCTTGTTTTTAGTTTGGTTGTGCTGTTCTAAATATCATGACAATATAAATAATTCCTACAAAGTTTTAAAGAAAAATTAAGTATTGTTTACTATCATATAACTAAACTATTTGTGTGCAAAGTTTGATTGGGTATAATAAATAACTTTTTGACTTAAAAGTCAGATGGTAAATAAAAATTTATTTTGAAATAGAGTTCCATTGCGGCAAATTTTAAAGTGCAAAAATAGAATTGAAAAAAGTGACAAGCCTAATGAAATGCAGTAAATTTAATATAGTTTGCTAGTTCATATCAGTTTTATAATAGAAAAGTACATCATATGTTTTTCTGTAAATATCCTTCCAAATATTTGTCACCATATTTAAACAATCATCCATTAATAATGGTTGGAATGTACTTTGTTTTTTATTTTTTCTCATCATATTATATTTTAATTGTTTCCTTTTGAGACTAGCTCTGACTTGGTAAGTATTCTACTAATTATTGCATGAGTTGGCTTTTTTTTAGTTCTCAGAGCTAGTTTTTATTTGTTAAAAGTTCTAATAAAAAGTCTTTTAAAGAGTGAAAAAACTTTTTGTTTTAATAAGATAGTGTAAAATAATAAAGTCCCCATTATTATTGGTTTATGTAAACTATATTATGTATTTAAATTTTCAAGTATATGACATCCAAAAACTAAAGTTTTTTTTTCACAAGTATAATATAATTTGTATAAATAATCATTATGTTTTGGAAATTTAAATTATGTGGTGCATTGGAAATATTTTAAGAAATATCCAGACTGGTATTAATACCATGTTAATACATTTGGTATTTTTTTGTGTACTTCAGTATAACAAGTCTTTATTTTTCTTGAGTAATTAAATATTACTACTTGACTAACATAATTTTTTCACTATTTATTGTTTTTAATTTAACATAAGGCTAATTGATAAGTTTTAAGTCACTCAGATTAGATTGGCTTCAATGCTTCAAAAGCCTGTCATAGATAAGCCGTAGTATTAAAAAAAAACAAAATTGTTTGTCTCTTTTATTGCTTTAACACCTTTTATGTTTATATAAGTAATTTACAAATTAAAGTTTTAAGGTTACAAGTGTTGATTATAACTTGTTATTTTTTCTACATTTTATATGTGTTGACAGGTTTTTACAACTTTAGAATGTGCAAGGGTCTTGAGGAAATTTTGAGCAATGATGCACATGAATCATCTGTAAGCACACAACAACTGGACCTCAACCCAGGAAGGTCTCTAACTGCTCACTTAGGGCAGTAACAAGGTAAATATGTTATAGTTCTTGCTTTTGTACTAATAGCTACAATAAATCATAAAAAGTTAAATTTAGAGAAAGTAAAGATGACAATGTTATCTAAATTGAATTAAACTCATTCAGTGATGTTTATAAGTGATGTAGTGTATAATTAATGTTCATTTTTGACCTAATAACTGGAATAGAATCTAGTATTGCTTTTAACTCAACAGAATGTTCAAATAATTGCAAGTAAAAATTATCATTATTGTTAATATTAAGTATATTTATTATTATCATTTTTCATTTAACATAAAAATTAGTGTGGTCATTACAAGTAAAAAGTAAAATTTAACAAAAAAACTTTAAACTTGTTTTAAAGACTAATGAACATAAGCTAAGAATGTTTTTTAGGATGCGAACTAATTTATTAAATAATTAATTAAATATTTAAAATATTGTTACAACAAAGTTAGATTTGCTCACTTTGTTAGTACATCACTTTGAGTATTGTGATGGTTTTAAATGTTAAAGTTTGGCCAAAAGAAAACTTATTTGTATTCCAATGTTTTTCTTAAACTCAACGTTTTTTAATTTTAAAATAATAGAAATCAACAAAAGGCTATGATTAAATTAAATAGAAGACCATACTTGATTATTTTTACCCATCCACAATTTTATACAAAATATTATAAATAAGCTTGATGACAACTTACCACTAAAAAATTATTGTTTCCTAAAATATTAGCAAGTTTGCCACTAAAATTAAAAAGCAAAATGAATTTTTTTTTTAATCTAGCATCAGGGTTGCCACTCGGTCAGGAAAAGTCAGGAAATCAGGAAAAGTCAGGAGAAATTAAAAAAAAAGAAAAAAATCAGGAAAAAATGGGGGGTTTTAAAAAAGTCAGGAAAAGGCAGGAAATTTGATAAAATTAAAAAAAAAGTCAGATTATGTCATTTTAATTTTACAAAATTCCTTGTTTTCCAAAGCCTTCAAACGGTAAAAATTAATTAAAAGTCCTTTGAAGTCAGAAAAAAATTCCAAAATTTTCCTAGAAATTTACAAAAATATTTAACTTTATTTCCAACGCCTTCACCTGGTATAAGTTAAGATAAAAAACTCCTCACAGTGGAAATTGTAAAAATAAAATTGGAACACGATTTCAGCAAAGTAACTCGATTATTGTTGATGAAAATTTGTATGCGTCCTTTGAACGACGTCAGTATCAGTAGAAATGAAAATCAGCTCCATCCTACCACTATAGTTACGTCACGATAGAAATTTGCTAATAGAATCCAATAACTTTGCTTTCGAAATAAAATATCCTTTATAAAACTGCAAAAAATTTCTATTAACATATTGAACAAGTACCCTACTTTAACAAGCAGATTTTGTAAGCTTTTTAGTATTGATAATCTGTAGCAAGGACACTTCCATAGTGAAACTGATATATACACAAAAGTTTATCTAGCATAATTTTAAAATCTAAGTGTTTTTTGTTTAAGTAAATAGTTAAGTTCTTTATAGTTATGCAGTTAGTTTAGTATTTTATGGATCAAGTTGATGTGTATACTTTATCTCTTTATAATTTTTTAAAGTTGTTTAAATTTATGAAATAAGTTTTAAGAGAGGTATATGCCAAGATTAAGTTTACACATTATTTGTATTTTTTGTAGAGTAACTTAAGTTTTTAAAGTAAATATTTAATTATTCAAACCAAAACAAACCAGTTTGTTGCAGTTAAAAATCATACCTTTCACCCCAAATTAGACTCATTACTACGAATTTATAAAACATTTTTTCCTATTTTTTTAATATATTAATTAAAGCGCTGAAAGTAATAAAAATATTAGTCATCAGATAAAAGTAAATGATAGGTTTATGTATTAGGGCTTACATCTGATAGTAAGAATATTTTTAAATTGAATCTTTTAAACAGGATTTCCATGAAGCTCTCTCTTTGAGTGAAGGTCAGTAGACAGATCCCCAGAGTGATTGGCCTTTACGAGTCAATTCCTCTTCCCACTTTGAATGCATCATCCGCAAGGTAATTTCTACATAGTATGTTTGAAAATCATTCGTTTGAACTTGTAATTGTTTTTAAACTTATAGTGAATAAGTTTACCAAACAAGAAGCCATGTTGTAATAACAAGTAGTTTATAAAACACCTTAACACAAATTTAAAAACATAAATCTCTTAGTTTTACAAGTTCTGAGGATAATAAATAGTCCTATTTAGTTAACTAATGCTAGTCAATAATAAAGTTGATCGATTTTAAAAAAAAGTAATACAAACATGATGATATATTATCTAAATAAAGTGGTCATCTTGCTTGTGAATTGTTTTCTGAAATGTTGTTATAAAGTCGTGTAATAATACATTTTGTAACAACTTCCTTGATTATTTTTTGAACATATGTATTTTAGGAAGCGTTTTCAAAGTTTACCTTAAATATATATCACTATTGACCTACTTCTTAGTAACTAATTTAACAAACTTTGAACATTTTTATTGTATTTTATTACTGTAAAGTAACCATTTTGTACCAGTTTCTTAGGTATTTTATTGCCAAACCATAAACAGAACAAAATAAAGTCCATAATTGTTTGATGCTCAATTTTATGCTAATTTTAAAAAGCTCGGTTTTATTATTTTAAATTAAACAAATATCCATTTTGATCACATAACTATTGCGAAACACATCTATCAGGGTTAGCTAAAAACCATCTAGAAATTGAACAAAAATTACTGGAATTTTTATCATCAATTCTTACGAAAAAACAATGAATTTCTGAAGTCTTTGTTATACAATAGTTTTTATTTGACATCATCACTTAAATTTTTATAAACCACATTCAAAGTAGCATTACAGTATCTCCTCATTAACGTTATTAAATTTAACGAATTCCTTACCTTGAAATTTATGTCATACTCAAGGTGGAAAAAAAAAATTGTATTTTCAAAACATGAAAAAATTTTTGACAACCCTGAGATATGCTCAAATGATTAATAGATTAAAGGCAATGTTTAAATAGTTAATGATAAACTGCATGATTAAAATGTGAATGAAGTGTAGCGTTAGTAGATAAGTTTGTTAGTAAAAGCTAAATATTTTTTTCAAACAGAATGAGATCACAGCCGGAGACGGAACGATGAAAAGAATCAGAAACAGAATCAGTGCGGATCAGATAACTTATTTATATAAACATTTGAATAAACTTTTTGCATTTAAATTGTGTTTACTTTGTCATAATTAAATAGATTAAGACAGAAAATTAATGCTTGGGTGTAGTGAAAAAAGTTTTAATATTTGATAGATCTATTATTTAGTAACTTTCCTTTATTTAGTTGTTATAATGTCTTGAGTTTAAGCCCAATAACAGTTTTTTTAATGAAAACATAAAGCGCATAAAATAATTGGTTTAAAGAGCCGTTCAATTCGTACACCAGTTAGATACAGTTAAGTTAAGTACAAGTTTATATAAGGATAGTATAATTCAACTTAACGACTATGAGTATGTCTTTAATAAATTGTTTTAAATCCCTACCTGAATATTAAAAGAAACTAAATGTATTATCACCGTCATAATCCTAGGCTGCTTATCGCTTAGTAAAGTTGTTAATTGAAAGTTTCAAAATTTTTCATTTGTAAAAAAATGAATATATTTTCATACTAGTTGCCTTGTTACTAGTATAATATTTGGCAACTTATTTTTAGATCTATATATAAATTTATATGTTGCACAAATACTATTTTTCTCTATAGCCGGGTGTGTGGTTATCGTGTAAAATACACTTCTTGTAACATATATAATAATCTTCTGATCTAGTTGCACTTAAAAACTATACCAAGCTAAACCCTGTTTTCCTTATAATAAATATAAGCCAATTTTACTGATCTAAAACAAAAATTTCGACTTTATTATAAATGTGGTTATTTAGAGTTCCTGTATCAAAGAGAAAACTTATTCAACCGGCGTAAGCATTACGACGACGCCCTAAGAACCAATTTCAAAATATCGACAAAGTCCGGAGCCAGGACACCGAAGGTGTCCGCCAGCGTAGATATTTTGAAATTGGTTCGCTACCCTTTATTATATTTTATACTTTCACATTAAGGAATTTCCCAAAAATTTTGATAATTCTACACTCCAAAAATAATTTTCAAAGTTAACAAAAAAAGAAAAATGAACATTTTCAACAGTTTTTAATCGAGTCTTTTTTATTAGCCATCATGTTATAAATAGTCAAATCAGATAGAACACCGGTTTTTGGTCAGTTCCTAAAAGTGTAGTAATAAATAAATTGCAAAAGAATAGCAAACTCGTTGACTTAATTTGATTAAACAGATTGTTTTTAAATTGTTTTTTTATACATATGCCTACCACCACACGTAAATTGTGAAAATATTATTATAGTAAACAATTTTTAAAAATTCACTTTAACTGACTAAAACCGATCTCTTATCTAACATGAATAGCAAGTAACAATATAAACTGAACAAAAGTACAATTGATCAAGTCATACTTATGTTTAATTTATACTCTTAAATGCTTAAAACAGCCTGAACTAGCTATACTTGAATATAAAGTATTCATGAGAGAAATCATATAGAATTAAAGCAAAAAGACAGTGGATTTCAAAATAGCTACCTAGGCATAAAGCAATCATCTAAAAATATGCAAATACAATCTCAAAATTAGAAACAATTGTAAGTTCAAAAGAGTTAATTTGTAACAGTTGGAAAATATCTATATATAACAGTTATCTAAGGTGGAAACAAAGAAATCAAATAGTTCAACTTGTAGTTGCTTGAAACTTTAATGCTTGTGATTGCTTGAAACTTTGAAATTATTTCAAGTATTTTTTAACGCTATTGTTTTACATGTTTAAATAGAAATATTGATAGTAATAAATAATAACTAAAAGCTTAAAATAAGTTTGTACCTCTATAGTTACAGTTACAATAGAAGAACACAACTTGTAACTGTTTAAATTTTCATCACACAAAAGTAAACAGTTATTTGTCCAAAGATGTTAATTTATTACAATTAGAAAGTATTTTGTAAGATTGAAACAAAGAATTCAAACTTTACTACTGTTAAATTGCTTGAAACTGTGAAAATAATTTAACTGTTTTATAACATTATTGCTTCATAAGTTTCAATAGAAATATTGATACTAAGAAGTCATAACTCCGAACTTAAAAATAAGTTTCTACCTAAGTAGTTACAGTTACAACAAGAAGAAAAAAACATGTAACTGATTGAAATTTCAACAGAAAAAAGTAAAGAGTTGTTTATCAAAAGATGTTGATAAAACACATATGTTCAACAGACAAAATTATTTGTTTAAAGAAGTTGATCGTATATCATCTAAAGCTTGCAACATGTACTAGCTCATTGATGTTTTCATATTAATTCATAATAATTCATGCATTGTAAAAAAAGAACAAGAAAAAATTGTCAACAAAAAAAAATATACTGTTAACTAGATGTACTTACAACACAAGGTTTTCTAGAGAAATGATTCAAATGAAAAATTAATATTCTTCTAAAATCTTATTTGATTGTTTACGTCACAAATAAAAACATAATTTAGTTTATGCGCGATCATATAAGCCCTCCTAATGTTTATGCAAATTTTCCCTTTGTTAGAAACTTCAAAACTTATACCTTTCGATAGCTGAATTTTTTTTGATCTTTTATGTAAATTTTATTTTACTAGTCTAAGCATTGTTTTTAAATTTACAGTGTTTTATTTTAAAAACAAATAATGCCACCATAAAACTTTCTTTAAATTGTGCACAACTTTTATTTGTAATAATAAAAGTATAATTCTTGTTTAAACTTTTTGGTAACTCAAAGTGAATAAAACCATTTTGAGTTGTTGTGGTGTTTTTTTTTCGGTTTTCTTTTAACAGTTGATTCTAAAACTACAAATATATCAAACCAAATCTGAGGCTGCTATTTGATATTAATAATCCTTAACTAGACTTTTAAATTGAATTGTCTTTTTTGATATATATTCAAACTTGAAAACTTAAGTACTGACATCAAAGCGCCCAAAAAATCTGAATCCAATGGATTTGGTTTTGTATATTGTGATTATAAAGTACGAGAGAGGCAGATATAAGCAGGCCAAAAAAAGGACTGAAACCAATAAGTCAGGGCTTAAAAATTCAGACCTTGTTACAAAACACTTTTAGTATAAACTATTTTTTCTTTGGACATTAACCTTAACCTTAAAAGCTTTAAGTATTTTGGCAATTTAGAACAATTAAAAAAGCATAAGCTTAAGATTTCAGGAAAAATAATGTTTTACAAAAAGTTTTTTTCAAAAAAAGAGACAATTACCGCTCACGCGGTACAAAGCTATTTGTTAAAAGGTATGTACTTAATCCGTAAACATATCAAAAATGTGATTTTTTTTTGTCGATTTTTCATATTGTTGCAATTATAGAGAAAATAATTAAAAATTTGTAACTTAAAACACTTGTTCATTCACATTTTTTAAAAATTGACTAACTTGATAACTTTTGTTTTAAATGTCATAACATATATCATGAAAAATTTGTTCACTCAATAAACTTAAATATGTTTTAGCTTTGACAATTGATGAAATAAGAACTGAAACAGTTATAAGCAATTTCGGAAAAAATTGTTTGTCATATAAATAAAAACTAGTGATGTGAATGATAACAAAAGGGTAAGTAAACATACAGTATTTTTAATGTATTTTATATGCACATCATTTTTTAAAACAAGTGTTTTTTAAACCCATAAAGGTGTTTATAAATCAAGAAACTTATTTTATGATGTATTTTAACTATATTTTATCTTCTTTTTTAAATTATTAGGCTGTTTTAAAGTATATAAAGTCTAGCACGGGACTTGAACCCCTGATCGTTAAATTAAAAGTCCAACGCTCTACCGACTGAGCTACTCATGCTCACGATGGGGTATACTTAATTGTGTTTAAAAAGCTATCTCCGGCTCTTATGACGTAATAATAGTACAAATTTATGGAACACATGCAAAATCCACCCGCGATCAAAATCCACCCAGTCAAATTCGGGAACCGCTTAGCAATCGAAAGTAAGGGTTAGGGGTAACAGTGATAGTCAAAAACAAATAAAAAAATTGATGAAAAAAAGCAAAAAGTATATAAAATAAAATAATAAATACAGGAAATAAAATTAAAAATTGGGTGGATTTTGAACGCGGGTGGATTTTGATAGTATACCTAATTTATTATAAATAGAACATTTAAAAGTGCTATATAATTTATATTTTACTTTAGCTTCAGCTTTTAAATATTATCAAACTTCTTATTTTGGTTGTTTTTTAACACTAAAATGAGTTAAAAAACTAAAAGTAGCATATATATATAATTTGTATAAAGTTGTATAAAAATTGAAAAAACTATGCTTTTACATAATTATTATCAATTAAAAAACTTTTGATCTATTATTATCTAATAGAAAAAAACGATAACTTGTTGAAATATTTTAGACAAATATTACACATCATTAATAAAGGCATCTGTAAGAATAACATAGATTATCGACACAAATTACACCGACTTATATTATCTAAAATTAATAAAACACAAAATTTCTCACCTGTTAGTGTTTCTATTTTCTTTTTAAATTTTTAGAGTTTGCCCACTATTTTCTTATTGTTCTTTTTCAAAACTCTTTTTATATCTACTTTGAAGTTTTGCTGTGAATAAAGTTAGCTGTTCAAAAAATTGATGGGAATTCTAAATAGCAAATACATAGATGTGTTTAAAATATTTTTTAACCAATAAATGTAATTATACTAACAAGAAGTTTGTTTTGACATGTATATACAAATTACATTTTCTCCTTGTTAAAAAAATTCAAATCTTTTTTTAAACCTTAAAAGCAGCCTGAAAAAACTTGAAACCCTGATCAATGTGTAAAAAATGATTAAACTTCAGCTTTTAAAGATTAAACTTTTTTATTAAGTTTTTATTAAACATGAAATGAAGTTTAACAAATTAAAAGTGGTACATATATATTGCTAGTTGTTGCATAAAAACTATATTAACATAAATATAAGCAATTCAAAAACTTTAGAATCAATGTTACCTACTAGACAAAAAAAAAAAGTATTTTTCAATAGTTCACAAAATTATCATAAATCGTTTATAAAAGCGTTTCTATCAATATCTTAGATGAACATTATATGACACAAACATCAACAATTAACTTTGTCTAAAATTAAAAAAGATGGCGCTGTTAGCTTCACCGTTTTGAGGTGCAATTTCCTGACGTTGAACTTTGATTGCAACAGGCAAATCAAATTGTTTCAATTTTTCTCATCCGTCAGGCAATCGCACCACAAAACAGCTACTGGACCGCACCGCTACGGTGAAGCCAGCGCCGTGGTGCGGGTTACCCCCTTTTTGTTTCGTGTGGCGGGGGTTCACCGGGTTTCCCCGGTCATATAGGCCACATTGTCTTTTAAAGAATTATTTTTTTAAAAATCTGAAAAAAATAACGATTTGGCAAATCGTATGGAAAATTACATCAAATTTTTTTTTAATTGTCTCATAGGAGGTCACTACGTTTCGGCGCTTAGTGAAAATTCAAATCACAAGAAAATGACAAATTCAGAAAAGGTGAATAACTTGCAATATATTTTTAAACGTACAGTTAGACTTTATAAATTATTTACATACAAATTAAATTCTTTAGGTTGCATTTGCAGTTAATTAGCTTGAGCATTTAAAAGGCTTCAAGCTATACGGTATTTAGGGCATAAAAATTATGGTTAAATATTACAATAAATAAACAAATAACGTACTTTTTATATTAACGTTAAAACAACATTTTTTTCTATTACTTTTGTATTTTTCTATTCTCTTTTTTTTTTTTTTTGTTTACGTTTGTTTTCAGTTTTTTTTTTTTTGCTTTTATTTTTTGCTTTTTTTATTTTTTTTTGTTTGCGTTTTTTTTTTCTTTTTTTTTTTTGCTTTGTTTTTATTGCTTTTTGTTTGTTATTTTCTTTTATATTGCTTTTTTTTCTTTTTATTAATATCATTTGCTTTTTTAGTTTTTTAATGTTGTTTTATTATAATGGGTTTGATATGTCTTAGTCGATCATCTACTAAAGCACCAATATCATCCACCATACTAAGCCTCCTATAGCTAGATTACAGGTAGTAACAACATTACCCGGCAGTATAGTATACGTAATTAGTTCATTTATTATCTTAAATTTAGTTATGTAGTATTTTTATGCCCTTTAATCTTAGATTAAAAATATGTAACCTAAAGAATTTAAATTGTAAGAAGTAATTTTTTTTATTAAATTAGATCGTTAATATAACAGTAACTTTTTATATTTTTCTATATATCATTTATGCAATTTTGTCATTTTAAGTGGTTTTACAACTCATTATGCTACGAAACGTCTTAACCAACTTAAATCTAATCATATCAAGAAAAAAATAATTTAACTTCTTTGTATTTAAGTTTTGAAATTATAAATGAATTAGAATTTTAGAATTTAAATTTATGAAACCACAAATATATAACGAAAAATATAAAAGAAAACGTAACAAGATTACAAAAACTAAAAGATTAAACTAAAATTGCAAAATGAGTAACACAATTAATTTATAAAATAAACTGAATCTGAATCTAAAACTTAAGCTGAAGAAGCGAAACTGAAGGAAACTTAAATTTATTCACTGTTGTCACGCGAAACATGCCCTGTATCGCAATTTGGATCAAAAATACAATCTCTAAGCGCTGAACCTCTCAAAAAAAAATTCTCAACAGAGTATGAAAAATATACTTGAGAAAAAGTAGTTTTTAAATTTTTAATGTTTTTTAAACTAGAGGACCTAACTGTAACACTTCCATTGATAAAATTGATACGACCTGATGTGTTATCATATTTTTCATCAGACTTTGCAAAATACTTTTTAAGTTTATCAACTTGTAACCATAAACTACCCTCAATTTCATTGTCTTTCTTAAATTCATGGTCAATTTCGTGCTCGAAGTTTTTGAAAAAATAGAATTTGTGATTTTTTTTAAAGTTTTTTTGATCTACCGTAAAGCAATAACTAGTATCTTGGTACAATTCTAATCTAACTCCTTCAGGCCAAGCGTAATTAGTTTCCTCGAAAAGTTCCCTTACCGCAGTTCTTTTTAGATTGTTATTATCGTTATAATCTATTTTTCCCATAGGGAAATTGATTCTAATTTTATTATTTTTATCTCTATAATAAACAAATAACAATTCGCCCTTACCCTTCTTGACGCGATGTAAGATTACCCCCGCGCAGTCTAACCTTTTTACATTGAATTCCCAGTTAATTAAAAAAGAATCTCCCCGCTTGTGTTTAAATTTAACCTTAAATAAGTTATTAGCTAAATGGTGTTTTGCATCGTCGTTTAATTGATCAATAAAAATTTGCTTAGCGTAACGGCCGAAACTTTTGTATTTTTCATCAACTAGACTGTATACTTGTTTTTCGATAATGTTATAAACATTCAAAAAGTCATGCCAATCATCTTTTGAAAATTTTTTATTAATAAAATCTATAAGTTTTTGTTTAAGTTCATTATCGTGTTTATTTTTGAAAGATCTAGATACGTTGTTAACCTGATCTGTTACGAAAAAGGACGTTCCACCCGCTTCTTGTTGTGGTGCTCGATCCCGCTGGAGTTCCGCATGCGTCATTTGAACACCTTGGACAACCTCCTCCTCACCAACTATATTCGTAGTTTTAATGACGTCATCCGGTATAAATTTTGTTCTAGATGGTATTAAATAAACGTTTTTTATATTTATTTTACACAGAAAAGTTTAATATGGGGTTGCCAAAAATTAGTTAAAACTAGGATTGTTTATTGGATTGATTTATTGGACTCCAATTAAATTTGAAATTGTACATATTTAGAGAAATCAAAAACTGTACATTGTTTGATTAAAAAGTATAAAGTTACAACTTAACAATAAATAGCAAAGCCTAGACTTCAATAGGTTCCTTAAGAAAGCCTCAAGCTAAAAACTCAAAAATATCAATCTATTAAAATTGATGAGTTTTTAAAATATTTTCTTTGAAGCTTTCTTAAAAAATGGTTAATCTTTATGTTGAAAATTAAAAACTTCAATTGTAAATTAATTAAAATATATGACTATTGCTAGCAAAACAAAAAAAAATCTGATGGATACTTCTCGTTATAAAGCTTTTTAAATCTACAGAGTATTTTAAAAACTATTGTAAAATATGGCATACGTTATTCTAAACAACTAACCTTCTTTGCATGATCAAAGTGATATTATATCTCCAAATAACTTAGTACTTTAATAATACAGAGCTGTTTTGATATAAAAACTATAACTACAGCATCAATAATATAGGTAGAAAAACTACCTTCTACAAAAAAATTAATCTAATAGAGTTTTAATTTTTTTTATTTAAACTTATTTTTAATATGAAATTACATTCAGTTTAATAATTTCAGTTGAAAAAACATTTAACAACACAAGTTTAAATTAATGATCAAAAATATGAAACTAATATACAATGTTATAAGATAATAAAATCTAAATGTGAACTAAAAACTAAATAAATAGAAAATAAATATGCAGTGTCTAATTAATAATAATTTTAGAAATAATTTCAATGAAATATTTATAGGTTATTGTTTAGAAAAATAAAAAAGTACTTTATAAATACAATTATACTTAAACATGAATTTAACTTTTGAAAGATTTTAGTGTTCAACCTAATCAATAATTTAGTTACATAAAATTGTCATATAATGTATTGTTTATAAAATAAAAGTGTTTAATAACTACTTTAATTTACTTATTACAAAACTACAGACTGTATATCAGTGTTGTTATAGTGATTCCAACATGACTTCTTTCCAACATGACTTCACTTAAAAAGTTTATAATACTGAACTTTACTTGTATAATCTTCTTTTTTAAAGACGTTTTACTATTTGCTTTTAACCATTGCAGTTATGTAAGTTTGTTAAAATTTTATTTTGAACTTATATTATTTTTAACTATAACATCAAATGCGGATTTAAAAACCTGTTCTAAATCTACAAAATAGTCTATAAGATTTAAAGTGATTTTGGCCTAAAAATTTTATTAAAATATTTTTTTTTTTTCTATTAGTAAAACATGAAATTTTTTTTAAACTTAAAAACCACCATGATTTAAAAAAAAATGGTTGTACCTTTTTATTTAAATATTTCAGGAACGTGAAATATTGAAACAGTGAAAATACTTAAAGTTTTTTTCAATCAAAACTTAAATCACACCTAGAAAATCTACTTTTCATTACTTAGTTTAAGGTTATAAAATTTTAAACCTTAAGTTTAAGCTTTAACATAACTTTATTTGAATATAAACTAAATACAGAGCATTTATAGTTATTTAGTTAATAAATGATTGTTTTAATTTTTATTTGCACAAACTTTTCGATGGTTTCTTAAAAAGGGTACTGAACACTGGCTTAAGTAAAAAAATTTTGAATTTTTTTGAAGTTTAAGAAAGTTTAAGACTTTTAAAAGCATTTGAAATGCCGTAGACAGTTTATTCACCGTAAAGCATTGTCAAAAAAGTAAATAAATTACAACTATTGTTTAATAAATTTTATATTTATTTTTTTATTAATGCTTGTTATTTTTAGTCGCAGTCGTTTAGATAACACAAACTTAATAAACACCAATTCTTTTTGTTATATACCAAAAACAAAAGTGTTTAAAATACTTTTGTCTTCTCCTTTATATTCAGTTAAACAATTAACTTACAATGTAAAAAGTTTTTCTTATAGAACTGCCTGCTATCTTTGTTTGTTTAAAATTTATTTTAGAAATTCAAACGATTTTTCTCTCACTAAATATATAACTTTCTAACTTTTCTGCATCAGTTTATATGAGGAGAAATACATTTCCAAAACATCTCCAAAATTTTCTGTCCTCTGAAGACCGGTTTTTTGCTGGTTGTTTTTATCGGCAAAAATTACACAATTTTCCAGTGAGTTTTTTTTTTTATGTTTTAATTAGTCTTAAAACAATAAATAAAATTTAATAAATTTATTTATCTAAATAAAGTTTACTAAATGTATTTTATAACTAATTAGCTAATCAAAGTAAATTATAAAAAAAATCATTACAGTTTGCACACAAAATTACTTCAAAATAAACTGGTGCACGATAGTGTACACAATTTTTTTTCGCGTGCACGAAACGTTTAGGGTACATGAACCTCATTTAGGGGTGAACGAAATTTTCAGATTACACAAAAAAATATTTTAGTCTTCGCATTATTAGTTTTAGCGACATAGTTCAGTTAAGTATTAAAGTTAAATCTAGCCCTGGTGTTTGATTGGCTTTTATTTTTTGGCCATTTTACTCTCATGATCTATTTTGTAATTAAACAACACACATAAATTATTGTATAATTATAATTGTAACTATTATTACAATGCAATTAAAAAAATAAAACATACGTAACAACTTATAAAACAATTTAAGAAAACAACACAACTGTTGCGTTGAACTTTAATAAATTCCAATAAATAAGGACTTATTTGTCTTTAAAAAAACGTGGTAAATTATAGACTTCTTTTAAAATGAAGTAGAAAGAAGTATAAAGTTCTTTAAAGCCTTATTTTAGAAAACAACATATAAACTATAAAAATACGAAATAAGCTAAAATATGCAAATTAAAATAAACTTTAAGCAATTAACCGATAAACTATTTTTTTCTAAAATTAACGTAAGTTTAAATTGTTGTTAACTTTGATTAAACATCTTAGGATTTTTCTTCAAATTTTAAATTGTTGTTTACATTAATTAAACGTGTTAGTTTTTTCTTTAAGTTAAAAACTTTGTTTACATTGATTAAACGTATTAGTTTTTCTCGTTAAATTTTAAATTGTTTATTACATTGATTAAGCGTTTTAGTTTTTTCTTTTAATTTTAAATAATAGTTTTATAGTTTACCAATAATGACTTAGGCCCTGGTCATAATAAACACTGATAGTAAAAAAAATTATGGTAAACCACTAAGGTTGGTAAACAGCCAAATTGTAGAAACTTAAATTATACATATCATAGTTGTATAGTTTCTCCTTTGACAAACAACATGATCTAATAAATGTTGTTATTATATCACACTCTATAATTTTAAAGTAAAAGTTTCCAAGTCAGCATTAGTTTGGAGAAGATGGATACTTCTACTACTAACCAAAGTTTGTAAAAGTTGTATATTTTGTTATTTTTAGATTTAAAGTAATATTTAAAGACACTCATTTCTAACTATGATTGGGAACAATTCTATATATAGGTATTTGAAGTGTACAGGGTTGAATAAACAACACTGTTTAAACAACCCCAAGAACATATCTAAATCAGTAAAAGATAAATAAATCCTTGTACTGGTGAATTAACCTTCAACCTAATACTAAATAGCCTGATTAAACAACCAATATTTGACCCTAGTTTCCAAACTAAATTGTTGGTCTACATGACTATTTTATTTAAATTGGTAGCAAAACATAATGTAAAGTTTAGCTAAATGTAATTGAATTATAATTTATGCTATTCATCAAGTTGTACTATATTGTATTGCAGATGTTTGCCCACCTAAAAAGTGTGAAGTGGTTCAATCCTAGCAGCTATAATAAAGGTAAATTTTGTTTTTATTGCAATTTAATATATCAAAAGCTCCTATACAACACATATGTTCCTTAATATAATCTTGTTTTTAGTTTGGTTGTGCTGTTCTAAATATCATGACAATATAAATAATTCCTACAAAGTTTTAAAGAAAAATTAAGTATTATTTACTATCATATAACTAAACTATTTGTGTGCAAAGTTTGATTGGGTATAATAAATAACTTTTTGACTTAAAAGTCAGATGGTAAATAAAAATTTATTTTGAAATAGAGTTCCATTGCGGCAAATTTTAAAGTGCAAAAATAGAATTGAAAAAAGTGACAAGCCTAATGAAATGCAGTAAATTTAATATAGTTTGCTAGTTCATATCAGTTTTATAATAGAAAAGTACATCATATGTTTTTCTGTAAATATCCTTCCAAATATTTGTCACCATATTTAAACAATCATCCATTAATAATGGTTGGAATGTACTTTGTTTTTTATTTTTTCTCATCATATTATATTTTAATTGTTTCCTTTTGAGACTAGCTCTGACTTGGTAAGTATTCTACTAATTATTGCATGAGTTGGCTTTTTTTTAGTTCTCAGAGCTAGTTTTTATTTGTTAAAAGTTCTAATAAAAAGTCTTTTAAAGAGTGAAAAAACTTTTTGTTTTAATAAGATAGTGTAAAATAATAAAGTCCCCATTATTATTGGTTTATGTAAACTATATTATGTATTTAAATTTTCAAGTATATGACATCCAAAAACTAAAGTTTTTTTTTCACAAGTATAATATAATTTGTATAAATAATCATTATGTTTTGGAAATTTAAATTATGTGGTGCATTGGAAATATTTTAAGAAATATCCAGACTGGTATTAATACCATGTTAATACATTTGGTATTTTTTTGTGTACTTCAGTATAACAAGTCTTTATTTTTCTTGAGTAATTAAATATTACTACTTGACTAACATAATTTTTTCACTATTTATTGTTTTTAATTTAACATAAGGCTAATTGATAAGTTTTAAGTCACTCAGATTAGATTGGCTTCAATGCTTCAAAAGCCTGTCATAGATAAGCCGTAGTATTAAAAAAAAACAAAATTGTTTGTCTCTTTTATTGCTTTAACACCTTTTATGTTTATATAAGTAATTTACAAATTAAAGTTTTAAGGTTACAAGTGTTGATTATAACTTGTTATTTTTTCTACATTTTATATGTGTTGACAGGTTTTTACAACTTTAGAATGTGCAAGGGTCTTGAGGAAATTTTGAGCAATGATGCACATGAATCATCTGTAAGCACACAACAACTGGACCTCAACCCAGGAAGGTCTCTAACTGCTCACTTAGGGCAGTAACAAGGTAAATATGTTATAGTTCTTGCTTTTGTACTAATAGCTACAATAAATCATAAAAAGTTAAATTTAGAGAAAGTAAAGGTGACAATGTTATCTAAATTGAATTAAACTCATTCAGTGATGTTTATAAGTGATGTAGTTTATAATTAATGTTCATTTTTGACCTAATAACTGGAATAGAATCTAGTATTGCTTTTAACTCAACAGAATGTTCAAATAATTGCAAGTAAAAATTATCATTATTGTTAATATTAAGTATATTTATCATTATCATTTTTCATTTAACATAAAAATTAGTGTGGTCATTACAAGTAAAAAGTAAAATTTAACAAAAAAACTTTAAACTTGTTTTAAAGACTAATGAACATAAGCTAAGAATGTTTTTTAGGATGCGAACTAATTTATTAAATAATTAATTAAATATTTAAAATATTGTTACAACAAAGTTAGATTTGCTCACTTTGTTAGTACATCACTTTGAGTATTGTGATGGTTTTAAATGTTAAAGTTTTGCCAAAAGAAAACTTATTTGTATTCCAATGTTTTTCTTAAACTCAACGTTTTTTAATTTTAAAATAATAGAAATCAACAAAAGGCTATGATTAAATTAAATAGAAGACCATACTTGATTATTTTTACCCATCCACAATTTTATACAAAATATTATAAATAAGCTTGATGACAACTTACCACTAAAAAATTATTGTTTCCTAAAATATTAGCAAGTTTGCCACTAAAATTAAAAAGCAAAATGAATTTTTTTTTTAATCTAGCATCAGGGTTGCCACTCGGTCAGGAAAAGTCAGGAAATCAGGAAAAGTCAGGAGAAATTAAAAAAAAAGAAAAAAATCAGGAAAAAATGGGGGGTTTTAAAAAAGTCAGGAAAAGGCAGGAAATTTGATAAAATTAAAAAAAAAGTCAGATTATGTCATTTTAATTTTACAAAATTCCTTGTTTTCCAAAGCCTTCAAACGGTAAAAATTAATTAAAAGTCCTTTGAAGTCAGAAAAAAATTCCAAAATTTTCCTAGAAATTTACAAAAATATTTAACTTTATTTCCAATGCCTTCACCTGGTATAAGTTAAGATAAAAAACTCCTCACAGTGGAAATTGTAAAAATAAAATTGGAACACGATTTCAGCAAAGTAACTCGATTATTGTTGATGAAAATTTGTATGCGTCCTTTGAACGACGTCAGTATCAGTAGAAATGAAAATCAGCTCCATCCTACCACTATAGTTACGTCACGATAGAAATTTGCTAATAGAATCCAATAACTTTGCTTTCGAAATAAAATATCCTTTATAAAACTGCAAAAAATTTCTATTAACATATTGAACAAGTACCCTACTTTAACAAGCAGATTTTGTAAGCTTTTTAGTATTGATAATCTGTAGCAAGGACACTTCCATAGTGAAACTGATATATACACAAAAGTTTATCTAGCATAATTTTAAAATCTAAGTGTTTTTTGTTTAAGTAAATAGTTAAGTTCTTTATAGTTATGCAGTTAGTTTAGTATTTTATGGATCAAGTTGATGTGTATACTTTATCTCTTTATAATTTTTTAAAGTTGTTTAAATTTATGAAATAAGTTTTAAGAGAGGTATATGCCAAGATTAAGTTTACACATTATTTGTATTTTTTGTAGAGTAACTTAAGTTTTTAAAGTAAATATTTAATTATTCAAACCAAAACAAACCAGTTTGTTGCAGTTAAAAATCATACCTTTCACCCCAAATTAGACTCATTACTACGAATTTATAAAACATTTTTTCCTATTTTTTTAATATATGAATTAAAGCGCTGAAAGTAATAAAAATATTAGTCATCAGATAAAAGTAAATGATAGGTTTATGTATTAGGGCTTACATCTGATAGTAAGAATATTTTTAAATTGAATCTTTTAAACAGGATTTCCATGAAGCTCTCTCTTTGAGTGAAGGTCAGTAGACAGATCCCCAGAGTGATTGGCCTTTACGAGTCAATTCCTCTTCCCACTTTGAATGCATCATCCGCAAGGTAATTTCTACATAGTATGTTTGAAAATCATTCGTTTGAACTTGTAATTGTTTTTAAACTTATAGTGAATAAGTTTACCAAACAAGAAGCCATGTTGTAATAACAAGTAGTTTATAAAACACCTTAACACAAATTTAAAAACATAAATCTCTTAGTTTTACAAGTTCTGAGGATAATAAATAGTCCTATTTAGTTAACTAATGCTAGTCAATAATAAAGTTGATCGATTTTAAAAAAAAGTAATACAAACATGATGATATATTATCTAAATAAAGTGGTCATCTTGCTTGTGAATTGTTTTCTGAAATGTTGTTATAAAGTCGTGTAATAATACATTTTGTAACAACTTCCTTGATTATTTTTTGAACATATGTATTTTAGGAAGCGTTTTCAAAGTTTACCTTAAATATATATCACTATTGACCTACTTCTTAGTAACTAATTTAACAAACTTTGAACATTTTTATTGTATTTTATTACTGTAAAGTAACCATTTTGTACCAGTTTCTTAGGTATTTTATTGCCAAACCATAAACAGAACAAAATAAAGTCCATAATTGTTTGATGCTCAATTTTATGCTAATTTTAAAAAGCTCGGTTTTATTATTTTAAATTAAACAAATATCCATTTTGATCACATAACTATTGCGAAACACATCTATCAGGGTTAGCTAAAAACCATCTAGAAATTGAACAAAAATTACTGGAATTTTTATCATCAATTCTTACGAAAAAACAATGAATTTCTGAAGTCTTTGTTATACAATAGTTTTTATTTGACATCATCACTTAAATTTTTATAAACCACATTCAAAGTAGCATTACAGTATCTCCTCATTAACGTTATTAAATTTAACGAATTCCTTACCTTGAAATTTATGTCATACTCAAGGTGGAAAAAAAAAATTGTATTTTCAAAACATGAAAAAATTTTTGACAACCCTGAGATATGCTCAAATGATTAATAGATTAAAGGCAATGTTTAAATAGTTAATGATAAACTGCATGATTAAAATGTGAATGAAGTGTAGCGTTAGTAGATAAGTTTGTTAGTAAAAGCTAAATATTTTTTTCAAACAGAATGAGATCACAGCCGGAGACGGAACGATGAAAAGAATCAGAAACAGAATCAGTGCGGATCAGATAACTTATTTATATAAACATTTGAATAAACTTTTTGCATTTAAATTGTGTTTACTTTGTCATAATTAAATAGATTAAGACAGAAAATTAATGCTTGGGTGTAGTGAAAAAAGTTTTAATATTTGATAGATCTATTATTTAGTAACTTTCCTTTATTTAGTTGTTATAATGTCTTGAGTTTAAGCCCAATAACAGTTTTTTTAATGAAAACATAAAGCGCATAAAATAATTGGTTTAAAGAGCCGTTCAATTCGTACACCAGTTAGATACAGTTAAGTTTAGTACAAGTTTATATAAGGATAGTATAATTCAACTTAACGACTATGAGTATGTCTTTAATAAATTGTTTTAAATCCCTACCTGAATATTAAAAGAAACTAAATGTATTATCACCGTCATAATCCTAGGCTGCTTATCGCTTAGTAAAGTTGTTAATTGAAAGTTTCAAAATTTTTCATTTGTAAAAAAATGAATATATTTTCATACTAGTTGCCTTGTTACTAGTATAATATTTGGCAACTTATTTTTAGATCTATATATAAATTTATATGTTGCACAAATACTATTTTTCTCTATAGCCGGGTGTGTGGTTATCGTGTAAAATACACTCCTTGTAACATATATAATAATCTTCTGATCTAGTTGCACTTAAAAACTATACCAAGCTAAACCCTGTTTTCCTTATAATAAATATAAGCCAATTTTACTGATCTAAAACAAAAATTTCGACTTTATTATAAATGTGGTTATTTAGAGTTCCTGTATCAAAGAGAAAACTTATTCAACCGGCGTAAGCATTACGACGACGCCCTAAGAACCAATTTCAAAATATCGACAAAGTCCGGAGCCAGGACACCGAAGGTGTCCGCCAGCGTAGATATTTTGAAATTGGTTCGCTACCCTTTATTATATTTTATACTTTCACATTAAGGAATTTCCCAAAAATTTTGATAATTCTACACTCCAAAAATAATTTTCAAAGTTAACAAAAAAAGAAAAATGAACATTTTCAACAGTTTTTAATCGAGTCTTTTTTATTAGCCATCATGTTATAAATAGTCAAATCAGATAGAACACCGGTTTTTGGTCAGTTCCTAAAAGTGTAGTAATAAATAAATTGCAAAAGAATAGCAAACTCGTTGACTTAATTTGATTAAACAGATTGTTTTTAAATTGTTTTTTTATACATATGCCTACCACCACACGTAAATTGTGAAAATATTATTATAGTAAACAATTTTTAAAAATTCACTTTAACTGACTAAAACCGATCTCTTATCTAACATGAATAGCAAGTAACAATATAAACTGAACAAAAGTACAATTGATCAAGTCATACTTATGTTTAATTTATACTCTTAAATGCTTAAAACAGCCTGAACTAGCTATACTTGAATATAAAGTATTCATGAGAGAAATCATATAGAATTAAAGCAAAAAGACAGTGGATTTCAAAATAGCTACCTAGGCATAAAGCAATCATCTAAAAATATGCAAATACAATCTCAAAATTAGAAACAATTGTAAGTTCAAAAGAGTTAATTTGTAACAGTTGGAAAATATCTATATATAACAGTTATCTAAGGTGGAAACAAAGAAATCAAATAGTTCAACTTGTAGTTGCTTGAAACTTTAATGCTTGTGATTGCTTGAAACTTTGAAATTATTTCAAGTATTTTTTAACGCTATTGTTTTACATGTTTAAATAGAAATATTGATAGTAATAAATAATAACTAAAAGCTTAAAATAAGTTTGTACCTCTATAGTTACAGTTACAATAGAAGAACACAACTTGTAACTGTTTAAATTTTCATCACACAAAAGTAAACAGTTATTTGTCCAAAGATGTTAATTTATTACAATTAGAAAGTATTTTGTAAGATTGAAACAAAGAATTCAAACTTTACTACTGTTAAATTGCTTGAAACTGTGAAAATAATTTAACTGTTTTATAACATTATTGCTTCATAAGTTTCAATCGAAATATTGATACTAAGAAGTCATAACTCCGAACTTAAAAATAAGTTTCTACCTAAGTAGTTACAGTTACAACAAGAAGAAAAAAACATGTAACTGATTGAAATTTCAACAGAAAAAAGTAAAGAGTTGTTTATCAAAAGATGTTGATAAAACACATATGTTCAACAGACAAAATTATTTGTTTAAAGAAGTTGATCGTATATCATCTAAAGCTTGCAACATGTACTAGCTCATTGATGTTTTCATATTAATTCATAATAATTCATGAATTGTAAAAAAAGAACAAGAAAAAATTGTCAACAAAAAAAAATATACTGTTAACTAGATGTACTTACAACACAAGGTTTTCTAGAGAAATGATTCAAATGAAAAATTAATATTCTTCTAAAATCTTATTTGATTGTTTACGTCACAAATAAAAACATAATTTAGTTTATGCGCGGTCATATAAGCCCGCCTAATGTTTATGCAAATTTTCCCTTTGTTAGAAACTTCAAAACTTATACCTTTTGATAGCTGAATTTTTTTTGATCTTTTATGTAAATTTTATTTTACTAGTCTAAGTATTGTTTTTAAATTTACAGTGTTTTATTTTAAAAACAAATAATGCCACCATAAAACTTTCTTTAAATTGTGCACAACTTTTATTTGTAATAATAAAAGTATAATTCTTGTTTAAACTTTTTGGTAACTCAAAGTGAATAAAACCATTTTGAGTTGTTATGGTGTTTTTTTTTCGGTTTTCTTTTAACAGTTGATTCTAAAACTACAAATATATCAAACCAAATCTTAGGCTGCTATTTGATATTAATAATCCTTAACTAGACTTTTAAATTGAATTGTCTTTTTTGATATATATTCAAACTTGAAAACTTAAGTACTGACATCAAAGCGCCCAAAAAATCTGAATCCAATGGATTTGGTTTTGTATATTGTGATTATAAAGTACGAGAGAGGCAGATATAAGCAGGCCAAAAAAAGGACTGAAACCAATAAGTCAGGGCTTAAAAATTCAGACCTTGTTACAAAACACTTTTAGTATAAACTATTTTTTCTTTGGACATTAACCTTAACCTTAAAAGCTTTAAGTATTTTGGCAATTTAGAACAATTAAAAAAGCATAAGCTTAAGATTTCAGGAAAAATAATGTTTTACAAAAAGTTTTTTTCAAAAAAAGAGACAATTACCGCTCACGCGGTACAAAGCTATTTGTTAAAAGGTATGTACTTAATCCGTAAACATATCAAAAATGTGATTTTTTTTTGTCGATTTTTCATATTGTTGCAATTATAGAGAAAATAATTAAAAATTTGTAACTTAAAACACTTGTTCATTCACATTTTTTAAAAATTGACTAACTTGATAACTTTTGTTTTAAATGTCATAACATATATCATGAAAAATTTGTTCACTCAATAAACTTAAATATGTTTTAGCTTTGACAATTGATGAAATAAGAACTGAAACAGTTATAAGCAATTTCGGAAAAAATTGTTTGTCATATAAATAAAAACTAGTGATGTGAATGATAACAAAAGGGTAAGTAAACATACAGTATTTTTAATGTATTTTATATGCACATCATTTTTTAAAACAAGTGTTTTTTAAACCCATAAAGGTGTTTATAAATCAAGAAACTTATTTTATGATGTATTTTAACTATATTTTATCTTCTTTTTTAAATTATTAGGCTGTTTTAAAGTATATAAAGTCTAGCACGGGACTTGAACCCCTGATCGTTAAATTAAAAGTCCAACGCTCTACCGACTGAGCTACTCATGCTCACGATGGGGTATACTTAATTGTGTTTAAAAAGCTATCTCCGGCTCTTATGACGTAATAATAGTACAAATTTATGGAACACATGCAAAATCCACCCGCGATCAAAATCCACCCAGTCAAATTCGGGAACCGCTTAGCAATCGAAAGTAAGGGTTAGGGGTAACAGTGATAGTCAAAAACAAATAAAAAAATTGATGAAAAAAAGCAAAAAGTATATAAAATAAAATAATAAATACAGGAAATAAAATTAAAAATTGGGTGGATTTTGAACGCGGGTGGATTTTAATAGTATACCTAATTTATTATAAATAGAACATTTAAAAGTGCTATATAATTTATATTTTACTTTAGCTTCAGCTTTTAAATATTATCAAACTTCTTATTTTGGTTGTTTTTTAACACTAAAATGAGTTAAAAAACTAAAAGTAGCATATATATATAATTTGTATAAAGTTGTATAAAAATTGAAAAAACTATGCTTTTACATAATTATTATCAATTAAAAAACTTTTGATCTATTATTATCTAATAGAAAAAAACGATAACTTGTTGAAATATTTTAGACAAATATTACACATCATTAATAAAGGCATCTGTAAGAATAACATAGATTATCGACACAAATTACACCGACTTATATTATCTAAAATTAATAAAACACAAAATTTCTCACCTGTTAGTGTTTCTATTTTCTTTTTAAATTTTTAGAGTTTGCCCACTATTTTCTTATTGTTCTTTTTCAAAACTCTTTTTATATCTACTTTGAAGTTTTGCTGTGAATAAAGTTAGCTGTTCAAAAAATTGATGGGAATTCTAAATAGCAAATACATAGATGTGTTTAAAATATTTTTTAACCAATAAATGTAATTATACTAACAAGAAGTTTGTTTTGACATGTATATACAAATTACATTTTCTCCTTGTTAAAAAAATTCAAATCTTTTTTTAAACCTTAAAAGCAGCCTGAAAAAACTTGAAACCCTGATCAATGTGTAAAAAATGATTAAACTTCAGCTTTTAAAGATTAAACTTTTTTATTAAGTTTTTATTAAACATGAAATGAAGTTTAACAAATTAAAAGTGGTACATATATATTGCTAGTTGTTGCATAAAAACTATATTAACATAAATATAAGCAATTCAAAAACTTTAGAATCAATGTTACCTACTAGACAAAAAAAAAAAGTATTTTTCAATAGTTCACAAAATTATCATAAATCGTTTATAAAAGCGTTTCTATCAATATCTTAGATGAACATTATATGACACAAACATCAACAATTAACTTTGTCTAAAATTAAAAAAGATGGCGCTGTTAGCTTCACTGTTTTGAGGTGCAATTTCCTGACGTTGAACTTTGATTGCAACAGGCAAATCAAATTGTTTCAATTTTTCTCATCCGTCAGGCAATCGCACCACAAAACAGCTACTGGACCGCACCGCTACGGTGAAGCCAGCGCCGTGGTGCGGGTTACCCCCTTTTTGTTTCGTGTGGCGGGGGTTCACCGGGTTTCCCCGGTCATATAGGCCACATTGTCTTTTAAAGAATTATTTTTTTAAAAATCTGAAAAAAATAACGATTTGGCAAATCGTATGGAAAATTACATCAAATTTTTTTTTAATTGTCTCATAGGAGGTCACTACGTTTCGGCGCTTAGTGAAAATTCAAATCACAAGAAAATGACAAATTCAGAAAAGGTGAATAACTTGCAATATATTTTTAAACGTACAGTTAGACTTTATAAATTATTTACATACAAATTAAATTCTTTAGGTTGCATTTGCAGTTAATTAGCTTGAGCATTTAAAAGGCTTCAAGCTATACGGTATTTAGGGCATAAAAATTATGGTTAAATATTACAATAAATAAACAAATAACGTACTTTTTATATTAACGTTAAAACAACATTTTTTTCTATTACTTTTGTATTTTTCTATTCTCTTTTTTTTTTTTTTTGTTTACGTTTGTTTTCAGTTTTTTTTTTTTTGCTTTTATTTTTTGCTTTTTTTATTTTTTTTTGTTTGCGTTTTTTTTTTCTTTTTTATTTTTGCTTTGTTTTTATTGCTTTTTGTTTGTTATTTTCTTTTATATTGCTTTTTTTTCTTTTTATTAATATCATTTGCTTTTTTAGTTTTTTAATGTTGTTTTATTATAATGGGTTTGATATGTCTTAGTCGATCATCTACTAAAGCACCAATATCATCCACCATACTAAGCCTCCTATAGCTAGATTACAGGTAGTAACAACATTACCCGGCAGTATAGTATACGTAATTAGTTCATTTATTATCTTAAATTTAGTTATGTAGTATTTTTATGCCCTTTAATCTTAGATTAAAAATATGTAACCTAAAGAATTTAAATTGTAAGAAGTAATTTTTTTTTTTAAATTAGATCGTTAATATAACAGTAACTTTTTATATTTTTCTATATATCATTTATGCAATTTTGTCATTTTAAGTGGTTTTACAACTCATTATGCTACGAAACGTCTTAACCAACTTAAATCTAATCATATCAAGAAAAAAATAATTTAACTTCTTTGTATTTAAGTTTTGAAATTATAAATGAATTAGAATTTTAGAATTTAAATTTATGAAACCACAAATATATAACGAAAAATATAAAAGAAAACGTAACAAGATTACAAAAACTAAAAGATTAAACTAAAATTGCAAAATGAGTAACACAATTAATTTATAAAATAAACTGAATCTGAATCTAAAACTTAAGCTGAAGAAGCGAAACTGAAGGAAACTTAAATTTATTCACTGTTGTCACGCGAAACATGCCCTGTATCGCAATTTGGATCAAAAATACAATCTCTAAGCGCTGAACCTCTCAAAAAAAAATTCTCAACAGAGTATGAAAAATATACTTGAGAAAAAGTAGTTTTTAAATTTTTAATGTTTTTTAAACTAGAGGACCTAACTGTAACACTTCCATTGATAAAATTGATACGACCTGATGTGTTATCATATTTTTCATCAGACTTTGCAAAATACTTTTTAAGTTTATCAACTTGTAACCATAAACTACCCTCAATTTCATTGTCTTTCTTAAATTCATGGTCAATTTCGTGCTCGAAGTTTTTGAAAAAATAGAATTTGTGATTTTTTTTAAAGTTTTTTTGATCTACCGTAAAGCAATAACTAGTATCTTGGTACAATTCTAATCTAACTCCTTCAGGCCAAGCGTAATTAGTTTCCTCGAAAAGTTCCCTTACCGCAGTTCTTTTTAGATTGTTATTATCGTTATAATCTATTTTTCCCATAGGGAAATTGATTCTAATTTTATTATTTTTATCTCTATAATAAACAAATAACAATTCGCCCTTACCCTTCTTGACGCGATGTAAGATTACCCCCGCGCAGTCTAACCTTTTTACATTGAATTCCCAGTTAATTAAAAAAGAATCTCCCCGCTTGTGTTTAAATTTAACCTTAAATAAGTTATTAGCTAAATGGTGTTTTGCATCGTCGTTTAATTGATCAATAAAAATTTGCTTAGCGTAACGGTCGAAACTTTTGTATTTTTCATCAACTAGACTGTATACTTGTTTTTCGATAATGTTATAAACATTCAAAAAGTCATGCCAATCATCTTTTGAAAATTTTTTATTAATAAAATCTATAAGTTTTTGTTTAAGTTCATTATCGTGTTTATTTTTGAAAGATCTAGATACGTTGTTAACCTGATCTGTTACGAAAAAGGACGTTCCACCCGCTTCTTGTTGTGGTGCTCGATCCCGCTGGAGTTCCGCATGCGTCATTTGAACACCTTGGACAACCTCCTCCTCACCAACTATATTCGTAGTTTTAATGACGTCATCCGGTATAAATTTTGTCCTAGATGGTATTAAATAAACGTTTTTTATATTTATTTTACACAGAAAAGTTTAATATGGGGTTGCCAAAAACAAATTAGTTAAAACTAGGATTGTTTATTGGATTGATTTATTGGACTCCAATTAAATTTGAAATTGTACATATTTAGAGAAATCAAAAACTGTACATTGTTTGATTAAAAAGTATAAAGTTACAACTTAACAATAAATAGCAAAGCCTAGACTTCAATAGGTTCCTTAAGAAAGCCTCAAGCTAAAAACTCAAAAATATCAATCTATTAAAATTGATGAGTTTTTAAAATATTTTCTTTGAAGCTTTCTTAAAAAATGGTTAATCTTTATGTTGAAAATTAAAAACTTCAATTGTAAATTAATTAAAATATATGACTATTGCTAGCAAAACAAAAAAAAATCTGATGGATACTTCTCGTTATAAAGCTTTTTAAATCTACAGAGTATTTTAAAAACTATTGTAAAATATGGCATACGTTATTCTAAACAACTAACCTTCTTTGCATGATCAAAGTGATATTATATCTCCAAATAACTTAGTACTTTAATAATACAGAGCTGTTTTGATATAAAAACTATAACTACAGCATCAATAATATAGGTAGAAAAACTACCTTCTACAAAAAAATTAATCTAATAGAGTTTTAATTTTTTTTATTCAAACTTATTTTTAATATGAAATTACATTCAGTTTAATAATTTCAGTTGAAAAAACATTTAACAACACAAGTTTAAATTAATGATCAAAAATATGAAACTAATATACAATGTTATAAGATAATAAAATCTAAATGTGAACTAAAAACTAAATAAATAGAAAATAAATATGCAGTGTCTAATTAATAATAATTTTAGAAATAATTTCAATGAAATATTTATAGGTTATTGTTTAGAAAAATAAAAAAGTACTTTATAAATACAATTATACTTAAACATGAATTTAACTTTTGAAAGATTTTAGTGTTCAACCTAATCAATAATTTAGTTACATAAAATTGTCATATAATGTATTGTTTATAAAATAAAAGTGTTTAATAACTACTTTAATTTACTTATTACAAAACTACAGACTGTATATCAGTGTTGTTATAGTGATTCCAACATGACTTCTTTCCAACATGACTTCACTTAAAAAGTTTATAATACTGAACTTTACTTGTATAATCTTCTTTTTTAAAGACGTTTTACTATTTGCTTTTAACCATTGCAGTTATGTAAGTTTGTTAAAATTTTATTTTGAACTTATATTATTTTTAACTATAACATCAAATGCGGATTTAAAAACCTGTTCTAAATCTACAAAATAGTCTATAAGATTTAAAGTGATTTTGGCCTAAAAATTTTATTAAAATATATTTTTTTTTTCTATTAGTAAAACATGAAATTTTTTTTAAACTTAAAAACCACCATGATTTAAAAAAAAATGGTTGTACCTTTTTATTTAAATATTTCAGGAACGTGAAATATTGAAACAGTGAAAATACTTAAAGTTTTTTTCAATCAAAACTTAAATCACACCTAGAAAATCTACTTTTCATTACTTAGTTTAAGGTTATAAAATTTTAAACCTTAAGTTTAAGCTTTAACATAACTTTATTTGAATATAAACTAAATACAGAGCATTTATAGTTATTTAGTTAATAAATGATTGTTTTAATTTTTATTTGCACAAACTTTTCGATGGTTTCTTAAAAAGGGTACTGAACACTGGCTTAAGTAAAAAAATTTTGAATTTTTTTGAAGTTTAAGAAAGTTTAAGACTTTTAAAAGCATTTGAAATGCCGTAGACAGTTTATTCACCGTAAAGCATTGTCAAAAAAGTAAATAAATTACAACTATTGTTTAATAAATTTTATATTTATTTTTTTATTAATGCTTGTTATTTTTAGTCGCAGTCGTTTAGATAACACAAACTTAATAAACACCAATTCTTTTTGTTATATACCAAAAACAAAAGTGTTTAAAATACTTTTGTCTTCTCCTTTATACTCAGTTAAACAATTAACTTACAATGTAAAAAGTTTTTCTTATAGAACTGCCTGCTATCTTTGTTTGTTTAAAATTTATTTTAGAAATTCAAACGATTTTTCTCTCACTAAATATATAACTTTCTAACTTTTCTGCATCAGTTTATATGAGGAGAAATACATTTCCAAAACATCTCCAAAATTTTCTGTCCTCTGAAGACCGGTTTTTTGCTGGTTGTTTTTATCGGCAAAAATTACACAATTTTCCAGTGAGTTTTTTTTTTATGTTTTAATTAGTCTTAAAACAATAAATAAAATTTAATAAATTTATTTATCTAAATAAAGTTTACTAAATGTATTTTATAACTAATTAGCTAATCAAAGTAAATTATAAAAAAAATCATTACAGTTTGCACACAAAATTACTTCAAAATAAACTGGTGCACGATAGTGTACACAATTTTTTTTCGCGTGCACGAAACGTTTAGGGTACATGAACCTCATTTAGGGGTGAACGAAATTTTCAGATTACACAAAAAAATATTTTAGTCTTCGCATTATTAGTTTTAGCGACATAGTTCAGTTAAGTATTAAAGTTAAATCTAGCCCTGGTGTTTGATTGGCTTTTATTTTTTGGCCATTTTACTCTCATGATCTATTTTGTAATTAAACAACACACATAAATTATTGTATAATTATAATTGTAACTATTATTACAATGCAATTAAAAAAATAAAACATACGTAACAACTTATAAAACAATTTAAGAAAACAACACAACTGTTGCGTTGAACTTTAATAAATTCCAATAAATAAGGACTTATTTGTCTTTAAAAAAACGTGGTAAATTATAGACTTCTTTTAAAATGAAGTAGAAAGAAGTATAAAGTTCTTTAAAGCCTTATTTTAGAAAACAACATATAAACTATAAAAATACGAAATAAGCTAAAATATGCAAATTAAAATAAACTTTAAGCAATTAACCGATAAACTATTTTTTTCTAAAAATAACGTAAGTTTAAATTGTTGTTAACTTTGATTAAACATCTTAGGATTTTTCTTCAAATTTTAAATTGTTGTTTACATTAATTAAACGTGTTAGTTTTTTCTTTAAGTTAAAAACTTTGTTTACATTGATTAAACGTATTAGTTTTTCTCGTTAAATTTTAAATTGTTTATTACATTGATTAAGCGTTTTAGTTTTTTCTTTTAATTTTAAATAATAGTTTTATAGTTTAGCAATAATGACTTAGGCCCTGGTCATAATAAACACTGATAGTAAAAAAAATTATGGTAAACCACTAAGGTTGGTAAACAGCCAAATTGTAGAAACTTAAATTATACATATCATAGTTGTATAGTTTCTCCTTTGACAAACAACATGATCTAATAAATGTTGTTATTATATCACACTCTATAATTTTAAAGTAAAAGTTTCCAAGTCAGCATTAGTTTGGAGAAGATGGACACTTCTACTACTAACCAAAGTTTGTAAAAGTTGTATATTTTGTTATTTTTAGATTTAAAGTAATATTTAAAGACACTCATTTCTAACTATGATTGGGAACAATTCTATATATAGGTATTTGAAGTGTACAGGGTTGAATAAACAACACTGTTTAAACAACCCCAAGAACATATCTAAATCAGTAAAAGATAAATAAATCCTTGTACTGGTGAATTAACCTTCAACCTAATACTAAATAGCCTGATTAAACAACCAATATTTGACCCTAGTTTCCAAACTAAATTGTTGGTCTACATGACTATTTTATTTAAATTGGTAGCAAAACATAATGTAAAGTTTAGCTAAATGTAATTGAATTATAATTTATGCTATTCATCAAGTTGTACTATATTGTATTGCAGATGTTTGCCCACCTAAAAAGTGTGAAGTGGTTCAATCCTAGCAGCTATAATAAAGGTAAATTTTGTTTTTATTGCAATTTAATATATCAAAAGCTCCTATACAACACATATGTTCCTTAATATAATCTTGTTTTTAGTTTGGTTGTGCTGTTCTAAATATCATGACAATATAAATAATTCCTACAAAGTTTTAAAGAAAAATTAAGTATTATTTACTATCATATAACTAAACTATTTGTGTGCAAAGTTTGATTGGGTATAATAAATAACTTTTTGACTTAAAAGTCAGATGGTAAATAAAAATTTATTTTGAAATAGAGTTCCATTGCGGCAAATTTTAAAGTGCAAAAATAGAATTGAAAAAAGTGACAAGCCTAATGAAATGCAGTAAATTTAATATAGTTTGCTAGTTCATATCAGTTTTATAATAGAAAAGTACATCATATGTTTTTCTGTAAATATCCTTCCAAATATTTGTCACCATATTTAAACAATCATCCATTAATAATGGTTGGAATGTACTTTGTTTTTTATTTTTTCTCATCATATTATATTTTAATTGTTTCCTTTTGAGACTAGCTCTGACTTGGTAAGTATTCTACTAATTATTGCATGAGTTGGCTTTTTTTTAGTTCTCAGAGCTAGTTTTTATTTGTTAAAAGTTCTAATAAAAAGTCTTTTAAAGAGTGAAAAAACTTTTTGTTTTAATAAGATAGTGTAAAATAATAAAGTCCCCATTATTATTGGTTTATGTAAACTATATTATGTATTTAAATTTTCAAGTATATGACATCCAAAAACTAAAGTTTTTTTTTCACAAGTATAATATAATTTGTATAAATAATCATTATGTTTTGGAAATTTAAATTATGTGGTGCATTGGAAATATTTTAAGAAATATCCAGACTGGTATTAATACCATGTTAATACATTTGGTATTTTTTTGTGTACTTCAGTATAACAAGTCTTTATTTTTCTTGAGTAATTAAATATTACTACTTGACTAACATAATTTTTTCACTATTTATTGTTTTTAATTTAACATAAGGCTAATTGATAAGTTTTAAGTCACTCAGATTAGATTGGCTTCAATGCTTCAAAAGCCTGTCATAGATAAGCCGTAGTATTAAAAAAAAACAAAATTGTTTGTCTCTTTTATTGCTTTAACACCTTTTATGTTTATATAAGTAATTTACAAATTAAAGTTTTAAGGTTACAAGTGTTGATTATAACTTGTTATTTTTTCTACATTTTATATGTGTTGACAGGTTTTTACAACTTTAGAATGTGCAAGGGTCTTGAGGAAATTTTGAGCAATGATGCACATGAATCATCTGTAAGCACACAACAACTGGACCTCAACCCAGGAAGGTCTCTAACTGCTCACTTAGGGCAGTAACAAGGTAAATATGTTATAGTTCTTGCTTTTGTACTAATAGCTACAATAAATCATAAAAAGTTAAATTTAGAGAAAGTAAAGGTGACAATGTTATCTAAATTGAATTAAACTCATTCAGTGATGTTTATAAGTGATGTAGTTTATAATTAATGTTCATTTTTGACCTAACAACTGGAATAGAATCTAGTATTGCTTTTAACTCAACAGAATGTTCAAATAATTGCAAGTAAAAATTATCATTATTGTTAATATTAAGTATATTTATCATTATCATTTTTCATTTAACATAAAAATTAGTGTGGTCATTACAAGTAAAAAGTAAAATTTAACAAAAAAACTTTAAACTTGTTTTAAAGACTAATGAACATAAGCTAAGAATGTTTTTTAGGATGCGAACTAATTTATTAAATAATTAATTAAATATTTAAAATATTGTTACAACAAAGTTAGATTTGCTCACTTTGTTAGTACATCACTTTGAGTATTGTGATGGTTTTAAATGTTAAAGTTTGGCCAAAAGAAAACTTATTTGTATTCCAATGTTTTTCTTAAACTCAACGTTTTTTAATTTTAAAATAATAGAAATCAACAAAAGGCTATGATTAAATTAAATAGAAGACCATACTTGATTATTTTTACCCATCCACAATTTTATACAAAATATTATAAATAAGCTTGATGACAACTTACCACTAAAAAATTATTGTTTCCTAAAATATTAGCAAGTTTGCCACTAAAATTAAAAAGCAAAATGAATTTTTTTTTTAATCTAGCATCAGGGTTGCCACTCGGTCAGGAAAAGTCAGGAAATCAGGAAAAGTCAGGAGAAATTAAAAAAAAAGAAAAAAATCAGGAAAAAATGGGGGGTTTTAAAAAAGTCAGGAAAAGGCAGGAAATTTGATAAAATTAAAAAAAAAGTCAGATTATGTCATTTTAATTTTACAAAATTCCTTGTTTTCCAAAGCCTTCAAACGGTAAAAATTAATTAAAAGTCCTTTGAAGTCAGAAAAAAATTCCAAAATTTTCCTAGAAATTTACAAAAATATTTAACTTTATTTCCAATGCCTTCACCTGGTATAAGTTAAGATAAAAAACTCCTCACAGTGGAAATTGTAAAAATAAAATTGGAACACGATTTCAGCAAAGTAACTCGATTATTGTTGATGAAAATTTGTATGCGTCCTTTGAACGACGTCAGTATCAGTAGAAATGAAAATCAGCTCCATCCTACCACTATAGTTACGTCACGATAGAAATTTGCTAATAGAATCCAATAACTTTGCTTTCGAAATAAAATATCCTTTATAAAACTGCAAAAAATTTCTATTAACATATTGAACAAGTACCCTACTTTAACAAGCAGATTTTGTAAGCTTTTTAGTATTGATAATCTGTAGCAAGGACACTTCCATAGTGAAACTGATATATACACAAAAGTTTATCTAGCATAATTTTAAAATCTAAGTGTTTTTTGTTTAAGTAAATAGTTAAGTTCTTTATAGTTATGCAGTTAGTTTAGTATTTTATGGATCAAGTTGATGTGTATACTTTATCTCTTTATAATTTTTTAAAGTTGTTTAAATTTATGAAATAAGTTTTAAGAGAGGTATATGCCAAGATTAAGTTTACACATTATTTGTATTTTTTGTAGAGTAACTTAAGTTTTTAAAGTAAATATTTAATTATTCAAACCAAAACAAACCAGTTTGTTGCAGTTAAAAATCATACCTATTACCCCAAATTAGACTCATTACTACGAATTTATAAAACATTTTTTCCTATTTTTTTAATATATGAATTAAAGCGCTGAAAGTAATAAAAATATTAGTCATCAGATAAAAGTAAATGATAGGTTTATGTATTAGGGCTTACATCTGATAGTAAGAATATTTTTAAATTGAATCTTTTAAACAGGATTTCCATGAAGCTCTCTCTTTGAGTGAAGGTCAGTAGACAGATCCCCAGAGTGATTGGCCTTTACGAGTCAATTCCTCTTCCCACTTTGAATGCATCATCCGCAAGGTAATTTCTACATAGTATGTTTGAAAATCATTCGTTTGAACTTGTAATTGTTTTTAAACTTATAGTGAATAAGTTTACCAAACAAGAAGCCATGTTGTAATAACAAGTAGTTTATAAAACACCTTAACACAAATTTAAAAACATAAATCTCTTAGTTTTACAAGTTCTGAGGATAATAAATAGTCCTATTTAGTTAACTAATGCTAGTCAATAATAAAGTTGATCGATTTTAAAAAAAAGTAATACAAACATGATGATATATTATCTAAATAAAGTGGTCATCTTGCTTGTGAATTGTTTTCTGAAATGTTGTTATAAAGTCGTGTAATAATACATTTTGTAACAACTTCCTTGATTATTTTTTGAACATATGTATTTTAGGAAGCGTTTTCAAAGTTTACCTTAAATATATATCACTATTGACCTACTTCTTAGTAACTAATTTAACAAACTTTGAACATTTTTATTGTATTTTATTACTGTAAAGTAACCATTTTGTACCAGTTTCTTAGGTATTTTATTGCCAAACCATAAACAGAACAAAATAAAGTCCATAATTGTTTGATGCTCAATTTTATGCTAATTTTAAAAAGCTCGGTTTTATTATTTTAAATTAAACAAATATCCATTTTGATCACATAACTATTGCGAAACACATCTATCAGGGTTAGCTAAAAACCATCTAGAAATTGAACAAAAATTACTGGAATTTTTATCATCAATTCTTACGAAAAAACAATGAATTTCTGAAGTCTTTGTTATACAATAGTTTTTATTTGACATCATCACTTAAATTTTTATAAACCACATTCAAAGTAGCATTACAGTATCTCCTCATTAACGTTATTAAATTTAACGAATTCCTTACCTTGAAATTTATGTCATACTCAAGGTGGAAAAAAAAAATTGTATTTTCAAAACATGAAAAATTTTTTGACAACCCTGAGATATGCTCAAATGATTAATAGATTAAAGGCAATGTTTAAATAGTTAATGATAAACTGCATGATTAAAATGTGAATGAAGTGTAGCGTTAGTAGATAAGTTTGTTAGTAAAAGCTAAATATTTTTTTCAAACAGAATGAGATCACAGCCGGAGACGGAACGATGAAAAGAATCAGAAACAGAATCAGTGCGGATCAGATAACTTATTTATATAAACATTTGAATAAACTTTTTGCATTTAAATTGTGTTTACTTTGTCATAATTAAATAGATTAAGACAGAAAATTAATGCTTGGGTGTAGTGAAAAAAGTTTTAATATTTGATAGATCTATTATTTAGTAACTTTCCTTTATTTAGTTGTTATAATGTCTTGAGTTTAAGCCCAATAACAGTTTTTTTAATGAAAACATAAAGCGCATAAAATAATTGGTTTAAAGAGCCGTTCAATTCGTACACCAGTTAGATACAGTTAAGTTTAGTACAAGTTTATATAAGGATAGTATAATTCAACTTAACGACTATGAGTATGTCTTTAATAAATTGTTTTAAATCCCTACCTGAATATTAAAAGAAACTAAATGTATTATCACCGTCATAATCCTAGGCTGCTTATCGCTTAGTAAAGTTGTTAATTGAAAGTTTCAAAATTTTTCATTTGTAAAAAAATGAATATATTTTCATACTAGTTGCCTTGTTACTAGTATAATATTTGGCAACTTATTTTTAGATCTATATATAAATTTATATGTTGCACAAATACTATTTTTCTCTATAGCCGGGTGTGTGGTTATCGTGTAAAATACACTTCTTGTAACATATATAATAATCTTCTGATCTAGTTGCACTTAAAAACTATACCAAGCTAAACCCTGTTTTCCTTATAATAAATATAAGCCAATTTTACTGATCTAAAACAAAAATTTCGACTTTATTATAAATGTGGTTATTTAGAGTTCCTGTATCAAAGAGAAAACTTATTCAACCGGCGTAAGCATTACGACGACGCCCTAAGAACCAATTTCAAAATATCGACAAAGTCCGGAGCCAGGACACCGAAGGTGTCCGCCAGCGTAGATATTTTGAAATTGGTTCGCTACCCTTTATTATATTTTATACTTTCACATTAAGGAATTTCCCAAAAATTTTGATAATTCTACACTCCAAAAATAATTTTCAAAGTTAACAAAAAAAGAAAAATGAACATTTTCAACAGTTTTTAATCGAGTCTTTTTTATTAGCCATCATGTTATAAATAGTCAAATCAGATAGAACACCGGTTTTTGGTCAGTTCCTAAAAGTGTAGTAATAAATAAATTGCAAAAGAATAGCAAACTCGTTGACTTAATTTGATTAAACAGATTGTTTTTAAATTGTTTTTTTATACATATGCCTACCACCACACGTAAATTGTGAAAATATTATTATAGTAAACAATTTTTAAAAATTCACTTTAACTGACTAAAACCGATCTCTTATCTAACATGAATAGCAAGTAACAATATAAACTGAACAAAAGTACAATTGATCAAGTCATACTTATGTTTAATTTATACTCTTAAATGCTTAAAACAGCCTGAACTAGCTATACTTGAATATAAAGTATTCATGAGAGAAATCATATAGAATTAAAGCAAAAAGACAGTGGATTTCAAAATAGCTACCTAGGCATAAAGCAATCATCTAAAAATATGCAAATACAATCTCAAAATTAGAAACAATTGTAAGTTCAAAAGAGTTAATTTGTAACAGTTGGAAAATATCTATATATAACAGTTATCTAAGGTGGAAACAAAGAAATCAAATAGTTCAACTTGTAGTTGCTTGAAACTTTAATGCTTGTGATTGCTTGAAACTTTGAAATTATTTCAAGTATTTTTTAACGCTATTGTTTTACATGTTTAAATAGAAATATTGATAGTAATAAATAATAACTAAAAGCTTAAAATAAGTTTGTACCTCTATAGTTACAGTTACAATAGAAGAACACAACTTGTAACTGTTTAAATTTTCATCACACAAAAGTAAACAGTTATTTGTCCAAAGATGTTAATTTATTACAATTAGAAAGCATTTTGTAAGATTGAAACAAAGAATTCAAACTTTACTACTGTTAAATTGCTTGAAACTGTGAAAATAATTTAACTGTTTTATAACATTATTGCTTCATAAGTTTCAATAGAAATATTGATACTAAGAAGTCATAACTCCGAACTTAAAAATAAGTTTCTACCTAAGTAGTTACAGTTACAACAAGAAGAAAAAAACATGTAACTGATTGAAATTTCAACAGAAAAAAGTAAAGAGTTGTTTATCAAAAGATGTTGATAAAACACATATGTTCAACAGACAAAATTATTTGTTTAAAGAAGTTGATCGTATATCATCTAAAGCTTGCAACATGTACTAGCTCATTGATGTTTTCATATTAATTCATAATAATTCATGCATTGTAAAAAAAGAACAAGAAAAAATTGTCAACAAAAAAAAATATACTGTTAACTAGATGTACTTACAACACAAGGTTTTCTAGAGAAATGATTCAAATGAAAAATTAATATTCTTCTAAAATCTTATTTGATTGTTTACGTCACAAATAAAAACATAACTTAGTTTATGCGCGGTCATATAAGCCCGCCTAATGTTTATGCAAATTTTCCCTTTGTTAGAAACTTCAAAACTTATACCTTTTGATAGCTGAATTTTTTTTGATCTTTTATGTAAATTTTATTTTACTAGTCTAAGCATTGTTTTTAAATTTACAGTGTTTTATTTTAAAAACAAATAATGCCACCATAAAACTTTCTTTAAATTGTGCACAACTTTTATTTGTAATAATAAAAGTATAATTCTTGTTTAAACTTTTTTTTAACTCAAAGTGAATAAAACCATTTTGAGTTGTTATGGTGTTTTTTTTTCGGTTTTCTTTTAACAGTTGATTCTAAAACTACAAATATATCAAACCAAATCTGAGGCTGCTATTTGATATTAATAATCCTTAACTAGAATTTTAAATTGAATTGTCTTTTTTGATATATATTCAAACTTGAAAACTTAAGTACTGACATCAAAGCGCCCAAAAAATCTGAATCCAATGGATTTGGTTTTGTATATTGTGATTATAAAGTACGAGAGAGGCAGATATAAGCAGGCCAAAAAAAGGACTGAAACCAATAAGTCAGGGCTTAAAAATTCAGACCTTGTTACAAAACACTTTTAGTATAAACTATTTTTTCTTTGGACATTAACCTTAACCTTAAAAGCTTTAAGTATTTTGGCAATTTAGAACAATTAAAAAAGCATAAGCTTAAGATTTCAGGAAAAATAATGTTTTACCAAAAGTTTTTTTCAAAAAAAGAGACAATTACCGCTCACGCGGTACAAAGCTATTTGTTAAAAGGTATGTACTTAATCCGTAAACATATCAAAAATGTGATTTTTTTTTGTCGATTTTTCATATTGTTGCAATTATAGAGAAAATAATTAAAAATTTATAACTTAAAACACTTGTTCATTCACATTTTTTTAAAAATTGACTAACTTGATAACTTTTGTTTTAAATGTCATAACATATATCATGAAAAATTTGTTCACTCAATAAACTTAAATATGTTTTAGCTTTGACAATTGATGAAATAAGAACTGAAACAGTTATAAGCAATTTCGGAAAAAATTGTTTGTCATATAAATAAAAACTAGTGATGTGAATGATAACAAAAGGGTAAGTAAACATACAGTATTTTTAATGTATTTTATATGCACATCATTTTTTAAAACAAGTGTTTTTTAAACCCATAAAGGTGTTTATAAATCAAGAAACTTATTTTATGATGTATTTTAACTATATTTTATCTTCTTTTTTAAATTATTAGGCTGTTTTAAAGTATATAAAGTCTAGCACGGGACTTGAACCCCTGATCGTTAAATTAAAAGTCCAACGCTCTACCGACTGAGCTACTCATGCTCACGATGGGGTATACTTAATTGTGTTTAAAAAGCTATCTCCGGCTCTTATGACGTAATAATAGTACAAATTTATGGAACACATGCAAAATCCACCCGCGATCAAAATCCACCCAGTCAAATTCGGGAACCGCTTAGCAATCGAAAGTAAGGGTTAGGGGTAACAGTGATAGTCAAAAACTAATAAAAAAATTGATGAAAAAAAGCAAAAAGTATATAAAATAAAATAATAAATACAGGAAATAAAATTAAAAATTGGGTGGATTTTAAACGAGGGTGGATTTTGATAGTATACCTAATTTATTATAAATAGAACATTTAAAAGTGCTATATAATTTATATTTTACTTTAGCTTCAGCTTTTAAATATTATCAAACTTCTTATTTTGGTTGTTTTTTAACACTAAAATGAGTTAAAAAACTAAAAGTAGCATATATATATAATTTGTATAAAGTTGTATAAAAATTGAAAAAACTATGCTTTTACATAATTATTATCAATTAAAAAACTTTTGATCTATTATTATCTAATAGAAAAAAACGATAACTTGTTGAAATATTTTAGACAAATATTACACATCATTAATAAAGGCATCTGTAAGAATAACATAGATTATCGACACAAATTACACCGACTTATATTATCTAAAATTAATAAAACACAAAATTTCTCACCTGTTAGTGTTTCTATTTTCTTTTTAAATTTTTAGAGTTTGCCCACTATTTTCTTATTGTTCTTTTTCAAAACTCTTTTTATATCTACTTTGAAGTTTTGCTGTGAATAAAGTTAGCTGTTCAAAAAATTGATGGGAATTCTAAATAGCAAATACATAGATGTGTTTAAAATATTTTTTTAACCAATAAATGTAATTATACTAACAAGAAGTTTGTTTTGACATGTATATACAAATTACATTTTCTCCTTGTTAAAAAAATTCAAATCTTTTTTTAAACCTTAAAAGCAGCCTGAAAAAACTTGAAACCCTGATCAATGTGTAAAAAATGATTAAACTTCAGCTTTTAAAGATTAAACTTTTTTATTAAGTTTTTATTAAACATGAAATGAAGTTTAACAAACTAAAAGTGGTACATATATATTGCTAGTTGTTGCATAAAAACTATATTAACATAAATATAAGCAATTCAAAAACTTTAGAATCAATGTTACCTACTAGACAAAAAAAAAAAGTATTTTTCAATAGTTCACAAAATTATCATAAATCGTTTATAAAAGCGTTTCTATCAATATCTTAGATGAACATTATATGACACAAACATCAACAATTAACTTTGTCTAAAATTAAAAAAGATGGCGCTGTTAGCTTCACTGTTTTGAGGTGCAATTTCCTGACGTTGAACTTTGATTGCAACAGGCAAATCAAATTGTTTCAATTTTTCTCATCCGTCAGGCAATCGCACCACAAAACAGCTACTGGACCGCACCGCTACGGTGAAGCCAGCGCCGTGGTGCGGGTTACCCCCTTTTTGTTTCGTGTGGCGGGGGTTCACCGGGTTTCCCCGGTCATATAGGCCACATTGTCTTTTAAAGAATTATTTTTTTTTAAATCTGAAAAAAATAACGATTTGGCAAATCGTATGGAAAATTACATCAAATTTTTTTTTAATTGTCTCATAGGAGGTCACTACGTTTCGGCGCTTAGTGAAAATTCAAATCACAAGAAAATGACAAATTCAGAAAAGGTGAATAACTTGCAATATATTTTTAAACGTACAGTTAGACTTTATAAATTATTTACATACAAATTAAATTCTTTAGGTTGCATTTGCAGTTAATTAGCTTGAGCATTCAAAAGGCTTCAAGCTATACGGTATTTAGGGCATAAAAATTATGGTTAAATATTACAATAAATAAACAAATAACGTACTTTTTATATTAACGTTAAAACAACATTTTTTTCTATTACTTTTGTATTTTTCTATTCTCTTTTTTTTTTTTTTGTTTACGTTTGTTTTTAGTTTTTTTTTTTTTGCTTTTATTTTTTGCTTTTTTTATTTTTTTTTTTGTTTGCGTTTTTTTTTTCTTTTTTATTTTTGCTTTGTTTTTATTGCTTTTTGTTTGTTATTTTCTTTTATATTGCTTTTTTTTCTTTTTATTAATATCATTTGCTTTTTTAGTTTTTTAATGTTGTTTTATTATAATGGGTTTGATATGTCTTAGTCGATCATCTACTAAAGCACCAATATCATCCACCATACTAAGCCTCCTATAGCTAGATTACAGGTAGTAACAACATTACCCGGCAGTATAGTATACGTAATTAGTTCATTTATTATCTTAAATTTAGTTATGTAGTATTTTTATGCCCTTTAATCTTAGATTAAAAATATGTAACCTAAAGAATTTAAATTGTAAGAAGTAATTTTTTTTATTAAATTAGATCGTTAATATAACAGTAACTTTTTATATTTTTCTATATATCATTTATGCAATTTTGTCATTTTAAGTGGTTTTACAACTCATTATGCTACGAAACGTCTTAACCAACTTAAATCTAATCATATCAAGAAAAAAATAATTTAACTTCTTTGTATTTAAGTTTTGAAATTATAAATGAATTAGAATTTTAGAATTTAAATTTATGAAACCACAAATATATAACGAAAAAATAAAAGAAAACGTAACAAGATTACAAAAGCTAAAAGATTAAACTAAAATTGCAAAATGAGTAACACAATTAATTTATAAAATAAACTGAATCTGAATCTAAAACTTAAGCTGAAGAAGCGAAACTGAAGGAAACTTAAATTTATTCACTGTTGTCACGCGAAACATGCCCTGTATCGCAATTTGGATCAAAAATACAATCTCTAAGCGCTGAACCTCTCAAAAAAAAATTCTCAACAGAGTATGAAAAATATACTTGAGAAAAAGTAGTTTTTAAATTTTTAATGTTTTTTAAACTAGAGGACCTAACTGTAACACTTCCATTGATAAAATTGATACGACCTGATGTGTTATCATATTTTTCATCAGACTTTGCAAAATACTTTTTAAGTTTATCAACTTGTAACCATAAACTACCCTCAATTTCATTGTCTTTCTTAAATTCATGGTCAATTTCGTGCTCGAAGTTTTTGAAAAAATAGAATTTGTGATTTTTTTTAAAGTTTTTTTGATCTACCGTAAAGCAATAACTAGTATCTTGGTACAATTCTAATCTAACTCCTTCAGGCCAAGCGTAATTAGTTTCCTCGAAAAGTTCCCTTACCGCAGTTCTTTTTAGATTGTTATTATCGTTATAATCTATTTTTCCCATAGGGAAATTGATTCTAATTTTATTATTTTTATCTCTATAATAAACAAATAACAATTCGCCCTTACCCTTCTTGACGCGATGTAAGATTACCCCCGCGCAGTCTAACCTTTTTACATTGAATTCCCAGTTAATTAAAAAAGAATCTCCCCGCTTGTGTTTAAATTTAACCTTAAATAAGTTATTAGCTAAATGGTGTTTTGCATCGTCGTTTAATTGATCAATAAAAATTTGCTTAGCGTAACGGTCGAAACTTTTGTATTTTTCATCAACTAGACTGTATACTTGTTTTTCGATAATGTTATAAACATTCAAAAAGTCATGCCAATCATCTTTTGAAAATTTTTTATTAATAAAATCTATAAGTTTTTGTTTAAGTTCATTATCGTGTTTATTTTTGAAAGATCTAGATACGTTGTTAACCTGATCTGTTACGAAAAAGGACGTTCCACCCGCTTCTTGTTGTGGTGCTCGATCCCGCTGGAGTTCCGCATGCGTCATTTGAACACCTTGGACAACCTCCTCCTCACCAACTATATTCGTAGTTTTAATGACGTCATCCGGTATAAATTTTGTCCTAGATGGTATTAAATAAACGTTTTTTATATTTATTTTACACAGAAAAGTTTAATATGGGGTTGCCAAAAACAAATTAGTTAAAACTAGGATTGTTTATTGGATTGATTTATTGGACTCCAATTAAATTTGAAATTGTACATATTTAGAGAAATCAAAAACTGTACATTGTTTGATTAAAAAGTATAAAGTTACAACTTAACAATAAATAGCAAAGCCTAGACTTCAATAGGTTCCTTAAGAAAGCCTCAAGCTAAAAACTCAAAAATATCAATCTATTAAAATTGATGAGTTTTTAAAATATTTTCTTTGAAGCTTTCTTAAAAATGGTTAATCTTTATGTTGAAAATTAAAAACTTCAATTGTAAATTAATTAAAATATATGACTATTGCTAGCAAAACAAAAAAAAATCTGATGGATACTTCTCGTTATAAAGCTTTTTAAATCTACAGAGTATTTTAAAAACTATTGTAAAATATGGCATACGTTATTCTAAACAACTAACCTTCTTTGCATGATCAAAGTGATATTATATCTCCAAATAACTTAGTACTTTAATAATACAGAGCTGTTTTGATATAAAAACTATAACTACAGCATCAATAATATAGGTAGAAAAACTACCTTCTACAAAAAAATTAATCTAATAGAGTTTTAATTTTTTTTATTCAAACTTATTTTTAATATGAAATTACATTCAGTTTAATAATTTCAGTTGAAAAAACATTTAACAACACAAGTTTAAATTAATGATCAAAAATATGAAACTAATATACAATGTTATAAGATAATAAAATCTAAATGTGAACTAAAAACTAAATAAATAGAAAATAAATATGCAGTGTCTAATTAATAATAATTTTAGAAATAATTTCAATGAAATATTTATAGGTTATTGTTTAGAAAAATAAAAAAGTACTTTATAAATACAATTATACTTAAACATGAATTTAACTTTTGAAAGATTTTAGTGTTCAACCTAATCAATAATTTAGTTACATAAAATTGTCATATAATGTATTGTTTATAAAATAAAAGTGTTTAATAACTACTTTAATTTACTTATTACAAAACTACAGACTGTATATCAGTGTTGTTATAGTGATTCCAACATGACTTCTTTCCAACATGACTTCACTTAAAAAGTTTATAATACTGAACTTTACTTGTATAATCTTCTTTTTTAAAGACGTTTTACTATTTGCTTTTAACCATTGCAGTTATGTAAGTTTGTTAAAATTTTATTTTGAACTTATATTATTTTTAACTATAACATCAAATGCGGATTTAAAAACCTGTTCTAAATCTACAAAATTGTCTATAAGATTTAAAGTGATTTTGGCCTAAAAATTTTATTAAAATATTTTTTTTTTTTCTATTAGTAAAACATGAAATTTTTTTTAAACTTAAAAACCACCATGATTTAAAAAAAAATGGTTGTACCTTTTTATTTAAATATTTCAGGAACGTGAAATATTGAAACAGTGAAAATACTTAAAGTTTTTTTCAATCAAAACTTAAATCACACCTAGAAAATCTACTTTTCATTACTTAGTTTAAGGTTATAAAATTTTAAACCTTAAGTTTAAGCTTTAACATAACTTTATTTGAATATAAACTAAATACAGAGCATTTATAGTTATTTAGTTAATAAATGATTGTTTTAATTTTTATTTGCACAAACTTTTCGATGGTTTCTTAAAAAGGGTACTGAACACTGGCTTAAGTAAAAAAATTTTGAATTTTTTTGAAGTTTAAGAAAGTTTAAGACTTTTAAAAGCATTTGAAATGCCGTAGACAGTTTATTCACCGTAAAGCATTGTCAAAAAAGTAAATAAATTACAACTATTGTTTAATAAATTTTATATTTATTTTTTTATTAATGCTTGTTATTTTTAGTCGCAGTCGTTTAGATAACACAAACTTAATAAACACCAATTCTTTTTGTTATATACCAAAAACAAAAGTGTTTAAAATACTTTTGTCTTCTCCTTTATACTCAGTTAAACAATTAACTTACAATGTAAAAAGTTTTTCTTATAGAACTGCCTGCTATCTTTGTTTGTTTAAAATTTATTTTAGAAATTCAAACGATTTTTCTCTCACTAAATATATAACTTTCTAACTTTTCTGCATCAGTTTATATGAGGAGAAATACATTTCCAAAACATCTCCAAAATTTTCTGTCCTCTGAAGACCGGTTTTTTGCTGGTTGTTTTTATCGGCAAAAATTACACAATTTTCCAGTGAGTTTTTTTTTTATGTTTTAATTAGTCTTAAAACAATAAATAAAATTTAATAAATTTATTTATCTAAATAAAGTTTACTAAATGTATTTTATAACTAATTAGCTAATCAAAGTAAATTATAAAAAAAATCATTACAGTTTGCACACAAAATTACTTCAAAATAAACTGGTGCACGATAGTGTACACAATTTTTTTTCGCGTGCACGAAACGTTTAGGGTACATGAACCTCATTTAGGGGTGAACGAAATTTTCAGATTACACAAAAAAATATTTTAGTCTTCGCATTATTAGTTTTAGCGACATAGTTCAGTTAAGTATTAAAGTTAAATCTAGCCCTGGTGTTTGATTGGCTTTTATTTTTTGGCCATTTTACTCTCATGATCTATTTTGTAATTAAACAACACACATAAATTATTGTATAATTATAATTGTAACTATTATTACAATGCAATTAAAAAAATAAAACATACGTAACAACTTATAAAACAATTTAAGAAAACAACACAACTGTTGCGTTGAACTTTAATAAATTCCAATAAATAAGGACTTATTTGTCTTTAAAAAAACGTGGTAAATTATAGACTTCTTTTAAAATGAAGTAGAAAGAAGTATAAAGTTCTTTAAAGCCTTATTTTAGAAAACAACATATAAACTATAAAAATACGAAATAAGCTAAAATATGCAAATTAAAATAAACTTTAAGCAATTAACCGATAAACTATTTTTTTCTAAAAATAACGTAAGTTTAAATTGTTGTTAACTTTGATTAAACATCTTAGGATTTTTCTTCAAATTTTAAATTGTTGTTTACATTAATTAAACGTGTTAGTTTTTTCTTTAAGTTAAAAACTTTGTTTACATTGATTAAACGTATTAGTTTTTCTCGTTAAATTTTAAATTGTTTATTACATTGATTAAGCGTTTTAGTTTTTTCTTTTAATTTTAAATAATAGTTTTATAGTTTACCAATAATGACTTAGGCCCTGGTCATAATAAACACTGATAGTAAAAAAAATTATGGTAAACCACTAAGGTTGGTAAACAGCCAAATTGTAGAAACTTAAATTATACATATCATAGTTGTATAGTTTCTCCTTTGACAAACAACATGATCTAATAAATGTTGTTATTATATCACACTCTATAATTTTAAAGTAAAAGTTTCCAAGTCAGCATTAGTTTGGAGAAGATGGACACTTCTACTACTAACCAAAGTTTGTAAAAGTTGTATATTTTGTTATTTTTAGATTTAAAGTAATATTTAAAGACACTCATTTCTAACTATGATTGGGAACAATTCTATATATAGGTATTTGAAGTGTACAGGGTTGAATAAACAACACTGTTTAAACAACCCCAAGAACATATCTAAATCAGTAAAAGATAAATAAATCCTTGTACTGGTGAATTAACCTTCAACCTAATACTAAATAGCCTGATTAAACAACCAATATTTGACCCTAGTTTCCAAACTAAATTGTTGGTCTACATGACTATTTTATTTAAATTGGTAGCAAAACATAATGTAAAGTTTAGCTAAATGTAATTGAATTATAATTTATGCTATTCATCAAGTTGTACTATATTGTATTGCAGATGTTTGCCCACCTAAAAAGTGTGAAGTGGTTCAATCCTAGCAGCTATAATAAAGGTAAATTTTGTTTTTATTGCAATTTAATATATCAAAAGCTCCTATACAACACATATGTTCCTTAATATAATCTTGTTTTTAGTTTGGTTGTGCTGTTCTAAATATCATGACAATATAAATAATTCCTACAAAGTTTTAAAGAAAAATTAAGTATTATTTACTATCATATAACTAAACTATTTGTGTGCAAAGTTTGATTGGGTATAATAAATAACTTTTTGACTTAAAAGTCAGATGGTAAATAAAAATTTATTTTGAAATAGAGTTCCATTGCGGCAAATTTTAAAGTGCAAAAATAGAATTGAAAAAAGTGACAAGCCTAATGAAATGCAGTAAATTTAATATAGTTTGCTAGTTCATATCAGTTTTATAATAGAAAAGTACATCATATGTTTTTCTGTAAATATCCTTCCAAATATTTGTCACCATATTTAAACAATCATCCATTAATAATGGTTGGAATGTACTTTGTTTTTTATTTTTTCTCATCATATTATATTTTAATTGTTTCCTTTTGAGACTAGCTCTGACTTGGTAAGTATTCTACTAATTATTGCATGAGTTGGCTTTTTTTTAGTTCTCAGAGCTAGTTTTTATTTGTTAAAAGTTCTAATAAAAAGTCTTTTAAAGAGTGAAAAAACTTTTTGTTTTAATAAGATAGTGTAAAATAATAAAGTCCCCATTATTATTGGTTTATGTAAACTATATTATGTATTTAAATTTTCAAGTATATGACATCCAAAAACTAAAGTTTTTTTTTCACAAGTATAATATAATTTGTATAAATAATCATTATGTTTTGGAAATTTAAATTATGTGGTGCATTGGAAATATTTTAAGAAATATCCAGACTGGTATTAATACCATGTTAATACATTTGGTATTTTTTTGTGTACTTCAGTATAACAAGTCTTTATTTTTCTTGAGTAATTAAATATTACTACTTGACTAACATAATTTTTTCACTATTTATTGTTTTTAATTTAACATAAGGCTAATTGATAAGTTTTAAGTCACTCAGATTAGATTGGCTTCAATGCTTCAAAAGCCTGTCATAGATAAGCCGTAGTATTAAAAAAAAACAAAATTGTTTGTCTCTTTTATTGCTTTAACACCTTTTATGTTTATATAAGTAATTTACAAATTAAAGTTTTAAGGTTACAAGTGTTGATTATAACTTGTTATTTTTTCTACATTTTATATGTGTTGACAGGTTTTTACAACTTTAGAATGTGCAAGGGTCTTGAGGAAATTTTGAGCAATGATGCACATGAATCATCTGTAAGCACACAACAACTGGACCTCAACCCAGGAAGGTCTCTAACTGCTCACTTAGGGCAGTAACAAGGTAAATATGTTATAGTTCTTGCTTTTGTACTAATAGCTACAATAAATCATAAAAAGTTAAATTTAGAGAAAGTAAAGGTGACAATGTTATCTAAATTGAATTAAACTCATTCAGTGATGTTTATAAGTGATGTAGTTTATAATTAATGTTCATTTTTGACCTAATAACTGGAATAGAATCTAGTATTGCTTTTAACTCAACAGAATGTTCAAATAATTGCAAGTAAAAATTATCATTATTGTTAATATTAAGTATATTTATCATTATCATTTTTCATTTAACATAAAAATTAGTGTGGTCATTACAAGTAAAAAGTAAAATTTAACAAAAAAACTTTAAACTTGTTTTAAAGACTAATGAACATAAGCTAAGAATGTTTTTTAGGATGCGAACTAATTTATTAAATAATTAATTAAATATTTAAAATATTGTTACAACAAAGTTAGATTTGCTCACTTTGTTAGTACATCACTTTGAGTATTGTGATGGTTTTAAATGTTAAAGTTTGGCCAAAAGAAAACTTATTTGTATTCCAATGTTTTTCTTAAACTCAACGTTTTTTAATTTTAAAATAATAGAAATCAACAAAAGGCTATGATTAAATTAAATAGAAGACCATACTTGATTATTTTTACCCATCCACAATTTTATACAAAATATTATAAATAAGCTTGATGACAACTTACCACTAAAAAATTATTGTTTCCTAAAATATTAGCAAGTTTGCCACTAAAATTAAAAAGCAAAATGAATTTTTTTTTTAATCTAGCATCAGGGTTGCCACTCGGTCAGGAAAAGTCAGGAAATCAGGAAAAGTCAGGAGAAATTAAAAAAAAAGAAAAAAATCAGGAAAAAATGGGGGGTTTTAAAAAAGTCAGGAAAAGGCAGGAAATTTGATAAAATTAAAAAAAAAGTCAGATTATGTCATTTTAATTTTACAAAATTCCTTGTTTTCCAAAGCCTTCAAACGGTAAAAATTAATTAAAAGTCCTTTGAAGTCAGAAAAAAATTCCAAAATTTTCCTAGAAATTTACAAAAATATTTAACTTTATTTCCAATGCCTTCACCTGGTATAAGTTAAGATAAAAAACTCCTCACAGTGGAAATTGTAAAAATAAAATTGGAACACGATTTCAGCAAAGTAACTCGATTATTGTTGATGAAAATTTGTATGCGTCCTTTGAACGACGTCAGTATCAGTAGAAATGAAAATCAGCTCCATCCTACCACTATAGTTACGTCACGATAGAAATTTGCTAATAGAATCCAATAACTTTGCTTTCGAAATAAAATATCCTTTATAAAACTGCAAAAAATTTCTATTAACATATTGAACAAGTACCCTACTTTAACAAGCAGATTTTGTAAGCTTTTTAGTATTGATAATCTGTAGCAAGGACACTTCCATAGTGAAACTGATATATACACAAAAGTTTATCTAGCATAATTTTAAAATCTAAGTGTTTTTTGTTTAAGTAAATAGTTAAGTTCTTTATAGTTATGCAGTTAGTTTAGTATTTTATGGATCAAGTTGATGTGTATACTTTATCTCTTTATAATTTTTTAAAGTTGTTTAAATTTATGAAATAAGTTTTAAGAGAGGTATATGCCAAGATTAAGTTTACACATTATTTGTATTTTTTGTAGAGTAACTTAAGTTTTTAAAGTAAATATTTAATTATTCAAACCAAAACAAACCAGTTTGTTGCAGTTAAAAATCATACCTTTCACCCCAAATTAGACTCATTACTACGAATTTATAAAACATTTTTTCCTATTTTTTTAATATATGAATTAAAGCGCTGAAAGTAATAAAAATATTAGTCATCAGATAAAAGTAAATGATAGGTTTATGTATTAGGGCTTACATCTGATAGTAAGAATATTTTTAAATTGAATCTTTTAAACAGGATTTCCATGAAGCTCTCTCTTTGAGTGAAGGTCAGTAGACAGATCCCCAGAGTGATTGGCCTTTACGAGTCAATTCCTCTTCCCACTTTGAATGCATCATCCGCAAGGTAATTTCTACATAGTATGTTTTAAAATCATTCGTTTGAACTTGTAATTGTTTTTGAACTTATAGTGAATAAGTTTACCAAACAAGAAGCCATGTTGTAATAACAAGTAGTTTATAAAACACCTTAACACAAATTTAAAAACATAAATCTCTTAGTTTTACAAGTTCTGAGGATAATAAATAGTCCTATTTAGTTAACTAATGCTAGTCAATAATAAAGTTGATCGATTTTAAAAAAAAGTAATACAAACATGATGATATATTATCTAAATAAAGTGGTCATCTTGCTTGTGAATTGTTTTCTGAAATGTTGTTATAAAGTCGTGTAATAATACATTTTGTAACAACTTCCTTGATTATCTTTTGAACATATGTATTTTAGGAAGCGTTTTCAAAGTTTACCTTAAATATATATCACTATTGACCTACTTCTTAGTAACTAATTTAACAAACTTTGAACATTTTTATTGTATTTTATTACTGTAAAGTAACCATTTTGTACCAGTTTCTTAGGTATTTTATTGCCAAACCATAAACAGAACAAAATAAAGTCCATAATTGTTTGATGCTCAATTTTATGCTAATTTTAAAAAGCTCGGTTTTATTATTTTAAATTAAACAAATATCCATTTTGATCACATAACTATTGCGAAACACATCTATCAGGGTTAGCTAAAAACCATCTAGAAATTGAACAAAAATTACTGGAATTTTTATCATCAATTCTTACGAAAAAACAATGAATTTCTGAAGTCTTTGTTATACAATAGTTTTTATTTGACATCATCACTTAAATTTTTATAAACCACATTCAAAGTAGCATTACAGTATCTCCTCATTAACGTTATTAAATTTAACGAATTCCTTACCTTGAAATTTATGTCATACTCAAGGTGGAAAAAAAAAATTGTATTTTCAAAACATGAAAAAATTTTTGACAACCCTGAGATATGCTCAAATGATTAATAGATTAAAGGCAATGTTTAAATAGTTAATGATAAACTGCATGATTAAAATGTGAATGAAGTGTAGCGTTAGTAGATAAGTTTGTTAGTAAAAGCTAAATATTTTTTTCAAACAGAATGAGATCACAGCCGGAGACGGAACGATGAAAAGAATCAGAAACAGAATCAGTGCGGATCAGATAACTTATTTATATAAACATTTGAATAAACTTTTTGCATTTAAATTGTGTTTACTTTGTCATAATTAAATAGATTAAGACAGAAAATTAATGCTTGGGTGTAGTGAAAAAAGTTTTAATATTTGATAGATCTATTATTTAGTAACTTTCCTTTATTTAGTTGTTATAATGTCTTGAGTTTAAGCCCAATAACAGTTTTTTTAATGAAAACATAAAGCGCATAAAATAATTGGTTTAAAGAGCCGTTCAATTCGTACACCAGTTAGATACAGTTAAGTTTAGTACAAGTTTATATAAGGATAGTATAATTCAACTTAACGACTATGAGTATGTCTTTAATAAATTGTTTTAAATCCCTACCTGAATATTAAAAGAAACTAAATGTATTATCACCGTCATAATCCTAGGCTGCTTATCGCTTAGTAAAGTTGTTAATTGAAAGTTTCAAAATTTTTCATTTGTAAAAAAATGAATATATTTTCATACTAGTTGCCTTGTTACTAGTATAATATTTGGCAACTTATTTTTAGATCTATATATAAATTTATATGTTGCACAAATACTATTTTTCTCTATAGCCGGGTGTGTGGTTATCGTGTAAAATACACTTCTTGTAACATATATAATAATCTTCTGATCTAGTTGCACTTAAAAACTATACCAAGCTAAACCCTGTTTTCCTTATAATAAATATAAGCCAATTTTACTGATCTAAAACAAAAATTTCGACTTTATTATAAATGTGGTTATTTAGAGTTCCTGTATCAAAGAGAAAACTTATTCAACCGGCGTAAGCATTACGACGACGCCCTAAGAACCAATTTCAAAATATCGACAAAGTCCGGAGCCAGGACACCGAAGGTGTCCGCCAGCGTAGATATTTTGAAATTGGTTCGCTACCCTTTATTATATTTTATACTTTCACATTAAGGAATTTCCCAAAAATTTTGATAATTCTACACTCCAAAAATAATTTTCAAAGTTAACAAAAAAAGAAAAATAGAACATTTTCAACAGTTTTTAATCGAGTCTTTTTTATTAGCCATCATGTTATAAATAGTCAAATCAGATAGAACACCGGTTTTTGGTCAGTTCCTAAAAGTGTAGTAATAAATAAATTGCAAAAGAATAGCAAACTCGTTGACTTAATTTGATTAAACAGATTGTTTTTAAATTGTTTTTTTATACATATGCCTACCACCACACGTAAATTGTGAAAATATTATTATAGTAAACAATTTTTAAAAATTCACTTTAACTGACTAAAACCGATCTCTTATCTAACATGAATAGCAAGTAACAATATAAACTGAACAAAAGTACAATTGATCAAGTCATACTTATGTTTAATTTATACTCTTAAATGCTTAAAACAGCCTGAACTAGCTATACTTGAATATAAAGTATTCATGAGAGAAATCATATAGAATTAAAGCAAAAAGACAGTGGATTTCAAAATAGCTACCTAGGCATAAAGCAATCATCTAAAAATATGCAAATACAATCTCAAAATTAGAAACAATTGTAAGTTCAAAAGAGTTAATTTGTAACAGTTGGAAAATATCTATATATAACAGTTATCTAAGGTGGAAACAAAGAAATCAAATAGTTCAACTTGTAGTTGCTTGAAACTTTAATGCTTGTGATTGCTTGAAACTTTGAAATTATTTCAAGTATTTTTTAACGCTATTGTTTTACATGTTTAAATAGAAATATTGATAGTAATAAATAATAACTAAAAGCTTAAAATAAGTTTGTACCTCTATAGTTACAGTTACAATAGAAGAACACAACTTGTAACTGTTTAAATTTTCATCACACAAAAGTAAACAGTTATTTGTCCAAAGATGTTAATTTATTACAATTAGAAAGTATTTTGTAAGATTGAAACAAAGAATTCAAACTTTACTACTGTTAAATTGCTTGAAACTGTGAAAATAATTTAACTGTTTTATAACATTATTGCTTCATAAGTTTCAATAGAAATATTGATACTAAGAAGTCATAACTCCGAACTTAAAAATAAGTTTCTACCTAAGTAGTTACAGTTACAACAAGAAGAAAAAAACATGTAACTGATTGAAATTTCAACAGAAAAAAGTAAAGAGTTGTTTATCAAAAGATGTTGATAAAACACATATGTTCAACAGACAAAATTATTTGTTTAAAGAAGTTGATCGTATATCATCTAAAGCTTGCAACATGTACTAGCTCATTGATGTTTTCATATTAATTCATAATAATTCATGCATTGTAAAAAAAGAACAAGAAAAAATTGTCAACAAAAAAAAATATACTGTTAACTAGATGTACTTACAACACAAGGTTTTCTAGAGAAATGATTCAAATGAAAAATTAATATTCTTCTAAAATCTTATTTGATTGTTTACGTCACAAATAAAAACATAATTTAGTTTATGCGCGGTCATATAAGCCCGCCTAATGTTTATGCAAATTTTCCCTTTGTTAGAAACTTCAAAACTTATACCTTTTGATAGCTGAATTTTTTTTGATCTTTTATGTAAATTTTATTTTACTAGTCTAAGCATTGTTTTTAAATTTACAGTGTTTTATTTTAAAAACAAATAATGCCACCATAAAACTTTCTTTAAATTGTGCACAACTTTTATTTGTAATAATAAAAGTATAATTCTTGTTTAAACTTTTTGGTAACTCAAAGTGAATAAAACCATTTTGAGTTGTTATGGTGTTTTTTTTTCGGTTTTCTTTTAACAGTTGATTCTAAAACTACAAATATATCAAACCAAATCTGAGGCTGCTATTTGATATTAATAATCCTTAACTAGACTTTTAAATTGAATTGTCTTTTTTGATATATATTCAAACTTGAAAACTTAAGTACTGATATCAAAGCGCCCAAAAAATCTGAATCCAATGGATTTGGTTTTGTATATTGTGATTATAAAGTACGAGAGAGGCAGATATAAGCAGGCCAAAAAAAGGACTGAAACCAATAAGTCAGGGCTTAAAAATTCAGACCTTGTTACAAAACACTTTTAGTATAAACTATTTTTTCTTTGGACATTAACCTTAACCTTAAAAGCTTTAAGTATTTTGGCAATTTAGAACAATTAAAAAAGCATAAGCTTAAGATTTCAGGAAAAATAATGTTTTACCAAAAGTTTTTTTCAAAAAAAGAGACAATTACCGCTCACGCGGTACAAAGCTATTTGTTAAAAGGTATGTACTTAATCCGTAAACATATCAAAAATGTGATTTTTTTTTGTCGATTTTTCATATTGTTGCAATTATAGAGAAAATAATTAAAAATTTATAACTTAAAACACTTGTTCATTCACATTTTTTAAAAATTGACTAACTTGATAACTTTTGTTTTAAATGTCATAACATATATCATGAAAAATTTGTTCACTCAATAAACTTAAATATGTTTTAGCTTTGACAATTGATGAAATAAGAACTGAAACAGTTATAAGCAATTTCGGAAAAAATTGTTTGTCATATAAATAAAAACTAGTGATGTGAATGATAACAAAAGGGTAAGTAAACATACAGTATTTTTAATGTATTTTATATGCACATCATTTTTTAAAACAAGTGTTTTTTAAACCCATAAAGGTGTTTATAAATCAAGAAACTTATTTTATGATGTATTTTAACTATATTTTATCTTCTTTTTTAAATTATTAGGCTGTTTTAAAGTATATAAAGTCTAGCACGGGACTTGAACCCCTGATCGTTAAATTAAAAGTCCAACGCTCTACCGACTGAGCTACTCATGCTCACGATGGGGTATACTTAATTGTGTTTAAAAAGCTATCTCCGGCTCTTATGACGTAATAATAGTACAAATTTATGGAACACATGCAAAATCCACCCGCGATCAAAATCCACCCAGTCAAATTCGGGAACCGCTTAGCAATCGAAAGTAAGGGTTAGGGGTAACAGTGATAGTCAAAAACAAATAAAAAAATTGATGAAAAAAAGCAAAAAGTATATAAAATAAAATAATAAATACAGGAAATAAAATTAAAAATTGGGTGGATTTTGAACGCGGGTGGATTTTGATAGTATACCTAATTTATTATAAATAGAACATTTAAAAGTGCTATATAATTTATATTTTACTTTAGCTTCAGCTTTTAAATATTATCAAACTTCTTATTTTGGTTGTTTTTTAACACTAAAATGAGTTAAAAAACTAAAAGTAGCATATATATATAATTTGTATAAAGTTGTATAAAAATTGAAAAAACTATGCTTTTACATAATTATTATCAATTAAAAAACTTTTGATCTATTATTATCTAATAGAAAAAAACGATAACTTGTTGAAATATTTTAGACAAATATTACACATCATTAATAAAGGCATCTGTAAGAATAACATAGATTATCGACACAAATTACACCGACTTATATTATCTAAAATTAATAAAACACAAAATTTCTCACCTGTTAGTGTTTCTATTTTCTTTTTAAATTTTTAGAGTTTGCCCACTATTTTCTTATTGTTCTTTTTCAAAACTCTTTTTATATCTACTTTGAAGTTTTGCTGTGAATAAAGTTAGCTGTTCAAAAAATTGATGGGAATTCTAAATAGCAAATACATAGATGTGTTTAAAATATTTTTTTAACCAATAAATGTAATTATACTAACAAGAAGTTTGTTTTGACATGTATATACAAATTACATTTTCTCCTTGTTAAAAAAATTCAAATCTTTTTTTAAACCTTAAAAGCAGCCTGAAAAAACTTGAAACCCTGATCAATGTGTAAAAAATGATTAAACTTCAGCTTTTAAAGATTAAACTTTTTTATTAAGTTTTTATTAAACATGAAATGAAGTTTAACAAATTAAAAGTGGTACATATATATTGCTAGTTGTTGCATAAAAACTATATTAACATAAATATAAGCAATTCAAAAACTTTAGAATCAATGTTACCTACTAGACAAAAAAAAAAAGTATTTTTCAATAGTTCACAAAATTATCATAAATCGTTTATAAAAGCGTTTCTATCAATATCTTAGATGAACATTATATGACACAAACATCAACAATTAACTTTGTCTAAAATTAAAAAAGATGGCGCTGTTAGCTTCACTGTTTTGAGGTGCAATTTCCTGACGTTGAACTTTGATTGCAACAGGCAAATCAAATTGTTTCAATTTTTCTCATCCGTCAGGCAATCGCACCACAAAACAGCTACTGGACCGCACCGCTACGGTGAAGCCAGCGCCGTGGTGCGGGTTACCCCCTTTTTGTTTCGTGTGGCGGGGGTTCACCGGGTTTCCCCGGTCATATAGGCCACATTGTCTTTTAAAGAATTATTTTTTTTAAAATCTGAAAAAAATAACGATTTGGCAAATCGTATGGAAAATTACATCAAATTTTTTTTTAATTGTCTCATAGGAGGTCACTACGTTTCGGCGCTTAGTGAAAATTCAAATCACAAGAAAATGACAAATTCAGAAAAGGTGAATAACTTGCAATATATTTTTAAACGTACAGTTAGACTTTATAAATTATTTACATACAAATTAAATTCTTTAGGTTGCATTTGCAGTTAATTAGCTTGAGCATTCAAAAGGCTTCAAGCTATACGGTATTTAGGGCATAAAAATTATGGTTAAATATTACAATAAATAAACAAATAACGTACTTTTTATATTAACGTTAAAACAACATTTTTTTCTATTACTTTTGTATTTTTCTATTCTCTTTTTTTTTTTTTTGTTTACGTTTGTTTTCAGTTTTTTTTTTTTTGCTTTTATTTTTTGCTTTTTTTATTTTTTTTTTGTTTGCGTTTTTTTTTTCTTTTTTATTTTTGCTTTGTTTTTATTGCTTTTTGTTTGTTATTTTCTTTTATATTGCTTTTTTTTCTTTTTATTAATATCATTTGCTTTTTTAGTTTTTTAATGTTGTTTTATTATAATGGGTTTGATATGTCTTAGTCGATCATCTACTAAAGCACCAATATCATCCACCATACTAAGCCTCCTATAGCTAGATTACAGGTAGTAACAACATTACCCGGCAGTATAGTATACGTAATTAGTTCATTTATTATCTTAAATTTAGTTATGTAGTATTTTTATGCCCTTTAATCTTAGATTAAAAATATGTAACCTAAAGAATTTAAATTGTAAGAAGTAATTTTTTTTATTAAATTAGATCGTTAATATAACAGTAACTTTTTATATTTTTCTATATATCATTTATGCAATTTTGTCATTTTAAGTGGTTTTACAACTCATTATGCTACGAAACGTCTTAACCAACTTAAATCTAATCATATCAAGAAAAAAATAATTTAACTTCTTTGTATTTAAGTTTTGAAATTATAAATGAATTAGAATTTTAGAATTTAAATTTATGAAACCACAAATATATAACGAAAAATATAAAAGAAAACGTAACAAGATTACAAAAACTAAAAGATTAAACTAAAATTGCAAAATGAGTAACACAATTAATTTATAAAATAAACTGAATCTGAATCTAAAACTTAAGCTGAAGAAGCGAAACTGAAGGAAACTTAAATTTATTCACTGTTGTCACGCGAAACATGCCCTGTATCGCAATTTGGATCAAAAATACAATCTCTAAGCGCTGAACCTCTCAAAAAAAAATTCTCAACAGAGTATGAAAAATATACTTGAGAAAAAGTAGTTTTTAAATTTTTAATGTTTTTTAAACTAGAGGACCTAACTGTAACACTTCCATTGATAAAATTGATACGACCTGATGTGTTATCATATTTTTCATCAGACTTTGCAAAATACTTTTTAAGTTTATCAACTTGTAACCATAAACTACCCTCAATTTCATTGTCTTTCTTAAATTCATGGTCAATTTCGTGCTCGAAGTTTTTGAAAAAATAGAATTTGTGATTTTTTTTAAAGTTTTTTTGATCTACCGTAAAGCAATAACTAGTATCTTGGTACAATTCTAATCTAACTCCTTCAGGCCAAGCGTAATTAGTTTCCTCGAAAAGTTCCCTTACCGCAGTTCTTTTTAGATTGTTATTATCGTTATAATCTATTTTTCCCATAGGGAAATTGATTCTAATTTTATTATTTTTATCTCTATAATAAACAAATAACAATTCGCCCTTACCCTTCTTGACGCGATGTAAGATTACCCCCGCGCAGTCTAACCTTTTTACATTGAATTCCCAGTTAATTAAAAAAGAATCTCCCCGCTTGTGTTTAAATTTAACCTTAAATAAGTTATTAGCTAAATGGTGTTTTGCATCGTCGTTTAATTGATCAATAAAAATTTGCTTAGCGTAACGGTCGAAACTTTTGTATTTTTCATCAACTAGACTGTATACTTGTTTTTCGATAATGTTATAAACATTCAAAAAGTCATGCCAATCATCTTTTGAAAATTTTTTATTAATAAAATCTATAAGTTTTTGTTTAAGTTCATTATCGTGTTTATTTTTGAAAGATCTAGATACGTTGTTAACCTGATCTGTTACGAAAAAGGACGTTCCACCCGCTTCTTGTTGTGGTGCTCGATCCCGCTGGAGTTCCGCATGCGTCATTTGAACACCTTGGACAACCTCCTCCTCACCAACTATATTCGTAGTTTTAATGACGTCATCCGGTATAAATTTTGTCCTAGATGGTATTAAATAAACGTTTTTTATATTTATTTTACACAGAAAAGTTTAATATGGGGTTGCCAAAAACAAATTAGTTAAAACTAGGATTGTTTATTGGATTGATTTATTGGACTCCAATTAAATTTGAAATTGTACATATTTAGAGAAATCAAAAACTGTACATTGTTTGATTAAAAAGTATAAAGTTACAACTTAACAATAAATAGCAAAGCCTAGACTTCAATAGGTTCCTTAAGAAAGCCTCAAGCTAAAAACTCAAAAATATCAATCTATTAAAATTGATGAGTTTTTAAAATATTTTCTTTGAAGCTTTCTTAAAAATGGTTAATCTTTATGTTGAAAATTAAAAACTTCAATTGTAAATTAATTAAAATATATGACTATTGCTAGCAAAACAAAAAGAAATCTGATGGATACTTCTCGTTATAAAGCTTTTTAAATCTACAGAGTATTTTAAAAACTATTGTAAAATATGGCATACGTTATTCTAAACAACTAACCTTCTTTGCATGATCAAAGTGATATTATATCTCCAAATAACTTAGTACTTTAATAATACAGAGCTGTTTTGATATAAAAACTATAACTACAGCATCAATAGTATAGGTAGAAAAACTACCTTCTACAAAAAAATTAATCTAATAGAGTTTTAATTTTTTTTATTCAAACTTATTTTTAATATGAAATTACATTCAGTTTAATAATTTCAGTTGAAAAAACATTTAACAACACAAGTTTAAATTAATGATCAAAAATATGAAACTAATATACAATGTTATAAGATAATAAAATCTAAATGTGAACTTAAAACTAAATAAATAGAAAATAAATATGCACTGTCTAATTAATAATAATTTTAGAAATAATTTCAATGAAATATTTATAGGTTATTGTTTAGAAAAATAAAAAAGTACTTTATAAATACAATTATACTTAAACATGAATTTAACTTTTGAAAGATTTTAGTGTTCAACCTAATCAATAATTTAGTTACATAAAATTGTCATATAATGTATTGTTTATAAAATAAAAGTGTTTAATAACTACTTTAATTTACTTATTACAAAACTACAGACTGTATATCAGTGTTGTTATAGTGATTCCAACATGACTTCTTTCCAACATGACTTCACTTAAAAAGTTTATAATACTGAACTTTACTTGTATAATCTTCTTTTTTAAAGACGTTTTACTATTTGCTTTTAACCATTGCAGTTATGTAAGTTTGTTAAAATTTTATTTTGAACTTATATTATTTTTAACTATAACATCAAATGCGGATTTAAAAACCTGTTCTAAATCTACAAAATAGTCTATAAGATTTAAAGTGATTTTGGCCTAAAAATTTTGTTAAAATATTTTTTTTTTTCTATTAGTAAAACATGAAATTTTTTTTAAACTTAAAAACCACCATGATTTAAAAAAAAATGGTTGTACCTTTTTATTTAAATATTTCAGGAACGTGAAATATTGAAACAGTGAAAATACTTAAAGTTTTTTTCAATCAAAACTTAAATCACACCTAGAAAATCTACTTTTCATTACTTAGTTTAAGGTTATAAAATTTTAAACCTTAAGTTTAAGCTTTAACATAACTTTATTTGAATATAAACTAAATACAGAGCATTTATAGTTATTTAGTTAATAAATGATTGTTTTAATTTTTATTTGCACAAACTTTTCGATGGTTTCTTAAAAAGGGTACTGAACACTGGCTTAAGTAAAAAAATTTTGAATTTTTTTGAAGTTTTAGAAAGTTTAAGACTTTTAAAAGCATTTGAAATGCCGTAGACAGTTTATTCACCGTAAAGCATTGTCAAAACAGTAAATAAATTACAACTATTGTTTAATAAATTTTATATTTATTTTTTTATTAATGCTTGTTATTTTTAGTCGCAGTCGTTTAGATAACACAAACTTAATAAACACCAATTCTTTTTGTTATATACCAAAAACAAAAGTGTTTAAAATACTTTTGTCTTCTCCTTTATACTCAGTTAAACAATTAACTTACAATGTAAAAAGTTTTTCTTATAGAACTGCCTGCTATCTTTGTTTATTTAAAATTTATTTTAGAAATTCAAACGATTTTTCTCTCACTAAATATATAACTTTCTAACTTTTCTGCATCAGTTTATATGAGGAGAAATACATTTCCAAAACATCTCCAAAATTTTCTGTCCTCTGAAGACCGGTTTTTTGCTGGTTGTTTTTATCGGCAAAAATTACACAATTTTCCAGTGAGTTTTTTTTTTATGTTTTAATTAGTCTTAAAACAATAAATAAAATTTAATAAATTTATTTATCTAAATAGAGTTTACTAAATGTATTTTATAACTAATTAGCTAATCAAAGTAAATTATAAAAAAAATCATTACAGTTTGCACACAAAATTACTTCAAAATAAACTGGTGCACGATAGTGTACACAATTTTTTTTCGCGTGCACGAAACGTTTAGGGTACATGAACCTCATTTAGGGGTGAACGAAATTTTCAGATTACACAAAAAAATATTTTAGTCTTCGCATTATTAGTTTTAGCGACATAGTTCAGTTAAGTATTAAAGTTAAATCTAGCCCTGGTGTTTGATTGGCTTTTATTTTTTGGCCATTTTACTCTCATGATCTATTTTGTAATTAAACAACACACATAAATTATTGTATAATTATAATTGTAACTATTATTACAATGCAATTAAAAAAATAAAACATACGTAACAACTTATAAAACAATTTAAGAAAACAACACAACTGTTGCGTTGAACTTTAATAAATTCCAATAAATAAGGACTTATTTGTCTTTAAAAAAACGTGGTAAATTATAGACTTCTTTTAAAATGAAGTAGAAAGAAGTATAAAGTTCTTTAAAGCCTTATTTTAGAAAACAACATATAAACTATAAAAATACGAAATAAGCTAAAATATGCAAATTAAAATAAACTTTAAGCAATTAACCGATAAACTATTTTTTTCTAAAAATAACGTAAGTTTAAATTGTTGTTAACTTTGATTAAACATCTTAGGATTTTTCTTCAAATTTTAAATTGTTGTTTACATTAATTAAACGTGTTAGTTTTTTCTTTAAGTTAAAAACTTTGTTTACATTGATTAAACGTATTAGTTTTTCTCGTTAAATTTTAAATTGTTTATTACATTGATTAAGCGTTTTAGTTTTTTCTTTTAATTTTAAATAATAGTTTTATAGTTTACCAATAATGACTTAGGCCCTGGTCATAATAAACACTGATAGTAAAAAAAATTATGGTAAACCACTAAGGTTGGTAAACAGCCAAATTGTAGAAACTTAAATTATACATATCATAGTTGTATAGTTTCTCCTTTGACAAACAACATGATCTAATAAATGTTGTTATTATATCACACTCTATAATTTTAAAGTAAAAGTTTCCAAGTCAGCATTAGTTTGGAGAAGATGGACACTTCTACTACTAACCAAAGTTTGTAAAAGTTGTATATTTTGTTATTTTTAGATTTAAAGTAATATTTAAAGACACTCATTTCTAACTATGATTGGGAACAATTCTATATATAGGTATTTGAAGTGTACAGGGTTGAATAAACAACACTGTTTAAACAACCCCAAGAACATATCTAAATCAGTAAAAGATAAATAAATCCTTGTACTGGTGAATTAACCTTCAACCTAATACTAAATAGCCTGATTAAACAACCAATATTTGACCCTAGTTTCCAAACTAAATTGTTGGTCTACATGACTATTTTATTTAAATTGGTAGCAAAACATAATGTAAAGTTTAGCTAAATGTAATTGAATTATAATTTATGCTATTCATCAAGTTGTACTATATTGTATTGCAGATGTTTGCCCACCTAAAAAGTGTGAAGTGGTTCAATCCTAGCAGCTATAATAAAGGTAAATTTTGTTTTTATTGCAATTTAATATATCAAAAGCTCCTATACAACACATATGTTCCTTAATATAATCTTGTTTTTAGTTTGGTTGTGCTGTTCTAAATATCATGACAATATAAATAATTCCTACAAAGTTTTAAAGAAAAATTAAGTATTATTTACTATCATATAACTAAACTATTTGTGTGCAAAGTTTGATTGGGTATAATAAATAACTTTTTGACTTAAAAGTCAGATGGTAAATAAAAATTTATTTTGAAATAGAGTTCCATTGCGGCAAATTTTAAAGTGCAAAAATAGAATTGAAAAAAGTGACAAGCCTAATGAAATGCAGTAAATTTAATATAGTTTGCTAGTTCATATCAGTTTTATAATAGAAAAGTACATCATATGTTTTTCTGTAAATATCCTTCCAAATATTTGTCACCATATTTAAACAATCATCCATTAATAATGGTTGGAATGTACTTTGTTTTTTATTTTTTCTCATCATATTATATTTTAATTGTTTCCTTTTGAGACTAGCTCTGACTTGGTAAGTATTCTACTAATTATTGCATGAGTTGTATTTTTAGTTCTCAGAGCTAGTTTTTATTTGTTAAAAGTTCTAATAAAAAGTCTTTTAAAGAGTGAAAAAACTTTTTGTTTTAATAAGATAGTGTAAAATAATAAAGTCCCCATTATTATTGGTTTATGTAAACTATATTATGTATTTAAATTTTCAAGTATATGACATCCAAAAACTAAAGTTTTTTTTTCACAAGTATAATATAATTTGTATAAATAATCATTATGTTTTGGAAATTTAAATTATGTGGTGCATTGGAAATATTTTAAGAAATATCCAGACTGGTATTAATACCATGTTAATACATTTGGTATTTTTTTGTGTACTTCAGTATAACAAGTCTTTATTTTTCTTGAGTAATTAAATATTACTACTTGACTAACATAATTTTTTCACTATTTATTGTTTTTAATTTAACATAAGGCTAATTGATAAGTTTTAAGTCACTCAGATTAGATTGGCTTCAATGCTTCAAAAGCCTGTCATAGATAAGCCGTAGTATTAAAAAAAAACAAAATTGTTTGTCTCTTTTATTGCTTTAACACCTTTTATGTTTATATAAGTAATTTACAAATTAAAGTTTTAAGGTTACAAGTGTTGATTATAACTTGTTATTTTTTCTACATTTTATATGTGTTGACAGGTTTTTACAACTTTAGAATGTGCAAGGGTCTTGAGGAAATTTTGAGCAATGATGCACATGAATCATCTGTAAGCACACAACAACTGGACCTCAACCCAGGAAGGTCTCTAACTGCTCACTTAGGGCAGTAACAAGGTAAATATGTTATAGTTCTTGCTTTTGTACTAATAGCTACAATAAATCATAAAAAGTTAAATTTAGAGAAAGTAAAGGTGACAATGTTATCTAAATTGAATTAAACTCATTCAGTGATGTTTATAAGTGATGTAGTTTATAATTAATGTTCATTTTTGACCTAATAACTGGAATAGAATCTAGTATTGCTTTTAACTCAACAGAATGTTCAAATAATTGCAAGTAAAAATTATCATTATTGTTAATATTAAGTATATTTATCATTATCATTTTTCATTTAACATAAAAATTAGTGTGGTCATTACAAGTAAAAAGTAAAATTTAACAAAAAAACTTTAAACTTGTTTTAAAGACTAATGAACATAAGCTAAGAATGTTTTTTAGGATGCGAACTAATTTATTAAATAATTAATTAAATATTTAAAATATTGTTACAACAAAGTTAGATTTGCTCACTTTGTTAGTACATCACTTTGAGTATTGTGATGGTTTTAAATGTTAAAGTTTGGCCAAAAGAAAACTTATTTGTATTCCAATGTTTTTCTTAAACTCAACGTTTTTTAATTTTAAAATAATAGAAATCAACAAAAGGCTATGATTAAATTAAATAGAAGACCATACTTGATTATTTTTACCCATCCACAATTTTATACAAAATATTATAAATAAGCTTGATGACAACTTACCACTAAAAAATTATTGTTTCCTAAAATATTAGCAAGTTTGCCACTAAAATTAAAAAGCAAAATGAACTTTTTTTTTAATCTAGCACCAGGGTTGCCACTCGGTCAGGAAAAGTCAGGAAATCAGGAAAAGTCAGGAGAAATTAAAAAAAAAGAAAAAAATCAGGAAAAAATGGGGGGTTTTAAAAAAGTCAGGAAAAGGCAGGAAATTTGATAAAATTAAAAAAAAAGTCAGATTATGTCATTTTAATTTTACAAAATTCCTTGTTTTCCAAAGCCTTCAAACGGTAAAAATTAATTAAAAGTCCTTTGAAGTCAGAAAAAAATTCCAAAATTTTCCTAGAAATTTACAAAAATATTTAACTTTATTTCCAATGCCTTCACCTGGTATAAGTTAAGATAAAAAACTCCTCACAGTGGAAATTGTAAAAATAAAATTGGAACACGATTTCAGCAAAGTAACTCGATTATTGTTGATGAAAATTTGTATGCGTCCTTTGAACGACGTCAGTATCAGTAGAAATGAAAATCAGCTCCATCCTACCACTATAGTTACGTCACGATAGAAATTTGCTAATAGAATCCAATAACTTTGCTTTCGAAATAAAATATCCTTTATAAAACTGCAAAAAATTTCTATTAACATATTGAACAAGTACCCTACTTTAACAAGCAGATTTTGTAAGCTTTTTAGTATTGATAATCTGTAGCAAGGACACTTCCATAGTGAAACTGATATATACACAAAAGTTTATCTAGCATAATTTTAAAATCTAAGTGTTTTTTGTTTAAGTAAATAGTTAAGTTCTTTATAGTTATGCAGTTAGTTTAGTATTTTATGGATCAAGTTGATGTGTATACTTTATCTCTTTATAATTTTTTAAAGTTGTTTAAATTTATGAAATAAGTTTTAAGAGAGGTATATGCCAAGATTAAGTTTACACATTATTTGTATTTTTTGTAGAGTAACTTAAGTTTTTAAAGTAAATATTTAATTATTCAAACCAAAACAAACCAGTTTGTTGCAGTTAAAAATCATACCTTTCACCCCAAATTAGACTCATTACTACGAATTTATAAAACATTTTTTCCTATTTTTTTAATATATGAATTAAAGCGCTGAAAGTAATAAAAATATTAGTCATCAGATAAAAGTAAATGATAGGTTTATGTATTAGGGCTTACATCTGATAGTAAGAATATTTTTAAATTGAATCTTTTAAACAGGATTTCCATGAAGCTCTCTCTTTGAGTGAAGGTCAGTAGACAGATCCCCAGAGTGATTGGCCTTTACGAGTCAATTCCTCTTCCCACTTTGAATGCATCATCCGCAAGGTAATTTCTACATAGTATGTTTGAAAATCATTCGTTTGAACTTGTAATTGTTTTTAAACTTATAGTGAATAAGTTTACCAAACAAGAAGCCATGTTGTAATAACAAGTAGTTTATAAAACACCTTAACACAAATTTAAAAACATAAATCTCTTAGTTTTACAAGTTCTGAGGATAATAAATAGTCCTATTTAGTTAACTAATGCTAGTCAATAATAAAGTTGATCGATTTTAAAAAAAAGTAATACAAACATGATGATATATTATCTAAATAAAGTGGTCATCTTGCTTGTGAATTGTTTTCTGAAATGTTGTTATAAAGTCGTGTAATAATACATTTTGTAACAACTTCCTTGATTATTTTTTGAACATATGTATTTTAGGAAGCGTTTTCAAAGTTTACCTTAAATATATATCACTATTGACCTACTTCTTAGTAACTAATTTAACAAACTTTGAACATTTTTATTGTATTTTATTACTGTAAAGTAACCATTTTGTACCAGTTTCTTAGGTATTTTATTGCCAAACCATAAACAGAACAAAATAAAGTCCATAATTGTTTGATGCTCAATTTTATGCTAATTTTAAAAAGCTCGGTTTTATTATTTTAAATTAAACAAATATCCATTTTGATCACATAACTATTGCGAAACACATCTATCAGGGTTAGCTAAAAACCATCTAGAAATTGAACAAAAATTACTGGAATTTTTATCATCAATTCTTACGAAAAAACAATGAATTTCTGAAGTCTTTGTTATACAATAGTTTTTATTTGACATCATCACTTAAATTTTTATAAACCACATTCAAAGTAGCATTACAGTATCTCCTCATTAACGTTATTAAATTTAACGAATTCCTTACCTTGAAATTTATGTCATACTCAAGGTGGAAAAAAAAAATTGTATTTTCAAAACATGAAAAAATTTTTGACAACCCTGAGATATGCTCAAATGATTAATAGATTAAAGGCAATGTTTAAATAGTTAATGATAAACTGCATGATTAAAATGTGAATGAAGTGTAGCGTTAGTAGATAAGTTTGTTAGTAAAAGCTAAATATTTTTTTCAAACAGAATGAGATCACAGCCGGAGACGGAACGATGAAAAGAATCAGAAACAGAATCAGTGCGGATCAGATAACTTATTTATATAAACATTTGAATAAACTTTTTGCATTTAAATTGTGTTTACTTTGTCATAATTAAATAGATTAAGACAGAAAATTAATGCTTGGGTGTAGTGAAAAAAGTTTTAATATTTGATAGATCTATTATTTAGTAACTTTCCTTTATTTAGTTGTTATAATGTCTTGAGTTTAAGCCCAATAACAGTTTTTTTAATGAAAACATAAAGCGCATAAAATAATTGGTTTAAAGAGCCGTTCAATTCGTACACCAGTTAGATACAGTTAAGTTTAGTACAAGTTTATATAAGGATAGTATAATTCAACTTAACGACTATGAGTATGTCTTTAATAAATTGTTTTAAATCCCTACCTGAATATTAAAAGAAACTAAATGTATTATCACCGTCATAATCCTAGGCTGCTTATCGCTTAGTAAAGTTGTTAATTGAAAGTTTCAAAATTTTTCATTTGTAAAAAAATGAATATATTTTCATACTAGTTGCCTTGTTACTAGTATAATATTTGGCAACTTATTTTTAGATCTATATATAAATTTATATGTTGCACAAATACTATTTTTCTCTATAGCCGGGTGTGTGGTTATCGTGTAAAATACACTTCTTGTAACATATATAATAATCTTCTGATCTAGTTGCACTTAAAAACTATACCAAGCTAAACCCTGTTTTCCTTATAATAAATATAAGCCAATTTTACTGATCTAAAACAAAAATTTCGACTTTATTATAAATGTGGTTATTTAGAGTTCCTGTATCAAAGAGAAAACTTATTCAACCGGCGTAAGCATTACGACGACGCCCTAAGAACCAATTTCAAAATATCGACAAAGTCCGGAGCCAGGACACCGAAGGTGTCCGCCAGCGTAGGACTTCTGCGATATTTTGAAATTGGTTCGCTACCCTTTATTATATTTTATACTTTCACATTAAGGAATTTCCCAAAAATTTTGATAATTCTACACTCCAAAAATAATTTTCAAAGTTAACAAAAAAAGAAAAATGAACATTTTCAACAGTTTTTAATCGAGTCTTTTTTATTAGCCATCATGTTATAAATAGTCAAATCAGATAGAACACCGGTTTTTGGTCAGTTCCTAAAAGTGTAGTAATAAATAAATTGCAAAAGAATAGCAAACTCGTTGACTTAATTTGATTAAACAGATTGTTTTTAAATTGTTTTTTTATACATATGCCTACCACCACACGTAAATTGTGAAAATATTATTATAGTAAACAATTTTTAAAAATTCACTTTAACTGACTAAAACCGATCTCTTATCTAACATGAATAGCAAGTAACAATATAAACTGAACAAAAGTACAATTGATCAAGTCATACTTATGTTTAATTTATACTCTTAAATGCTTAAAACAGCCTGAACTAGCTATACTTGAATATAAAGTATTCATGAGAGAAATCATATAGAATTAAAGCAAAAAGACAGTGGATTTCAAAATAGCTACCTAGGAATAAAGCAATCATCTAAAAATATGCAAATACAATCTCAAAATTAGAAACAATTGTAAGTTCAAAAGAGTTAATTTTTAACAGTTGGAAAATATCTATATATAACAGTTATCTAAGGTGGAAACAAAGAAATCAAATAGTTCAACTTGTAGTTGCTTGAAACTTTAATGCTTGTGATTGCTTGAAACTTTGAAATTATTTCAAGTATTTTTTAACGCTATTGTTTTACATGTTTAAATAGAAATATTGATAGTAATAAATAATAACTAAAAGCTTAAAATAAGTTTGTACCTCTATAGTTACAGTTACAATAGAAGAACACAACTTGTAACTGTTTAAATTTTCATCACACAAAAGTAAACAGTTATTTGTCCAAAGATGTTAATTTATTACAATTAGAAAGTATTTTGTAAGATTGAAACAAAGAATTCAAACTTTACTACTGTTAAATTGCTTGAAACTGTGAAAATAATTTAACTGTTTTATAACATTATTGCTTCATAAGTTTCAATAGAAATATTGATACTAAGAAGTCATAACTCCGAACTTAAAAATAAGTTTCTACCTAAGTAGTTACAGTTACAACAAGAAGAAAAAAACATGTAACTGATTGAAATTTCAACAGAAAAAAGTAAAGAGTTGTTTATCAAAAGATGTTGATAAAACACATATGTTCAACAGACAAAATTATTTGTTTAAAGAAGTTGATCGTATATCATCTAAAGCTTGCAACATGTACTAGCTCATTGATGTTTTCATATTAATTCATAATAATTCATGCATTGTAAAAAAAGAACAAGAAAAAATTGTCAACAAAAAAAAATATACTGTTAACTAGATGTACTTACAACACAAGGTTTTCTAGAGAAATGATTCAAATGAAAAATTAATATTCTTCTAAAATCTTATTTGATTGTTTACGTCACAAATAAAAACATAACTTAGTTTATGCGCGGTCATATAAGCCCGCCTAATGTTTATGCAAATTTTCCCTTTGTTAGAAACTTCAAAACTTATACCTTTTGATAGCTGAATTTTTTTTGATCTTTTATGTAAATTTTATTTTACTAGTCTAAGCATTGTTTTTAAATTTACAGTGTTTTATTTTAAAAACAAATAATGCCACCATAAAACTTTCTTTAAATTGTGCACAACTTTTATTTGTAATAATAAAAGTATAATTCTTGTTTAAACTTTTTGGTAACTCAAAGTGAATAAAACCATTTTGAGTTGTTATGGTGTTTTTTTTTCGGTTTTCTTTTAACAGTTGATTCTAAAACTACAAATATATCAAACCAAATCTGAGGCTGCTATTTGATATTAATAATCCTTAACTAGACTTTTAAATTGAATTGTCTTTTTTGATATATATTCAAACTTGAAAACTTAAGTACTGACATCAAAGCGCCCAAAAAATCTGAATCCAATGGATTTGGTTTTGTATATTGTGATTATAAAGTACGAGAGAGGCAGATATAAGCAGGCCAAAAAAAGGACTGAAACCAATAAGTCAGGGCTTAAAAATTCAGACCTTGTTACAAAACACTTTTAGTATAAACTATTTTTTCTTTGGACATTAACCTTAACCTTAAAAGCTTTAAGTATTTTGGCAATTTAGAACAATTAAAAAAGCATAAGCTTAAGATTTCAGGAAAAATAATGTTTTACCAAAAGTTTTTTTCAAAAAAAGAGACAATTACCGCTCACGCGGTACAAAGCTATTTGTTAAAAGGTATGTACTTAATCCGTAAACATATCAAAAATGTGATTTTTTTTTGTCGATTTTTCATAGTGTTGCAATTATAGAGAAAATAATTAAAAATTTATAACTTAAAACACTTGTTCATTCACATTTTTTAAAAATTGACTAACTTGATAACTTTTGTTTTAAATGTCATAACATATATCATGAAAAATTTGTTCACTCAATAAACTTAAATATGTTTTAGCTTTGACAATTGATGAAATAAGAACTGAAACAGTTATAAGCAATTTCGGAAAAAATTGTTTGTCATATAAATAAAAACTAGTGATGTGAATGATAACAAAAGGGTAAGTAAACATACAGTATTTTTAATGTATTTTATATGCACATCATTTTTTAAAACAAGTGTTTTTTAAACCCATAAAGGTGTTTATAAATCAAGAAACTTATTTTATGATGTATTTTAACTATATTTTATCTTCTTTTTTAAATTATTAGGCTGTTTTAAAGTATATAAAGTCTAGCACGGGACTTGAACCCCTGATCGTTAAATTAAAAGTCCAACGCTCTACCGACTGAGCTACTCATGCTCACGATGGGGTATACTTAATTGTGTTTAAAAAGCTATCTCCGGCTCTTATGACGTAATAATAGTACAAATTTATGGAACACATGCAAAATCCACCCGCGATCAAAATCCACCCAGTCAAATTCGGGAACCGCTTAGCAATCGAAAGTAAGGGTTAGGGGTAACAGTGATAGTCAAAAACAAATAAAAAAATTGATGAAAAAAAGCAAAAAGTATATAAAATAAAATAATAAATACAGGAAATAAAATTAAAAATTGGGTGGATTTTGAACGCGGGTGGATTTTGATAGTATACCTAATTTATTATAAATAGAACATTTAAAAGTGCTATATAATTTATATTTTACTTTAGCTTCAGCTTTTAAATATTATCAAACTTCTTATTTTGGGTTTTTTTTTTACACTAAAATGAGTTAAAAAACTAAAAGTAGCATATATATATAATTTGTATAAAGTTGTATAAAAATTGAAAAAACTATGCTTTTACATAATTATTATCAATTAAAAAACTTTTGATCTATTATTATCTAATAGAAAAAAACGATAACTTGTTGAAATATTTTAGACAAATATTACACATCATTAATAAAGGCATCTGTAAGAATAACATAGATTATCGACACAAATTACACCGACTTATATTATCTAAAATTAATAAAACACAAAATTTCTCACCTGTTAGTGTTTCTATTTTCTTTTTAAATTTTTAGAGTTTGCCCACTATTTTCTTATTGTTCTTTTTCAAAACTCTTTTTATATCTACTTTGAAGTTTTGCTGTGAATAAAGTTAGCTGTTCAAAAAATTGATGGGAATTCTAAATAGCAAATACATAGATGTGTTTAAAATATTTTTTTAACCAATAAATGTAATTATACTAACAAGAAGTTTGTTTTGACATGTATATACAAATTACATTTTCTCCTTGTTAAAAAAATTCAAATCTTTTTTTAAACCTTAAAAGCAGCCTGAAAAAACTTGAAACCCTGATCAATGTGTAAAAAATGATTAAACTTCAGCTTTTAAAGATTAAACTTTTTTATTAAGTTTTTATTAAACATGAAATGAAGTTTAACAAATTAAAAGTGGTACATATATATTGCTAGTTGTTGCATAAAAACTATATTAACATAAATATAAGCAATTCAAAAACTTTAGAATCAATGTTACCTACTAGACAAAAAAAAAAAGTATTTTTCAATAGTTCACAAAATTATCATAAATCGTTTATAAAAGCGTTTCTATCAATATCTTAGATGAACATTATATGACACAAACATCAACAATTAACTTTGTCTAAAATTAAAAAAGATGGCGCTGTTAGCTTCACTGTTTTGAGGTGCAATTTCCTGACGTTGAACTTTGATTGCAACAGGCAAATCAAATTGTTTCAATTTTTCTCATCCGTCAGGCAATCGCACCACAAAACAGCTACTGGACCGCACCGCTACGGTGAAGCCAGCGCCGTGGTGCGGGTTACCCCCTTTTTGTTTCGTGTGGCGGGGGTTCACCGGGTTTCCCCGGTCATATAGGCCACATTGTCTTTTAAAGAATTATTTTTTTAAAAATCTGAAAAAAATAACGATTTGGCAAATCGTATGGAAAATTACATCAAATTTTTTTTTAATTGTCTCATAGGAGGTCACTACGTTTCGGCGCTTAGTGAAAATTCAAATCACAAGAAAATGACAAATTCAGAAAAGGTGAATAACTTGCAATATATTTTTAAACGTACAGTTAGACTTTATAAATTATTTACATACAAATTAAATTCTTTAGGTTGCATTTGCAGTTAATTAGCTTGAGCATTCAAAAGGCTTCAAGCTATACGGTATTTAGGGCATAAAAATTATGGTTAAATATTACAATAAATAAACAAATAACGTACTTTTTATATTAACGTTAAAACAACATTTTTTTCTATTACTTTTGTATTTTTCTATTCTCTTTTTTTTTTTTTTGTTTACGTTTGTTTTCAGTTTTTTTTTTTTTGCTTTTATTTTTTGCTTTTTTTATTTTTTTTTTGTTTGCGTTTTTTTTTTCTTTTTTATTTTTGCTTTGTTTTTATTGCTTTTTGTTTGTTATTTTCTTTTATATTGCTTTTTTTTCTTTTTATTAATATCATTTGCTTTTTTAGTTTTTTAATGTTGTTTTATTATAATGGGTTTGATATGTCTTAGTCGATCATCTACTAAAGCACCAATATCATCCACCATACTAAGCCTCCTATAGCTAGATTACAGGTAGTAACAACATTACCCGGCAGTATAGTATACGTAATTAGTTCATTTATTATCTTAGATTTAGTTATGTAGTATTTTTATGCCCTTTAATCTTAGATTAAAAATATGTAACCTAAAGAATTTAAATTGTAAGAAGTAATTTTTTTTATTAAATTAGATCGTTAATATAACAGTAACTTTTTATATTTTTCTATATATCATTTATGCAATTTTGTCATTTTAAGTGGTTTTACAACTCATTATGCTACGAAACGTCTTAACCAACTTAAATCTAATCATATCAAGAAAAAAATAATTTAACTTCTTTGTATTTAAGTTTTGAAATTATAAATGAATTAGAATTTTAGAATTTAAATTTATGAAACCACAAATATATAACGAAAAATATAAAAGAAAACGTAACAAGATTACAAAAACTAAAAGATTAAACTAAAATTGCAAAATGAGTAACACAATTAATTTATAAAATAAACTGAATCTGAATCTAAAACTTAAGCTGAAGAAGCGAAACTGAAGGAAACTTAAACTTATTCACTGTTGTCACGCGAAACATGCCCTGTATCGCAATTTGGATCAAAAATACAATCTCTAAGCGCTGAACCTCTCAAAAAAAAATTCTCAACAGAGTATGAAAAATATACTTGAGAAAAAGTAGTTTTTAAATTTTTAATGTTTTTTAAACTAGAGGACCTAACTGTAACACTTCCATTGATAAAATTGATACGACCTGATGTGTTATCATATTTTTCATCAGACTTTGCAAAATACTTTTTAAGTTTATCAACTTGTAACCATAAACTACCCTCAATTTCATTGTCTTTCTTAAATTCATGGTCAATTTCGTGCTCGAAGTTTTTGAAAAAATAGAATTTGTGATTTTTTTTAAAGTTTTTTTGATCTACCGTAAAGCAATAACTAGTATCTTGGTACAATTCTAATCTAACTCCTTCAGGCCAAGCGTAATTAGTTTCCTCGAAAAGTTCCCTTACCGCAGTTCTTTTTAGATTGTTATTATCGTTATAATCTATTTTTCCCATAGGGAAATTGATTCTAATTTTATTATTTTTATCTCTATAATAAACAAATAACAATTCGCCCTTACCCTTCTTGACGCGATGTAAGATTACCCCCGCGCAGTCTAACCTTTTTACATTGAATTCCCAGTTAATTAAAAAAGAATCTCCCCGCTTGTGTTTAAATTTAACCTTAAATAAGTTATTAGCTAAATGGTGTTTTGCATCGTCGTTTAATTGATCAATAAAAATTTGCTTAGCGTAACGGTCGAAACTTTTGTATTTTTCATCAACTAGACTGTATACTTGTTTTTCGATAATGTTATAAACATTCAAAAAGTCATGCCAATCATCTTTTGAAAATTTTTTATTAATAAAATCTATAAGTTTTTGTTTAAGTTCATTATCGTGTTTATTTTTGAAAGATCTAGATACGTTGTTAACCTGATCTGTTACGAAAAAGGACGTTCCACCCGCTTCTTGTTGTGGTGCTCGATCCCGCTGGAGTTCCGCATGCGTCATTTGAACACCTTGGACAACCTCCTCCTCACCAACTATATTCGTAGTTTTAATGACGTCATCCGGTATAAATTTTGTCCTAGATGGTATTAAATAAACGTTTTTTATATTTATTTTACACAGAAAAGTTTAATATGGGGTTGCCAAAAACAAATTAGTTAAAACTAGGATTGTTTATTGGATTGATTTATTGGACTCCAATTAAATTTGAAATTGTACATATTTAGAGAAATCAAAAACTGTACATTGTTTGATTAAAAAGTATAAAGTTACAACTTAACAATAAATAGCAAAGCCTAGACTTCAATAGGTTCCTTAAGAAAGCCTCAAGCTAAAAACTCAAAAATATCAATCTATTAAAATTGATGAGTTTTTAAAATATTTTCTTTGAAGCTTTCTTAAAAATGGTTAATCTTTATGTTGAAAATTAAAAACTTCAATTGTAAATTAATTAAAATATATGACTATTGCTAGCAAAACAAAAAAAAATCTGATGGATACTTCTCGTTATAAAGCTTTTTAAATCTACAGAGTATTTTAAAAACTATTGTAAAATATGGCATACGTTATTCTAAACAACTAACCTTCTTTGCATGATCAAAGTGATATTATATCTCCAAATAACTTAGTACTTTAATAATACAGAGCTGTTTTGATATAAAAACTATAACTACAGCATCAATAATATAGGTAGAAAAACTACCTTCTACAAAAAAATTAATCTAATAGAGTTTTAATTTTTTTTATTCAAACTTATTTTTAATATGAAATTACATTCAGTTTAATAATTTCAGTTGAAAAAACATTTAACAACACAAGTTTAAATTAATGATCAAAAATATGAAACTAATATACAATGTTATAAGATAATAAAATCTAAATGTGAACTAAAAACTAAATAAATAGAAAATAAATATGCAGTGTCTAATTAATAATAATTTTAGAAATAATTTCAATGAAATATTTATAGGTTATTGTTTAGAAAAATAAAAAAGTACTTTATAAATACAATTATACTTAAACATGAATTTAACTTTTGAAAGATTTTAGTGTTCAACCTAATCAATAATTTAGTTACATAAAATTGTCATATAATGTATTGTTTATAAAATAAAAGTGTTTAATAACTACTTTAATTTACTTATTACAAAACTACAGACTGTATATCAGTGTTGTTATAGTGATTCCAACATGACTTCTTTCCAACATGACTTCACTTAAAAAGTTTATAATACTGAACTTTACTTGTATAATCTTCTTTTTTAAAGACGTTTTACTATTTGCTTTTAACCATTGCAGTTATGTAAGTTTGTTAAAATTTTATTTTGAACTTATATTATTTTTAACTATAACATCAAATGCGGATTTAAAAACCTGTTCTAAATCTACAAAATAGTCTATAAGATTTAAAGTGATTTTGGCCTAAAAATTTTATTAAAATATTTTTTTTTTTTCTATTAGTAAAACATGAAATTTTTTTTAAACTTAAAAACCACCATGATTTAAAAAAAAATGGTTGTACCTTTTTATTTAAATATTTCAGGAACGTGAAATATTGAAACAGTGAAAATACTTAAAGTTTTTTTCAATCAAAACTTAAATCACACCTAGAAAATCTACTTTTCATTACTTAGTTTAAGGTTATAAAATTTTAAACCTTAAGTTTAAGCTTTAACATAACTTTATTTGAATATAAACTAAATACAGAGCATTTATAGTTATTTAGTTAATAAATGATTGTTTTAATTTTTATTTGCACAAACTTTTCGATGGTTTCTTAAAAAGGGTACTGAACACTGGCTTAAGTAAAAAAATTTTGAATTTTTTTGAAGTTTAAGAAAGTTTAAGACTTTAAAAAGCATTTGAAATGCCGTAGACAGTTTATTCACCGTAAAGCATTGTCAAAAAAGTAAATAAATTACAACTATTGTTTAATAAATTTTATATTTATTTTTTTATTAATGCTTGTTATTTTTAGTCGCAGTCGTTTAGATAACACAAACTTAATAAACACCAATTCTTTTTTTATATACCAAAAACAAAAGTGTTTAAAATACTTTTGTCTTCTCCTTTATACTCAGTTAAACAATTAACTTACAATGTAAAAAGTTTTTCTTATAGAACTGCCTGCTATCTTTGTTTGTTTAAAATTTATTTTAGAAATTCAAACGATTTTTCTCTCACTAAATATATAACTTTCTAACTTTTCTGCATCAGTTTATATGAGGAGAAATACATTTCCAAAACATCTCCAAAATTTTCTGTCCTCTGAAGACCGGTTTTTTGCTGGTTGTTTTTATCGGCAAAAATTACACAATTTTCCAGTGAGTTTTTTTTTTATGTTTTAATTAGTCTTAAAACAATAAATAAAATTTAATAAATTTATTTATCTAAATAAAGTTTACTAAATGTATTTTATAACTAATTAGCTAATCAAAGTAAATTATAAAAAAAATCATTACAGTTTGCACACAAAATTACTTCAAAATAAACTGGTGCACGATAGTGTACACAATTTTTTTTCGCGTGCACGAAACGTTTAGGGTACATGAACCTCATTTAGGGGTGAACGAAATTTTCAGATTACACAAAAAAATATTTTAGTCTTCGCATTATTAGTTTTAGCGACATAGTTCAGTTAAGTATTAAAGTTAAATCTAGCCCTGGTGTTTGATTGGCTTTTATTTTTTGGCCATTTTACTCTCATGATCTATTTTGTAATTAAACAACACACATAAATTATTGTATAATTATAATTGTAACTATTATTACAATGCAATTAAAAAAATAAAACATACGTAACAACTTATAAAACAATTTAAGAAAACAACACAACTGTTGCGTTGAACTTTAATAAATTCCAATAAATAAGGACTTATTTGTCTTTAAAAAAACGTGGTAAATTATAGACTTCTTTTAAAATGAAGTAGAAAGAAGTATAAAGTTCTTTAAAGCCTTATTTTAGAAAACAACATATAAACTATAAAAATACGAAATAAGCTAAAATATGCAAATTAAAATAAACTTTAAGCAATTAACCGATAAACTATTTTTTTCTAAAAATAACGTAAGTTTAAATTGTTGTTAACTTTGATTAAACATCTTAGGATTTTTCTTCAAATTTTAAATTGTTGTTTACATTAATTAAACGTGTTAGTTTTTTCTTTAAGTTAAAAACTTTGTTTACATTGATTAAACGTATTAGTTTTTCTCGTTAAATTTTAAATTGTTTATTACATTGATTAAGCGTTTTAGTTTTTTCTTTTAATTTTAAATAATAGTTTTATAGTTTACCAATAATGACTTAGGCCCTGGTCATAATAAACACTGATAGTAAAAAAAAATTATGGTAAACCACTAAGGTTGGTAAACAGCCAAATTGTAGAAACTTAAATTATACATATCATAGTTGTATAGTTTCTCCTTTGACAAACAACATGATCTAATAAATGTTGTTATTATATCACACTCTATAATTTTAAAGTAAAAGTTTCCAAGTCAGCATTAGTTTGGAGAAGATGGACACTTCTACTACTAACCAAAGTTTGTAAAAGTTGTATATTTTGTTATTTTTAGATTTAAAGTAATATTTAAAGACACTCATTTCTAACTATGATTGGGAACAATTCTATATATAGGTATTTGAAGTGTACAGGGTTGAATAAACAACACTGTTTAAACAACCCCAAGAACATATCTAAATCAGTAAAAGATAAATAAATCCTTGTACTGGTGAATTAACCTTCAACCTAATACTAAATAGCCTGATTAAACAACCAATATTTGACCCTAGTTTCCAAACTAAATTGTTGGTCTACATGACTATTTTATTTAAATTGGTAGCAAAACATAATGTAAAGTTTAGCTAAATGTAATTGAATTATAATTTATGCTATTCATCAAGTTGTACTATATTGTATTGCAGATGTTTGCCCACCTAAAAAGTGTGAAGTGGTTCAATCCTAGCAGCTATAATAAAGGTAAATTTTGTTTTTATTGCAATTTAATATATCAAAAGCTCCTATACAACACATATGTTCCTTAATATAATCTTGTTTTTAGTTTGGTTGTGCTGTTCTAAATATCATGACAATATAAATAATTCCTACAAAGTTTTAAAGAAAAATTAAGTATTATTTACTATCATATAACTAAACTATTTGTGTGCAAAGTTTGATTGGGTATAATAAATAACTTTTTGACTTAAAAGTCAGATGGTAAATAAAAATTTATTTTGAAATAGAGTTCCATTGCGGCAAATTTTAAAGTGCAAAATAGAATTGAAAAAAGTGACAAGCCTAATGAAATGCAGTAAATTTAATATAGTTTGCTAGTTCATATCAGTTTTATAATAGAAAAGTACATCATATGTTTTTCTGTAAATATCCTTCCAAATATTTGTCACCATATTTAAACAATCATCCATTAATAATGGTTGGAATGTACTTTGTTTTTTATTTTTTCTCATCATATTATATTTTAATTGTTTCCTTTTGAGACTAGCTCTGACTTGGTAAGTATTCTACTAATTATTGCATGAGTTGGCTTTTTTTTAGTTCTCAGAGCTAGTTTTTATTTGTTAAAAGTTCTAATAAAAAGTCTTTTAAAGAGTGAAAAAACTTTTTGTTTTAATAAGATAGTGTAAAATAATAAAGTCCCCATTATTATTGGTTTATGTAAACTATATTATGTATTTAAATTTTCAAGTATATGACATCCAAAAACTAAAGTTTTTTTTTCACAAGTATAATATAATTTGTATAAATAATCATTATGTTTTGGAAATTTAAATTATGTGGTGCATTGGAAATATTTTAAGAAATATCCAGACTGGTATTAATACCATGTTAATACATTTGGTATTTTTTTGTGTACTTCAGTATAACAAGTCTTTATTTTTCTTGAGTAATTAAATATTACTACTTGACTAACATAATTTTTTCACTATTTATTGTTTTTAATTTAACATAAGGCTAATTGATAAGTTTTAAGTCACTCAGATTAGATTGGCTTCAATGCTTCAAAAGCCTGTCATAGATAAGCCGTAGTATTAAAAAAAAACAAAATTGTTTGTCTCTTTTATTGCTTTAACACCTTTTATGTTTATATAAGTAATTTACAAATTAAAGTTTTAAGGTTACAAGTGTTGATTATAACTTGTTATTTTTTCTACATTTTATATGTGTTGACAGGTTTTTACAACTTTAGAATGTGCAAGGGTCTTGAGGAAATTTTGAGCAATGATGCACATGAATCATCTGTAAGCACACAACAACTGGACCTCAACCCAGGAAGGTCTCTAACTGCTCACTTAGGGCAGTAACAAGGTAAATATGTTATAGTTCTTGCTTTTGTACTAATAGCTACAATAAATCATAAAAAGTTAAATTTAGAGAAAGTAAAGGTGACAATGTTATCTAAATTGAATTAAACTCATTCAGTGATGTTTATAAGTGATGTAGTTTATAATTAATGTTCATTTTTGACCTAATAACTGGAATAGAATCTAGTATTGCTTTTAACTCAACAGAATGTTCAAATAATTGCAAGTAAAAATTATCATTATTGTTAATATTAAGTATATTTATCATTATCATTTTTCATTTAACATAAAAATTAGTGTGGTCATTACAAGTAAAAAGTAAAATTTAACAAAAAAACTTTAAACTTGTTTTAAAGACTAATGAACATAAGCTAAGAATGTTTTTTAGGATGCGAACTAATTTATTAAATAATTAATTAAATATTTAAAATATTGTTACAACAAAGTTAGATTTGCTCACTTTGTTAGTACATCACTTTGAGTATTGTGATGGTTTTAAATGTTAAAGTTTGGCCAAAAGAAAACTTATTTGTATTCCAATGTTTTTCTTAAACTCAACGTTTTTTAATTTTAAAATAATAGAAATCAACAAAAGGCTATGATTAAATTAAATAGAAGACCATACTTGATTATTTTTACCCATCCACAATTTTATACAAAATATTATAAATAAGCTTGATGACAACTTACCACTAAAAAATTATTGTTTCCTAAAATATTAGCAAGTTTGCCACTAAAATTAAAAAGCAAAATGAATTTTTTTTTTAATCTAGCACCAGGGTTGCCACTCGGTCAGGAAAAGTCAGGAAATCAGGAAAAGTCAGGAGAAATTAAAAAAAAAGAAAAAAATCAGGAAAAAATGGGGGGTTTTAAAAAAGTCAGGAAAAGGCAGGAAATTTGATAAAATTAAAAAAAAAGTCAGATTATGTCATTTTAATTTTACAAAATTCCTTGTTTTCCAAAGCCTTCAAACGGTAAAAATTAATTAAAAGTCCTTTGAAGTCAGAAAAAAATTCCAAAATTTTCCTAGAAATTTACAAAAATATTTAACTTTATTTCCAATGCCTTCACCTGGTATAAGTTAAGATAAAAAACTCCTCACAGTGGAAATTGTAAAAATAAAATTGGAACACGATTTCAGCAAAGTAACTCGATTATTGTTGATGAAAATTTGTATGCGTCCTTTGAACGACGTCAGTATCAGTAGAAATGAAAATCAGCTCCATCCTACCACTATAGTTACGTCACGATAGAAATTTGCTAATAGAATCCAATAACTTTGCTTTCGAAATAAAATATCCTTTATAAAACTGCAAAAAATTTCTATTAACATATTGAACAAGTACCCTACTTTAACAAGCAGATTTTGTAAGCTTTTTAGTATTGATAATCTGTAGCAAGGACACTTCCATAGTGAAACTGATATATACACAAAAGTTTATCTAGCATAATTTTAAAATCTAAGTGTTTTTTGTTTAAGTAAATAGTTAAGTTCTTTATAGTTATGCAGTTAGTTTAGTATTTTATGGATCAAGTTGATGTGTATACTTTATCTCTTTATAATTTTTTAAAGTTGTTTAAATTTATGAAATAAGTTTTAAGAGAGGTATATGCCAAGATTAAGTTTACACATTATTTGTATTTTTTGTAGAGTAACTTAAGTTTTTAAAGTAAATATTTAATTATTCAAACCAAAACAAACCAGTTTGTTGCAGTTAAAAATCATACCTTTCACCCCAAATTAGACTCATTACTACGAATTTATAAAACATTTTTTCCTATTTTTTTAATATATGAATTAAAGCGCTGAAAGTAATAAAAATATTAGTCATCAGATAAAAGTAAATGATAGGTTTATGTATTAGGGCTTACATCTGATAGTAAGAATATTTTTAAATTGAATCTTTTAAACAGGATTTCCATGAAGCTCTCTCTTTGAGTGAAGGTCAGTAGACAGATCCCCAGAGTGATTGGCCTTTACGAGTCAATTCCTCTTCCCACTTTGAATGCATCATCCGCAAGGTAATTTCTACATAGTATGTTTGAAAATCATTCGTTTGAACTTGTAATTGTTTTTAAACTTATAGTGAATAAGTTTACCAAACAAGAAGCCATGTTGTAATAACAAGTAGTTTATAAAACACCTTAACACAAATTTAAAAACACAAATCTCTTAGTTTTACAAGTTCTGAGGATAATAAATAGTCCTATTTAGTTAACTAATGCTAGTCAATAATAAAGTTGATCGATTTTAAAAAAAAGTAATACAAACATGATGATATATTATCTAAATAAAGTGGTCATCTTGCTTGTGAATTGTTTTCTGAAATGTTGTTATAAAGTCGTGTAATAATACATTTTGTAACAACTTCCTTGATTATTTTTTGAACATATGTATTTTAGGAAGCGTTTTCAAAGTTTACCTTAAATATATATCACTATTGACCTACTTCTTAGTAACTAATTTAACAAACTTTGAACATTTTTATTGTATTTTATTACTGTAAAGTAACCATTTTGTACCAGTTTCTTAGGTATTTTATTGCCAAACCATAAACAGAACAAAATAAAGTCCATAATTGTTTGATGCTCAATTTTATGCTAATTTTAAAAAGCTCGGTTTTATTATTTTAAATTAAACAAATATCCATTTTGATCACATAACTATTGCGAAACACATCTATCAGGGTTAGCTAAAAACCATCTAGAAATTGAACAAAAATTACTGGAATTTTTATCATCAATTCTTACGAAAAAACAATGAATTTCTGAAGTCTTTGTTATACAATAGTTTTTATTTGACATCATCACTTAAATTTTTATAAACCACATTCAAAGTAGCATTACAGTATCTCCTCATTAACGTTATTAAATTTAACGAATTCCTTACCTTGAAATTTATGTCATACTCAAGGTGGAAAAAAAAAATTGTATTTTCAAAACATGAAAAAATTTTTGACAACCCTGAGATATGCTCAAATGATTAATAGATTAAAGGCAATGTTTAAATAGTTAATGATAAACTGCATGATTAAAATGTGAATGAAGTGTAGCGTTAGTAGATAAGTTTGTTAGTAAAAGCTAAATATTTTTTTTCAAACAGAATGAGATCACAGCCGGAGACGGAACGATGAAAAGAATCAGAAACAGAATCAGTGCGGATCAGATAACTTATTTATATAAACATTTGAATAAACTTTTTGCATTTAAATTGTGTTTACTTTGTCATAATTAAATAGATTAAGACAGAAAATTAATGCTTGGGTGTAGTGAAAAAAGTTTTAATATTTGATAGATCTATTATTTAGTAACTTTCCTTTATTTAGTTGTTATAATGTCTTGAGTTTAAGCCCAATAACAGTTTTTTTAATGAAAACATAAAGCGCATAAAATAATTGGTTTAAAGAGCCGTTCAATTCGTACACCAGTTAGATACAGTTAAGTTTAGTACAAGTTTATATAAGGATAGTATAATTCAACTTAACGACTATGAGTATGTCTTTAATAAATTGTTTTAAATCCCTACCTGAATATTAAAAGAAACTAAATGTATTATCACCGTCATAATCCTAGGCTGCTTATCGCTTAGTAAAGTTGTTAATTGAAAGTTTCAAAATTTTTCATTTGTAAAAAAATGAATATATTTTCATACTAGTTGCCTTGTTACTAGTATAATATTTGGCAACTTATTTTTAGATCTATATATAAATTTATATGTTGCACAAATACTATTTTTCTCTATAGCCGGGTGTGTGGTTATCGTGTAAAATACACTTCTTGTAACATATATAATAATCTTCTGATCTAGTTGCACTTAAAAACTATACCAAGCTAAACCCTGTTTTCCTTATAATAAATATAAGCCAATTTTACTGATCTAAAACAAAAATTTCGACTTTATTATAAATGTGGTTATTTAGAGTTCCTGTATCAAAGAGAAAACTTATTCAACCGGCGTAAGCATTACGACGACGCCCTAAGAACCAATTTCAAAATATCGACAAAGTCCGGAGCCAGGACACCAAAGGTGTCCGCCAGCGTAGGACTTCGTCGATATTTTGAAATTGGTTCGCTACCCTTTATTATATTTTATACTTTCACATTAAGGAATTTCCCAAAAAAATGTTTAAAGAAGTTGATCGTATATCATCTAAAGCTTGCAACATGTACTAGCTCATTGATGTTTTCATATTAATTCATAATAATTCATGCATTGTAAAAAAAGAACAAGAAAAAATTGTCAACAAAAAAAAATATACTGTTAACTAGATGTACTTACAACACAAGGTTTTCTAGAGAAATGATTCAAATGAAAAATTAATATTCTTCTAAAATCTTATTTGATTGTTTACGTCACAAATAAAAACATAATTTAGTTTATGCGCGGTCATATAAGCCCGCCTAATGTTTATGCAAATTTTCCCTTTGTTAGAAACTTCAAAACTTATACCTTTTGATAGCTGAATTTTTTTTGATCTTTTATGTAAATTTTATTTTACTAGTCTAAGCATTGTTTTTAAATTTACAGTGTTTTATTTTAAAAACAAATAATGCCACCATAAAACTTTCTTTAAATTGTGCACAACTTTTATTTGTAATAATAAAAGTATAATTCTTGTTTAAACTTTTTGGTAACTCAAAGTGAATAAAACCATTTTGAGTTGTTATGGTGTTTTTTTTTCGGTTTTCTTTTAACAGTTGATTCTAAAACTACAAATATATCAAACCAAATCTGAGGCTGCTATTTGATATTAATAATCCTTAACTAGACTTTTAAATTGAATTGTCATTTTTGATATATATTCAAACTTGAAAACTTAAGTACTGACATCAAAGCGCCCAAAAAATCTGAATCCAATGGATTTGGTTTTGTATATTGTGATTATAAAGTACGAGAGAGGCAGATATAAGCAGGCCAAAAAAAGGACTGAAACCAATAAGTCAGGGCTTAAAAATTCAGACCTTGTTACAAAACACTTTTAGTATAAACTATTTTTTCTTTGGACATTAACCTTAACCTTAAAAGCTTTAAGTATTTTGGCAATTTAGAACAATTAAAAAAGCATAAGCTTAAGATTTCAGGAAAAATAATGTTTTACCAAAAGTTTTTTTCAAAAAAAGATTGATTGCAATTTATCAGAAATGCAGGTTTACTAAATTTGGTTGTTTTGTCGCATCTATTTTGCAAAGCCTCCCATGTATTCGAATGCAATGAAATACATGCAAGCAACCAGCATGAGTAAGTCGTCAAACTACTGGTTGACTGTCAAGTCACGCAACTTAATGCACTTTTTTAATCTACTCACATTTACTCACTTTACTCACAAATTTCTAAAAATCCTTTTTTTAATTACTCACTTTACTCATTAATTTCTCAAACTCCAGGTCTTTTTGCCTGAACTGTCAAATTCCAGGTTTCCAGGTAAATGGCATCCCTACAAAGTGTCTTAGTGTAAAAGTATCTTCATTTAACTTTGTGCCCTCGTCCAATTTTGTACGCTCGTGCAGATTTGACAGCTACCAAAAATAGTATATTACTTTGTATATATATATATTTGAACGTACATAGTGGAGTAAAATAAATAGTTATTACAAAATAAAATTTAATGTTAATGCAAAAAACTAAACATTTGAAAAAAAAAATTTAAAGAATTAAACTTTTAATACTCTTGAAGTCAGGGACTCCAAAACTTTTTTTTCAAAAGACCCATTTTTAGAAATTAAAAAAGCTATAGCTCCCTCCAACTAGATACTTGAAAAATTACCATTCAATTAACCCTAGAATTTTTTTGTATTTATCTCCATAATCAACTATAAAATATTTAGTGTAAGTTTCAAACTTTGAAAAATATTTTTTCATAAGGTCCCCATATGGCCTTTTTAGTACTCATGGCCACCTAAATTTCTGTCACGGCAAGCTTTAGGTGGCCATGGAGGTCAACTTTAGGAAATGCTGCTTTAAGTAACTAACTGTCTTAATTAATAATGAAATAAACATATCAACTCTTTTCAATTTTATTACTTAGTTTTTATCCTCAAAGTAAACAAAATGAATAACTCTAACTATTAATTTACTTTTTTTTCATAATTGTAATAACTTCAATCATAAATGAGTTAATCAATACTTAAACTTAACCTTTTAATTCTTTTATAACAATCTAAAAAACTATGTTGCACTAAACTATAAAACTATCATATATGTCAAAAAAAAATTGTTTTATAATAAATACAGTTTCAAATAGTAGTACTGTTATTAGCTCTTTTAAAGATAAAAAGCTATGCAGTAAAATTATCACTTTAAATAACATTTTAAGTTATGAAATGAAAAACTATGTGGTTTTACTCTTATTTCAAACAAATTACAAGCTGGTTGCTAAAAAGCAGTTCATGTAAAATTTAAAACAATTCTTTTATATTATAAAATAAATGAACAAAGTTTCTACTTTGAGTTTGAAAACCAAGAAGCCAAATTGATGTTAGAGTTAGATATTGACAAGTTTTACTAAAATGGCTGTTTACTAAAATATAATTTTCAAATTTATAAAGAATATTATGTACAAGTAAAAAATTAGTTTAATAGCAGACAAAAAAGTTAAATAGTTTTTAAAACATGAATAAATGTATAGGAAAAGAAGATTTTTTAGTAAAACAATACTTTGATTAAAAATAAGTAATAAACTTTCTAAATATAAAAGATTTATGTAGAGCATACATTTTTGTGAAAACAAAGCATCAAATTTCTATATACTTTAAGTTAATACTAATAATCTACTAATAAACCATAAGAAAATAAATTAACACGTTTTGCTTAATAATTTAGCAATTTTATAATAAAATGATTACATAAATCTTGGTATTAGCATTGTATAAAACTATTTGAGCTATCAGAATTTTGTATATTTTCTTTCAAACAAAATTATAATTTTTAAACAGTTAAAAAACCTAAGAAAAACTACAATTAAAAAAACAACTTAGTTGAAAAATAATTTATTTGAAAAAAAGATTAAATTGGTATTGTTGTAAGTTTTTGAGTTCTCTTTTGTAGCCTAACTTAATTTCAGTAGTTTATTTCAAAGCAAAACGGTCTCACTCTCATTATAATTTATCTAAACGATTTTAAGATATCTCTTTTAAGAAATCACTCTTAAATATAAATAAAAAAAAAACTGGTTGATGTAACCAGAGAAAGCAACTTGCTTTTATTCATATAAAATGGACAGCACATAGATAATAGATAACTTTACTTTTAGTTTATTTTTTTTAGCTGCACTTTTCATTGCTGTTTTGTATGTTTTAAAATTATGCTATTGATGCATATGTGTTTTTCAGACATTATTCAACCTTTATTAACCTTAATCAAGATTCACACAACCCAGTTGCCACTGTAGCGTATAGTCAAAGCTACTTGAGCATGAAGTTTTAAGTTATAACAAACAAAAGTTATATAAAGTATTCTGAAATGTTTTAACATTCTTGTTCTTCTGCTAAACAACATTCTTTTCTTTACAAAATTGTTGAAAAAAAACCAATAATGTTCTTAAAATTCTAGATGAATTTTTACACTATTTAAGTAAAATAATTTACAGAAGATAAACGTTATTTTAGTTTTCGATTATTTAAAACTTTAAGTGACATGTTATCTATTACATTTTGTTTTCAAATGTTACAAATGAAGAAATTGTTAGTAAACTTTAGTAATTTTAGTAAAATGAAAAAAAAAATAGTGTGGCTTTTTAATGATGTGTATCAATTTTTTTTTGTGTTAAAATATACAATGCAAAACATTGGTACAAAAATTTTACAGCTAGTTCAAAAACTCAACACTACGTTAGTAAAACTTATAGCTTTTTGCACTTTAAAAGTTAAATATAATGTTTTTTAATTTGAAAAACTAAAAAGCATAAGACTTTTCCTTGCAAAATTATAGGTATTTGATATGTATTTTTATAAAAAGTAAACTTCAAAAGTATACAATGCTTAAATAGCTAAAATAAAATAGAGAGCTAGATGGCTTAAGCTTTGTATTCTTTAATTTAAATTAAAAAACTTTATTTATTGGTAAGGAAATACTTCTAAATAAACTATCTTAATAACTTAAAAATAATTTTTAAACTGAATTCAAGTAAAAATATTCTATAACTTTCTAATTGAAGTCACTTTAATGTAGTAACTAAAACTTATCAAAAGAATAAAGCTAACTTTGACAACATTTATTCTAATTGGTCATTTTCAAAGTTTAAAAAAAAATACTGAAGCTGATTTTTTAAAACTGTTTAAAACTTTTTTGTTAAACTTTTACGAATTTATTTTTGTCTCTAACTTTTTGATTTGTATGAATGTTTTTTTTTTCATCAGTTGATTTTATTACTATATAAAAATTCATGAACATTGTATATTTTGTCATAGCATTTATAATGATTTTTTGTTAATATCACTAGTTTAATAAACATATTTAAAACGTGTTCTACTAACTATAACCTACTTTACACATATTTTTGTTCTACTTTATACTTTCTTATACATATTTTATAAAAAAACAATTAGTATCTTTATTCAACAAAGCTACTAGAAAGCAGATTTTGAAACTACAATATAGTTATTTTTAATGTATACAATACTGAGTAAAACTAATGTTTACTATTCAATCGTAAAACTTAAGTTTTAGCTAATAAATTATTAAAGTTTAAAAAACTTATTCGTAAAATACGAGATTGAAACATATGAAAAATTTTAAAAATTAATAAAGTTTTTAAAGCAATTTCTATTTTCATGCTATTTTACTTACTTAAAATGCGTATTTATTTAATTAGAGTTTAATCTAATTTGATTACGTAAAAAATTTGTTTTCAAATTCCTAAAATATTTGAACTTTGTAATTTTTACCTAAATGAGTATTTTTTTAAATTTAAATAGAAAAGCATGTTTTAAACTTTTCGTTTATTAAAAACGATAGTTTTAGTGTCAAATAACCATACAAGAAAAATGAAATCATTTCCAATACTTTATAACTTAAATTCAAATATAAAGTTTTTGATATAAGTTGATTACGTATCTGACTTGTTTAAATAACACATAATTGTTATATTATTACGTTACATTAATTATTATATTATTACAACTTTTAAGTTGTACCTCAATGAGAAATTTTGTCATATTTAATCTATTAGTACGTTTTAATTTTCTTATTCTACAAACAAGAAAGTATTACACTTTATTTGTTATGATTTACTTTGCTAGAAGTTTTTAAATAAAGTTAGTTTTATAAATGCTTAGAAGTTAGCACGTGAAAATCATGTAATTTCACATAAAAGTCGACATATATTTTTTTGACAGGATTAAAATTGCATTTGAAACTTTGAAAATAAAACATAAAATGTTATTTAAATATCACAAAAATTTTATGTTAATGACAGAAAACATTTGTTAAAAAATGTTCATTAACACAAAAACATCAAACAAAAGTTTATTTGAGACTGTAAGCAACCATACATGTTTAATTTAGATCGGATAACAAAATCATAACACAAGCTTTAAAATATAGTTTTGTAACAATAGTGACTTGTTTATATAAGTGTACATTATTTCTACCACTATAACAAATTTTTTTCAAAGAAATTTCAAAAATTATTTAGCTTCTGGTCACATTACTTGAGATTTCCCCTGCTCTGCAAACCTTTAATAAGACATGCATTTACGAGTAGTAATTGACTTTTATTTTAAAGGTTTAACTTTAATGAAATATATTTGTTTATGTAGCAGGAGTCGCATAAGTGTTCAATAACAACCTAATGTTTTTTTTTATTTAGGCCTAATATGCGCTTTTTTTATATACTGCAATACTAAAAGAATGTTGTAAAATTTATTAGTTTCAATTTTTTTTTTCCTTTTCTTTCTAAAACAGTTTTTATATATTATTCTTTTTCTATGCAATATCTCTATTGAATTTATGTTTATATGTGATCAGATCAAAGTTTGCAAAACAACCCGGTAGCAGTTGGGATTTAGTTTTTAAATTAACAGTTTTATACATTAACAAGTACAGGTAATAAAATATAACCTTGAAAAACACTGGAAAACTTACAAAACACAGTTCACACTTCATTTCATTAAAACCACTCTTGCACTTGTACAAAATGAAAACTTAGTGTACCAAAGAACAAAACATTTGAAGTAGATAAACATTTATATGAACGCAACTATAAAATTTGAAAACTGTTTACTTTTTAAGATAGCTAGTCAAAAAAACTAAAAACAAAAATTGTTTCGAAAATGTGGGGAAACTTGAAAAATCGAATTAAATTTTATAAAACATACATAAATTATGTCATACTTAATAAAATATAATTTCAACAAACGCACAAATAAAAAGCAATTAAAAAATTGCTACAGATATAATCAATTTGGAATTTAATCAATCTATAACTGTTTTGATAATTATATTTTACTTAGTTCTCTTGTAACATAAACGAAACTAAAACTAAGAGCTCTAACCTATTATTTAGAATACTTCTATTAAGATATCAGTTTACAATGGATTTTCACTTTTATAAATGATATAAAAACTATATCGTACTTTGGTAAAACATGCTATTTGGTTTGGTAGCTAAAATGTCATAAGACAGTAAATTCAAATTGGTTGTCTCAACTTATATTTGAGAATATTTTCAAAAGCATTGTTTTGTAAATTACAACAAAATTAATAAACGAAATAAAATTTTTGTGCATTTAAGAAAACAAAACTACATTTAATAAATTTTTAAGTTCCAAATTGTTTTAATTGTTTTTATCTGGTAGGAATTTCGCTTTCTCAATGTTGTTTTTGAATTTTTAAATCAATTTAGCAGGTTCTTTTAAATTTTAATTAAACTTTTTTTTTAGCCATATTAATTAATTATAATTGTTTCTTTAAAAAAAATAATACAAATTAAATACTTAAAGTAGAAGTAATGTAACCAGTAAAATTTAAGTGGTGTAAAATATGTAGAAATTCATCTGATGAACAAAACATATATGTTGTTTTACTGAAACTAGCATTTTAACTTGAATCATCGATGACTAAGAAATTTTTTGTTGTTTTCTTAAAAAGGCTATATGTGTTTGTTGTGTCAAAATAAAAACAAAACAAATATCGTAAAAGTATTATGTTTTGGAATTAAACATAGCTAAACACTAAATAAAAACTCATTTGTTTTCCATAAATTTATTAAGTAGTTTTTAAGTAATACATTTAAAACAAATTATTTAGAATTATAGTATAGAAAGTTGTAAACTATATAAAAACATTCTAAAACAATAACTTATTTTACGTTATTTTCTGGATAAATATAGTTTTAAGTACATAAAAGTATAATATATAAACTTCAACTATAAAATTAAATGCAAACTATCTACCTTTAAAAGTAGGTTAATTGATATTATTAATTTTTGTTTGTAAATAATTTTTATAAATTTTACCACCGTTCACTTACATTAAACAAAATTAAATATTAGATAATTTTCAAATGAGCTGGAAGGGTATAAATATTAAGTAAAAGTTGAATAATTACATTAAACAAAAAAAAATGCATTATTAATTTAATTAAAATGCTTTTCATCGTAGCACAGTGACATTTATCGTAAAATCAAAATTAAGATTAAAAAAACTAAAAATTAAAACAAGGAAAACCTAAAAGTTAAACTAAAAACAAAACTGAAGAATATTCTATTAACATGCATTTTTTAAACAAAGTATGTGATATAGGTCATATAAATTCAAACTGACCTTTTATATTTAGTTCCTAAGAATTACTTTGCAAATTACAACCTTTACGTAAATTTGAAGCATATTTTTATGCACTGATTGTTAATTCTTAAATTATTTTTAAAAAGTACCACACTTGAATGAAATCTTAAGAAACGAAAATAAAGCTGCACCAACCACTTGTACAAATTATTTTTCCTAATTGTTTCCTTAAATATAACCTCGTCACTAAACGATTTTTTAAGTTGTGTTCCCTGTACAGTAACCTCTTGCTTATTTACGCACATTGTGTCCACAGAAAAAACGCGTAAAGATATGAGAAATCTCAAAGATACGAGAGGTACCAAATATACTTATTATATTGACTGTTTTTAAATATTGCTTCTTGTTAAAAGCAGACTGGGGACTTTCCCACTTTTAACAATTTGTTTGTTTTATTTATAAATATTAAAACAAAAGATAAAACTATACATATAGTAAAAAAAAAGGATTTAAATTTATGCACAATAGTAATACGAGTCGAAAAATTTTACTAATTTATTAATAAGTAGATCTTTTCTTTATCTTTAGTTATATGTGACTTATTTGACATTTATATTCTATTCTACTTAGCAAGTTCAATTTATAATTAAGCATTTGTTTACAATTATAAAATGGTGTTTATTCATATATAAGGCAAGAGTGCTGTATTATTTATTTGTGTTTTAAACTCTCTTTACTCAATATACTTTCGTTATCTAACACAGTCATATTTCTTTCAGAGTTTTAATTATTTAATATCTTATGTCAACAAAATTTCTGATATACTGAGGTATCACTAAATGTTTATCAATTAGTCAAGAAACATAAGTATACAAAGTTCCTTCTAAAGGTATAGAGAGGTGAGTTAGCATTTAAAAATACAATTTGAATTAAACATATTCAATAAACCTAATTTGTGCAGTATAAAAAAAAAAAAATTTGAAGTTTTTAGAATTTTAAAATGCATAACTAAACGAGAGTGTGTAACGTCACGAGTGCGTAAAGATGCGAGATGTTACTGCATTTTGAACTAGAACCGAACAGATAGTTAATATTACTTATTAAAACATTACATATACTTTTAAAATTTTCTTTGTTTTAAATTCAATAATGGTTTTACTATGCAATTATTATTCATTTTAAAATTGAGAAGTTAAAAAAACAAAGTAAGTTTTGTTTTAGTTTAATAAAAGTGTACTGCATTTATTAATAAGTTAATATTTTAGTACGCTTTTTTTTTTTTGGAAAAATTAATTTTATGACTGGATTTTTTCTAGCGCACATGTACACTGCAAGTTTTCAAAATTATAAATACTTTTAGTTAAACTGTTCTAATTATAGATTTGAGTATTTGCTAACAAATTATCCTAGGGAAACAAGTTCACTGATTACAATTAAAAACAAATTATACAGTAATCTTCCTTTATTGTACCAACATATGTTTCTGTGTGTTAACGAATTATTATATAGTTTTATAATAGTCAGATTTAGCATAAAGTATTTTACCTATTATTAACTATTATCCTCAAAAAATATGTAGAATTATTTTATCTTAATTTTGATGAACACTTTAGCTTCTGTGCTTTCATTACAGTTTTAATTTTTTTACAGAACCCAGTTGAAGTTTGTTGATTTTTAACACAGAGAAACATATGTTTGTACAATAAAAGAAAATAACTGTATCACTTTTTTTTATTTATGATTTTAGTATACAAATTTAATATATTGTGCAGTTTTTAAACAGCTAAATAAATTAAAAAAACTAAGTATAAAATTATAGAGATTCTATTGAATCACCAAAGTAAAGGAATTAACCAGCAAAAATGAAAGTTTTGTTTTTGTATAATAAAATGAATACTTTGTTTTATAAAACATTTTTTTTTGCGTTAACTTTTTGTTTGTCACTCAAACTGTTGTATTAAAAGTTGTTTTACTTTAAATAAAAAAAACAAATTACTTACGTGCTATCTTTTATTGTTTTTCTAACACAAAACTATGTCATATAAAACACAACAACTAAATACTAAAATTAATTAATTTAAGAACTTTTTAATATCTATTTATTTGATATAAATAATTTTTCTTTTCACTTTGATCATAACTATGTACATTCAAGAGCTTGCGAAAAATTGTAACTTTTAAATTTATTCTTTTTTAATGTTTTTTTTTTTATATTCAACAAAATTGAAAATAAATTATTTTAATTTGTAAAGATTGAGTCTGAAATTTTTAAATAGAACTTCTTTATTGTACACTAGTTAGTTATAACTGTAAACAAAACATAAATTATTTTAGTTAATATGTTTGATTTAATAATATGTTATCGATTCATACCGTTTAAGATTTATAGTAAATTTCAATTAAAAAAAAACATTCATATTCGTTGGTGCAGAATGTAAGCAGCAATCTTTACTAATAAAATAAATTTTAAAACTATATATTTAGCTGATTATTTTAATTGCAGCATGTGATTTGTTTAATTAAGTTAATTCTTATCTACGTCAACTGTTTTTTTATTTTTTATAAATTGCCAATTAAATCAAGTTGTCGAAGCTACTGTTTTATTTATTTTACTGTTTTATAAACACAAAACTGTATGTTTTGCTATTAAATTAAAGTTAAGACAGACTAATATTGCTTTTAAATTATATTTTTAAAAGTATTTTTTTGTTAAATAAAGCCATAAAGTGTAGAAGTCTTATTAGTTTTAATATTACTTAAACAATGTTTATTCTTTCAAAACTTTATTACGCAAACTTTAAAGACCTCGCCAGTGCTTAACAAAAAAGTCTTAATATATATATAATAGTTATGGAAAACAGTATTTAAACAATTAGATAGAAACAAATTTTTACTGAAAAAAAAATTAAATTTCATTTCAAGGTTAAGGCTAAATTTTTAGTAAAGTTTATTTATAGTGATCAAAACCAAAGTGAAAACAAACAAAAAATATGTAAAATACTTTACTTTACTTTCTAAATTTTAATTATTTTATATATTTATATACTGATTTTTGCTTTTTTATTTATAAAAAATAGTTTTAAAGTATTTTATTACAATTATTACAAAAATAATAACGGAAAAAGAAAAAATTTAAAGATAAAAAACAATATAAACGTTTGTTAACTTTAATGGTATAGTAGTAAAAGAATAAAACAAGCTCTTAATATTTTTCAAAAACTTTTAGACAAACTCTTTATTGTTTTTATGTTTTTATTTTTGTTACTAACTTTGGTTCTCTTTCTTTTATTATTGCTTTAACTAAAATGTCTAGCAAAAAATAAAGATAGTCTTATTACATTGACTTGTTACACACTTTTACTAAAACCAATAAAAAAAATCATAAAATTACGAAACTTTAAAGCAATCTAAAGATGAACGTTAGCTTTTTATAAAAAAGTATCTAACAACATTATTTTACACTTTAGATATTTAAAATACATTCAAGTTTTAATTGAAACTTTTAGGTACAAACAAAAGCCGGGTTTGTTTATGCAATCAAAAAAAAAAATCAAAAATTGTTTAAAATAGTGAAAAAACTGTTGAAATATCATTAACAATTTGTTTAGTAGTAGTAACTACTTTTTTTATTGAATTAAAGCTTTAAAACCAAATAAATTATAAAATAAATTTTACAACTTATTTACTTACGTAAAAATAAAATGAGAAAAAAATTTGAACATTAGAACAATAATATTTTAACTCAAACATTTTGATTACCTTTAGTTTTAGCTGCTTAGTTTTTTAATAAAACTATTAAAAGTATGTATGAGAATATCGGTTTTTGATTAAATTACTTGTCATTTTACGTAGTAATTCATTACCTTGAGGGGTTTCAATCATCTTGTAGCAAATTTAAGAGAAAACAGATATACGTTTTTCGTTAAGTATAATTTAATATATTTAATATATTAGAATATGTTTAATTTTTATTAAAATTTTTTAAACTTAAATAAGTTTTCAAACACAATAATTTACTTTCAATTATAAAAAAAAACTAAATTAATAAAAAATTAATAAATATATTAATAAAATCATTAAAAACCTTATTAACTCAAAGTTAATTACATTAATACGTGCTTATTATTCTTTTATATAAAATATTAAAGTTTCAATATGTTTTTTCTTTAGTTATTTCAAGTTATTATTTTTGTGCAAAATTGACCCTCTGTGCAAAATTGACCTTCCGTGCAAAATTGTAACTCGTGCAAAATTGAGCTTCCGTGCAAAATAGTCTTCGTGCAATTTCGTCCCCTCGTGCATTGTGCCCGCGTGCAAACTAGTCTTCGTGCAAAAGTATCTTCGTGCAATTTTGTACAGTCGTGCAGTTTTGTTCTCGTGTAATTTAGTCCCCACGTGCAATTTAGTAACTTCGTGCAATTTTGTCTTCGCACAATTTAGACCCGTTCCCATTTTATATAAGTTTCCATTCATTACGTTCGACTTATTTTTTTACAAGATAATTATAAGGTACTTTTCGGTTTTAAGTACCATTAGTATAAATTTTGTTAAGTATTTGTATAAATAAATATATATAAATATATATATTACATATTAAATATTATAAACAGTATATTTAAATATTTTATTAACGCTTTCATAGCATATTGTTAGGCATTTTAAAGAGATATACAGCTACCTGAAACTATAAAAAGTTGTTTGTAAAAAGTTCAATTTGGGTTAACTTTTACTTAATCTTAAATGCGTACCATTTTTAGAAAAGCAAATAAATAATTACAAAGAAATAAAAGTTCACGGGCGACTTATGCCTTCCAAAGGTAGTTTTTTTTCTGAATTTAACGTTTCAAAAAATTCGAACACAACTGATTTTGCCTTTAGGTTAAAAACAACTTTACAAAAACATTTTTAGCGCTTGAAAAACTTTTAAAAGAAGTTATTTTCTCCAGGGTTTGTTTTTTTCAATTTGAACTTAAAGTTTTTTTTATAATGAATCTAAATCTTTTAAAACAGCTTAGACTCTAAGTATTATACAGTAAAGCTTTAATTTATCTAGTTAATGCTTTCGTATGTTTATTGAACAAAAAAACGAGTTTAAAATTTTTTTCTAGAAATTTCATATTTCATGTACAAACTTTCATATTGTTTCTTTTTTGTAATTAGGGCCAGTATAATTTAGCATAAAACATTTTAGAATTTCACCAAAAATTTAAAAACGTAAATTTTTGTTTTAATCTTAATATTCGAAGGTCTATATTAAATACCTACTATGTTAAATAAAAAATATCAATAAATCTAAATAGATTATTATCTAGTTTACACATTTATTAGCATGTTTTAAAGTTAAATTATGATCGATTCTAAAAACTTGTCAAAACTTAGAAAGCGCAAGAAACTTTTGTAAAAAAAATTTACCTAAATAACTTTATACTTGCAAATAACTTCAAGTTGGTACGTTGACCGGTAAGCTGTTATTTTGAGATAAAAGTTTAAATGGTTTCACCAGATTGCCAGAAATGAACGCAGAGTTTAAAAGCAAAAATAATAACATCAACTATTTTTACGGTTTTTGCCCCGGATAACACATGCTCGGGGGTTTTAGCTTAAAGATTTTCCCACACTTTGTGGTCTTTAAAACTAAGGCTTTAACTTTGTGAGCGTTCTCAAAATAACGTGCTACCATTTTTTTTTCAAAAGAGACTATTTTCTGTTTATTATAGGCTAACTAAGAGCTGATTATTTAATTATTTTTATTATAGCTAATTATATATTTCTTCTTTTAAGCGATTGTATTTTGTTAACATTAGCTAACTAAGAGCTAAATGTTAAAAATTAGGTAAGGTTAAACATGATATTTAGTTCTTGCATGACCCTAAAAACCTTAATGATTACAAAAGAAGAGTTTGAGATGTTTTTTATCGTTTATAAAAGTATTACAAAATAACTTAATTTCTTTATTATTCAGATTGTTGTACACACTTCTTAATAACTAATAGTACAAATAGAAAATTTGGTAAGTTTTTCTGTTAGAAAATACCAAATATGTTGGTTTAAAAAGTCTTTAAGCAGGTTATAAAGTCTATATTAGTAAAAAATTTTAATTTATTTATTTCAAATTTTTTCAACTTAAAATAAAATTTTATTAAATAAGTATAGGCATTAGTTAAACTGAATATCTTTTGATACGTTTTAACTGCTATAAAGCTTATTTTTTACAAAGTAATAATTCTACACGCTGATTTTTTATATAAGGTTTATTAGATATTTGAATTTTAATTATCTCAATTTTTTTTTGAGTAATAAAAAATCTTGCTTTATTGTTAAAAAAAAACGTTATTAAAATGAAATAATAGTTTAAATACAAAATTTAAACAAAGTTTAAATTTTGACAAAATTTAAATTTTACAAACAACACGTTTTCGTTTGAGTTTCAAAAGTTTATGACCTTCAAAGGAATCAAAAATCTTATTGAAATCGCTACTTGAAGGACCTGATACAAAAACTTTTAAAATTTCTTGTAGCAACATTTGCTTGAATACTCAGTTTTGATTGGCCATTTTAAATTTTCAAATTAATCAAAAACTTGCTTTTTCAATCTGTGATGTCAGTTATACACTAAGTTTGCTTTTTTAATTTGTAAAGCAGTAATTTTTGTGATTCAAATTTGATGGAATGAACGGCCACAAGGATTAAGTAAGTTGAACTGTAAATATATGTAAATATATGTAAATAACTATTTCATAAATTTTATAACCTTGAGTTTTATTTAAACTTTTCATTTTTTTTATTTCAAAAGCTTTACTTTACAAGCTTTAGAAATATCTTTTAATTAAGTTACTTATAAGTAAATATGTATTAAACTATTTTATAGTTTAGAAGAAATATCAAAGTAAAAATAAGTTTCTGAATGATTTTCCCACACATTGTGGTTTTCAATTTTGAAAATTTTTTTTTATGAAAATACTTTTATATTAAGTATTTTGCTGTGTAGCAGGTAGATTAAAACATGATAACATCATGTCCTTCAAAAAACATTTATTGTTGTAGAGGGAAGAATAAGACTGTTGATTTTCTACTTTAAGAAATTATATAAAAGTCAGTATTCTTATTTCTATTTACACCAATAAAAATTTTCTAGCCAAAAAAATTATTTAATCATTATTAGTCTTAATTTTTCCTTTAGTGGTTTAAATTAGTTTTCAAGAAAAATATAATTTTTTAAAGAAATTTTACTGACAACATGATTTAAAACTACTAAAATGATTTGACTCTTTAGTTTGAAACAACAAATATAGGTAAAAGCTTACAGCTCAAATTTGTTTCTAGAGTATGAAAGCAAGTGATTATACAGTAAAACTAAAAATCACTGTTACCAAAGTAAGCCCACAATCAAAGGCTAGAAGTACACAATAATTTGTTTTTAACTTTGTTTTTTACAAGCACACTATTTACCTTAGAGACAATTCTACATAAAATAGGCAATTTATTCTTTGCAATTAAAAATATTTAAAAAAAACTTGAATAAGATAAAATTAATCAGATGTTATCTAGTGATAACGTTTGCTTAAAAAACCTGGAACCCTGGGAAACTTAGAATTTTGAACAGGTATCACTAAAAAACCTGGAAAGTAATTTTTACATGTAAATTAACAGAGCTTAGAAAAGATACTGAAAATATCTCGCATAAAATATTTTGTTTTTGTATTAGTTATATTTTATAGACATTTAAAGTAGCCTTACAGTATCTTTTCAATACTTCAATACCATTTAAGACCTTAAATTTAATTTTATACTAAAAATAGACTAAAAAACATTTACTTTTAAAAACCTGAAAGAAGTTTAGAAACCCTTAAAAAAAATTCAAAAAACTTTTTGCAACCATGGTACTATATAATCTATTATCTACTTTTTTAAGAGAAAATACTTTCTTTATCCCATATATAAAAGCAAATGATCAACTTAGTAATCTGGTGATGTTAACATGTAGCATAAGCTACATAAATAAAAGATAATTCAAATTATTTGTATTTTGTAGCAAATCAGAGTTTGTTTTTGAAATTCTTAAATATTTATATATTATATCTTTGAAATTGTGTTACTACTTAGAACCCAAGTAATTGAATGAGTTTTGTCGTTTTTCATATTTTATATAGTTAGTGAGTTCTAATTTACTTTAAAATCTTTTTTATAACAAATTAGAACTCACTTACTATAAAAACTAGTAAAAAAAGACAAAGCAAATTCGATTACTTGGGTTTTAATTTGAAATACATCAAACATTCTAAAAATCTATTATACTATATCTAATTAATTCTAATATACTATATTATATCTAATACACGTTATAAAAATCTTGTACCATGTAAGTGAAATAAACAAAACTACTATAGATTCTGTTTAAGCTTACTGCAACCACTGAAAAGCTACAAAAAAGAATTAGCAAGCAATTTTTTTTATGTTAAGTCTTAATTAAAACAAGCATTTATAAAGTTTTGTCCAGATGTAGAGTATTTTATATTTTGTCAAACTTAACAAAGTACTAAAATTGAAAATATGCATAATTTTTATCTTAACTAATTGGAGAAGTAATAGTTAAAGTAACACAAAAATTTATAATTTACATGGGGTGATTGCACAAAGATAGTGTTTTAGAACTTACTTTAATCTATAAAGTACAGCATTTGTGATCTAAACCCAGCAGCTGGAAACCCTGTATTTGTCAGGTCTTTTTAACTTTACTTAACAAAAGTATGAATATATACATAAATAATTTTTAATAAAATAAACAAAAACAGATAATTAAAAACATAACTTAGCTGTTAATCTTCACTTAAAAAAGCTTTGACTTCCCGTCTACTGCTAAGTTTATTTTTAGCTACTGTGGGTATCAAAAACAGATATTTTTTTGTTTAGCAGGCCACATTTGTTCTGCTATCTGTAGTTCTCCTATCTCTGTTTTTAACTTATGTCTTTAGAATTATATAAGTCTATGTAGAAAAGAAGTTTTATAACTATTTGGCTAGTGGCAAACCCAGCTGTATTAAGCAATACAGACTGCACAGTTTTTGTAGTGGTTTTGAATTGGTTTTATATTTTCTATTTAAAAATTAAACGTTGTGTGCAGTTATATTTAAAACTTAAGATATATATTTATATTTTAATACTAAACATATAAAGAACTATAGTTCAAAAGTTGTAAAGGTTTATCATTAGACTCATTGTTATTGCTTAAAGTACTTTCAAAAACTTTGTTAGCAACAAGTAAAATATTAGATTTAGTTTTTGAAATGAACATTAATGAGTTCAAAATAAAACTTTGGTTGTTTTTATCAAGTTTATTGTTTATGTATTTAGTGATAAGACAAAAAAAACACAGAATGGTTGACATACCAGAAGGACACTTAAATAAACTTAATATTGTAATATTATTACCGTGTAATTTATTACTAAAAGTGTAACAAGCTTTTTTTTAATATGTATCCTATTTTTTAGACAAATTTAACATACTGATTTAAAGTATTATAGGGTCTACCTTGTTTTTTACAATTGATCTTATTTTGTACAGTCTTATCAGACACATTTAGCTGCATAACAAAATTTAAAGTAGCTTATGAGACATAAAGGATCAAAGTAAATTAAATCAAAGTTACCTACTGGAACCTTATAATTAAGAGACAAAAATAGTCTATTTTACTTAATATTATCTTAATTTTTGAAATAATCTTTTTGAAAACACTACAATGACTTCTTCTTAAAATTCATTTATATCCATTACGAACATTTAATTAAATTTTTCAAGGGAACAAATTTTCATTTATTTATCTAAAAATCTTTACAATATTCAAAATTTTCTTCTTCTAGAACTTTTAAAACTATGAAAAGAATATTTCCTAAAAACTTGAGGTCTCTATCTCAAAAGTTAAAAAATATATTTACAGTAAATTTTTACTTTTGTAAAAAAAAATTGTGGTCTATACGTTGGTATTTAAACTTTATATAGTTGTGATATATTATTTAACTCACAAATCTAGCTTATTTTTATGGTTGAAGATTCTTGTAAGAGCCAGTTATCTTTTCATGCCTCCAATTAGCTTTTTTGTAGCATAAGCTTGAATTCTATATAAGTGTAATATAATTACTTTTTATTTTCTCTATAGTTTAAAAGTTTTTCAAATAGATTGCTCAATACTTTCATATTTCAGCATGTTATAACAATAACTAAATAAATCAATAGAAAACTTACATTTTATATTTATGTTCTTGTTTTTGGAATTTTTGATGGTGCCTACAATTTGTAAAAAAAATAGTATGTTTTTTGTAATTGTAAAATAGTATAGTAATTTAAAATTTATATGGATAAATCAATCTTGATATGAATTTGAATAATGCATATTAAATTTAATCTAAAACATTTCATGGTTCAAAACCATCTTTAAGTAACTACTTTAATGGTTAGTCCTTTAAATTTAATGTTTTAAGTCTCATAATAGTTGATGTTTAAAGCATCTAAATCTAAAAGAAAAATGTATAATTCCAAAAAACCTCATAGTTTAAAATGAAAGAAAGTTTCAGTAAATTTTTGTTTTAACCAGCTGTTATCTTAAATAATAAAACTACTTTTAAAATAAACTAACTGTCTTAACTTCTACTTTGTAAGTAAACTTGCTTGGTACACATATTAAAAAAGTAAATAAATGTAATATTACAGATCCATGTAAACCATTGGTTGCCTAAATACATAGCTTGACTTGTGTGGAAAAGAATCTGGTTCCATTACTTCACCTTTTTACTAGGTTTGTTTATTATGTTGCTCTATGAAAAAATAGAGCTCTTATAAAATTATGAATAAAAATATTGTTTACAGCAGAAAAACTTTTTTTTTATAATAACACAATATATTTAAACACAATAAATTTGATTACTTGATAAATCTAAAACAACTTACTAAAATATTTTTGTAGTTTTATAATGTAAGATTTGCACAACCGTTGGATTGTATATTATAATTTAATTAGATAGTATGAACAATTACCGTTCTTTCTTTTAATTAAATTAATTTTTAATTGGATTTTGTTTTATTGCATTAACAGGATACAATGGCTAGATTTATGATTACCTGGATACATATACAGTTAATTGTGTATAGATTTATGGATAACAGTTGTTTCAATAGTACTACTTTTTTTTAAGACCAAGGGTAGTTTAAAAAAAAAATTGAATAAATTTTAAACTTGTATACATCAAAAATTATTCTAAAAACTTGTAAAAATACTAATTTGTGTGAGTAGTGTTTAAAATTATAGAGTAGTTTTTCAATTATTTATCAATTTATGTTTTCAAGTTCGTTAAAAATGTAAAAAAATAAACTTGAAGAAATTCTTTTAAAAAACAAAGGTCTTCAGGTAAAACAAGATTTAATTTATAGCTTTTATTTTTAGATTTGTAGGTTTAACTGCAATTTACTATAAACTAATTGTTAGTACTGTTGTAAGCAGAAACGTTTTACTTTTTTATATTTAAATAGCCATGCATAACTGACTTTGACATCGAAGCAGTAACAAAGTTATTGAACAAAAACTTGATATATTTGAAAGTAACTACAAACTTTTAAATTTCACCTCCCACTTACTTAACTATTTATATTAATTACAATCGAGCGCAATGTATGAGAAATCATACACAAACCGATTAACAGAAACTTCTTCATGGGCTGGTAGATTTTGTACAGAAGACCTTTGTGGATATCTGAGCTCATCAAATATCTGAGCTCATCAAATGATAATCATCAAATATCTTCATGCTTTTTCATTGGTGTGTGGAGCTATTTAATTGGAGGGGTGACAATCTTCAGCAAGGATGTGTGCGAGTTGTGAAATCACTTCAAATTAGTATTTAAGTTGTTTGTTTTGATTTTACAGCAAGAAGCTATAAGCTTGTTTATAATGTTATCTTATTGCCTAGTATGATATTGTTTACTTAATGTTGAAAAATTATCTGCTTGGTGTTAATTTTTTGACAAAAATTATTTTTATGTAATAATGGTTTACTATCTTATCAATTCTACTAATGATATTTAATTAAGCTTAGTTTATAATGTTGTAAAATAATCGATGTTTATTTAAATACTGTTTTCATCTTTTTAAATATTTTTCTTCTTTAAAAATTCACAAACATATATAAATTGTGTTGGTTTTAACACAACTTGTTCTTAGGTATAACTTTAGGTTGCACGACTATTCAAATTAGAACAATTCAATTTTTATTAATTTTGATATATTGTTTATTATCTCCTTTAAAAATCAAATAAAAAAGTTATTATCATAATTGTATTATTTTGTCCTGCATGAGCGTTTTTTTTAAAAACATATTACCTTTTGAGTTGTAGCCTCTCAAATGTATTTTAAGAATTTAAATTGTTGGAATTTGAACTGCCGTATAACCATAGTTTTGGGGTAACTAATAATAAAGAATCTCATGGTTTAATTACGGTGTACCTTGAATGTCAAGTGAACAAAATTAAAATACTGAGGTTCATACTTTTTTATAAAAGTCTTAATGTGTAGATATATGATTTAGATTGCTTTTCATACATAATATCTAGAAACACTTCCAGTATATTAGTGATAAAGTTTTTAAGGTATGCCTCTTATGTTTTATGATAAACTTGTAAAAACAAGGTAGACAACATTCGTCTTAAAATATTAAACGTTTCTTTGTACAATATTTTAGATGTTTTCAACATAACTGAAACTTGAAAGTTATCTAAACTTGTCATTTTTAAATATTCTAAAATTAAGTGTATAAAAATAAATTAATATTTGCAATCTGCCATCCAAAATAGATTATATTAATTAACCTTACTAAAATTAAGCTAAAACTGAGTAGTATTGATAATCATAACAAACAAAATTAATATAAAATTATTAATTGTAATATTATCCATAATAAATATATTATCCAGATTAATTCTAATATTATTATTCTATTATAAATAATGATCCACAAAAAGATTAAAAAAAAAGTCTAAATGAATTAAATTATAAATATAAGTTTCTTTGAAAGAGACGTGAATAAAGTAATTCAAAATAAATAAATATAATTTATTAAACTTAAACTTAATTCCATGTATTTTTTTTGCTGAACTTAAGAAACTAATATTTATTTTTACAATTAGAATATAGTATATAGTAAAATACCTTTATTTGTAGACGGATTTGCTCCAATTTCTAATTTATAAAACTTCATTCAATTAAAAAGTTGAAATTTTAAAATTCCTTATTTTTTCTACTCTTTTTATAATACAGTTAATTGTAGTTTATTACTTTTTTTTATATAATTTTAAGTTTTATAAATATTAAATGTCTAATTCTACCTTATAAAAGTTTTTATTTTAATAGATATATTCTGACGTTAATTTTTAATATATTTAAAAATTAAAAAATTCATTAAAAGTGTCTAGCTTCTTGCTGTAAATAACAAACTTTTATCACTCATTTTTTGTTTTGTGTTCGCTCTTCTTGTTTTGTTTATCCGCCTGAATTTGTTTTATATAATTAATCTAATTAACTATAGTCAGTGTTAAGAGTTAGTAACTTGTAGGCAGACTTGGTAAAAAGCACTGTGTTTAATGTTAAAAAAATCTCGGTAGTAAAATTAAAATCTGTTATAATAGTTATGTTAATCCTATTGCCAGAGATTTTTTAACACTTAACACAGTGCTTATTACCAGTACTGCTCCAGTACTGGTAATTTTTAGCAGCCAATTTTAAGTTGGAATTGCCAAGTGATTTAAGTTTCTATCCTTAATTCGAAATAAGTTTTAATATTTAATCCTTTACGAATCATAAAATCACCATTAAATCAAAGTTATACGAAATAAATCGCAACTCTTTTCTTTACAGTATATCGTTAGTATCTAACCCAAATTTGTAAGCAGTACGTTAGAAATTATTCCTTTGTTTAATGAATTTCGCTTCAACAAAGTATTTTCGTTTACTCATGTGCTAATATTTCTTTCGAAATTTCTATTAACCCCTACCTCTTATCTTTTACCCAAGTACTCTCAAAAGAATGTCATTGTTTGGTTTTTATCATCAAATAAACTTCCCTGCATTGGTATTCATTAAAGCACGTATGACAAATCAACCCAGTGTTATTTTTATTTTAAATATGAAATGACACTTACTAACCCCTCATTTGTGAACGAGTTTATACTCCTCACAGGTATAAGTAGGCTCTTTATGGTAGCATAAGTGTTATATTCTCTCTGAGTCTCCTGTAACATTTATCTAACTTTGCAACCAATTTAATTGCTCTTTTGTTAATTTTAAAGGATTTTTAATGCAAGCGATATATTGTAAAGAATATTTGCGAGTTAATAACAGCATCATATAAAGCACAAGTAAAAGTTTAAAAAGGTAATAATAGCATTTAACTAGTTTTTTAATACTTCACCTTAAATTTTTTGTAAGGTTGTATACTGCCTGTTATACATATTTGGTCCAAGTAGGAATTTGTTTAGGTAAAAATTATTTTACTTACAAAGATTAAATATTTTTCACCTTAAAATGTTACAGTTAATGCTGTTAAATTTGTCCAATTTTCGCTCTACATTACGTTTTATTAAGCAAATATTTAATGCTGCTCAGATTTCAAGCAATATTACTACAACCGATGTGTTAAAAGTAGCCGAAAGGTGGGGTAGGCAACTATTTTAATTGGTGCAGAGTGTCAAAGAAACCTATAATATAATTAAAGTCAAAAAGTATACCTAGAATTCTTAAATATAAATAACGAAATTAGATGAGATACAAGAAATCTATGATATAGATTTTTTGTAATATTTGAAGTTATAAAGTGTTAGTTTAGTATTTGAAGTTAAATATATAAAACATTTGTTACATCATTAAGATATCTTTTTGAGATGTACATATACTATTTAAAACAGTTAAGTATTAAATTTATTTACATGCGCAAAAGGATTAGGAGCTTGTAATTTTAAAACCTAGAAAATATACTTGAGAAACGCTGTTAATGAGCTAAATGTGCAAAAGATGCTTAAATATCACAGATATAATAACTCTGAGCTGTTTTTACAGCATAATTGATTTAAATACTTTATTTGGATAGATTTATTAATGTGCTGTACTTAAAATATCACATTTTAATTTATTTACACCATAGTTATTTGTCTTAACCAAAAAAGATTGCTCAATTTACTTGACTGTAAAGAGCTTATTTAATTGAAGTTTTGTAATTTTTCTAAAAGTTGTTACAAATTTCAACCTCATTTAGAGCGATACTTAATCTATGGTAAATTTGCTTCTTTTAGAGGTAAATTTATTTATTACAAATTGTTTGAAAATCTTTATAAATTAGTATTTAACTGTAACATTTTAAAGGTAAATAAACCCATTATATTTAACATTTTTTTATTGAACAAGCTAAAAATACATTTATTTACTTAAACAATATTTTGTATATTTGGGGTAAATTTGTTAAATACATTCCAAAAAGGAGTAAAATATAACAAAAATGCATTTAATTTTAGCTCAACATGTATCAATAATATTAAGTGATCTGGATTTAAGCTTTTCAAGACCTGATAGAAATTCGTACAAAATACTTCACCTCACCGTATACATTTTTTGCACTCAAGGTTAGCCCCGAAGTTCTCAACTGTACTCCGAAAAACATCAGTGACCTATTTTTAATATAGCGGTCAGCAGCTTACAAGTCCCGAATAGAAATTTCCGCGGGCTTGATGAATAGTTGCATTAATCATTTGAAAATCTCATTTATGACCGAAAATGTTATAAAAATGCCAATCAGTCACTAATCATTGAGCACAGAGCTAAAATTATTACAACAAACACGTTTTTCAATGATTTAAAATGTATGCAGGGTTGCCCAAAAAACCTGGAATTTTGAACAAAAATCACTAAAAAAAACAGAAATTTCAACATGTTAAATAGTAAATTTTAGATTTGACATAAAAAATCTGCAGTATAGATAAAGTTGTCATCATCAAAAAATAATTTATTAAAAATACAAATTTAAAGTAACTTTACAATACTTTCACACTATATAACACAGTTTATTAACTTTTATAAAAAATTAGACCCCAAAAATGTGTTCTTTTAATAACCTAGAGGAAATACTTAAAACCTGGAGGAAGGTTGCCAAAACCATTTGGCAACCCTGTATATGGCCTACTGGATCCACCCGAACAGTGCCTTTTATTTATGCCTTTATGGATTTAGATCGTTGTTTCAAAATGAGATACTAATTTTCGTATTTGATAAATTGCAACTTATGACTGAAAGTACATTGCCAGCCGCAGTTTGGAAATTTTTAGCCAAAGAATTACAAAAGTCATTTATGTATATTTTACAAGGTAAATAATAAAGTTTCCACTGAATTAGAAATATTCGAAATTATATTAATAAAACATCTCAAGTTTTATTATTATAAGTTTAACACCATTTTTTAGATGGTAGCAGTTTAATTATTTTACTTTACAACAATGCTGTCTAGGTTAGATTAAGTTTATTAGTTCACCCAAAGCTTCGTAATAATTCTGCTTGTGAACTCTTTTCAAATGCTACATAAAATAGCATCCAAATGTCTTGCTTAATCATAAGATTTAATATTAATGCGACATAAGAAAACTTGATTAACAACTCATGAATGTAAAAAAAAGTTCTTGAATAAATTTTGTCTTATGAATACGGTTTAAGCAAAAAATTTCTTAACATTTTGCTAATAAAAAGAAGCAACTTAATGTTTTTAATATTAGTAAGTTTACTGTTTAATTAAATTTGATTGGTATTATTCACACCTTCAGGAGGTTTTAGGCAAAAAATAATAATGGTTGGTGCAACGTATGACCAAGGTTATAAATAACTTTAAAAACACGTTATCGTTATTTTAGTTATGGTAACCTCAGGTCAAAATGTTAGTTTCTTCAATAAAAGTTAAAAAATGTTCTTAGCTGAGTAAAAAAATATTATAGCCTTAAAATTTAATGATATACTCAAAGAAAACAAATGTAAGTCAACTTAAGTTGATAAACTTGATTTCAAAATATACTATAATTAAAAAGATACAACAGTCTTAATGTATATTAGGGTGCTTACAAAAAAGCAATATTTGAGTTTTCAGCTAAAAACATTTTTACATGTGGCAAATATAACAGCAACAAATTATATCAAAAAAACTTTAGAAAAATTTTAGCTGACTTTTTAGTTTTTCATGGTAGAAATTTTCAATTTTATAAAAACAATCCCTATGCAAAGTGCATGGGACCACAAAATGCGACAGCAAAAGTTTTTAGCTGGTAATAAATTTACATATTACTGGCAAATATCACAGAAGCACATTGTGGACAACTTAAGTTATGAAAAAAAGTTTAATAAACACATTTCTTGATTAAAAAAAAAAAGATAGTTTACAATAAGTAACAAAAATACTATAAAATCAAGAAAATCTTTAAATAGTTTTAAATTTTTCACAATGTGTTTTTGTAATAATTTCCACATGTAAAATAACTTCCAGCTAAAAACTTTAAGGTCACACTTTTTAAGTCCCATACAGTTTGCATTGGGATTTTTTTCAAAAAATTGAAAAGTTGTACCATTAATTTTTTTTTAAGTCAGCTAAAAATTTTCAAAAGCTGTTTTGTAATTGCCAAAAAAAAAAGCTACAGACTCGAAGAATGCATTTTTTATAAAAACTTTAGTTGACATACTTATATAATAGAGAAACTAATTAAGTACATCAAACTTTAAATAAAAAACTTTTTTTTTTGCTAAAAGAAAACTAAAAAATATGTACCTTTAAGGAAAGCAAATATTAAGTCAATAATTGGCAGAAATACTTTTAAAACAGCTAATACTTCTATCTTATGTCACATTTTAGATTTAATAACTTTTTTTGTCTGCCATTAAACAGCAATATTATAAAACATTTGTAAGTGAAGTTTTTTTAAGTTGAGACAAAACGCAATACTATAGCTCATTCTCACTGATAAACAGATACAAAACGGTAAGTAAACTTACTTTTTTTAACTACGTTATTACTTATCAAAAAAGCTTGTACTTTTTTATTAGCACCATACATAAAACAACCGCCATAAAAAGTTTGAATACATAATGTTTTATTTATAACACTTTATACACTAAAAATGTTGAAACTCTTATTTTAGAGATGTTTTGAAACTTGATAATAAATTTGAAGCTTATTTGTTATTGATAATATGCATGAATATTAACAAGACTTAAAAACTTTATATAAAAACTTAAAAACTTTTTACTACATAACATTAAACAGAAGAAAGAATTATCTAAACAATTAAACGTCATATCCGACAAGGCTGCCCCTTCCAATGACCTCACCAACAAAGAACCAGCAGCAAACTTCAGTGAAGACCATGGCGTTCAAAAGCGCTTGTTTCACTGGAAGCTGTGTGAACTGCATTGAAGTCACGTTTGAAATTCCTGTGTTAAAATGATTTGTTTATAAATAAGTGTATTTTATTTATTTTCTTTTTTGTTGATTTGAAGTTACATTGCTTATTCCTGTTTAAAATTTAGTTGTTTACAAAAAACTGTATTTTAATGTGCATGGTAATTATCGATTAGTAGATTATTTATTTTTTAATTATTTTACTTTTTCTTATATGAAACTGATATAATTAGAAATGATTATAGAAATGGTATTTTTTAATATACTTAATAACCAGTGAAATTAAACAAACAATTTTATTACAAAGTAAACCATAACTTTTATTGAATCAAATTACTGATTCCTGTAACAATTAAACCATTAAAGTTTTTCTAAACTATAAATTAATTTGTTAGAAAAAAGCAACTAAAATGATATAAAATTGAAAGTTTTTAAACTTTTATTGATACAAGCTCTAATTCAACTTTTTTAAATATTAAATACTCGTTGACATCATTAAATAATCAGATGATAAAAGTTGAAAAGTTTTAAACACAGTTATGAATTTATACTATAAAAACAATCAATTTTTACTTTCTTTTTACTTTTTTTCAAAGAGTATTAATAATATTAGCTAAATTTCAGTGGAGATAAAAGTCAAGTTCAGTATAGCAGAGTTTTTTACTCATAATAGTTTTTATTAGATTATTAATAAGAACTTTTTTAAATACATTTTAAAATTTAAAAGATCAATAAGAATGTTTGTAATTTAAATTTTTGTAACTTCTTATTGGTATATCTTAAAGAGCCAAGCCTAAATAACCTAAGTATAAGCTTTGTGTAAGAAAAATTTAGTAAGATTTTAATACGTCTAGTTTTAACTTTTTAAGCTAATCACGAACTAATTTAACAATCTAGGAAACAAAATATTAATAGAGATTTTTCAAAGTAATAAATACTCTCAATACAAACTAATAACAATAAAACTTTTTTGTAAGGGATAAATACAAAAATACAAGTAAATTAAATTATTAAAATAAAAAGTAAATTATTAAGAAAACAACGCTATTGGTGGGTAGATATTTTTTACAAGTTGCACTTACTTTAAACTTAGCAAGCATGTAATTCTACCATTAATAGATTTGTATATAAGAATAGGAGACGTAATATTAAACATTCATAATGATCGAAAGAAATAATTAAAATTTAAAAAATCAAAACAATTTTCTAGGATTTGCTCTTGAACTTTCTTAGTTTAAACTTAACTCAAGAAAAAAAAAAAATTGTAGTATTTAACTTAGTTTTGAGTAAAAGTGCTATATTTTTTACTGCTGGTCTTAAATGTTTATCTTTTACTTAAGATTATTAAGATATATTTTTTTCTTGTAATGGTAGAATAATATAATGAAGTATGACTTAAAAATTCAAGACAAAATGAACAAAGATAGAATTTTAGTGAATTGTTTTTAATTCAAAGAAAATTGTCAATGAAAAGTTTCTACTGCTTCTATTTTATCTAAAACTTTACAGTAAAACTTTTATGAAAAGTATATTATTTTATTTAAATTAAAAAAATATTTATTTATTTTAATATCTTATAAAGTATTTTAGTATAAATAACTTGAGAGTATGCCAACCTTTAGTGAAAAGAATAGCAAACTTAAATTTATAAACAAAAAAATCTATAAATACAAAACTTTTATATGTTTAAAAATAAAGCAAACAAAATGTTCAAACTAGTGTAGCTGAGTAACATTTATGATAACTCAATAACTTAAGAGATATTCTAATTCAATAATTTTGTAAAAATTTAGCAAATAAATACCTTTAGTAAGAAGAGGGATGGCCTGTCCAACTTCAACAGGGGTGGGTGGGCGAAGTTCTACTTTTGCGTAATACATGAACTTGCTCAATTGAGGTTTTGCTGCCTCCATCAATACTGGAACCTGTGCTGAAAGTTTTGCCACCAACTTGCTCATATTGATTTTATTTAAAGTCTGAGAAAATATATTTTATTGCAAAACTAAGTTAGGCTAAAAACATGTTTTTTGTTGACTACTACAAGCAGATATTTATGCACACATTTTGGTTTTAGAAAATAGAACATACAAATAATAAATTTTATAATATTTAGAAAAACATTCTAGCAAGTGTTTGATAATTATACATTAATAACACTTTTTAAAATATAAAAATGTTTACTATTATGGTATATTGCAGCAAAATTATTTTGATAAAAACAGTACTTTATGAATTAGTTTATAAGTAAACTAATGTTTATTGCAAGTTGTTTCTAATTTGTACACTTATATTTTTGCTATCAGACACTTCTAATAGTCGAATAAAATTCATAACAACTTTGAGATTTATAGGATCAAAGTCAGTGAGTTCAATAGTTATCAAGGTTTTTTTAAAACAAAAATGCAAAAATAAACCTTGTTCACTAAAAATATTTTTTTAATTTTATAAATATTGTTCTTCAAATTTTTACAGTCATAAAATATAGTTCAAATATTACTAATATTTATGTAACTCATATCAAGGAATTTTCATAATATGAAAAAATCATACATCTTTCTTTTATTTGAAATTTATATTTTTAAACTTCCAACACCAGAAACAATGTTATGTTTTTTAAGAAATATTTCCTGAAGTATTGACATCTCTACCTCAAGAAAAAAGTAATTATAATATTTTATTTCTAAATAATTAAGAGCGTAGAGGGGCTCTTTTTTACTTTTGATTTTAGCTAGCAGTTGCATTTTACCCTGGAAACTAAATTAGTTTCTTAGATATGATGGTAAAAAGTCGGAAAGCTCTAAAGGTTCCTTATGGAAGGACTAAATTAAATAGAAGAAAAAACTGTCTAGACCTAAAGTCTTCAAGCAACCTTTCTGAAACCTCACCATTTAATTTAAACTAAATAATAAATATTTCTATAGTAGGATTTTTTTTGAGCAAATATTTTTTCAATAAAAATATACTTTTGTTTTTATTTTGGTCATAAAGGTCTTTTTTTTTTTTAATTCTTACAGAGGGAATTTTTCTATTAATGCGAGGAACCTTTCCTAATGTATAAAATTAACAAAATATGAAGATAAAAACAAAATTTTAGCAAATTTTTGAAAATTCTGAGAAAATTGGCAATGTTTTTTTTTTCTTTGTTTGTATGTGTCAAAAACGTTTTACACAACTAAAAATATCTCAAAAGTTTTTTTTTTTTGTGAAAAGTATCTTATAGTAAACATTTACAGCTTTCATACAAGGTCTAAAGTTATTTTTGTTTTCTGTTGCTCTTTTCTCCCTATCCCCTTTTTGCAAAAACCAACATATCTTAATAGTTGACCCCGGTTAGTTCACACCTGGATTACCATTCTTTATGACAAAAAAAACAGCTAAAGTAACCAACAACTAGCCTTAGTTGTATAATTAGGCTTTTGTGAGAAATGAATTTTTTGGTTTTCATCATTAACTCCAGAATATCTAGTGTAAGTTTTAAATTATAGCCTTGTGACCCACAATGTTTCCTAAACTTTTCCACTGTATCTAGTTAAAGTTTCAAAATTACCATTAAAAACACCTAAGACTTATTTTTGTTAAAAAAAGGCCAACCACGCCATTTTTTTTCTCAAGATGTAAAAAATCCGCAGAAAAATGCAAAAAAATAAGAGCAACACCGTCCATCATGAACTCCAGAAAATCTGGTGTAAGTTTCAAATTATGACCTCCTTTATAATTCATGACCCCAAAAGGGGCCACTTACTCTTACTACAAGCTTACTAGGCAAATCAAATTGTTTCAATTTTTCTCATCCGTCAGGCAATCGCACCACAAAACAGCTACTGGACCGCACCGCTACGGTGAAGCCAGCGCCGTGGTGCGGGTTACCCCCTTTTTGTTTCGTGTGACGGGGGTTCACCGGGTTTCCCCGGTCATATAGGCCACATTGTCTTTTAAAGAATTATTTTTTTAAAAATCTGAAAAAAATAACGATTTGGCAAATCGTATGGAAAATTACATCAAATTTTTTTTTAATTGTCTCATAGGAGGTCACTACGTTTCGGCGCTTAGTGAAAATTCAAATCACAAGAAAATGACAAATTCAGAAAAGGTGAATAACTTGCAATATATTTTTAAACGTACAGTTAGACTTTATAAATTATTTACATACAAATTAAATTCTTTAGGTTGCATTTGCAGTTAATTAGCTTGAGCATTTAAAAGGCTTCAAGCTATACGGTATTTAGGGCATAAAAATTATGGTTAAATATTACAATAAATAAACAAATAACGTACTTTTTATATTAACGTTAAAACAACATTTTTTTCTATTACTTTTGTATTTTTCTATTCTCTTTTTTTTTTTTTTTGTTTACATTTGTTTTCAGTTTTTTTTTTTTTTGCTTTTATTTTTTGCTTTTTTTATTTTTTTTTTGTTTGCGTTTTTTTTTTCTTTTTTATTTTTGCTTTGTTTTTATTGCTTTTTGTTTGTTATTTTCTTTTATATTGCTTTTTTTTCTTTTTATTAATATCATTTGCTTTTTTAGTTTTTTAATGTTGTTTTATTATAATGGGTTTGATATGTCTTAGTCGATCATCTACTAAAGCACCAATATCATCCACCATACTAAGCCTCCTATAGCTAGATTACAGGTAGTAACAACATTACCCGGCAGTATAGTATACGTAATTAGTTCATTTATTATCTTAAATTTAGTTATGTAGTATTTTTATGCCCTTTAATCTTAGATTAAAAATATGTAACCTAAAGAATTTAAATTGTAAGAAGTAATTTTTTTTATTAAATTAGATCGTTAATATAACAGTAACTTTTTATATTTTTCTATATATCATTTATGCAATTTTGTCATTTTAAGTGGTTTTACAACTCATTATGCTACGAAACGTCTTAACCAACTTAAATCTAATCATATCAAGAAAAAAATAATTTAACTTCTTTGTATTTAAGTTTTGAAATTATAAATGAATTAGAATTTTAGAATTTAAATTTATGAAACCACAAATATATAACGAAAAATATAAAAGAAAACGTAACAAGATTACAAAAACTAAAAGATTAAACTAAAATTGCAAAATGAGTAACACAATTAATTTATAAAATAAACTGAATCTGAATCTAAAACTTAAGCTGAAGAAGCGAAACTGAAGGAAACTTAAATTTATTCACTGTTGTCACGCGAAACATGCCCTGTATCGCAATTTGGATCAAAAATACAATCTCTAAGCGCTGAACCTCTCAAAAAAAAATTCTCAACAGAGTATGAAAAATATACTTGAGAAAAAGTAGTTTTTAAATTTTTAATGTTTTTTAAACTAGAGGACCTAACTGTAACACTTCCATTGATAAAATTGATACGACCTGATGTGTTATCATATTTTTCATCAGACTTTGCAAAATACTTTTTAAGTTTATCAACTTGTAACCATAAACTACCCTTAATTTCATTGTCTTTCTAAAATTCATGGTCAATTTCGTGCTCGAAGTTTTTGAAAAAATAGAATTTGTGATTTTTTTTAAAGTTTTTTTGATCTACCGTAAAGCAATAACTAGTATCTTGGTACAATTCTAATCTAACTCCTTCAGGCCAAGCGTAATTAGTTTCCTCGAAAAGTTCCCTTACCGCAGTTCTTTTTAGATTGTTATTATCGTTATAATCTATTTTTCCCATAGGGAAATTGATTCTAATTTTATTATTTTTATCTCTATAATAAACAAATAACAATTCGCCCTTACCCTTCTTGACGCGATGTAAGATTACCCCCGCGCAGTCTAACCTTTTTACATTGAATTCCCAGTTAATTAAAAAAGAATCTCCCCGCTTGTGTTTAAATTTAACCTTAAATAAGTTATTAGCTAAATGGTGTTTTGCATCGTCGTTTAATTGATCAATAAAAATTTGCTTAGCGTAACGGTCGAAACTTTTGTATTTTTCATCAACTAGACTGTATACTTGTTTTTCGATAATGTTATAAACATTCAAAAAGTCATGCCAATCATCTTTTGAAAATTTTTTATTAATAAAATCTATAAGTTTTTGTTTAAGTTCATTATCGTGTTTATTTTTGAAAGATCTAGATACGTTGTTAACCTGATCTGTTACGAAAAAGGACGTTCCACCCGCTTCTTGTTGTGGTGCTCGATCCCGCTGGAGTTCCGCATGCGTCATTTGAACACCTTGGACAACCTCCTCCTCACCAACTATATTCGTAGTTTTAATGACGTCATCCGGTATAAATTTTGTCCTAGATGGTATTAAATAAACGTTTTTTATATTTATTTTACACAGAAAAGTTTAATATGGGGTTGCCAAAAACAAATTAGTTAAAACTAGGATTGTTTATTGGATTGATTTATTGGACTCCAATTAAATTTGAAATTGTACATATTTAGAGAAATCAAAAACTGTACATTGTTTGATTAAAAAGTATAAAGTTACAACTTAACAATAAATAGCAAAGCCTAGACTTCAATAGGTTCCTTAAGAAAGCCTCAAGCTAAAAACTCAAAAATATCAATCTATTAAAATTGATGAGTTTTTAAAATATTTTCTTTGAAGCTTTCTTAAAAAATGGTTAATCTTTATGTTGAAAATTAAAAACTTCAATTGTAAATTAATTAAAATATATGACTATTGCTAGCAAAACAAAAAAAAATCTGATGGATACTTCTCGTTATAAAGCTTTTTAAATCTACAGAGTATTTTAAAAACTATTGTAAAATATGGCATACGTTATTCTAAACAACTAACCTTCTTTGCATGATCAAAGTGATATTATATCTCCAAATAACTAAGTACTTTAATAATACAGAGCTGTTTTGATATAAAAACTATAACTACAGCATCAATAATATAGGTAGAAAAACTACCTTCTACAAAAAAAATAATCTAATAGAGTTTTAATTTTTTTTATTCAAACTTATTTTTAATATGAAATTACATTCAGTTTAATAATTTCAGTTGAAAAAACATTTAACAACACAAGTTTAAATTAATGATCAAAAATATGAAACTAATATACAATGTTATAAGATAATAAAATCTAAATGTGAACTTAAAACTAAATAAATAGAAAATAAATATGCAGTGTCTAATTAATAATAATTTTAGAAATAATTTCAATGAAATATTTATAGGTTATTGTTTAGAAAAATAAAAAAGTACTTTATAAATACAATTATACTTAAACATGAATTTAACTTTTGAAAGATTTTAGTGTTCAACCTAATCAATAATTTAGTTACATAAAATTGTCATATAATGTATTGTTTATAAAATAAAAGTGTTTAATAACTACTTTAATTTACTTATTACAAAACTACAGACTGTATATCAGTGTTGTTATAGTGATTCCAACATGACTTCTTTCCAACATGACTTCACTTAAAAAGTTTATAATACTGAACTTTACTTGTATAATCTTCTTTTTTAAAGACGTTTTACTATTTGCTTTTAACCATTGCAGTTATGTAAGTTTGTTAAAATTTTATTTTGAACTTATATTATTTTTAACTATAACATCAAATGCGGATTTAAAAACCTGTTCTAAATCTACAATATAGTCTATAAGATTTAAAGTGATTTTGGCCTAAAAATTTTATTAAAATATTTTTTTTTTTCTATTAGTAAAACATGAAATTTTTTTTAAACTTAAAAACCACCATGATTTAAAAAAAAATGGTTGTACCTTTTTATTTAAATATTTCAGGAACGTGAAATATTGAAACAGTGAAAATACTTAAAGTTTTTTTCAATCAAAACTTAAATCACACCTAGAAAATCTACTTTTCATTACTTAGTTTAAGGTTATAAAATTTTAAACCTTAAGTTTAAGCTTTAACATAACTTTATTTGAATATAAACTAAATACAGAGCATTTATAGTTATTTAGTTAATAAATGATTGTTTTAATTTTTATTTGCACAAACTTTTCGATGGTTTCTTAAAAAGGGTACTGAACACTGGCTTAAGTAAAAAAATTTTGAATTTTTTTGAAGTTTAAGAAAGTTTAAGACTTTTAAAAGCATTTGAAATGCCGTAGACAGTTTATTCACCGTAAAGCATTGTCAAAAAAGTAAATAAATTACAACTATTGTTTAATAAATTTTATATTTATTTTTTTATTAATGCTTGTTATTTTTAGTCGCAGTCGTTTAGATAACACAAACTTAATAAACACCAATTCTTTTTGTTATATACCAAAAACAAAAGTGTTTAAAATACTTTTGTCTTCTCCTTTATACTCAGTTAAACAATTAACTTACAATGTAAAAAGTTTTTCTTATAGAACTGCCTGCTATCTTTGTTTGTTTAAAATTTATTTTAGAAATTCAAACGATTTTTCTCTCACTAAATATATAACTTTCTAACTTTTCTGCATCAGTTTATATGAGGAGAAATACATTTCCAAAACATCTCCAAAATTTTCTGTCCTCTGAAGACCGGTTTTTTGCTGGTTGTTTTTATCGGCAAAAATTACACAATTTTCCAGTGAGTTTTTTTTTTATGTTTTAATTAGTCTTAAAACAATAAATAAAATTTAATAAATTTATTTATCTAAATAAAGTTTACTAAATGTATTTTATAACTAATTAGCTAATCAAAGTAAATTATAAAAAAAATCATTACAGTTTGCACACAAAATTACTTCAAAATAAACTGGTGCACGATAGTGTACACAATTTTTTTTCGCGTGCACGAAACGTTTAGGGTACATGAACCTCATTTAGGGGTGAACGAAATTTTCAGATTACACAAAAAAATATTTTAGTCTTCGCATTATTAGTTTTAGCGACATAGTTCAGTTAAGTATTAAAGTTAAATCTAGCCCTGGTGTTTGATTGGCTTTTATTTTTTGGCCATTTTACTCTCATGATCTATTTTGTAATTAAACAACACACATAAATTATTGTATAATTATAATTGTAACTATTATTACAATGCAATTAAAAAAATAAAACATACGTAACAACTTATAAAACAATTTAAGAAAACAACACAACTGTTGCGTTGAACTTTAATAAATTCCAATAAATAAGGACTTATTTGTCTTTAAAAAAACGTGGTAAATTATAGACTTCTTTTAAAATGAAGTAGAAAGAAGTATAAAGTTCTTTAAAGCCTTATTTTAGAAAACAACATATAAACTATAAAAATACGAAATAAGCTAAAATATGCAAATTAAAATAAACTTTAAGCAATTAACCGATAAACTATTTTTTTCTAAAAATAACGTAAGTTTAAATTGTTGTTAACTTTGATTAAACATCTTAGGATTTTTCTTCAAATTTTAAATTGTTGTTTACATTAATTAAACGTGTTAGTTTTTTCTTTAAGTTAAAAACTTTGTTTACATTGATTAAACGTATTAGTTTTTCTCGTTAAATTTTAAATTGTTTATTACATTGATTAAGCGTTTTAGTTTTTTCTTTTAATTTTAAATAATAGTTTTATAGTTTACCAATAATGACTTAGGCCCTGGTCATAATAAACACTGATAGTAAAAAAAATTATGGTAAACCACTAAGGTTGGTAAACAGCCAAATTGTAGAAACTTAAATTATACATATCATAGTTGTATAGTTTCTCCTTTGACAAACAACATGATCTAATAAATGTTGTTATTATATCACACTCTATAATTTTAAAGTAAAAGTTTCCAAGTCAGCATTAGTTTGGAGAAGATGGACACTTCTACTACTAACCAAAGTTTGTAAAAGTTGTATATTTTGTTATTTTTAGATTTAAAGTAATATTTAAAGACACTCATTTCTAACTATGATTGGGAACAATTCTATATATAGGTATTTGAAGTGTACAGGGTTGAATAAACAACACTGTTTAAACAACCCCAAGAACATATCTAAATCAGTAAAAGATAAATAAATCCTTGTACTGGTGAATTAACCTTCAACCTAATACTAAATAGCCTGATTAAACAACCAATATTTGACCCTAGTTTCCAAACTAAATTGTTGGTCTACATGACTATTTTATTTAAATTGGTAGCAAAACATAATGTAAAGTTTAGCTAAATGTAATTGAATTATAATTTATGCTATTCATCAAGTTGTACTATATTGTATTGCAGATGTTTGCCCACCTAAAAAGTGTGAAGTGGTTCAATCCTAGCAGCTATAATAAAGGTAAATTTTGTTTTTATTGCAATTTAATATATCAAAAGCTCCTATACAACACATATGTTCCTTAATATAATCTTGTTTTTAGTTTGGTTGTGCTGTTCTAAATATCATGACAATATAAATAATTCCTACAAAGTTTTAAAGAAAAATTAAGTATTGTTTACTATCATATAACTAAACTATTTGTGTGCAAAGTTTGATTGGGTATAATAAATAACTTTTTGACTTAAAAGTCAGATGGTAAATAAAAATTTATTTTGAAATAGAGTTCCATTGCGGCAAATTTTAAAGTGCAAAAATAGAATTGAAAAAAGTGACAAGCCTAATGAAATGCAGTAAATTTAATATAGTTTGCTAGTTCATATCAGTTTTATAATAGAAAAGTACATCATATGTTTTTCTGTAAATATCCTTCCAAATATTTGTCACCATATTTAAACAATCATCCATTAATAATGGTTGGAATGTACTTTGTTTTTTATTTTTTCTCATCATATTATATTTTAATTGTTTCCTTTTGAGACTAGCTCTGACTTGGTAAGTATTCTACTAATTATTGCATGAGTTGGCTTTTTTTTAGTTCTCAGAGCTAGTTTTTATTTGTTAAAAGTTCTAATAAAAAGTCTTTTAAAGAGTGAAAAAACTTTTTGTTTTAATAAGATAGTGTAAAATAATAAAGTCCCCATTATTATTGGTTTATGTAAACTATATTATGTATTTAAATTTTCAAGTATATGACATCCAAAAACTAAAGTTTTTTTTTCACAAGTATAATATAATTTGTATAAATAATCATTATGTTTTGGAAATTTAAATTATGTGGTGCATTGGAAATATTTTAAGAAATATCCAGACTGGTATTAATACCATGTTAATACATTTGGTATTTTTTTGTGTACTTCAGTATAACAAGTCTTTATTTTTCTTGAGTAATTAAATATTACTACTTGACTAACATAATTTTTTCACTATTTATTGTTTTTAATTTAACATAAGGCTAATTGATAAGTTTTAAGTCACTCAGATTAGATTGGCTTCAATGCTTCAAAAGCCTGTCATAGATAAGCCGTAGTATTAAAAAAAAACAAAATTGTTTGTCTCTTTTATTGCTTTAACACCTTTTATGTTTATATAAGTAATTTACAAATTAAAGTTTTAAGGTTACAAGTGTTGATTATAACTTGTTATTTTTTCTACATTTTATATGTGTTGACAGGTTTTTACAACTTTAGAATGTGCAAGGGTCTTGAGGAAATTTTGAGCAATGATGCACATGAATCATCTGTAAGCACACAACAACTGGACCTCAACCCAGGAAGGTCTCTAACTGCTCACTTAGGGCAGTAACAAGGTAAATATGTTATAGTTCTTGCTTTTGTACTAATAGCTACAATAAATCATAAAAAGTTAAATTTAGAGAAAGTAAAGATGACAATGTTATCTAAATTGAATTAAACTCATTCAGTGATGTTTATAAGTGATGTAGTGTATAATTAATGTTCATTTTTGACCTAATAACTGGAATAGAATCTAGTATTGCTTTTAACTCAACAGAATGTTCAAATAATTGCAAGTAAAAATTATCATTATTGTTAATATTAAGTATATTTATTATTATCATTTTTCATTTAACATAAAAATTAGTGTGGTCATTACAAGTAAAAAGTAAAATTTAACAAAAAAACTTTAAACTTGTTTTAAAGACTAATGAACATAAGCTAAGAATGTTTTTTAGGATGCGAACTAATTTATTAAATAATTAATTAAATATTTAAAATATTGTTACAACAAAGTTAGATTTGCTCACTTTGTTAGTACATCACTTTGAGTATTGTGATGGTTTTAAATGTTAAAGTTTGGCCAAAAGAAAACTTATTTGTATTCCAATGTTTTTCTTAAACTCAACGTTTTTTAATTTTAAAATAATAGAAATCAACAAAAGGCTATGATTAAATTAAATAGAAGACCATACTTGATTATTTTTACCCATCCACAATTTTATACAAAATATTATAAATAAGCTTGATGACAACTTACCACTAAAAAATTATTGTTTCCTAAAATATTAGCAAGTTTGCCACTAAAATTAAAAAGCAAAATGAATTTTTTTTTTAATCTAGCATCAGGGTTGCCACTCGGTCAGGAAAAGTCAGGAAATCAGGAAAAGTCAGGAGAAATTAAAAAAAAAGAAAAAAATCAGGAAAAAATGGGGGGTTTTAAAAAAGTCAGGAAAAGGCAGGAAATTTGATAAAATTAAAAAAAAAGTCAGATTATGTCATTTTAATTTTACAAAATTCCTTGTTTTCCAAAGCCTTCAAACGGTAAAAATTAATTAAAAGTCCTTTGAAGTCAGAAAAAAATTCCAAAATTTTCCTAGAAATTTACAAAAATATTTAACTTTATTTCCAACGCCTTCACCTGGTATAAGTTAAGATAAAAAACTCCTCACAGTGGAAATTGTAAAAATAAAATTGGAACACGATTTCAGCAAAGTAACTCGATTATTGTTGATGAAAATTTGTATGCGTCCTTTGAACGACGTCAGTATCAGTAGAAATGAAAATCAGCTCCATCCTACCACTATAGTTACGTCACGATAGAAATTTGCTAATAGAATCCAATAACTTTGCTTTCGAAATAAAATATCCTTTATAAAACTGCAAAAAATTTCTATTAACATATTGAACAAGTACCCTACTTTAACAAGCAGATTTTGTAAGCTTTTTAGTATTGATAATCTGTAGCAAGGACACTTCCATAGTGAAACTGATATATACACAAAAGTTTATCTAGCATAATTTTAAAATCTAAGTGTTTTTTGTTTAAGTAAATAGTTAAGTTCTTTATAGTTATGCAGTTAGTTTAGTATTTTATGGATCAAGTTGATGTGTATACTTTATCTCTTTATAATTTTTTAAAGTTGTTTAAATTTATGAAATAAGTTTTAAGAGAGGTATATGCCAAGATTAAGTTTACACATTATTTGTATTTTTTGTAGAGTAACTTAAGTTTTTAAAGTAAATATTTAATTATTCAAACCAAAACAAACCAGTTTGTTGCAGTTAAAAATCATACCTTTCACCCCAAATTAGACTCATTACTACGAATTTATAAAACATTTTTTCCTATTTTTTTAATATATTAATTAAAGCGCTGAAAGTAATAAAAATATTAGTCATCAGATAAAAGTAAATGATAGGTTTATGTATTAGGGCTTACATCTGATAGTAAGAATATTTTTAAATTGAATCTTTTAAACAGGATTTCCATGAAGCTCTCTCTTTGAGTGAAGGTCAGTAGACAGATCCCCAGAGTGATTGGCCTTTACGAGTCAATTCCTCTTCCCACTTTGAATGCATCATCCGCAAGGTAATTTCTACATAGTATGTTTGAAAATCATTCGTTTGAACTTGTAATTGTTTTTAAACTTATAGTGAATAAGTTTACCAAACAAGAAGCCATGTTGTAATAACAAGTAGTTTATAAAACACCTTAACACAAATTTAAAAACATAAATCTCTTAGTTTTACAAGTTCTGAGGATAATAAATAGTCCTATTTAGTTAACTAATGCTAGTCAATAATAAAGTTGATCGATTTTAAAAAAAAGTAATACAAACATGATGATATATTATCTAAATAAAGTGGTCATCTTGCTTGTGAATTGTTTTCTGAAATGTTGTTATAAAGTCGTGTAATAATACATTTTGTAACAACTTCCTTGATTATTTTTTGAACATATGTATTTTAGGAAGCGTTTTCAAAGTTTACCTTAAATATATATCACTATTGACCTACTTCTTAGTAACTAATTTAACAAACTTTGAACATTTTTATTGTATTTTATTACTGTAAAGTAACCATTTTGTACCAGTTTCTTAGGTATTTTATTGCCAAACCATAAACAGAACAAAATAAAGTCCATAATTGTTTGATGCTCAATTTTATGCTAATTTTAAAAAGCTCGGTTTTATTATTTTAAATTAAACAAATATCCATTTTGATCACATAACTATTGCGAAACACATCTATCAGGGTTAGCTAAAAACCATCTAGAAATTGAACAAAAATTACTGGAATTTTTATCATCAATTCTTACGAAAAAACAATGAATTTCTGAAGTCTTTGTTATACAATAGTTTTTATTTGACATCATCACTTAAATTTTTATAAACCACATTCAAAGTAGCATTACAGTATCTCCTCATTAACGTTATTAAATTTAACGAATTCCTTACCTTGAAATTTATGTCATACTCAAGGTGGAAAAAAAAAATTGTATTTTCAAAACATGAAAAAATTTTTGACAACCCTGAGATATGCTCAAATGATTAATAGATTAAAGGCAATGTTTAAATAGTTAATGATAAACTGCATGATTAAAATGTGAATGAAGTGTAGCGTTAGTAGATAAGTTTGTTAGTAAAAGCTAAATATTTTTTTCAAACAGAATGAGATCACAGCCGGAGACGGAACGATGAAAAGAATCAGAAACAGAATCAGTGCGGATCAGATAACTTATTTATATAAACATTTGAATAAACTTTTTGCATTTAAATTGTGTTTACTTTGTCATAATTAAATAGATTAAGACAGAAAATTAATGCTTGGGTGTAGTGAAAAAAGTTTTAATATTTGATAGATCTATTATTTAGTAACTTTCCTTTATTTAGTTGTTATAATGTCTTGAGTTTAAGCCCAATAACAGTTTTTTTAATGAAAACATAAAGCGCATAAAATAATTGGTTTAAAGAGCCGTTCAATTCGTACACCAGTTAGATACAGTTAAGTTAAGTACAAGTTTATATAAGGATAGTATAATTCAACTTAACGACTATGAGTATGTCTTTAATAAATTGTTTTAAATCCCTACCTGAATATTAAAAGAAACTAAATGTATTATCACCGTCATAATCCTAGGCTGCTTATCGCTTAGTAAAGTTGTTAATTGAAAGTTTCAAAATTTTTCATTTGTAAAAAAATGAATATATTTTCATACTAGTTGCCTTGTTACTAGTATAATATTTGGCAACTTATTTTTAGATCTATATATAAATTTATATGTTGCACAAATACTATTTTTCTCTATAGCCGGGTGTGTGGTTATCGTGTAAAATACACTTCTTGTAACATATATAATAATCTTCTGATCTAGTTGCACTTAAAAACTATACCAAGCTAAACCCTGTTTTCCTTATAATAAATATAAGCCAATTTTACTGATCTAAAACAAAAATTTCGACTTTATTATAAATGTGGTTATTTAGAGTTCCTGTATCAAAGAGAAAACTTATTCAACCGGCGTAAGCATTACGACGACGCCCTAAGAACCAATTTCAAAATATCGACAAAGTCCGGAGCCAGGACACCGAAGGTGTCCGCCAGCGTAGATATTTTGAAATTGGTTCGCTACCCTTTATTATATTTTATACTTTCACATTAAGGAATTTCCCAAAAATTTTGATAATTCTACACTCCAAAAATAATTTTCAAAGTTAACAAAAAAAGAAAAATGAACATTTTCAACAGTTTTTAATCGAGTCTTTTTTATTAGCCATCATGTTATAAATAGTCAAATCAGATAGAACACCGGTTTTTGGTCAGTTCCTAAAAGTGTAGTAATAAATAAATTGCAAAAGAATAGCAAACTCGTTGACTTAATTTGATTAAACAGATTGTTTTTAAATTGTTTTTTTATACATATGCCTACCACCACACGTAAATTGTGAAAATATTATTATAGTAAACAATTTTTAAAAATTCACTTTAACTGACTAAAACCGATCTCTTATCTAACATGAATAGCAAGTAACAATATAAACTGAACAAAAGTACAATTGATCAAGTCATACTTATGTTTAATTTATACTCTTAAATGCTTAAAACAGCCTGAACTAGCTATACTTGAATATAAAGTATTCATGAGAGAAATCATATAGAATTAAAGCAAAAAGACAGTGGATTTCAAAATAGCTACCTAGGCATAAAGCAATCATCTAAAAATATGCAAATACAATCTCAAAATTAGAAACAATTGTAAGTTCAAAAGAGTTAATTTGTAACAGTTGGAAAATATCTATATATAACAGTTATCTAAGGTGGAAACAAAGAAATCAAATAGTTCAACTTGTAGTTGCTTGAAACTTTAATGCTTGTGATTGCTTGAAACTTTGAAATTATTTCAAGTATTTTTTAACGCTATTGTTTTACATGTTTAAATAGAAATATTGATAGTAATAAATAATAACTAAAAGCTTAAAATAAGTTTGTACCTCTATAGTTACAGTTACAATAGAAGAACACAACTTGTAACTGTTTAAATTTTCATCACACAAAAGTAAACAGTTATTTGTCCAAAGATGTTAATTTATTACAATTAGAAAGTATTTTGTAAGATTGAAACAAAGAATTCAAACTTTACTACTGTTAAATTGCTTGAAACTGTGAAAATAATTTAACTGTTTTATAACATTATTGCTTCATAAGTTTCAATAGAAATATTGATACTAAGAAGTCATAACTCCGAACTTAAAAATAAGTTTCTACCTAAGTAGTTACAGTTACAACAAGAAGAAAAAAACATGTAACTGATTGAAATTTCAACAGAAAAAAGTAAAGAGTTGTTTATCAAAAGATGTTGATAAAACACATATGTTCAACAGACAAAATTATTTGTTTAAAGAAGTTGATCGTATATCATCTAAAGCTTGCAACATGTACTAGCTCATTGATGTTTTCATATTAATTCATAATAATTCATGCATTGTAAAAAAAGAACAAGAAAAAATTGTCAACAAAAAAAAATATACTGTTAACTAGATGTACTTACAACACAAGGTTTTCTAGAGAAATGATTCAAATGAAAAATTAATATTCTTCTAAAATCTTATTTGATTGTTTACGTCACAAATAAAAACATAATTTAGTTTATGCGCGATCATATAAGCCCTCCTAATGTTTATGCAAATTTTCCCTTTGTTAGAAACTTCAAAACTTATACCTTTCGATAGCTGAATTTTTTTTGATCTTTTATGTAAATTTTATTTTACTAGTCTAAGCATTGTTTTTAAATTTACAGTGTTTTATTTTAAAAACAAATAATGCCACCATAAAACTTTCTTTAAATTGTGCACAACTTTTATTTGTAATAATAAAAGTATAATTCTTGTTTAAACTTTTTGGTAACTCAAAGTGAATAAAACCATTTTGAGTTGTTGTGGTGTTTTTTTTTCGGTTTTCTTTTAACAGTTGATTCTAAAACTACAAATATATCAAACCAAATCTGAGGCTGCTATTTGATATTAATAATCCTTAACTAGACTTTTAAATTGAATTGTCTTTTTTGATATATATTCAAACTTGAAAACTTAAGTACTGACATCAAAGCGCCCAAAAAATCTGAATCCAATGGATTTGGTTTTGTATATTGTGATTATAAAGTACGAGAGAGGCAGATATAAGCAGGCCAAAAAAAGGACTGAAACCAATAAGTCAGGGCTTAAAAATTCAGACCTTGTTACAAAACACTTTTAGTATAAACTATTTTTTCTTTGGACATTAACCTTAACCTTAAAAGCTTTAAGTATTTTGGCAATTTAGAACAATTAAAAAAGCATAAGCTTAAGATTTCAGGAAAAATAATGTTTTACAAAAAGTTTTTTTCAAAAAAAGAGACAATTACCGCTCACGCGGTACAAAGCTATTTGTTAAAAGGTATGTACTTAATCCGTAAACATATCAAAAATGTGATTTTTTTTTGTCGATTTTTCATATTGTTGCAATTATAGAGAAAATAATTAAAAATTTGTAACTTAAAACACTTGTTCATTCACATTTTTTAAAAATTGACTAACTTGATAACTTTTGTTTTAAATGTCATAACATATATCATGAAAAATTTGTTCACTCAATAAACTTAAATATGTTTTAGCTTTGACAATTGATGAAATAAGAACTGAAACAGTTATAAGCAATTTCGGAAAAAATTGTTTGTCATATAAATAAAAACTAGTGATGTGAATGATAACAAAAGGGTAAGTAAACATACAGTATTTTTAATGTATTTTATATGCACATCATTTTTTAAAACAAGTGTTTTTTAAACCCATAAAGGTGTTTATAAATCAAGAAACTTATTTTATGATGTATTTTAACTATATTTTATCTTCTTTTTTAAATTATTAGGCTGTTTTAAAGTATATAAAGTCTAGCACGGGACTTGAACCCCTGATCGTTAAATTAAAAGTCCAACGCTCTACCGACTGAGCTACTCATGCTCACGATGGGGTATACTTAATTGTGTTTAAAAAGCTATCTCCGGCTCTTATGACGTAATAATAGTACAAATTTATGGAACACATGCAAAATCCACCCGCGATCAAAATCCACCCAGTCAAATTCGGGAACCGCTTAGCAATCGAAAGTAAGGGTTAGGGGTAACAGTGATAGTCAAAAACAAATAAAAAAATTGATGAAAAAAAGCAAAAAGTATATAAAATAAAATAATAAATACAGGAAATAAAATTAAAAATTGGGTGGATTTTGAACGCGGGTGGATTTTGATAGTATACCTAATTTATTATAAATAGAACATTTAAAAGTGCTATATAATTTATATTTTACTTTAGCTTCAGCTTTTAAATATTATCAAACTTCTTATTTTGGTTGTTTTTTAACACTAAAATGAGTTAAAAAACTAAAAGTAGCATATATATATAATTTGTATAAAGTTGTATAAAAATTGAAAAAACTATGCTTTTACATAATTATTATCAATTAAAAAACTTTTGATCTATTATTATCTAATAGAAAAAAACGATAACTTGTTGAAATATTTTAGACAAATATTACACATCATTAATAAAGGCATCTGTAAGAATAACATAGATTATCGACACAAATTACACCGACTTATATTATCTAAAATTAATAAAACACAAAATTTCTCACCTGTTAGTGTTTCTATTTTCTTTTTAAATTTTTAGAGTTTGCCCACTATTTTCTTATTGTTCTTTTTCAAAACTCTTTTTATATCTACTTTGAAGTTTTGCTGTGAATAAAGTTAGCTGTTCAAAAAATTGATGGGAATTCTAAATAGCAAATACATAGATGTGTTTAAAATATTTTTTAACCAATAAATGTAATTATACTAACAAGAAGTTTGTTTTGACATGTATATACAAATTACATTTTCTCCTTGTTAAAAAAATTCAAATCTTTTTTTAAACCTTAAAAGCAGCCTGAAAAAACTTGAAACCCTGATCAATGTGTAAAAAATGATTAAACTTCAGCTTTTAAAGATTAAACTTTTTTATTAAGTTTTTATTAAACATGAAATGAAGTTTAACAAATTAAAAGTGGTACATATATATTGCTAGTTGTTGCATAAAAACTATATTAACATAAATATAAGCAATTCAAAAACTTTAGAATCAATGTTACCTACTAGACAAAAAAAAAAAGTATTTTTCAATAGTTCACAAAATTATCATAAATCGTTTATAAAAGCGTTTCTATCAATATCTTAGATGAACATTATATGACACAAACATCAACAATTAACTTTGTCTAAAATTAAAAAAGATGGCGCTGTTAGCTTCACCGTTTTGAGGTGCAATTTCCTGACGTTGAACTTTGATTGCAACAGGCAAATCAAATTGTTTCAATTTTTCTCATCCGTCAGGCAATCGCACCACAAAACAGCTACTGGACCGCACCGCTACGGTGAAGCCAGCGCCGTGGTGCGGGTTACCCCCTTTTTGTTTCGTGTGGCGGGGGTTCACCGGGTTTCCCCGGTCATATAGGCCACATTGTCTTTTAAAGAATTATTTTTTTAAAAATCTGAAAAAAATAACGATTTGGCAAATCGTATGGAAAATTACATCAAATTTTTTTTTAATTGTCTCATAGGAGGTCACTACGTTTCGGCGCTTAGTGAAAATTCAAATCACAAGAAAATGACAAATTCAGAAAAGGTGAATAACTTGCAATATATTTTTAAACGTACAGTTAGACTTTATAAATTATTTACATACAAATTAAATTCTTTAGGTTGCATTTGCAGTTAATTAGCTTGAGCATTTAAAAGGCTTCAAGCTATACGGTATTTAGGGCATAAAAATTATGGTTAAATATTACAATAAATAAACAAATAACGTACTTTTTATATTAACGTTAAAACAACATTTTTTTCTATTACTTTTGTATTTTTCTATTCTCTTTTTTTTTTTTTTTGTTTACGTTTGTTTTCAGTTTTTTTTTTTTTGCTTTTATTTTTTGCTTTTTTTATTTTTTTTTGTTTGCGTTTTTTTTTTCTTTTTTTTTTTTGCTTTGTTTTTATTGCTTTTTGTTTGTTATTTTCTTTTATATTGCTTTTTTTTCTTTTTATTAATATCATTTGCTTTTTTAGTTTTTTAATGTTGTTTTATTATAATGGGTTTGATATGTCTTAGTCGATCATCTACTAAAGCACCAATATCATCCACCATACTAAGCCTCCTATAGCTAGATTACAGGTAGTAACAACATTACCCGGCAGTATAGTATACGTAATTAGTTCATTTATTATCTTAAATTTAGTTATGTAGTATTTTTATGCCCTTTAATCTTAGATTAAAAATATGTAACCTAAAGAATTTAAATTGTAAGAAGTAATTTTTTTTATTAAATTAGATCGTTAATATAACAGTAACTTTTTATATTTTTCTATATATCATTTATGCAATTTTGTCATTTTAAGTGGTTTTACAACTCATTATGCTACGAAACGTCTTAACCAACTTAAATCTAATCATATCAAGAAAAAAATAATTTAACTTCTTTGTATTTAAGTTTTGAAATTATAAATGAATTAGAATTTTAGAATTTAAATTTATGAAACCACAAATATATAACGAAAAATATAAAAGAAAACGTAACAAGATTACAAAAACTAAAAGATTAAACTAAAATTGCAAAATGAGTAACACAATTAATTTATAAAATAAACTGAATCTGAATCTAAAACTTAAGCTGAAGAAGCGAAACTGAAGGAAACTTAAATTTATTCACTGTTGTCACGCGAAACATGCCCTGTATCGCAATTTGGATCAAAAATACAATCTCTAAGCGCTGAACCTCTCAAAAAAAAATTCTCAACAGAGTATGAAAAATATACTTGAGAAAAAGTAGTTTTTAAATTTTTAATGTTTTTTAAACTAGAGGACCTAACTGTAACACTTCCATTGATAAAATTGATACGACCTGATGTGTTATCATATTTTTCATCAGACTTTGCAAAATACTTTTTAAGTTTATCAACTTGTAACCATAAACTACCCTCAATTTCATTGTCTTTCTTAAATTCATGGTCAATTTCGTGCTCGAAGTTTTTGAAAAAATAGAATTTGTGATTTTTTTTAAAGTTTTTTTGATCTACCGTAAAGCAATAACTAGTATCTTGGTACAATTCTAATCTAACTCCTTCAGGCCAAGCGTAATTAGTTTCCTCGAAAAGTTCCCTTACCGCAGTTCTTTTTAGATTGTTATTATCGTTATAATCTATTTTTCCCATAGGGAAATTGATTCTAATTTTATTATTTTTATCTCTATAATAAACAAATAACAATTCGCCCTTACCCTTCTTGACGCGATGTAAGATTACCCCCGCGCAGTCTAACCTTTTTACATTGAATTCCCAGTTAATTAAAAAAGAATCTCCCCGCTTGTGTTTAAATTTAACCTTAAATAAGTTATTAGCTAAATGGTGTTTTGCATCGTCGTTTAATTGATCAATAAAAATTTGCTTAGCGTAACGGCCGAAACTTTTGTATTTTTCATCAACTAGACTGTATACTTGTTTTTCGATAATGTTATAAACATTCAAAAAGTCATGCCAATCATCTTTTGAAAATTTTTTATTAATAAAATCTATAAGTTTTTGTTTAAGTTCATTATCGTGTTTATTTTTGAAAGATCTAGATACGTTGTTAACCTGATCTGTTACGAAAAAGGACGTTCCACCCGCTTCTTGTTGTGGTGCTCGATCCCGCTGGAGTTCCGCATGCGTCATTTGAACACCTTGGACAACCTCCTCCTCACCAACTATATTCGTAGTTTTAATGACGTCATCCGGTATAAATTTTGTTCTAGATGGTATTAAATAAACGTTTTTTATATTTATTTTACACAGAAAAGTTTAATATGGGGTTGCCAAAAATTAGTTAAAACTAGGATTGTTTATTGGATTGATTTATTGGACTCCAATTAAATTTGAAATTGTACATATTTAGAGAAATCAAAAACTGTACATTGTTTGATTAAAAAGTATAAAGTTACAACTTAACAATAAATAGCAAAGCCTAGACTTCAATAGGTTCCTTAAGAAAGCCTCAAGCTAAAAACTCAAAAATATCAATCTATTAAAATTGATGAGTTTTTAAAATATTTTCTTTGAAGCTTTCTTAAAAAATGGTTAATCTTTATGTTGAAAATTAAAAACTTCAATTGTAAATTAATTAAAATATATGACTATTGCTAGCAAAACAAAAAAAAATCTGATGGATACTTCTCGTTATAAAGCTTTTTAAATCTACAGAGTATTTTAAAAACTATTGTAAAATATGGCATACGTTATTCTAAACAACTAACCTTCTTTGCATGATCAAAGTGATATTATATCTCCAAATAACTTAGTACTTTAATAATACAGAGCTGTTTTGATATAAAAACTATAACTACAGCATCAATAATATAGGTAGAAAAACTACCTTCTACAAAAAAATTAATCTAATAGAGTTTTAATTTTTTTTATTTAAACTTATTTTTAATATGAAATTACATTCAGTTTAATAATTTCAGTTGAAAAAACATTTAACAACACAAGTTTAAATTAATGATCAAAAATATGAAACTAATATACAATGTTATAAGATAATAAAATCTAAATGTGAACTAAAAACTAAATAAATAGAAAATAAATATGCAGTGTCTAATTAATAATAATTTTAGAAATAATTTCAATGAAATATTTATAGGTTATTGTTTAGAAAAATAAAAAAGTACTTTATAAATACAATTATACTTAAACATGAATTTAACTTTTGAAAGATTTTAGTGTTCAACCTAATCAATAATTTAGTTACATAAAATTGTCATATAATGTATTGTTTATAAAATAAAAGTGTTTAATAACTACTTTAATTTACTTATTACAAAACTACAGACTGTATATCAGTGTTGTTATAGTGATTCCAACATGACTTCTTTCCAACATGACTTCACTTAAAAAGTTTATAATACTGAACTTTACTTGTATAATCTTCTTTTTTAAAGACGTTTTACTATTTGCTTTTAACCATTGCAGTTATGTAAGTTTGTTAAAATTTTATTTTGAACTTATATTATTTTTAACTATAACATCAAATGCGGATTTAAAAACCTGTTCTAAATCTACAAAATAGTCTATAAGATTTAAAGTGATTTTGGCCTAAAAATTTTATTAAAATATTTTTTTTTTTTCTATTAGTAAAACATGAAATTTTTTTTAAACTTAAAAACCACCATGATTTAAAAAAAAATGGTTGTACCTTTTTATTTAAATATTTCAGGAACGTGAAATATTGAAACAGTGAAAATACTTAAAGTTTTTTTCAATCAAAACTTAAATCACACCTAGAAAATCTACTTTTCATTACTTAGTTTAAGGTTATAAAATTTTAAACCTTAAGTTTAAGCTTTAACATAACTTTATTTGAATATAAACTAAATACAGAGCATTTATAGTTATTTAGTTAATAAATGATTGTTTTAATTTTTATTTGCACAAACTTTTCGATGGTTTCTTAAAAAGGGTACTGAACACTGGCTTAAGTAAAAAAATTTTGAATTTTTTTGAAGTTTAAGAAAGTTTAAGACTTTTAAAAGCATTTGAAATGCCGTAGACAGTTTATTCACCGTAAAGCATTGTCAAAAAAGTAAATAAATTACAACTATTGTTTAATAAATTTTATATTTATTTTTTTATTAATGCTTGTTATTTTTAGTCGCAGTCGTTTAGATAACACAAACTTAATAAACACCAATTCTTTTTGTTATATACCAAAAACAAAAGTGTTTAAAATACTTTTGTCTTCTCCTTTATATTCAGTTAAACAATTAACTTACAATGTAAAAAGTTTTTCTTATAGAACTGCCTGCTATCTTTGTTTGTTTAAAATTTATTTTAGAAATTCAAACGATTTTTCTCTCACTAAATATATAACTTTCTAACTTTTCTGCATCAGTTTATATGAGGAGAAATACATTTCCAAAACATCTCCAAAATTTTCTGTCCTCTGAAGACCGGTTTTTTGCTGGTTGTTTTTATCGGCAAAAATTACACAATTTTCCAGTGAGTTTTTTTTTTTATGTTTTAATTAGTCTTAAAACAATAAATAAAATTTAATAAATTTATTTATCTAAATAAAGTTTACTAAATGTATTTTATAACTAATTAGCTAATCAAAGTAAATTATAAAAAAAATCATTACAGTTTGCACACAAAATTACTTCAAAATAAACTGGTGCACGATAGTGTACACAATTTTTTTTCGCGTGCACGAAACGTTTAGGGTACATGAACCTCATTTAGGGGTGAACGAAATTTTCAGATTACACAAAAAAATATTTTAGTCTTCGCATTATTAGTTTTAGCGACATAGTTCAGTTAAGTATTAAAGTTAAATCTAGCCCTGGTGTTTGATTGGCTTTTATTTTTTGGCCATTTTACTCTCATGATCTATTTTGTAATTAAACAACACACATAAATTATTGTATAATTATAATTGTAACTATTATTACAATGCAATTAAAAAAATAAAACATACGTAACAACTTATAAAACAATTTAAGAAAACAACACAACTGTTGCGTTGAACTTTAATAAATTCCAATAAATAAGGACTTATTTGTCTTTAAAAAAACGTGGTAAATTATAGACTTCTTTTAAAATGAAGTAGAAAGAAGTATAAAGTTCTTTAAAGCCTTATTTTAGAAAACAACATATAAACTATAAAAATACGAAATAAGCTAAAATATGCAAATTAAAATAAACTTTAAGCAATTAACCGATAAACTATTTTTTTCTAAAATTAACGTAAGTTTAAATTGTTGTTAACTTTGATTAAACATCTTAGGATTTTTCTTCAAATTTTAAATTGTTGTTTACATTAATTAAACGTGTTAGTTTTTTCTTTAAGTTAAAAACTTTGTTTACATTGATTAAACGTATTAGTTTTTCTCGTTAAATTTTAAATTGTTTATTACATTGATTAAGCGTTTTAGTTTTTTCTTTTAATTTTAAATAATAGTTTTATAGTTTACCAATAATGACTTAGGCCCTGGTCATAATAAACACTGATAGTAAAAAAAATTATGGTAAACCACTAAGGTTGGTAAACAGCCAAATTGTAGAAACTTAAATTATACATATCATAGTTGTATAGTTTCTCCTTTGACAAACAACATGATCTAATAAATGTTGTTATTATATCACACTCTATAATTTTAAAGTAAAAGTTTCCAAGTCAGCATTAGTTTGGAGAAGATGGATACTTCTACTACTAACCAAAGTTTGTAAAAGTTGTATATTTTGTTATTTTTAGATTTAAAGTAATATTTAAAGACACTCATTTCTAACTATGATTGGGAACAATTCTATATATAGGTATTTGAAGTGTACAGGGTTGAATAAACAACACTGTTTAAACAACCCCAAGAACATATCTAAATCAGTAAAAGATAAATAAATCCTTGTACTGGTGAATTAACCTTCAACCTAATACTAAATAGCCTGATTAAACAACCAATATTTGACCCTAGTTTCCAAACTAAATTGTTGGTCTACATGACTATTTTATTTAAATTGGTAGCAAAACATAATGTAAAGTTTAGCTAAATGTAATTGAATTATAATTTATGCTATTCATCAAGTTGTACTATATTGTATTGCAGATGTTTGCCCACCTAAAAAGTGTGAAGTGGTTCAATCCTAGCAGCTATAATAAAGGTAAATTTTGTTTTTATTGCAATTTAATATATCAAAAGCTCCTATACAACACATATGTTCCTTAATATAATCTTGTTTTTAGTTTGGTTGTGCTGTTCTAAATATCATGACAATATAAATAATTCCTACAAAGTTTTAAAGAAAAATTAAGTATTATTTACTATCATATAACTAAACTATTTGTGTGCAAAGTTTGATTGGGTATAATAAATAACTTTTTGACTTAAAAGTCAGATGGTAAATAAAAATTTATTTTGAAATAGAGTTCCATTGCGGCAAATTTTAAAGTGCAAAAATAGAATTGAAAAAAGTGACAAGCCTAATGAAATGCAGTAAATTTAATATAGTTTGCTAGTTCATATCAGTTTTATAATAGAAAAGTACATCATATGTTTTTCTGTAAATATCCTTCCAAATATTTGTCACCATATTTAAACAATCATCCATTAATAATGGTTGGAATGTACTTTGTTTTTTATTTTTTCTCATCATATTATATTTTAATTGTTTCCTTTTGAGACTAGCTCTGACTTGGTAAGTATTCTACTAATTATTGCATGAGTTGGCTTTTTTTTAGTTCTCAGAGCTAGTTTTTATTTGTTAAAAGTTCTAATAAAAAGTCTTTTAAAGAGTGAAAAAACTTTTTGTTTTAATAAGATAGTGTAAAATAATAAAGTCCCCATTATTATTGGTTTATGTAAACTATATTATGTATTTAAATTTTCAAGTATATGACATCCAAAAACTAAAGTTTTTTTTTCACAAGTATAATATAATTTGTATAAATAATCATTATGTTTTGGAAATTTAAATTATGTGGTGCATTGGAAATATTTTAAGAAATATCCAGACTGGTATTAATACCATGTTAATACATTTGGTATTTTTTTGTGTACTTCAGTATAACAAGTCTTTATTTTTCTTGAGTAATTAAATATTACTACTTGACTAACATAATTTTTTCACTATTTATTGTTTTTAATTTAACATAAGGCTAATTGATAAGTTTTAAGTCACTCAGATTAGATTGGCTTCAATGCTTCAAAAGCCTGTCATAGATAAGCCGTAGTATTAAAAAAAAACAAAATTGTTTGTCTCTTTTATTGCTTTAACACCTTTTATGTTTATATAAGTAATTTACAAATTAAAGTTTTAAGGTTACAAGTGTTGATTATAACTTGTTATTTTTTCTACATTTTATATGTGTTGACAGGTTTTTACAACTTTAGAATGTGCAAGGGTCTTGAGGAAATTTTGAGCAATGATGCACATGAATCATCTGTAAGCACACAACAACTGGACCTCAACCCAGGAAGGTCTCTAACTGCTCACTTAGGGCAGTAACAAGGTAAATATGTTATAGTTCTTGCTTTTGTACTAATAGCTACAATAAATCATAAAAAGTTAAATTTAGAGAAAGTAAAGGTGACAATGTTATCTAAATTGAATTAAACTCATTCAGTGATGTTTATAAGTGATGTAGTTTATAATTAATGTTCATTTTTGACCTAATAACTGGAATAGAATCTAGTATTGCTTTTAACTCAACAGAATGTTCAAATAATTGCAAGTAAAAATTATCATTATTGTTAATATTAAGTATATTTATCATTATCATTTTTCATTTAACATAAAAATTAGTGTGGTCATTACAAGTAAAAAGTAAAATTTAACAAAAAAACTTTAAACTTGTTTTAAAGACTAATGAACATAAGCTAAGAATGTTTTTTAGGATGCGAACTAATTTATTAAATAATTAATTAAATATTTAAAATATTGTTACAACAAAGTTAGATTTGCTCACTTTGTTAGTACATCACTTTGAGTATTGTGATGGTTTTAAATGTTAAAGTTTTGCCAAAAGAAAACTTATTTGTATTCCAATGTTTTTCTTAAACTCAACGTTTTTTAATTTTAAAATAATAGAAATCAACAAAAGGCTATGATTAAATTAAATAGAAGACCATACTTGATTATTTTTACCCATCCACAATTTTATACAAAATATTATAAATAAGCTTGATGACAACTTACCACTAAAAAATTATTGTTTCCTAAAATATTAGCAAGTTTGCCACTAAAATTAAAAAGCAAAATGAATTTTTTTTTTAATCTAGCATCAGGGTTGCCACTCGGTCAGGAAAAGTCAGGAAATCAGGAAAAGTCAGGAGAAATTAAAAAAAAAGAAAAAAATCAGGAAAAAATGGGGGGTTTTAAAAAAGTCAGGAAAAGGCAGGAAATTTGATAAAATTAAAAAAAAAGTCAGATTATGTCATTTTAATTTTACAAAATTCCTTGTTTTCCAAAGCCTTCAAACGGTAAAAATTAATTAAAAGTCCTTTGAAGTCAGAAAAAAATTCCAAAATTTTCCTAGAAATTTACAAAAATATTTAACTTTATTTCCAATGCCTTCACCTGGTATAAGTTAAGATAAAAAACTCCTCACAGTGGAAATTGTAAAAATAAAATTGGAACACGATTTCAGCAAAGTAACTCGATTATTGTTGATGAAAATTTGTATGCGTCCTTTGAACGACGTCAGTATCAGTAGAAATGAAAATCAGCTCCATCCTACCACTATAGTTACGTCACGATAGAAATTTGCTAATAGAATCCAATAACTTTGCTTTCGAAATAAAATATCCTTTATAAAACTGCAAAAAATTTCTATTAACATATTGAACAAGTACCCTACTTTAACAAGCAGATTTTGTAAGCTTTTTAGTATTGATAATCTGTAGCAAGGACACTTCCATAGTGAAACTGATATATACACAAAAGTTTATCTAGCATAATTTTAAAATCTAAGTGTTTTTTGTTTAAGTAAATAGTTAAGTTCTTTATAGTTATGCAGTTAGTTTAGTATTTTATGGATCAAGTTGATGTGTATACTTTATCTCTTTATAATTTTTTAAAGTTGTTTAAATTTATGAAATAAGTTTTAAGAGAGGTATATGCCAAGATTAAGTTTACACATTATTTGTATTTTTTGTAGAGTAACTTAAGTTTTTAAAGTAAATATTTAATTATTCAAACCAAAACAAACCAGTTTGTTGCAGTTAAAAATCATACCTTTCACCCCAAATTAGACTCATTACTACGAATTTATAAAACATTTTTTCCTATTTTTTTAATATATGAATTAAAGCGCTGAAAGTAATAAAAATATTAGTCATCAGATAAAAGTAAATGATAGGTTTATGTATTAGGGCTTACATCTGATAGTAAGAATATTTTTAAATTGAATCTTTTAAACAGGATTTCCATGAAGCTCTCTCTTTGAGTGAAGGTCAGTAGACAGATCCCCAGAGTGATTGGCCTTTACGAGTCAATTCCTCTTCCCACTTTGAATGCATCATCCGCAAGGTAATTTCTACATAGTATGTTTGAAAATCATTCGTTTGAACTTGTAATTGTTTTTAAACTTATAGTGAATAAGTTTACCAAACAAGAAGCCATGTTGTAATAACAAGTAGTTTATAAAACACCTTAACACAAATTTAAAAACATAAATCTCTTAGTTTTACAAGTTCTGAGGATAATAAATAGTCCTATTTAGTTAACTAATGCTAGTCAATAATAAAGTTGATCGATTTTAAAAAAAAGTAATACAAACATGATGATATATTATCTAAATAAAGTGGTCATCTTGCTTGTGAATTGTTTTCTGAAATGTTGTTATAAAGTCGTGTAATAATACATTTTGTAACAACTTCCTTGATTATTTTTTGAACATATGTATTTTAGGAAGCGTTTTCAAAGTTTACCTTAAATATATATCACTATTGACCTACTTCTTAGTAACTAATTTAACAAACTTTGAACATTTTTATTGTATTTTATTACTGTAAAGTAACCATTTTGTACCAGTTTCTTAGGTATTTTATTGCCAAACCATAAACAGAACAAAATAAAGTCCATAATTGTTTGATGCTCAATTTTATGCTAATTTTAAAAAGCTCGGTTTTATTATTTTAAATTAAACAAATATCCATTTTGATCACATAACTATTGCGAAACACATCTATCAGGGTTAGCTAAAAACCATCTAGAAATTGAACAAAAATTACTGGAATTTTTATCATCAATTCTTACGAAAAAACAATGAATTTCTGAAGTCTTTGTTATACAATAGTTTTTATTTGACATCATCACTTAAATTTTTATAAACCACATTCAAAGTAGCATTACAGTATCTCCTCATTAACGTTATTAAATTTAACGAATTCCTTACCTTGAAATTTATGTCATACTCAAGGTGGAAAAAAAAAATTGTATTTTCAAAACATGAAAAAATTTTTGACAACCCTGAGATATGCTCAAATGATTAATAGATTAAAGGCAATGTTTAAATAGTTAATGATAAACTGCATGATTAAAATGTGAATGAAGTGTAGCGTTAGTAGATAAGTTTGTTAGTAAAAGCTAAATATTTTTTTCAAACAGAATGAGATCACAGCCGGAGACGGAACGATGAAAAGAATCAGAAACAGAATCAGTGCGGATCAGATAACTTATTTATATAAACATTTGAATAAACTTTTTGCATTTAAATTGTGTTTACTTTGTCATAATTAAATAGATTAAGACAGAAAATTAATGCTTGGGTGTAGTGAAAAAAGTTTTAATATTTGATAGATCTATTATTTAGTAACTTTCCTTTATTTAGTTGTTATAATGTCTTGAGTTTAAGCCCAATAACAGTTTTTTTAATGAAAACATAAAGCGCATAAAATAATTGGTTTAAAGAGCCGTTCAATTCGTACACCAGTTAGATACAGTTAAGTTTAGTACAAGTTTATATAAGGATAGTATAATTCAACTTAACGACTATGAGTATGTCTTTAATAAATTGTTTTAAATCCCTACCTGAATATTAAAAGAAACTAAATGTATTATCACCGTCATAATCCTAGGCTGCTTATCGCTTAGTAAAGTTGTTAATTGAAAGTTTCAAAATTTTTCATTTGTAAAAAAATGAATATATTTTCATACTAGTTGCCTTGTTACTAGTATAATATTTGGCAACTTATTTTTAGATCTATATATAAATTTATATGTTGCACAAATACTATTTTTCTCTATAGCCGGGTGTGTGGTTATCGTGTAAAATACACTCCTTGTAACATATATAATAATCTTCTGATCTAGTTGCACTTAAAAACTATACCAAGCTAAACCCTGTTTTCCTTATAATAAATATAAGCCAATTTTACTGATCTAAAACAAAAATTTCGACTTTATTATAAATGTGGTTATTTAGAGTTCCTGTATCAAAGAGAAAACTTATTCAACCGGCGTAAGCATTACGACGACGCCCTAAGAACCAATTTCAAAATATCGACAAAGTCCGGAGCCAGGACACCGAAGGTGTCCGCCAGCGTAGATATTTTGAAATTGGTTCGCTACCCTTTATTATATTTTATACTTTCACATTAAGGAATTTCCCAAAAATTTTGATAATTCTACACTCCAAAAATAATTTTCAAAGTTAACAAAAAAAGAAAAATGAACATTTTCAACAGTTTTTAATCGAGTCTTTTTTATTAGCCATCATGTTATAAATAGTCAAATCAGATAGAACACCGGTTTTTGGTCAGTTCCTAAAAGTGTAGTAATAAATAAATTGCAAAAGAATAGCAAACTCGTTGACTTAATTTGATTAAACAGATTGTTTTTAAATTGTTTTTTTATACATATGCCTACCACCACACGTAAATTGTGAAAATATTATTATAGTAAACAATTTTTAAAAATTCACTTTAACTGACTAAAACCGATCTCTTATCTAACATGAATAGCAAGTAACAATATAAACTGAACAAAAGTACAATTGATCAAGTCATACTTATGTTTAATTTATACTCTTAAATGCTTAAAACAGCCTGAACTAGCTATACTTGAATATAAAGTATTCATGAGAGAAATCATATAGAATTAAAGCAAAAAGACAGTGGATTTCAAAATAGCTACCTAGGCATAAAGCAATCATCTAAAAATATGCAAATACAATCTCAAAATTAGAAACAATTGTAAGTTCAAAAGAGTTAATTTGTAACAGTTGGAAAATATCTATATATAACAGTTATCTAAGGTGGAAACAAAGAAATCAAATAGTTCAACTTGTAGTTGCTTGAAACTTTAATGCTTGTGATTGCTTGAAACTTTGAAATTATTTCAAGTATTTTTTAACGCTATTGTTTTACATGTTTAAATAGAAATATTGATAGTAATAAATAATAACTAAAAGCTTAAAATAAGTTTGTACCTCTATAGTTACAGTTACAATAGAAGAACACAACTTGTAACTGTTTAAATTTTCATCACACAAAAGTAAACAGTTATTTGTCCAAAGATGTTAATTTATTACAATTAGAAAGTATTTTGTAAGATTGAAACAAAGAATTCAAACTTTACTACTGTTAAATTGCTTGAAACTGTGAAAATAATTTAACTGTTTTATAACATTATTGCTTCATAAGTTTCAATCGAAATATTGATACTAAGAAGTCATAACTCCGAACTTAAAAATAAGTTTCTACCTAAGTAGTTACAGTTACAACAAGAAGAAAAAAACATGTAACTGATTGAAATTTCAACAGAAAAAAGTAAAGAGTTGTTTATCAAAAGATGTTGATAAAACACATATGTTCAACAGACAAAATTATTTGTTTAAAGAAGTTGATCGTATATCATCTAAAGCTTGCAACATGTACTAGCTCATTGATGTTTTCATATTAATTCATAATAATTCATGAATTGTAAAAAAAGAACAAGAAAAAATTGTCAACAAAAAAAAATATACTGTTAACTAGATGTACTTACAACACAAGGTTTTCTAGAGAAATGATTCAAATGAAAAATTAATATTCTTCTAAAATCTTATTTGATTGTTTACGTCACAAATAAAAACATAATTTAGTTTATGCGCGGTCATATAAGCCCGCCTAATGTTTATGCAAATTTTCCCTTTGTTAGAAACTTCAAAACTTATACCTTTTGATAGCTGAATTTTTTTTGATCTTTTATGTAAATTTTATTTTACTAGTCTAAGTATTGTTTTTAAATTTACAGTGTTTTATTTTAAAAACAAATAATGCCACCATAAAACTTTCTTTAAATTGTGCACAACTTTTATTTGTAATAATAAAAGTATAATTCTTGTTTAAACTTTTTGGTAACTCAAAGTGAATAAAACCATTTTGAGTTGTTATGGTGTTTTTTTTTCGGTTTTCTTTTAACAGTTGATTCTAAAACTACAAATATATCAAACCAAATCTTAGGCTGCTATTTGATATTAATAATCCTTAACTAGACTTTTAAATTGAATTGTCTTTTTTGATATATATTCAAACTTGAAAACTTAAGTACTGACATCAAAGCGCCCAAAAAATCTGAATCCAATGGATTTGGTTTTGTATATTGTGATTATAAAGTACGAGAGAGGCAGATATAAGCAGGCCAAAAAAAGGACTGAAACCAATAAGTCAGGGCTTAAAAATTCAGACCTTGTTACAAAACACTTTTAGTATAAACTATTTTTTCTTTGGACATTAACCTTAACCTTAAAAGCTTTAAGTATTTTGGCAATTTAGAACAATTAAAAAAGCATAAGCTTAAGATTTCAGGAAAAATAATGTTTTACAAAAAGTTTTTTTCAAAAAAAGAGACAATTACCGCTCACGCGGTACAAAGCTATTTGTTAAAAGGTATGTACTTAATCCGTAAACATATCAAAAATGTGATTTTTTTTTGTCGATTTTTCATATTGTTGCAATTATAGAGAAAATAATTAAAAATTTGTAACTTAAAACACTTGTTCATTCACATTTTTTAAAAATTGACTAACTTGATAACTTTTGTTTTAAATGTCATAACATATATCATGAAAAATTTGTTCACTCAATAAACTTAAATATGTTTTAGCTTTGACAATTGATGAAATAAGAACTGAAACAGTTATAAGCAATTTCGGAAAAAATTGTTTGTCATATAAATAAAAACTAGTGATGTGAATGATAACAAAAGGGTAAGTAAACATACAGTATTTTTAATGTATTTTATATGCACATCATTTTTTAAAACAAGTGTTTTTTAAACCCATAAAGGTGTTTATAAATCAAGAAACTTATTTTATGATGTATTTTAACTATATTTTATCTTCTTTTTTAAATTATTAGGCTGTTTTAAAGTATATAAAGTCTAGCACGGGACTTGAACCCCTGATCGTTAAATTAAAAGTCCAACGCTCTACCGACTGAGCTACTCATGCTCACGATGGGGTATACTTAATTGTGTTTAAAAAGCTATCTCCGGCTCTTATGACGTAATAATAGTACAAATTTATGGAACACATGCAAAATCCACCCGCGATCAAAATCCACCCAGTCAAATTCGGGAACCGCTTAGCAATCGAAAGTAAGGGTTAGGGGTAACAGTGATAGTCAAAAACAAATAAAAAAATTGATGAAAAAAAGCAAAAAGTATATAAAATAAAATAATAAATACAGGAAATAAAATTAAAAATTGGGTGGATTTTGAACGCGGGTGGATTTTAATAGTATACCTAATTTATTATAAATAGAACATTTAAAAGTGCTATATAATTTATATTTTACTTTAGCTTCAGCTTTTAAATATTATCAAACTTCTTATTTTGGTTGTTTTTTAACACTAAAATGAGTTAAAAAACTAAAAGTAGCATATATATATAATTTGTATAAAGTTGTATAAAAATTGAAAAAACTATGCTTTTACATAATTATTATCAATTAAAAAACTTTTGATCTATTATTATCTAATAGAAAAAAACGATAACTTGTTGAAATATTTTAGACAAATATTACACATCATTAATAAAGGCATCTGTAAGAATAACATAGATTATCGACACAAATTACACCGACTTATATTATCTAAAATTAATAAAACACAAAATTTCTCACCTGTTAGTGTTTCTATTTTCTTTTTAAATTTTTAGAGTTTGCCCACTATTTTCTTATTGTTCTTTTTCAAAACTCTTTTTATATCTACTTTGAAGTTTTGCTGTGAATAAAGTTAGCTGTTCAAAAAATTGATGGGAATTCTAAATAGCAAATACATAGATGTGTTTAAAATATTTTTTAACCAATAAATGTAATTATACTAACAAGAAGTTTGTTTTGACATGTATATACAAATTACATTTTCTCCTTGTTAAAAAAATTCAAATCTTTTTTTAAACCTTAAAAGCAGCCTGAAAAAACTTGAAACCCTGATCAATGTGTAAAAAATGATTAAACTTCAGCTTTTAAAGATTAAACTTTTTTATTAAGTTTTTATTAAACATGAAATGAAGTTTAACAAATTAAAAGTGGTACATATATATTGCTAGTTGTTGCATAAAAACTATATTAACATAAATATAAGCAATTCAAAAACTTTAGAATCAATGTTACCTACTAGACAAAAAAAAAAAGTATTTTTCAATAGTTCACAAAATTATCATAAATCGTTTATAAAAGCGTTTCTATCAATATCTTAGATGAACATTATATGACACAAACATCAACAATTAACTTTGTCTAAAATTAAAAAAGATGGCGCTGTTAGCTTCACTGTTTTGAGGTGCAATTTCCTGACGTTGAACTTTGATTGCAACAGGCAAATCAAATTGTTTCAATTTTTCTCATCCGTCAGGCAATCGCACCACAAAACAGCTACTGGACCGCACCGCTACGGTGAAGCCAGCGCCGTGGTGCGGGTTACCCCCTTTTTGTTTCGTGTGGCGGGGGTTCACCGGGTTTCCCCGGTCATATAGGCCACATTGTCTTTTAAAGAATTATTTTTTTAAAAATCTGAAAAAAATAACGATTTGGCAAATCGTATGGAAAATTACATCAAATTTTTTTTTAATTGTCTCATAGGAGGTCACTACGTTTCGGCGCTTAGTGAAAATTCAAATCACAAGAAAATGACAAATTCAGAAAAGGTGAATAACTTGCAATATATTTTTAAACGTACAGTTAGACTTTATAAATTATTTACATACAAATTAAATTCTTTAGGTTGCATTTGCAGTTAATTAGCTTGAGCATTTAAAAGGCTTCAAGCTATACGGTATTTAGGGCATAAAAATTATGGTTAAATATTACAATAAATAAACAAATAACGTACTTTTTATATTAACGTTAAAACAACATTTTTTTCTATTACTTTTGTATTTTTCTATTCTCTTTTTTTTTTTTTTTGTTTACGTTTGTTTTCAGTTTTTTTTTTTTTGCTTTTATTTTTTGCTTTTTTTATTTTTTTTTGTTTGCGTTTTTTTTTTCTTTTTTATTTTTGCTTTGTTTTTATTGCTTTTTGTTTGTTATTTTCTTTTATATTGCTTTTTTTTCTTTTTATTAATATCATTTGCTTTTTTAGTTTTTTAATGTTGTTTTATTATAATGGGTTTGATATGTCTTAGTCGATCATCTACTAAAGCACCAATATCATCCACCATACTAAGCCTCCTATAGCTAGATTACAGGTAGTAACAACATTACCCGGCAGTATAGTATACGTAATTAGTTCATTTATTATCTTAAATTTAGTTATGTAGTATTTTTATGCCCTTTAATCTTAGATTAAAAATATGTAACCTAAAGAATTTAAATTGTAAGAAGTAATTTTTTTTTTTAAATTAGATCGTTAATATAACAGTAACTTTTTATATTTTTCTATATATCATTTATGCAATTTTGTCATTTTAAGTGGTTTTACAACTCATTATGCTACGAAACGTCTTAACCAACTTAAATCTAATCATATCAAGAAAAAAATAATTTAACTTCTTTGTATTTAAGTTTTGAAATTATAAATGAATTAGAATTTTAGAATTTAAATTTATGAAACCACAAATATATAACGAAAAATATAAAAGAAAACGTAACAAGATTACAAAAACTAAAAGATTAAACTAAAATTGCAAAATGAGTAACACAATTAATTTATAAAATAAACTGAATCTGAATCTAAAACTTAAGCTGAAGAAGCGAAACTGAAGGAAACTTAAATTTATTCACTGTTGTCACGCGAAACATGCCCTGTATCGCAATTTGGATCAAAAATACAATCTCTAAGCGCTGAACCTCTCAAAAAAAAATTCTCAACAGAGTATGAAAAATATACTTGAGAAAAAGTAGTTTTTAAATTTTTAATGTTTTTTAAACTAGAGGACCTAACTGTAACACTTCCATTGATAAAATTGATACGACCTGATGTGTTATCATATTTTTCATCAGACTTTGCAAAATACTTTTTAAGTTTATCAACTTGTAACCATAAACTACCCTCAATTTCATTGTCTTTCTTAAATTCATGGTCAATTTCGTGCTCGAAGTTTTTGAAAAAATAGAATTTGTGATTTTTTTTAAAGTTTTTTTGATCTACCGTAAAGCAATAACTAGTATCTTGGTACAATTCTAATCTAACTCCTTCAGGCCAAGCGTAATTAGTTTCCTCGAAAAGTTCCCTTACCGCAGTTCTTTTTAGATTGTTATTATCGTTATAATCTATTTTTCCCATAGGGAAATTGATTCTAATTTTATTATTTTTATCTCTATAATAAACAAATAACAATTCGCCCTTACCCTTCTTGACGCGATGTAAGATTACCCCCGCGCAGTCTAACCTTTTTACATTGAATTCCCAGTTAATTAAAAAAGAATCTCCCCGCTTGTGTTTAAATTTAACCTTAAATAAGTTATTAGCTAAATGGTGTTTTGCATCGTCGTTTAATTGATCAATAAAAATTTGCTTAGCGTAACGGTCGAAACTTTTGTATTTTTCATCAACTAGACTGTATACTTGTTTTTCGATAATGTTATAAACATTCAAAAAGTCATGCCAATCATCTTTTGAAAATTTTTTATTAATAAAATCTATAAGTTTTTGTTTAAGTTCATTATCGTGTTTATTTTTGAAAGATCTAGATACGTTGTTAACCTGATCTGTTACGAAAAAGGACGTTCCACCCGCTTCTTGTTGTGGTGCTCGATCCCGCTGGAGTTCCGCATGCGTCATTTGAACACCTTGGACAACCTCCTCCTCACCAACTATATTCGTAGTTTTAATGACGTCATCCGGTATAAATTTTGTCCTAGATGGTATTAAATAAACGTTTTTTATATTTATTTTACACAGAAAAGTTTAATATGGGGTTGCCAAAAACAAATTAGTTAAAACTAGGATTGTTTATTGGATTGATTTATTGGACTCCAATTAAATTTGAAATTGTACATATTTAGAGAAATCAAAAACTGTACATTGTTTGATTAAAAAGTATAAAGTTACAACTTAACAATAAATAGCAAAGCCTAGACTTCAATAGGTTCCTTAAGAAAGCCTCAAGCTAAAAACTCAAAAATATCAATCTATTAAAATTGATGAGTTTTTAAAATATTTTCTTTGAAGCTTTCTTAAAAAATGGTTAATCTTTATGTTGAAAATTAAAAACTTCAATTGTAAATTAATTAAAATATATGACTATTGCTAGCAAAACAAAAAAAAATCTGATGGATACTTCTCGTTATAAAGCTTTTTAAATCTACAGAGTATTTTAAAAACTATTGTAAAATATGGCATACGTTATTCTAAACAACTAACCTTCTTTGCATGATCAAAGTGATATTATATCTCCAAATAACTTAGTACTTTAATAATACAGAGCTGTTTTGATATAAAAACTATAACTACAGCATCAATAATATAGGTAGAAAAACTACCTTCTACAAAAAAATTAATCTAATAGAGTTTTAATTTTTTTTATTCAAACTTATTTTTAATATGAAATTACATTCAGTTTAATAATTTCAGTTGAAAAAACATTTAACAACACAAGTTTAAATTAATGATCAAAAATATGAAACTAATATACAATGTTATAAGATAATAAAATCTAAATGTGAACTAAAAACTAAATAAATAGAAAATAAATATGCAGTGTCTAATTAATAATAATTTTAGAAATAATTTCAATGAAATATTTATAGGTTATTGTTTAGAAAAATAAAAAAGTACTTTATAAATACAATTATACTTAAACATGAATTTAACTTTTGAAAGATTTTAGTGTTCAACCTAATCAATAATTTAGTTACATAAAATTGTCATATAATGTATTGTTTATAAAATAAAAGTGTTTAATAACTACTTTAATTTACTTATTACAAAACTACAGACTGTATATCAGTGTTGTTATAGTGATTCCAACATGACTTCTTTCCAACATGACTTCACTTAAAAAGTTTATAATACTGAACTTTACTTGTATAATCTTCTTTTTTAAAGACGTTTTACTATTTGCTTTTAACCATTGCAGTTATGTAAGTTTGTTAAAATTTTATTTTGAACTTATATTATTTTTAACTATAACATCAAATGCGGATTTAAAAACCTGTTCTAAATCTACAAAATAGTCTATAAGATTTAAAGTGATTTTGGCCTAAAAATTTTATTAAAATATATTTTTTTTTTCTATTAGTAAAACATGAAATTTTTTTTAAACTTAAAAACCACCATGATTTAAAAAAAAATGGTTGTACCTTTTTATTTAAATATTTCAGGAACGTGAAATATTGAAACAGTGAAAATACTTAAAGTTTTTTTCAATCAAAACTTAAATCACACCTAGAAAATCTACTTTTCATTACTTAGTTTAAGGTTATAAAATTTTAAACCTTAAGTTTAAGCTTTAACATAACTTTATTTGAATATAAACTAAATACAGAGCATTTATAGTTATTTAGTTAATAAATGATTGTTTTAATTTTTATTTGCACAAACTTTTCGATGGTTTCTTAAAAAGGGTACTGAACACTGGCTTAAGTAAAAAAATTTTGAATTTTTTTGAAGTTTAAGAAAGTTTAAGACTTTTAAAAGCATTTGAAATGCCGTAGACAGTTTATTCACCGTAAAGCATTGTCAAAAAAGTAAATAAATTACAACTATTGTTTAATAAATTTTATATTTATTTTTTTATTAATGCTTGTTATTTTTAGTCGCAGTCGTTTAGATAACACAAACTTAATAAACACCAATTCTTTTTGTTATATACCAAAAACAAAAGTGTTTAAAATACTTTTGTCTTCTCCTTTATACTCAGTTAAACAATTAACTTACAATGTAAAAAGTTTTTCTTATAGAACTGCCTGCTATCTTTGTTTGTTTAAAATTTATTTTAGAAATTCAAACGATTTTTCTCTCACTAAATATATAACTTTCTAACTTTTCTGCATCAGTTTATATGAGGAGAAATACATTTCCAAAACATCTCCAAAATTTTCTGTCCTCTGAAGACCGGTTTTTTGCTGGTTGTTTTTATCGGCAAAAATTACACAATTTTCCAGTGAGTTTTTTTTTTATGTTTTAATTAGTCTTAAAACAATAAATAAAATTTAATAAATTTATTTATCTAAATAAAGTTTACTAAATGTATTTTATAACTAATTAGCTAATCAAAGTAAATTATAAAAAAAATCATTACAGTTTGCACACAAAATTACTTCAAAATAAACTGGTGCACGATAGTGTACACAATTTTTTTTCGCGTGCACGAAACGTTTAGGGTACATGAACCTCATTTAGGGGTGAACGAAATTTTCAGATTACACAAAAAAATATTTTAGTCTTCGCATTATTAGTTTTAGCGACATAGTTCAGTTAAGTATTAAAGTTAAATCTAGCCCTGGTGTTTGATTGGCTTTTATTTTTTGGCCATTTTACTCTCATGATCTATTTTGTAATTAAACAACACACATAAATTATTGTATAATTATAATTGTAACTATTATTACAATGCAATTAAAAAAATAAAACATACGTAACAACTTATAAAACAATTTAAGAAAACAACACAACTGTTGCGTTGAACTTTAATAAATTCCAATAAATAAGGACTTATTTGTCTTTAAAAAAACGTGGTAAATTATAGACTTCTTTTAAAATGAAGTAGAAAGAAGTATAAAGTTCTTTAAAGCCTTATTTTAGAAAACAACATATAAACTATAAAAATACGAAATAAGCTAAAATATGCAAATTAAAATAAACTTTAAGCAATTAACCGATAAACTATTTTTTTCTAAAAATAACGTAAGTTTAAATTGTTGTTAACTTTGATTAAACATCTTAGGATTTTTCTTCAAATTTTAAATTGTTGTTTACATTAATTAAACGTGTTAGTTTTTTCTTTAAGTTAAAAACTTTGTTTACATTGATTAAACGTATTAGTTTTTCTCGTTAAATTTTAAATTGTTTATTACATTGATTAAGCGTTTTAGTTTTTTCTTTTAATTTTAAATAATAGTTTTATAGTTTAGCAATAATGACTTAGGCCCTGGTCATAATAAACACTGATAGTAAAAAAAATTATGGTAAACCACTAAGGTTGGTAAACAGCCAAATTGTAGAAACTTAAATTATACATATCATAGTTGTATAGTTTCTCCTTTGACAAACAACATGATCTAATAAATGTTGTTATTATATCACACTCTATAATTTTAAAGTAAAAGTTTCCAAGTCAGCATTAGTTTGGAGAAGATGGACACTTCTACTACTAACCAAAGTTTGTAAAAGTTGTATATTTTGTTATTTTTAGATTTAAAGTAATATTTAAAGACACTCATTTCTAACTATGATTGGGAACAATTCTATATATAGGTATTTGAAGTGTACAGGGTTGAATAAACAACACTGTTTAAACAACCCCAAGAACATATCTAAATCAGTAAAAGATAAATAAATCCTTGTACTGGTGAATTAACCTTCAACCTAATACTAAATAGCCTGATTAAACAACCAATATTTGACCCTAGTTTCCAAACTAAATTGTTGGTCTACATGACTATTTTATTTAAATTGGTAGCAAAACATAATGTAAAGTTTAGCTAAATGTAATTGAATTATAATTTATGCTATTCATCAAGTTGTACTATATTGTATTGCAGATGTTTGCCCACCTAAAAAGTGTGAAGTGGTTCAATCCTAGCAGCTATAATAAAGGTAAATTTTGTTTTTATTGCAATTTAATATATCAAAAGCTCCTATACAACACATATGTTCCTTAATATAATCTTGTTTTTAGTTTGGTTGTGCTGTTCTAAATATCATGACAATATAAATAATTCCTACAAAGTTTTAAAGAAAAATTAAGTATTATTTACTATCATATAACTAAACTATTTGTGTGCAAAGTTTGATTGGGTATAATAAATAACTTTTTGACTTAAAAGTCAGATGGTAAATAAAAATTTATTTTGAAATAGAGTTCCATTGCGGCAAATTTTAAAGTGCAAAAATAGAATTGAAAAAAGTGACAAGCCTAATGAAATGCAGTAAATTTAATATAGTTTGCTAGTTCATATCAGTTTTATAATAGAAAAGTACATCATATGTTTTTCTGTAAATATCCTTCCAAATATTTGTCACCATATTTAAACAATCATCCATTAATAATGGTTGGAATGTACTTTGTTTTTTATTTTTTCTCATCATATTATATTTTAATTGTTTCCTTTTGAGACTAGCTCTGACTTGGTAAGTATTCTACTAATTATTGCATGAGTTGGCTTTTTTTTAGTTCTCAGAGCTAGTTTTTATTTGTTAAAAGTTCTAATAAAAAGTCTTTTAAAGAGTGAAAAAACTTTTTGTTTTAATAAGATAGTGTAAAATAATAAAGTCCCCATTATTATTGGTTTATGTAAACTATATTATGTATTTAAATTTTCAAGTATATGACATCCAAAAACTAAAGTTTTTTTTTCACAAGTATAATATAATTTGTATAAATAATCATTATGTTTTGGAAATTTAAATTATGTGGTGCATTGGAAATATTTTAAGAAATATCCAGACTGGTATTAATACCATGTTAATACATTTGGTATTTTTTTGTGTACTTCAGTATAACAAGTCTTTATTTTTCTTGAGTAATTAAATATTACTACTTGACTAACATAATTTTTTCACTATTTATTGTTTTTAATTTAACATAAGGCTAATTGATAAGTTTTAAGTCACTCAGATTAGATTGGCTTCAATGCTTCAAAAGCCTGTCATAGATAAGCCGTAGTATTAAAAAAAAACAAAATTGTTTGTCTCTTTTATTGCTTTAACACCTTTTATGTTTATATAAGTAATTTACAAATTAAAGTTTTAAGGTTACAAGTGTTGATTATAACTTGTTATTTTTTCTACATTTTATATGTGTTGACAGGTTTTTACAACTTTAGAATGTGCAAGGGTCTTGAGGAAATTTTGAGCAATGATGCACATGAATCATCTGTAAGCACACAACAACTGGACCTCAACCCAGGAAGGTCTCTAACTGCTCACTTAGGGCAGTAACAAGGTAAATATGTTATAGTTCTTGCTTTTGTACTAATAGCTACAATAAATCATAAAAAGTTAAATTTAGAGAAAGTAAAGGTGACAATGTTATCTAAATTGAATTAAACTCATTCAGTGATGTTTATAAGTGATGTAGTTTATAATTAATGTTCATTTTTGACCTAACAACTGGAATAGAATCTAGTATTGCTTTTAACTCAACAGAATGTTCAAATAATTGCAAGTAAAAATTATCATTATTGTTAATATTAAGTATATTTATCATTATCATTTTTCATTTAACATAAAAATTAGTGTGGTCATTACAAGTAAAAAGTAAAATTTAACAAAAAAACTTTAAACTTGTTTTAAAGACTAATGAACATAAGCTAAGAATGTTTTTTAGGATGCGAACTAATTTATTAAATAATTAATTAAATATTTAAAATATTGTTACAACAAAGTTAGATTTGCTCACTTTGTTAGTACATCACTTTGAGTATTGTGATGGTTTTAAATGTTAAAGTTTGGCCAAAAGAAAACTTATTTGTATTCCAATGTTTTTCTTAAACTCAACGTTTTTTAATTTTAAAATAATAGAAATCAACAAAAGGCTATGATTAAATTAAATAGAAGACCATACTTGATTATTTTTACCCATCCACAATTTTATACAAAATATTATAAATAAGCTTGATGACAACTTACCACTAAAAAATTATTGTTTCCTAAAATATTAGCAAGTTTGCCACTAAAATTAAAAAGCAAAATGAATTTTTTTTTTAATCTAGCATCAGGGTTGCCACTCGGTCAGGAAAAGTCAGGAAATCAGGAAAAGTCAGGAGAAATTAAAAAAAAAGAAAAAAATCAGGAAAAAATGGGGGGTTTTAAAAAAGTCAGGAAAAGGCAGGAAATTTGATAAAATTAAAAAAAAAGTCAGATTATGTCATTTTAATTTTACAAAATTCCTTGTTTTCCAAAGCCTTCAAACGGTAAAAATTAATTAAAAGTCCTTTGAAGTCAGAAAAAAATTCCAAAATTTTCCTAGAAATTTACAAAAATATTTAACTTTATTTCCAATGCCTTCACCTGGTATAAGTTAAGATAAAAAACTCCTCACAGTGGAAATTGTAAAAATAAAATTGGAACACGATTTCAGCAAAGTAACTCGATTATTGTTGATGAAAATTTGTATGCGTCCTTTGAACGACGTCAGTATCAGTAGAAATGAAAATCAGCTCCATCCTACCACTATAGTTACGTCACGATAGAAATTTGCTAATAGAATCCAATAACTTTGCTTTCGAAATAAAATATCCTTTATAAAACTGCAAAAAATTTCTATTAACATATTGAACAAGTACCCTACTTTAACAAGCAGATTTTGTAAGCTTTTTAGTATTGATAATCTGTAGCAAGGACACTTCCATAGTGAAACTGATATATACACAAAAGTTTATCTAGCATAATTTTAAAATCTAAGTGTTTTTTGTTTAAGTAAATAGTTAAGTTCTTTATAGTTATGCAGTTAGTTTAGTATTTTATGGATCAAGTTGATGTGTATACTTTATCTCTTTATAATTTTTTAAAGTTGTTTAAATTTATGAAATAAGTTTTAAGAGAGGTATATGCCAAGATTAAGTTTACACATTATTTGTATTTTTTGTAGAGTAACTTAAGTTTTTAAAGTAAATATTTAATTATTCAAACCAAAACAAACCAGTTTGTTGCAGTTAAAAATCATACCTATTACCCCAAATTAGACTCATTACTACGAATTTATAAAACATTTTTTCCTATTTTTTTAATATATGAATTAAAGCGCTGAAAGTAATAAAAATATTAGTCATCAGATAAAAGTAAATGATAGGTTTATGTATTAGGGCTTACATCTGATAGTAAGAATATTTTTAAATTGAATCTTTTAAACAGGATTTCCATGAAGCTCTCTCTTTGAGTGAAGGTCAGTAGACAGATCCCCAGAGTGATTGGCCTTTACGAGTCAATTCCTCTTCCCACTTTGAATGCATCATCCGCAAGGTAATTTCTACATAGTATGTTTGAAAATCATTCGTTTGAACTTGTAATTGTTTTTAAACTTATAGTGAATAAGTTTACCAAACAAGAAGCCATGTTGTAATAACAAGTAGTTTATAAAACACCTTAACACAAATTTAAAAACATAAATCTCTTAGTTTTACAAGTTCTGAGGATAATAAATAGTCCTATTTAGTTAACTAATGCTAGTCAATAATAAAGTTGATCGATTTTAAAAAAAAGTAATACAAACATGATGATATATTATCTAAATAAAGTGGTCATCTTGCTTGTGAATTGTTTTCTGAAATGTTGTTATAAAGTCGTGTAATAATACATTTTGTAACAACTTCCTTGATTATTTTTTGAACATATGTATTTTAGGAAGCGTTTTCAAAGTTTACCTTAAATATATATCACTATTGACCTACTTCTTAGTAACTAATTTAACAAACTTTGAACATTTTTATTGTATTTTATTACTGTAAAGTAACCATTTTGTACCAGTTTCTTAGGTATTTTATTGCCAAACCATAAACAGAACAAAATAAAGTCCATAATTGTTTGATGCTCAATTTTATGCTAATTTTAAAAAGCTCGGTTTTATTATTTTAAATTAAACAAATATCCATTTTGATCACATAACTATTGCGAAACACATCTATCAGGGTTAGCTAAAAACCATCTAGAAATTGAACAAAAATTACTGGAATTTTTATCATCAATTCTTACGAAAAAACAATGAATTTCTGAAGTCTTTGTTATACAATAGTTTTTATTTGACATCATCACTTAAATTTTTATAAACCACATTCAAAGTAGCATTACAGTATCTCCTCATTAACGTTATTAAATTTAACGAATTCCTTACCTTGAAATTTATGTCATACTCAAGGTGGAAAAAAAAAATTGTATTTTCAAAACATGAAAAATTTTTTGACAACCCTGAGATATGCTCAAATGATTAATAGATTAAAGGCAATGTTTAAATAGTTAATGATAAACTGCATGATTAAAATGTGAATGAAGTGTAGCGTTAGTAGATAAGTTTGTTAGTAAAAGCTAAATATTTTTTTCAAACAGAATGAGATCACAGCCGGAGACGGAACGATGAAAAGAATCAGAAACAGAATCAGTGCGGATCAGATAACTTATTTATATAAACATTTGAATAAACTTTTTGCATTTAAATTGTGTTTACTTTGTCATAATTAAATAGATTAAGACAGAAAATTAATGCTTGGGTGTAGTGAAAAAAGTTTTAATATTTGATAGATCTATTATTTAGTAACTTTCCTTTATTTAGTTGTTATAATGTCTTGAGTTTAAGCCCAATAACAGTTTTTTTAATGAAAACATAAAGCGCATAAAATAATTGGTTTAAAGAGCCGTTCAATTCGTACACCAGTTAGATACAGTTAAGTTTAGTACAAGTTTATATAAGGATAGTATAATTCAACTTAACGACTATGAGTATGTCTTTAATAAATTGTTTTAAATCCCTACCTGAATATTAAAAGAAACTAAATGTATTATCACCGTCATAATCCTAGGCTGCTTATCGCTTAGTAAAGTTGTTAATTGAAAGTTTCAAAATTTTTCATTTGTAAAAAAATGAATATATTTTCATACTAGTTGCCTTGTTACTAGTATAATATTTGGCAACTTATTTTTAGATCTATATATAAATTTATATGTTGCACAAATACTATTTTTCTCTATAGCCGGGTGTGTGGTTATCGTGTAAAATACACTTCTTGTAACATATATAATAATCTTCTGATCTAGTTGCACTTAAAAACTATACCAAGCTAAACCCTGTTTTCCTTATAATAAATATAAGCCAATTTTACTGATCTAAAACAAAAATTTCGACTTTATTATAAATGTGGTTATTTAGAGTTCCTGTATCAAAGAGAAAACTTATTCAACCGGCGTAAGCATTACGACGACGCCCTAAGAACCAATTTCAAAATATCGACAAAGTCCGGAGCCAGGACACCGAAGGTGTCCGCCAGCGTAGATATTTTGAAATTGGTTCGCTACCCTTTATTATATTTTATACTTTCACATTAAGGAATTTCCCAAAAATTTTGATAATTCTACACTCCAAAAATAATTTTCAAAGTTAACAAAAAAAGAAAAATGAACATTTTCAACAGTTTTTAATCGAGTCTTTTTTATTAGCCATCATGTTATAAATAGTCAAATCAGATAGAACACCGGTTTTTGGTCAGTTCCTAAAAGTGTAGTAATAAATAAATTGCAAAAGAATAGCAAACTCGTTGACTTAATTTGATTAAACAGATTGTTTTTAAATTGTTTTTTTATACATATGCCTACCACCACACGTAAATTGTGAAAATATTATTATAGTAAACAATTTTTAAAAATTCACTTTAACTGACTAAAACCGATCTCTTATCTAACATGAATAGCAAGTAACAATATAAACTGAACAAAAGTACAATTGATCAAGTCATACTTATGTTTAATTTATACTCTTAAATGCTTAAAACAGCCTGAACTAGCTATACTTGAATATAAAGTATTCATGAGAGAAATCATATAGAATTAAAGCAAAAAGACAGTGGATTTCAAAATAGCTACCTAGGCATAAAGCAATCATCTAAAAATATGCAAATACAATCTCAAAATTAGAAACAATTGTAAGTTCAAAAGAGTTAATTTGTAACAGTTGGAAAATATCTATATATAACAGTTATCTAAGGTGGAAACAAAGAAATCAAATAGTTCAACTTGTAGTTGCTTGAAACTTTAATGCTTGTGATTGCTTGAAACTTTGAAATTATTTCAAGTATTTTTTAACGCTATTGTTTTACATGTTTAAATAGAAATATTGATAGTAATAAATAATAACTAAAAGCTTAAAATAAGTTTGTACCTCTATAGTTACAGTTACAATAGAAGAACACAACTTGTAACTGTTTAAATTTTCATCACACAAAAGTAAACAGTTATTTGTCCAAAGATGTTAATTTATTACAATTAGAAAGCATTTTGTAAGATTGAAACAAAGAATTCAAACTTTACTACTGTTAAATTGCTTGAAACTGTGAAAATAATTTAACTGTTTTATAACATTATTGCTTCATAAGTTTCAATAGAAATATTGATACTAAGAAGTCATAACTCCGAACTTAAAAATAAGTTTCTACCTAAGTAGTTACAGTTACAACAAGAAGAAAAAAACATGTAACTGATTGAAATTTCAACAGAAAAAAGTAAAGAGTTGTTTATCAAAAGATGTTGATAAAACACATATGTTCAACAGACAAAATTATTTGTTTAAAGAAGTTGATCGTATATCATCTAAAGCTTGCAACATGTACTAGCTCATTGATGTTTTCATATTAATTCATAATAATTCATGCATTGTAAAAAAAGAACAAGAAAAAATTGTCAACAAAAAAAAATATACTGTTAACTAGATGTACTTACAACACAAGGTTTTCTAGAGAAATGATTCAAATGAAAAATTAATATTCTTCTAAAATCTTATTTGATTGTTTACGTCACAAATAAAAACATAACTTAGTTTATGCGCGGTCATATAAGCCCGCCTAATGTTTATGCAAATTTTCCCTTTGTTAGAAACTTCAAAACTTATACCTTTTGATAGCTGAATTTTTTTTGATCTTTTATGTAAATTTTATTTTACTAGTCTAAGCATTGTTTTTAAATTTACAGTGTTTTATTTTAAAAACAAATAATGCCACCATAAAACTTTCTTTAAATTGTGCACAACTTTTATTTGTAATAATAAAAGTATAATTCTTGTTTAAACTTTTTTTTAACTCAAAGTGAATAAAACCATTTTGAGTTGTTATGGTGTTTTTTTTTCGGTTTTCTTTTAACAGTTGATTCTAAAACTACAAATATATCAAACCAAATCTGAGGCTGCTATTTGATATTAATAATCCTTAACTAGAATTTTAAATTGAATTGTCTTTTTTGATATATATTCAAACTTGAAAACTTAAGTACTGACATCAAAGCGCCCAAAAAATCTGAATCCAATGGATTTGGTTTTGTATATTGTGATTATAAAGTACGAGAGAGGCAGATATAAGCAGGCCAAAAAAAGGACTGAAACCAATAAGTCAGGGCTTAAAAATTCAGACCTTGTTACAAAACACTTTTAGTATAAACTATTTTTTCTTTGGACATTAACCTTAACCTTAAAAGCTTTAAGTATTTTGGCAATTTAGAACAATTAAAAAAGCATAAGCTTAAGATTTCAGGAAAAATAATGTTTTACCAAAAGTTTTTTTCAAAAAAAGAGACAATTACCGCTCACGCGGTACAAAGCTATTTGTTAAAAGGTATGTACTTAATCCGTAAACATATCAAAAATGTGATTTTTTTTTGTCGATTTTTCATATTGTTGCAATTATAGAGAAAATAATTAAAAATTTATAACTTAAAACACTTGTTCATTCACATTTTTTTAAAAATTGACTAACTTGATAACTTTTGTTTTAAATGTCATAACATATATCATGAAAAATTTGTTCACTCAATAAACTTAAATATGTTTTAGCTTTGACAATTGATGAAATAAGAACTGAAACAGTTATAAGCAATTTCGGAAAAAATTGTTTGTCATATAAATAAAAACTAGTGATGTGAATGATAACAAAAGGGTAAGTAAACATACAGTATTTTTAATGTATTTTATATGCACATCATTTTTTAAAACAAGTGTTTTTTAAACCCATAAAGGTGTTTATAAATCAAGAAACTTATTTTATGATGTATTTTAACTATATTTTATCTTCTTTTTTAAATTATTAGGCTGTTTTAAAGTATATAAAGTCTAGCACGGGACTTGAACCCCTGATCGTTAAATTAAAAGTCCAACGCTCTACCGACTGAGCTACTCATGCTCACGATGGGGTATACTTAATTGTGTTTAAAAAGCTATCTCCGGCTCTTATGACGTAATAATAGTACAAATTTATGGAACACATGCAAAATCCACCCGCGATCAAAATCCACCCAGTCAAATTCGGGAACCGCTTAGCAATCGAAAGTAAGGGTTAGGGGTAACAGTGATAGTCAAAAACTAATAAAAAAATTGATGAAAAAAAGCAAAAAGTATATAAAATAAAATAATAAATACAGGAAATAAAATTAAAAATTGGGTGGATTTTAAACGAGGGTGGATTTTGATAGTATACCTAATTTATTATAAATAGAACATTTAAAAGTGCTATATAATTTATATTTTACTTTAGCTTCAGCTTTTAAATATTATCAAACTTCTTATTTTGGTTGTTTTTTAACACTAAAATGAGTTAAAAAACTAAAAGTAGCATATATATATAATTTGTATAAAGTTGTATAAAAATTGAAAAAACTATGCTTTTACATAATTATTATCAATTAAAAAACTTTTGATCTATTATTATCTAATAGAAAAAAACGATAACTTGTTGAAATATTTTAGACAAATATTACACATCATTAATAAAGGCATCTGTAAGAATAACATAGATTATCGACACAAATTACACCGACTTATATTATCTAAAATTAATAAAACACAAAATTTCTCACCTGTTAGTGTTTCTATTTTCTTTTTAAATTTTTAGAGTTTGCCCACTATTTTCTTATTGTTCTTTTTCAAAACTCTTTTTATATCTACTTTGAAGTTTTGCTGTGAATAAAGTTAGCTGTTCAAAAAATTGATGGGAATTCTAAATAGCAAATACATAGATGTGTTTAAAATATTTTTTTAACCAATAAATGTAATTATACTAACAAGAAGTTTGTTTTGACATGTATATACAAATTACATTTTCTCCTTGTTAAAAAAATTCAAATCTTTTTTTAAACCTTAAAAGCAGCCTGAAAAAACTTGAAACCCTGATCAATGTGTAAAAAATGATTAAACTTCAGCTTTTAAAGATTAAACTTTTTTATTAAGTTTTTATTAAACATGAAATGAAGTTTAACAAACTAAAAGTGGTACATATATATTGCTAGTTGTTGCATAAAAACTATATTAACATAAATATAAGCAATTCAAAAACTTTAGAATCAATGTTACCTACTAGACAAAAAAAAAAAGTATTTTTCAATAGTTCACAAAATTATCATAAATCGTTTATAAAAGCGTTTCTATCAATATCTTAGATGAACATTATATGACACAAACATCAACAATTAACTTTGTCTAAAATTAAAAAAGATGGCGCTGTTAGCTTCACTGTTTTGAGGTGCAATTTCCTGACGTTGAACTTTGATTGCAACAGGCAAATCAAATTGTTTCAATTTTTCTCATCCGTCAGGCAATCGCACCACAAAACAGCTACTGGACCGCACCGCTACGGTGAAGCCAGCGCCGTGGTGCGGGTTACCCCCTTTTTGTTTCGTGTGGCGGGGGTTCACCGGGTTTCCCCGGTCATATAGGCCACATTGTCTTTTAAAGAATTATTTTTTTTAAAATCTGAAAAAAATAACGATTTGGCAAATCGTATGGAAAATTACATCAAATTTTTTTTTAATTGTCTCATAGGAGGTCACTACGTTTCGGCGCTTAGTGAAAATTCAAATCACAAGAAAATGACAAATTCAGAAAAGGTGAATAACTTGCAATATATTTTTAAACGTACAGTTAGACTTTATAAATTATTTACATACAAATTAAATTCTTTAGGTTGCATTTGCAGTTAATTAGCTTGAGCATTCAAAAGGCTTCAAGCTATACGGTATTTAGGGCATAAAAATTATGGTTAAATATTACAATAAATAAACAAATAACGTACTTTTTATATTAACGTTAAAACAACATTTTTTTCTATTACTTTTGTGTTTTTCTATTCTCTTTTTTTTTTTTTTGTTTACGTTTGTTTTCAGTTTTTTTTTTTTTGCTTTTATTTTTTGCTTTTTTTATTTTTTTTTTGTTTGCGTTTTTTTTTTCTTTTTTATTTTTGCTTTGTTTTTATTGCTTTTTGTTTGTTATTTTCTTTTATATTGCTTTTTTTTCTTTTTATTAATATCATTTGCTTTTTTAGTTTTTTAATGTTGTTTTATTATAATGGGTTTGATATGTCTTAGTCGATCATCTACTAAAGCACCAATATCATCCACCATACTAAGCCTCCTATAGCTAGATTACAGGTAGTAACAACATTACCCGGCAGTATAGTATACGTAATTAGTTCATTTATTATCTTAAATTTAGTTATGTAGTATTTTTATGCCCTTTAATCTTAGATTAAAAATATGTAACCTAAAGAATTTAAATTGTAAGAAGTAATTTTTTTTATTAAATTAGATCGTTAATATAACAGTAACTTTTTATATTTTTCTATATATCATTTATGCAATTTTGTCATTTTAAGTGGTTTTACAACTCATTATGCTACGAAACGTCTTAACCAACTTAAATCTAATCATATCAAGAAAAAAATAATTTAACTTCTTTGTATTTAAGTTTTGAAATTATAAATGAATTAGAATTTTAGAATTTAAATTTATGAAACCACAAATATATAACGAAAAATATAAAAGAAAACGTAACAAGATTACAAAAACTAAAAGATTAAACTAAAATTGCAAAATGAGTAACACAATTAATTTATAAAATAAACTGAATCTGAATCTAAAACTTAAGCTGAAGAAGCGAAACTGAAGGAAACTTAAATTTATTCACTGTTGTCACGCGAAACATGCCCTGTATCGCAATTTGGATCAAAAATACAATCTCTAAGCGCTGAACCTCTCAAAAAAAAATTCTCAACAGAGTATGAAAAATATACTTGAGAAAAAGTAGTTTTTAAATTTTTAATGTTTTTTAAACTAGAGGACCTAACTGTAACACTTCCATTGATAAAATTGATACGACCTGATGTGTTATCATATTTTTCATCAGACTTTGCAAAATACTTTTTAAGTTTATCAACTTGTAACCATAAACTACCCTCAATTTCATTGTCTTTCTTAAATTCATGGTCAATTTCGTGCTCGAAGTTTTTGAAAAAATAGAATTTGTGATTTTTTTTAAAGTTTTTTTGATCTACCGTAAAGCAATAACTAGTATCTTGGTACAATTCTAATCTAACTCCTTCAGGCCAAGCGTAATTAGTTTCCTCGAAAAGTTCCCTTACCGCAGTTCTTTTTAGATTGTTATTATCGTTATAATCTATTTTTCCCATAGGGAAATTGATTCTAATTTTATTATTTTTATCTCTATAATAAACAAATAACAATTCGCCCTTACCCTTCTTGACGCGATGTAAGATTACCCCCGCGCAGTCTAACCTTTTTACATTGAATTCCCAGTTAATTAAAAAAGAATCTCCCCGCTTGTGTTTAAATTTAACCTTAAATAAGTTATTAGCTAAATGGTGTTTTGCATCGTCGTTTAATTGATCAATAAAAATTTGCTTAGCGTAACGGTCGAAACTTTTGTATTTTTCATCAACTAGACTGTATACTTGTTTTTCGATAATGTTATAAACATTCAAAAAGTCATGCCAATCATCTTTTGAAAATTTTTTATTAATAAAATCTATAAGTTTTTGTTTAAGTTCATTATCGTGTTTATTTTTGAAAGATCTAGATACGTTGTTAACCTGATCTGTTACGAAAAAGGACGTTCCACCCGCTTCTTGTTGTGGTGCTCGATCCCGCTGGAGTTCCGCATGCGTCATTTGAACACCTTGGACAACCTCCTCCTCACCAACTATATTCGTAGTTTTAATGACGTCATCCGGTATAAATTTTGTCCTAGATGGTATTAAATAAACGTTTTTTATATTTATTTTACACAGAAAAGTTTAATATGGGGTTGCCAAAAACAAATTAGTTAAAACTAGGATTGTTTATTGGATTGATTTATTGGACTCCAATTAAATTTGAAATTGTACATATTTAGAGAAATCAAAAACTGTACATTGTTTGATTAAAAAGTATAAAGTTACAACTTAACAATAAATAGCAAAGCCTAGACTTCAATAGGTTCCTTAAGAAAGCCTCAAGCTAAAAACTCAAAAATATCAATCTATTAAAATTGATGAGTTTTTAAAATACTTTCTTTGAAGCTTTCTTAAAAATGGTTAATCTTTATGTTGAAAATTAAAAACTTCAATTGTAAATTAATTAAAATATATGACTATTGCTAGCAAAACAAAAAAAAATCTGATGGATACTTCTCGTTATAAAGCTTTTTAAATCTACAGAGTATTTTAAAAACTATTGTAAAATATGGCATACGTTATTCTAAACAACTAACCTTCTTTGCATGATCAAAGTGATATTATATCTCCAAATAACTTAGTACTTTAATAATACAGAGCTGTTTTGATATAAAAACTATAACTACAGCATCAATAATATAGGTAGAAAAACTACCTTCTACAAAAAAATTAATCTAATAGAGTTTTAATTTTTTTTATTCAAACTTATTTTTAATATGAAATTACATTCAGTTTAATAATTTCAGTTGAAAAAACATTTAACAACACAAGTTTAAATTAGTGATCAAAAATATGAAACTAATATACAATGTTATAAGATAATAAAATCTAAATGTGAACTAAAAACTAAATAAATAGAAAATAAATATGCAGTGTCTAATGAATAATAATTTTAGAAATAATTTCAATGAAATATTTATAGGTTATTAATTAGAAAAATAAAAAAGTACTTTATAAATACAATTATACTTAAACATGAATTTAACTTTTGAAAGATTTTACTGTTCAACCTAATCAATAATTTAGTTACATAAAATTGTCATATAATGTATTGTTTATAAAATAAAAGTGTTTAATAACTACTTTAATTTACTTATTACAAAACTACAGACTGTATATCAGTGTTGTTATAGTGATTCCAACATGACTTCTTTCCAACATGACTTCACTTAAAAAGTTTATAATACTGAACTTTACTTGTATAATCTTCTTTTTTAAAGACGTTTTACTATTTGCTTTTAACCATTGCAGTTATGTAAGTTTGTTAAAATTTTATTTTGAACTTATATTATTTTTAACTATAACATCAAATGCGGATTTAAAAACCTGTTCTAAATCTACAAAATAGTCTATAAGATTTAAAGTGATTTTGGCCTAAAAATTTTATAAAAATATTTTTATTTTTTTTTCTATTAGTAAAACATGAAAATTTTTTTAAACTTAAAAACCACCATGATTTAAAAAAAAATGGTTGTACCTTTTTATTTAAATATTTCAGGAACGTGAAATATTGAAACAGTGAAAATACTTAAATTTTTTTTCAATCAAAACTTAAATCACACCTAGAAAATCTACTTTTCATTACTTAGTTTAAGGTTATAAAATTTTAAACCTTAAGTTTAAGCTTTAACATAACTTTATTTGAATATAAACTAAATACAGAGCATTTATAGTTATATAGTTAATAAATGATTGTTTTAATTCTTATTTGCACAAACTTTTCGATGGTTTCTTAAAAAGGGTACTGAACACTGGCTTAAGTAAAAAAATTTTGAATTTTTTTGAAGTTTAAGAAAGTTTAAGACTTTTAAAAGCATTTGAAATGCCGTAGACAGTTTATTCACCGTAAAGCATTGTCAAAAAAGTAAATAAATTACAACTATTGTTTAATAAATTTAATATTTATTTTTTTATTAATGCTTGTTATTTTTAGTCGCAGTCGTTTAGATAACACAAACTTAATAAACACCAATTCTTTTTGTTATATACCAAAAACAAAAGTGTTTAAAATACTTTTGTCTTCTCCTTTATACTCAGTTAAACAATTAACTTACAATGTAAAAAGTTTTTCTTATAGAACTGCCTGCTATCTTTGTTTGTTTAAAATTTATTTTAGAAATTCAAACGATTTTTCTCTCACTAAATATATAACTTTCTAACTTTTCTGCATCAGTTTATATGAGAAAAAATACATTTGATTTGATTAAATACAAAACAAAATGTATATTTTTAAAAATTACAAAATTTAATCAATTGATTACAGGTATAATCAACAAAAGTAAATTTCAAATTAAAACAGAAAGGTTATAACTAGTTATGTCTATAAGGTAAATGTTTTTTTTTTTACAAAATTTATATTTATTTAAAGGTATTAAACTTGCTTTAAATCTATTCAATTCTAAAATTTTTGATCATTGTCTCATAACACTATAATTAGAGATTTCAAAGTTATAACCATATTTGGAAGTGTTTACTAAACGTTTAACATCACATCTCTTACTGCTACGCTTTTTTTAGTTTTTTATCACTGAACTTTGAAAAAATATATTTTTGCACATGTTCTTTTTATTTTAAATTTTATTTTTGTTTTTAGATGCTTGTCAAATATAGGTCCTTACGCAGTTGCACTTGAAAACACAAAATTAGAACTTTTCTTTTTGTTGTCATTGGTTCATTTATTGATCGTTGAAGTTTCAAGTGACAACTTAATACATGGCCGTGTACCTGATCTAAACTATCATAAGCTTTTGGTAGACTAACTAATGCTGCATATTAATTTTTGCTTGACTTTATCAAAGGAATTTGTTGAACAAACCAATACAAAACTACGATAGTATAATAACCTTAAAAAATGTTAACTGAAATTGTTAAAATATTACATTCAGTAAAAAAATTCAGCTATATGTAACTTTTTAAATTGGTTTTTTTAATTAATAAAATTATATTTTACTAAGTTTAGGTACTGACTTTATAATGTGTAAAATACTTTTGATAGCTTTATACAAAATGAATACTTACCTTCAATACAATTAAATAAAAAAAAGCCTTTTTGTTTTTTAAGTTAAAACATTTCTAACAAAATAATAGTTTTAGAGTAAATATACGTTAACAAAATAACCTGAAACTGTTGCAATCCGAAATTCAAAATGGTTAAGTTTTAGGTACTAAAGATGTTTTTATAACACACTAAAATAAGTGTGAATGAAGACTAACAATTTTCTAACTAATTTTCTGAACTTCAAGCCTTTTCTGCGCGAGTTTTGTAACGCAGTTGTACAAACTGCAATAGTCAAGACAGTTGCTATCTCTTGAGATTGTTTTCATATGCTCACAAGATACGATAAAAACTGCTGACTCTGATGAGAATTCAGAAGAATTAAGAGCATCGTGCCTTACTCGCCAACAACAAGTTGAACCCAAAAGAGAGTGATTGCCTGACGGTTCGCAAATAAAAAACAACATTATAAATGGAATGTTTTATCTTTAACAAAGAGAGTTTGATCAAAAGTCCTTGTCTACAAAAAATAGTAGCGCAAAAATGGTCGTCTGATATTGAAAAGCACTTAACAAATGTGCAAAAAAAAATTAATAGAAATTCAATATAAAATTAAATTTCAACAAAAATAAAATTTAAATGTTTACTTTTGAAAATCATCTGAAAAAATACTAAAAAATAAATTTAGTGGATTAACTAAATGTTTAAGTATGTTTTTTTTTTCAAAAATAAACAGTCAGTTTAATGTAACTTTTTAAATGTACTAAATTACTTAAAGACCAAGGCTATTTTAAAATTTATCTAATAGAACTATGGGATTTTTTATTTAAAATAAACTATATAAAAAATTATCAATAAGTTTCAATGGGGATATTTTTTTGTGTGTTTTAGGAGGTTATTGAAAACTATCTTTTATTTAAGGAAAGTTCCTAGTTATATAGTAATTGGGCTCTAATGACATTGACGTAGTCTAAAATTCAGAAATTATAATTATATATCTTTAAAATTTAGGCTATAAGTATTTAGTGTAAACTTTTTAATATAACAGTTTAATATTTCTTTTGTGTAGTAATACCTACTAAGTATTGATATTAGTGCTTCATAATTAAAATGACTAGCCAAATTATAAACAAGATTTACTGATAAAATACAAAATATAATAAACTTGTAGCATACATTTTTATTTGTTTCTTTCTTATAAGATAATTATCAAAGAAGATGTATAACATTTTTTTACCTTTTCATACTGTTTCTTGTAACAGTTGAACCTAAAACTACTAATATATCAAATATTATTCAATATTAATAAACTTTAACTAGACTTGATATATATTCATACTTTGGAAATTTACTTATAAATTGATTTAAAATTTACTCTAACTTAAAAAAAACACATAACGATTATCATTAATGACTAGAGACATAGCAAACCAATACAAAAAATGTAATACAAAAAATGTAATACAAAAAATAAAAGGTAGAAATGAAACAGTAACTACTGACACCAAAGCGCCCAAAAAACCTGAATCCAATGGATTTGGTTTTGTATATTGTGATTATAAAGTACGAGAGAGGCAGATATAAGCAGGCCAAAAAAAGGACTGAAACCAATAAGTCAGGGCTTAAAAAATTCAGACCTTGTTACAAAACACTTTTAGTATAAACTATTTTTTCTTTGGACATTAACCTTAACCTTAAAAGCTTTAAGTATTTTGGCAATTTAGAACAATTAAAAAAGCATAAGCTTAAGATTTCAGGAAAAATAATGTTTTACCAAAAGTTTTTTATGCGAAGGTATTTTAAGTTAAACTTAATATTTTCTTTTGTTTTCGTAAGTTTTTTTCTTGCATCCTAATTACTTAAAAAGCACATGTTCTTAAAGTTTAAATATGTTTATTTATAATTTTTTCAATAACTTATAGTGTTTTAAAAAGTTAGTGGCTATCTCTATGACTGGAAGGTCAATACTAGATCGTTTGAGCAAATTTTCCAGTTTTAATTTCTTTTTATCATAAGTTGATTGATGTTATGAAAAGAAACTTACGGATCATAAATTTGTGCTTGACGGGCTGGTTAGAACAATTTTTTTTATCAGCTGGAAGATGCCATTTTTGTACGACGGGTAAATTTGCACAAGAAGTCATTTTTGCACGAAGATCATTTTGACGAGCGACTTTTAGACGAGTTGCTGCTGATGCACGCTGTTACTTTTGCGCAACGGGTCGATTTTTCATGAGGGTCACTTTTACACGAATAATTTTTTGCACGGAAAATAAATTTTGCTCGAAGCATAACTTTTGCAAGGATAAGGAACTGCTCGCCCACCAAAAAAAAGGTTTAAAAGTGATAGTAAAAAAGGAGAAAACTTAATTATATAATAGAAAAAATACCAACTAAGGGTAAGGGTGAGAGGTAACAGTGATAGTAAAATATAAGAAAAAAATAAAATTAAAACACATGTAGAAGTGTCAATTAGTGCAAAAAGTGACCCTTCGTGTAAAAGAGACAACACCTGAAAAAGTGACTATGTGCAAAAGTGATCCTTCGTGAAGAAATGTACCTTTGTGCATTTCTGACACCTACCAACTTTTTAAAAGGGAAATTTTAAAGTTAAACGAAAACCTTTAACTTGATATTTATATAACGTATATAGATAATAAATTGCTTCTTTGTAAAGACAAGTTTATTTAAATTATAACGGTTTTAACATTCGTGTTATACTTTAATGAATACTTTATTACTTCAGGTGGGTCACCGACCCAAATGCTACACCTCTGGTATAAATAAATTTAATCTTTTTGAAAAATCATTTAGCAAAGCGGTCTTCTCTACAACATTTAATAGTTGCTGTCACTGATACTTGTTGTAAATACTTTTTAATAAAATACATTTGGTTAATTACAAATACCAAAAAGTATTGGTTAAATACTTTTTATTGGGCGAACAGCATCGTGACGATAAAAGGTTTAAAAATAAAAATTCTCAAACTAACTACAATTGAATTTTATTCATGTACTTTGTAAACATATTAAGAAGAAAACACCAAAGTAAATTGAAAAAATCGTTCTCGTAAGCAGGTTCATGGCAATTAAATTTTAGTTAATAATTAAGTAATGCTCAGTCAGAGTTCAAAAATCTTTACATTTAGGTAAGGTAGGTATATATATCTACTTTACAAATTTTTAAAATTTGTTTTATATTCTTAAACCAAAACTATTGCTCCATAAATAATACGGAATACTTTATAGTAGTACAAAGAAAAGAAAACTATTCATTTGAAATTTCAAGACCATAAAAACCAGTAAGATTTCGAAAGACTAATCTTTGACATATTGGAATTTAAAAAAAAAGAAGTTTTTGTTTATGAATTAGTAAATTTAATCTAATAGTTTAACAACTAAGTTTTAACATTAGACAGTTTTTTAATTGGCTATACAATTAGTTAAGCATGTTATTTTTCAGTTTCAAGAAGAAATTTGGTACAACAGTTTTAATTTAAGCAACCGACTGAACTAAAGATTGTTCTAACAGCATATAAGGATACATGTACACAATAACAACAACGACTTCATGCGAAAATTTATACAAACTAGACAATATATTGTTACATGTACAATACATCATTCCTTGGTTTGACATTAAGAATTAAGAAAATAAAATCAGTAATTTGCATTTATGCGCGAAATTTTGCAAACTGGTATTTTAGACTAAAACTGGTCTAGAGATTTTAAGAAATAAGTAAATAACAATGAAAGGATTGTTTAAAAAGTTAAAACTTACTTACAAATACAATAACGTTAGTTTATAAAAAAAGTTTATTTTTTCTAACTATTTTTATATACTTGCTTACTTGCTGTTTTCTTTAGTATACTTACATTGTTCACTTCAAATATTTTAAAATTTTTACAAAATATAAAATAATCACGTATTTAAATTTACTCCGTTAGCTAGTAAAAAATATTTTTCAAGTTTCAAAACGCCTTGATCGTATCAAAAAAATTCTAAAGTAACCGGTTCAAAATTTCCCGGGTACATGAAAATTTAAATTCGGACAATTCAAATTGTTATAAAAACATTTAAAATACTATATATTAAAATGTAATATGAGTTTAAAGAAAAAAGAAATATATAGATCTTATAAAAATCTAAAGCCAGTTTTTCTTTTAGGAAAAATAGTTAAAAATTTTTAATATATTTTGAAATTACTAAAAATAACTGTGTTTGGACTTTATTCAAGTCATACCTTAAAACATTGATGTTTTGCAAAAAGAAAAATATTGACTTGGACATATTTATAGGACCTACATATGTTTGAAAAATATTCATTAATTTATTAGTTGTAGCCCTTTCAATTTTTTTAGAATTTTAATCATCAGAGTTTGAACTGTCCGAATTTGAATTGTCGTAACCCAAATTTCCCGATCATCGTCAATAAAATGGCAGCTTTGCGCAAGAAAAATATCTTATTTTTGAGTTAAACTCTTCGCTTTTATCTTCTTCGGTCCATTTATCCGCGTCAACGTCGTAACTGAACACCCGTCTGCCGATTTTCTTTTCAAAGAGGAAAATTTTACTCCCCAACGACAGCGCCCCGCAGAATAAACGAGGCGCGGCGATCATTTCCCTCCACGCCCCTCCTCCCTCGGCCCCGTTGTAAACGTCGCAGCCGAGGCCGACGGCAAAAAGCCTGCTCCGCACCGCCACCAGACCGTGGTTACTTTGCTGTCTAGTCATGTGGGGCAAATCTCTCCATTTTTCCGTCGTGACGTCATAACTCTCGGCGGAGGACAGCTCAAAGTAGTCGCACCTCCCCCCGCACGCCACCACTTTTTCTTGGAAGACGGCGCACGCCGCGTCGTATCTTTCAACCCTCATCTCCCCTGCTTTCGTGAACCTGCCGCTCCTGGTGTCCAATTTCAGGCAGGAGGCGATCGAGTTGCCGTCGCTACCTCCGACGAGGATAATTTTGTCACCGTACGCGCACACGCAAAACTGTCGCCGATACTTGCCCATGACGGCCACCCGAGTCCAACGCTGGGTGGCCCAGGAGTACTTTTCGACGACGACCTTCGCCTTTCTTCTGACAAGGATTCCCGCAAACACGTACAAGTCGCCTTTCAAGCAGATACCCGTCGCTTCGAGCATTTGTTCGTTGTTCATAGGCGGCAGGGCTCGGACCAGGTTCAAGCCGGGCACGCTGTACTGTTTTACATTTTCTATTGGGCTGCGTCCGTAGTGCCAATACCACCCCCCGCACACGAGCACGCCGAACGAGGTTTGGCTGCAATACCGGCTTTCGCAATTGAGCTTGCAGCTTTTGTAAGCTTCATTCAGCAAATCGTACATTTCGCTGTTTTCAAAAAGAGAGCCGCATTCGGACAGCAAGCTGTCTTTGTCGGACAGCAAGCAAAGTCGAACTTTCTGCAGCAACTTTGCACCGAACTTGCTGCGTTCTGCAATGTTGTGATTCAGCCATTTTGTTGCCGCTTCCAACACTTCGCGCTCGGTTGTGACGTAAAGTTCCGAGCTGGCCAGTATTTTCAGGACAAGGGCGAAATCCAGCTCCAAAAGGCTTTCGGTTTCGGCTATGATCGCGAAACAGCGCTCTACATAACTCTGTGTCGCTTTCAAAAGGCCTGATAAATTGAAAAGCGATGCAAGCTGGTGAAAGGTCAAGGCGTTGCAAATTTTAAGCTTCTTAGTAGAATAACTTCTGTCAGTTTTACTCGCCAAACTTTTGTTCAAAGAAATTTTGCTTAACTTTGTCGCCGCAACCAGGTCATCGTCGTCTGCTGCTGCAAGTGAACCTGGAAAATTGATTTTAAGTAAGTACACTTGTGTGTTTTTGTTCTTTGTCATGAAAATCTGTAACAACTAAACGAAACAAGCGTTCGGATAAATATTAAACATAAAATTTCCTGTCGTGTTTGAAAACACTTAACTGCAACAGTATATTAATTTATCTGAAAAGTTTCTACATAGCTATGTATTGACTTAAGATAAGAAAAAATATATAATACACTAAACATGTGTTAACCTCGTTCAATCGAGCCATTAAACCTCCGTAAACTTTGAAATTTTTTTACAGCCGAACGCTTGCTCACTTCTACGTAATCTTCTGTTTTGTTGAATTCAATTAAAAGATCATCTCCAAAATTTTCTGTCCTCTGAAGACCGGTTTTTTGCTGGTTGTTTTTATCGGCAAAAATTACACAATTTTCCAGTGAGTTTTTTTTCATGTTTTAATTAGTCTTTAAACAGTAAATAAAATTTAATAATTGTGATTTATAACTAATTAGCTGCGCAAAGTAAATTAAAAAAAAAACTGTGTACTGTTTGTACACATAATTACTTCAAATAAACTATGTGCCCACTAGAATATACAAAAAATTAATCATTTTTAAAAGCTATTATACATAGTTAATGTGTTTGAACTGTTGTAACTTATCTTACAATAAACACTTTCTAGTTAACAAAACAACTCTTTTTTTTTAATTGCCTTAGTTTATGTGCACAGTAAAATAATTTTAATGGACACTAGTGTGCACAGGTACATGCAGTGAAGGTCTATGGACTATACCACAAAAAATATTATCTTTAATTAAAAAACTGGAAGAAAATTAATAAACAGAATCAGATTGCTTCAACAAAGTATAATAAAAATATTTATACATTTACTGTAAGAAACATTTCCGTAAATTAGAATGAACTTTCAAGTGTTTTTAAAGAACAAATTACAAACCTTCAAAACTCAGAAAAAAAACATTATTAATTTAGAAGAGTTTAGCTGATCTAAAAAGTACGATAAGTTCTTTTGGTGGAATTAAAAATACATTTAGTTTTATAAAGTTTATAAAAGTTCTCAAAAACACATCCCATTCGTAAAATGTAAAAATGTTCTAAAACAAACAATTTAAAAAATAAAAGAGTTCTTCGAAGTTAAAGTTAAGTTAAGATTTTTCATAAGCTTAGGTTTATACTAGGCTGAAAAATAAAGTTACACATGTTTACTTTTTTAATCACCTGAATTTTATAAACCAAATTGGTTAAACACATTAATTTTTACTTATATAATCAAGACTTATAAACTAATTGTAAGGCTACATCTGATACTTTTTGAAATATAAAACCAATATTAGAGTTATGGATCACAGTTAACAAAGTTAGTTATGGAATATGTACTACCACCGCTGTTTTACTGAAAAACACTATGTGTAAGATGTATCTATGTTTGCGGTCTTCTAATATTAAAAACCTGTTAGAAATTATTAAGTGTTATTTCAAATTAACTTACACGTATTGTGTAAATAAAATCATCTAAAGACAATGAAACCAGTGAGTATGTCAAGATTGTAGTTAAAAACAATGTATATATGAAATTTAATTCACAAGTTTATATCATTTAACCTTCATCAAATAAAAATAAAAGGCATAAAAATTTGGGAAACGTTTAAAATCCACCCATAATCAAAATCCACTCAGTCAAATTCGAGAACCGCTTACCGATCGAGGGTAGGATTAGGGGTTAGAGTTAGAGTGGAAAATAATTAAAAAATACATTTAAAAAATCCAAAATAATTATAAATAAGTTAACAAATAAAGAAAATATTTAATAAAACCAGGTGGATTTAGATCCAATAGATTTTGATAGTATACCAAAAATTTATGATCTAAAAAAGAAATAGATAGTTTACAAAACAAAAAAAGAACAATTTTCTACTGTATAACATATAATAAAAAGATACAAAAGAAGATTAAGTAATAGTTAGTTATTGCTGTAATTTTTTTTTTACTATAAATGTAATATTAATTAATAATACATTTAAAAAAGACAACTTTTGTTGTATAAAAGTAATGCAACCTAAAATAATGGGAACAGGTAAAAATTGCACGAGGGCACAAAATTACACGAAGATACCTCTGCACGAGGGGACAAAATTACACAAGACAATTTACCACTAAAGGTCAAATTTGCACGAGTTACAATTTTGCACGGAGGGTCATTTAGTATAAAACAAACAGAATAAAAAAAAGATAAATTAATAAAAAAACTAAAAGAAAAAGTTACTGAACGAGGGTAAGGGTTAGGAATAACAGTGATAACAAAAATAAAAGCAAAAATATTATTAATAAAAATTTTATAAAAAATTAATTAGTAAATAAATAAAAACTAGTTAAAAAAAGCTACCAAGGGAAAGGGTTAGGGGTAACAGTGATGGTAAATTATTTAAATAATAAATTAATACGAAAATTAATAAAAAAATTAACTATTATAAATAAGCTACTGACGGAGGGTAAGGGTTAGGGGTAATAAAGGTAGAAAATATAAAAAAACTAAATAAAATAAAAAATAAAATTTATAAAAAGTTAAAAAAAACAAAATAAATTTAACCCGTGCAAAAGTGCAAGGTTGCCACTCGCTTTTTAAAAAAAAAATTTCCAGGTTTTCTAAATTTCTACAAGGTTTTTCAGATTTTCTTTAAGGTTTTTGAAAGCACTACTTTTTTTGATAATGTTTAGTAGTAGGTTATAGTTTAGTTAAAAAAGAGTTACTGTAAGTATTGCAATTTATTTTATTATCTTGGAACCTGTACTAAATTCGTTTATGATGGTTCTTTAAAAGACGTTATGTTGGTTTAATACAAACAGCTAAAAGTCTACTTAATTCTTTTCTTAGTTCGAACGTGTTATCTTTTATTAATTCTTGATAAGCTATTTTATTAAATAATTGTTTAATATTTTAAAACTTGTAATAAATAGTTAAAATATTACATTTTTATAACAAGAACTAAGTCATAGAAGTAAGTCCTATAACTGATTAAGATTGTAACTAATCTAAATAGCTTTCAAGGTTTTTTTACTTTTTGAAAAATTTTAAGAAAAATATTTAATTGTCAGAATTATTCGAAATTCATCTGGTGCTAAAATAAAAAAAATGACAACATACAAAATGTGCATTGTTTACTTTACTAAATTTAAAAAAAAGATTGGAGAGTTTTGTGTTCACCTCATATTTTTCTGTAGAAAAATTGTAGCATTTTCGTAATAAGTACAAAGTAATGTTTTTATTTCTTTTTTAATGACTTCCATTCACTAACAATATCAGCAAAAAGGTAATGATAAAATATTATTGTTTCGAAAACAACAAAGTAAGCTAAAACTACAGATTTATAAGCCATAAAAACTATAAGTATTTAAGTTTTATATATTTTATATTAGAAAAAAGTACAATTTTACAGATAAAATTCGCACATTTTGTGTGACTATGACATTATAATATATAACAGGGTTGTCCTTTACATAGAAACCTGAAAAACCTGTAATTTGACAGTTTAGGCAAAAACAACTGAAAAAACCTGGAAATTGATATATCTTGAAAATAAAAATCCTAGAATTTTCAAATCTAGGTTTTTTCAGTTGTTTTTGCCTAAACTGTCAAATTACAGGTTTTTCAGGTTTCTATGTAAAGTGACAACCCTGTTATATATTATAATGTCATAGTCACACAAAATGTGCGAATTTTATCTGTAAAATGGCACTTTTTTCTAATATAAAAAGCAAATTCATTTGCTGTGTTTACTTTTAGTTTCTTTGATTTTGAATATCAACTTTGTTGATTTAATCAAATAGAAAAACATTACTAAAGCAATCACATTACTCTAAGTTGATTGCAATTTATCAGAAATGCAGGTTTACTAAATTTGGTTGTTTTGTCGCATCTATTTTGCAAAGCCTCCCATGTATTCGAATGCAATGAAATACATGCAAGCAACCAGCATGAGTAAGTCGTCAAACTACTGGTTGACTGTCAAGTCACGCAACTTAATGCACTTTTTTAATCTACTCACATTTACTCACTTTACTCACAAATTTCTAAAAATCCTTTTTTTAATTACTCACTTTACTCATTAATTTCTCAAACTCCAGGTCTTTTTGCCTGAACTGTCAAATTCCAGGTTTCCAGGTAAATGGCATCCCTGAAAAGTGTCTTAGTGTAAAAGTATCTTCATTTAACTTTGTGCCCTCGTCCAATTTTGTACGCTCGTGCAGATTTGACAGCTACCAAAAATAGTATATTACTTTGTATATATATATATTTGAACGTACATAGTGGAGTAAAATAAATAGTTATTACAAAATAAAATTTAATGTTAATGCAAAAAACTAAACATTTGAAAAAAAAAATTTAAAGAATTAAACTTTTAATACTCTTGAAGTCAGGGACTCCAAAACTTTTTTTTCAAAAGACCCATTTTTAGAAATTAAAAAAGCTATAGCTCCCTCCAACTAGATACTTGAAAAATTACCATTCAATTAACCCTAGAATTTTTTTGTATTTATCTCCATAATCAACTATAAAATATTTAGTGTAAGTTTCAAACTTTGAAAAATATTTTTTCATAAGGTCCCCATATGGCCTTTTTAGTACTCATGGCCACCTAAATTTCTGTCACGGCAAGCTTTAGGTGGCCATGGAGGTCAACTTTAGGAAATGCTGCTTTAAGTAACTAACTGTCTTAATTAATAATGAAATAAACATATCAACTCTTTTCAATTTTATTACTTAGTTTTTATCCTCAAAGTAAACAAAATGAATAACTCTAACTATTAATTTACTTTTTTTTCATAATTGTAATAACTTCAATCATAAATGAGTTAATCAATACTTAAACTTAACCTTTTAATTCTTTTATAACAATCTAAAAAACTATGTTGCACTAAACTATAAAACTATCATATATGTCAAAAAAAAATTGTTTTATAATAAATACAGTTTCAAATAGTAGTACTGTTATTAGCTCTTTTAAAGATAAAAAGCTATGCAGTAAAATTATCACTTTAAATAACATTTTAAGTTATGAAATGAAAAACTATGTGGTTTTACTCTTATTTCAAACAAATTACAAGCTGGTTGCTAAAAAGCAGTTCATGTAAAATTTAAAACAATTCTTTTATATTATAAAATAAATGAACAAAGTTTCTACTTTGAGTTTGAAAACCAAGAAGCCAAATTGATGTTAGAGTTAGATATTGACAAGTTTTACTAAAATGGCTGTTTACTAAAATATAATTTTCAAATTTATAAAGAATATTATGTACAAGTAAAAAATTAGTTTAATAGCAGACAAAAAAGTTAAATAGTTTTTAAAACATGAATAAATGTATAGGAAAAGAAGATTTTTTAGTAAAACAATACTTTGATTAAAAATAAGTAATAAACTTTCTAAATATAAAAGATTTATGTAGAGCATACATTTTTGTGAAAACAAAGCATCAAATTTCTATATACTTTAAGTTAATACTAATAATCTACTAATAAACCATAAGAAAATAAATTAACACGTTTTGCTTAATAATTTAGCAATTTTATAATAAAATGATTACATAAATCTTGGTATTAGCATTGTATAAAACTATTTGAGCTATCAGAATTTTGTATATTTTCTTTCAAACAAAATTATAATTTTTAAACAGTTAAAAAACCTAAGAAAAACTACAATTAAAAAAACAACTTAGTTGAAAAATAATTTATTTGAAAAAAAGATTAAATTGGTATTGTTGTAAGTTTTTGAGTTCTCTTTTGTAGCCTAACTTAATTTCAGTAGTTTATTTCAAAGCAAAACGGTCTCACTCTCATTATAATTTATCTAAACGATTTTAAGATATCTCTTTTAAGAAATCACTCTTAAATATAAATTAAAAAAAAACTGGTTGATGTAACCAGAGAAAGCAACTTGCTTTTATTCATATAAAATGGACAGCACATAGATAATAGATAACTTTACTTTTAGTTTATTTTTTTTAGCTGCACTTTTCATTGCTGTTTTGTATGTTTTAAAATTATGCTATTGATGCAGTTGTGTTTTTCAGACATTATTCAACCTTTATTAACCTTAATCAAGATTCACACAACCCAGTTGCCACTGTAGCGTATAGTCAAAGCTACTTGAGCATGAAGTTTTAAGTTATAACAAACAAAAGTTATATAAAGTATTCTGAAATGTTTTAACATTCTTGTTCTTCTGCTAAACAACATTCTTTTCTTTACAAAATTGTTGAAAAAAAACCAATAATGTTCTTAAAATTCTAGATGAATTTTTACACTATTTAAGTAAAATAATTTACAGAAGATAAACGTTATTTTAGTTTTCGATTATTTAAAACTTTAAGTGACATGTTATCTATTACATTTTGTTTTCAAATGTTACAAATGAAGAAATTGTTAGTAAACTTTAGTAATTTTAGTAAAATGAAAAAAAAAATAGTGTGGCTTTTTAATGATGTGTATCAATTTTTTTTTGTGTTAAAATATACAATGCAAAACATTGGTACAAAAATTTTACAGCTAGTTCAAAAACTCAACACTACGTTAGTAAAACTTATAGCTTTTTGCACTTTAAAAGTTAAATATAATGTTTTTTAATTTGAAAAACTAAAAAGCATAAGACTTTTCCTTGCAAAATTATAGGTATTTGATATGTATTTTTATAAAAAGTAAACTTCAAAAGTATACAATGCTTAAATAGCTAAAATAAAATAGAGAGCTAGATGGCTTAAGCTTTGTATTCTTTAATTTAAATTAAAAAACTTTATTTATTGGTAAGGAAATACTTCTAAATAAACTATCTTAATAACTTAAAAATAATTTTTAAACTGAATTCAAGTAAAAATATTCTATAACTTTCTAATTGAAGTCACTTTAATGTAGTAACTAAAACTTATCAAAAGAATAAAGCTAACTTTGACAACATTTATTCTAATTGGTCATTTTCAAAGTTTAAAAAAAAATACTGAAGCTGATTTTTTAAAACTGTTTAAAACTTTTTTGTTAAACTTTTACGAATTTATTTTTGTCTTTAACTTTTTGATTTGTATGAATGTTTTTTTTTTCATCAGTTGATTTTATTACTATATAAAAATTCATGAACATTGTATATTTTGTCATAGCATTTATAATGATTTTTTGTTAATATCACTAGTTTAATAAACATATTTAAAACGTGTTCTACTAACTATAACCTACTTTACACATATTTTTGTTCTACTTTATACTTTCTTATACATATTTTATAAAAAAACAATTAGTATCTTTATTCAACAAAGCTACTAGAAAGCAGATTTTGAAACTACAATATAGTTATTTTTAATGTATACAATACTGAGTAAAACTAATGTTTACTATTCAATCGTAAAACTTAAGTTTTAGCTAATAAATTATTAAAGTTTAAAAAACTTATTCGTAAAATACGAGATTGAAACATATGAAAAATTTTAAAAATTAATAAAGTTTTTAAAGCAATTTCTATTTTCATGCTATTTTACTTACTTAAAATGCGTATTTATTTAATTAGAGTTTAATCTAATTTGATTACGTAAAAAATTTGTTTTCAAATTCCTAAAATATTTGAACTTTGTAATTTTTACCTAAATGAGTATTTTTTTAAATTTAAATAGAAAAGCATGTTTTAAACTTTTCGTTTATTAAAAACGATAGTTTTAGTGTCAAATAACCATACAAGAAAAATGAAATCATTTCCAATACTTTATAACTTAAATTCAAATATAAAGTTTTTGATATAAGTTGATTACGTATCTGACTTGTTTAAATAACACATAATTGTTATATTATTACGTTACATTAATTATTATATTATTACAACTTTTAAGTTGTACCTCAATGAGAAATTTTGTCATATTTAATCTATTAGTACGTTTTAATTTTCTTATTCTACAAACAAGAAAGTATTACACTTTATTTGTTATGATTTACTTTGCTAGAAGTTTTTAAATAAAGTTAGTTTTATAAATGCTTAGAAGTTAGCACATGAAAATCATGTAATTTCACATAAAAGTCGACATATATTTTTTTGACAGGATTAAAATTGCATTTGAAACTTTGAAAATAAAACATAAAATGTTATTTAAATATCACAAAAATTTTATGTTAATGACAGAAAACATTTGTTAAAAAATGTTCATTAACACAAAAACATCAAACAAAAGTTTATTTGAGACTGTAAGCAACCATACATGTTTAATTTAGATCGGATAACAAAATAATAACACAAGCTTTAAAATATAGTTTTGTAACAATAGTGACTTGTTTATATAAGTGTACATTATTTCTACCACTATAACAAATTTTTTTCAAAGAAATTTCAAAAATTATTTAGCTTCTGGTCACATTACTTGAGATTTCCCCTGCTCTGCAAACCTTTAATAAGACATGCATTTACGAGTAGTAATTGACTTTTATTTTAAAGGTTTAACTTTAATGAAATATATTTGTTTATGTAGCAGGAGTCGCATAAGTGTTCAATAACAACCTAATGTTTTTTTTTATTTAGGCCTAATATGCGCTTTTTTTATATACTGCAATACTAAAAGAATGTTGTAAAATTTATTAGTTTCAATTTTTTTTTTTCCTTTTCTTTCTAAAACAGTTTTTATATATTATTCTTTTTCTATGCAATATCTCTATTGAATTTATGTTTATATGTGATCAGATCAAAGTTTGCAAAACAACCCGGTAGCAGTTGGGATTTAGTTTTTAAATTAACAGTTTTATACATTAACAAGTACAGGTAATAAAATATAACCTTGAAAAACACTGGAAAACTTACAAAACACAGTTCACACTTCATTTCATTAAAACCACTCTTGCACTTGTACAAAATGAAAACTTAGTGTACCAAAGAACAAAACATTTGAAGTAGATAAACATTTATATGAACGCAACTATAAAATTTGAAAACTGTTTACTTTTTAAGATAGCTAGTCAAAAAAACTAAAAACAAAAATGGTTTCGAAAATGTGGGGAAACTTGAAAAATCGAATTAAATTTTATAAAACATACATAAATTATGTCATACTTAATAAAATATAATTTCAACAAACGCACAAATAAAAAGCAATTAAAAAATTGCTACAGATATAATCAATTTAGAATTTAATCAATCTATAACTGTTTTGATAATTATATTTTACTTAGTTTTCTTGTAACATAAACGAAACTAAAACTAAGAGCTCTAACCTATTATTTAGAATACTTCTATTAAGATATCAGTTTACAATGGATTTTCACTTTTATAAATGATATAAAAACTATATCGTACTTTGGTAAAACATGCTATTTGGTTTGGTAGCTAAAATGTCATAAGACAGTAAATTCAAATTGGTTGTCTCAACTTATATTTGAGAATATTTTCAAAAGCATTGTTTTGTAAATTACAACAAAATTAATAAACGAAATAAAATTTTTGTGCATTTAAGAAAACAAAACTACATTTTATAAATTTTTAAGTTCCAAATTGTTTTAATTGTTTTTATCTGGTAGGAATTTCGCTTTCTCAATGTTGTTTTTGAATTTTTAAATCAATTTAGCAGGTTCTTTTAAATTTTAATTAAACTTTTTTTTTAGCCATATCAATTAATTATAATTGTTTCTTTAAAAAAAATAATACAAATTAAATACTTAAAGTAGAAGTAATGTAACCAGTAAAATTTAAGTGGTGTAAAATATGTAGAAATTCATCTGATGAACAAAACATATATGTTGTTTTACTGAAACTAGCATTTTAACTTGAATCATCGATGACTAAGAAATTTTTTGTTGTTTTCTTAAAAAGGCTATATGTGTTTGTTGTGTCAAAATAAAAACAAAACAAATATCGTAAAAGTATTATGTTTTGGAATTAAACATAGCTAAACACTAAATAAAAACTCATTTGTTTTCCATAAATTTATTAAGTAGTTTTTAAGTAATACATTTAAAACAAATTATTTAGAATTATAGTATAGAAAGTTGTAAACTATATAAAAACATTCTAAAACAATAACTTATTTTACGTTATTTTCTGGATAAATATAGTTTTAAGTACATAAAAGTATAATATATAAACTTCAACTATAAAATTAAATGCAAACTATCTACCTTTAAAAGTAGGTTAATTGATATTATTAATTTTTGTTTGTAAATAATTTTTATAAATTTTACCACCGTTCACTTACATTAAACAAAATTAAATATTAGATAATTTTCAAATGAGCTGGAAGGGTATAAATATTAAGTAAAAGTTGAATAATTACATTAAACAAAAAAAAAATGCATTATTAATTTAATTAAAATGCTTTTCATCGTAGCACAGTGACATTTATCGTAAAATCAAAATTAAGATTAAAAAAACTAAAAATTAAAACAAGGAAAACCTAAAAGTTAAACTAAAAACAAAACTGAAGAATATTCTATTAACATGCATTTTTTAAACAAAGTATGTGATATAGGTCATATAAATTCAAACTGACCTTTTATATTTAGTTCCTAAGAATTACTTTGCAAATTACAACCTTTACGTAAATTTGAAGCATATTTTTATGCACTGATTGTTAATTCTTAAATTATTTTTAAAAAGTACCACACTTGAATGAAATCTTAAGAAACGAAAATAAAGCTGCACCAACCACTTGTACAAATTATTTTTCCTAATTGTTTCCTTAAATATAACCTCGTCACTAAACGATTTTTTAAGTTGTGTTCCCTGTACAGTAACCTCTTGCTTATTTACGCACATTGTGTCCACAGAAAAAACGCGTAAAGATATGAGAAATCTCAAAGATACGAGAGGTACCAAATATACTTATTATATTGACTGTTTTTAAATATTGCTTCTTGTTAAAAGCAGACTGGGGACTTTCCCACTTTTAACAATTTGTTTGTTTTATTTATAAATATTAAAACAAAAGATAAAACTATACATATAGTAAAAAAAAAGGATTTAAATTTATGCACAATAGTAATACGAGTCGAAAAATTTTACTAATTTATTAATAAGTAGATCTTTTCTTTATCTTTAGTTATATGTGACTTATTTGACATTTATATTCTATTCTACTTAGCAAGTTCAATTTATAATTAAGCATTTGTTTACAATTATAAAATGGTGTTTATTCATATATAAGGCAAGAGTGCTGTATTATTTATTTGTGTTTTAAACTCTCTTTACTCAATATACTTTCGTTATCTAACACAGTCATATTTCTTTCAGAGTTTTAATTATTTAATATCTTATGTCAACAAAATTTCTGATATACTGAGGTATCACTAAATGTTTATCAATTAGTCAAGAAACATAAGTATACAAAGTTCCTTCTAAAGGTATAGAGAGGTGAGTTAGCATTTAAAAATACAATTTGAATTAAACATATTCAATAAACCTAATTTGTGCAGTATAAAAAAAAAAAAATTTGAAGTTTTTAGAATTTTAAAATGCATAACTAAACGAGAGTGTGTAACGTCACGAGTGCGTAAAGATGCGAGATGTTACTGCATTTTGAACTAGAACCGAACAGATAGTTAATATTACTTATTAAAACATTACATATACTTTTAAAATTTTCTTTGTTTTAAATTCAATAATGGTTTTACTATGCAATTATTATTCATTTTAAAATTGAGAAGTTAAAAAAACAAAGTAAGTTTTGTTTTAGTTTAATAAAAGTGTACTGCATTTATTAATAAGTTAATATTTTAGTACGCTTTTTTTTTTTTGGAAAAATTAATTTTATGACTGGATTTTTTCTAGCGCACATGTACACTGCAAGTTTTCAAAATTATAAATACTTTTAGTTAAACTGTTCTAATTATAGATTTGAGTATTTGCTAACAAATTATCCTAGGGAAACAAGTTCACTGATTACAATTAAAAACAAATTATACAGTAATCTTCCTTTATTGTACCAACATATGTTTCTGTGTGTTAACGAATTATTATATAGTTTTATAATAGTCAGATTTAGCATAAAGTATTTTACCTATTATTAACTATTATCCTCAAAAAATATGTAGAATTATTTTATCTTAATTTTGATGAACACTTTAGCTTCTGTGCTTTCATTACAGTTTTTATTTTTTTACAGAACCCAGTTGAAGTTTGTTGATTTTTAACACAGAGAAACATATGTTTGTACAATAAAAGAAAATAACTGTATCACTTTTTTTTATTTATGATTTTAGTATACAAATTTAATATATTGTGCAGTTTTTAAACAGCTAAATAAATTAAAAAAACTAAGTATAAAATTATAGAGATTCTATTGAATCACCAAAGTAAAGGAATTAACCAGCAAAAATGAAAGTTTTGTTTTTGTATAATAAAATGAATACTTTGTTTTATAAAACATTTTTTTTTGCGTTAACTTTTTGTTTGTCACTCAAACTGTTGTATTAAAAGTTGTTTTACTTTAAATAAAAAAAACAAATTACTTACGTGCTATCTTTTATTGTTTTTCTAACACAAAACTATGTCATATAAAACACAACAACTAAATACTAAAATTAATTAATTTAAGAACTTTTTAATATCTATTTATTTGATATAAATAATTTTTCTTTTCACTTTGATCATAACTATGTACATTCAAGAGCTTGCGAAAAATTGTAACTTTTAAATTTATTCTTTTTTAATGTTTTTTTTTTTATATTCAACAAAATTGAAAATAAATTATTTTAATTTGTAAAGATTGAGTCTGAAATTTTTAAATAGAACTTCTTTATTGTACACTAGTTAGTTATAACTGTAAACAAAACATAAATTATTTTAGTTAATATGTTTGATTTAATAATATGTTATCGATTCATACCGTTTAAGATTTATAGTAAATTTCAATTAAAAAAAAACATTCATATTCGTTGGTGCAGAATGTAAGCAGCAATCTTTACTAATAAAATAAATTTTAAAACTATATATTTAGCTGATTATTTTAATTGCAGCATGTGATTTGTTTAATTAAGTTAATTCTTATCTACGTCAACTGTTTTTTTATTTTTTATAAATTGCCAATTAAATCAAGTTGTCGAAGCTACTGTTTTATTTATTTTACTGTTTTATAAACACAAAACTGTATGTTTTGCTATTAAATTAAAGTTAAGACAGACTAATATTGCTTTTAAATTATATTTTTAAAAGTATTTTTTTGTTAAATAAAGCCATAAAGTGTAGAAGTCTTATTAGTTTTAATATTACTTAAACAATGTTTATTCTTTCAAAACTTTATTACGCAAACTTTAAAGACCTCGCCAGTGCTTAACAAAAAAGTCTTAATATATATATAATAGTTATGGAAAACAGTATTTAAACAATTAGATAGAAACAAATTTTTACTGAAAAAAAAATTAAATTTCATTTCAAGGTTAAGGCTAAATTTTTAGTAAAGTTTATTTATAGTGATCAAAACCAAAGTGAAAACAAACAAAAAATATGTAAAATACTTTACTTTACTTTCTAAATTTTAATTATTTTATATATTTATATACTGATTTTTGCTTTTTTATTTATAAAAAATAGTTTTAAAGTATTTTATTACAATTATTACAAAAATAATAACGGAAAAAGAAAAAATTTAAAGATAAAAAACAATATAAACGTTTGTTAACTTTAATGGTATAGTAGTAAAAGAATAAAACAAGCTCTTAATATTTTTCAAAAACTTTTAGACAAACTCTTTATTGTTTTTATGTTTTTATTTTTGTTACTAACTTTGGTTCTCTTTCTTTTATTATTGCTTTAACTAAAATGTCTAGCAAAAAATAAAGATAGTCTTATTACATTGACTTGTTACACACTTTTACTAAAACCAATAAAAAAAATCATAAAATTACGAAACTTTAAAGCAATCTAAAGATGAACGTTAGCTTTTTATAAAAAAGTATCTAACAACATTATTTTACACTTTAGATATTTAAAATACATTCAAGTTTTAATTGAAACTTTTAGGTACAAACAAAAGCCGGGTTTGTTTATGCAATCAAAAAAAAAATCAAAAATTGTTTAAAATAGTGAAAAAACTGTTGAAATATCATTAACAATTTGTTTAGTAGTAGTAACTACTTTTTTTATTGAATTAAAGCTTTAAAACCAAATAAATTATAAAATAAATTTTACAACTTATTTACTTACGTAAAAATAAAATGAGAAAAAAATTTGAACATTAGAACAATAATATTTTAACTCAAACATTTTGATTACCTTTAGTTTTAGCTGCTTAGTTTTTTAATAAAACTATTAAAAGTATGTATGAGAATATCGGTTTTTGATTAAATTACTTGTCATTTTACGTAGTAATTCATTACCTTGAGGGGTTTCAATCATCTTGTAGCAAATTTAAGAGAAAACAGATATACGTTTTTCGTTAAGTATAATTTAATATATTTAATATATTAGAATATGTTTAATTTTTATTAAAATTTTTTAAACTTAAATAAGTTTTCAAACACAATAATTTACTTTCAATTATAAAAAAAACTAAATTAATAAAAAATTAATAAATATATTAATAAAATCATTAAAAACCTTATTAACTCAAAGTTAATTACATTAATACGTGCTTATTATTCTTTTATATAAAATATTAAAGTTTCAATATGTTTTTTCTTTAGTTATTTCAAGTTATTATTTTTGTGCAAAATTGACCCTCTGTGCAAAATTGACCTTCCGTGCAAAATTGTAACTCGTGCAAAATTGAGCTTCCGTGCAAAATAGTCTTCGTGCAATTTCGTCCCCTCGTGCATTGTGCCCGCGTGCAAACTAGTCTTCGTGCAAAAGTATCTTCGTGCAATTTTGTACAGTCGTGCAGTTTTGTTCTCGTGTAATTTAGTCCCCACGTGCAATTTAGTAACTTCGTGCAATTTTGTCTTCGCACAATTTAGACCCGTTCCCATTTTTTATAAGTTTCCATTCATTACGTTCGACTTATTTTTTTACAAGATAATTATAAGGTACTTTTCGGTTTTAAGTACCATTAGTATAAATTTTGTTAAGTATTTGTATAAATAAATATATATAAATATATATATTACATATTAAATATTATAAACAGTATATTTAAATATTTTATTAACGCTTTCATAGCATATTGTTAGGCATTTTAAAGAGATATACAGCTACCTGAAACTATAAAAAGTTGTTTGTTAAAAGTTCAATTTGGGTTAACTTTTACTTAATCTTAAATGCGTACCATTTTTAGAAAAGCAAATAAATAATTACAAAGAAATAAAAGTTCACGGGCGACTTATGCCTTCCAAAGGTAGTTTTTTTTTTCTGAATTTAACGTTTCAAAAAATTCGAACACAACTGATTTTGCCTTTAGGTTAAAAACAACTTTACAAAAACATTTTTAGCGCTTGAAAAACTTTTAAAAGAAGTTATTTTCTCCAGGGTTTGTTTTTTTCAATTTGAACTTAAAGTTTTTTTTATAATGAATCTAAATCTTTTAAAACAGCTTAGACTCTAAGTATTATACAGTAAAGCTTTAATTTATCTAGTTAATGCTTTCGTATGTTTATTGAACAAAAAAAACGAGTTTAAAATTTTTTTCTAGAAATTTCATATTTCATGTACAAACTTTCATATTGTTTCTTTTTTGTAATTAGGGCCAGTATAATTTAGCATAAAACATTTTAGAATTTCACCAAAAATTTAAAAACGTGAATTTTTGTTTTAATCTTAATATTCGAAGGTCTATATTAAATACCTACTATGTTAAATAAAAAATATCAATAAATCTAAATAGATTATTATCTAGTTTACACATTTATTAGCATGTTTTAAAGTTAAATTATGATCAATTCTAAAAACTTGTCAAAACTTAGAAAGCGCAAGAAACTTTTGTAAAAAAAATTTACCTAAATAACTTTATACTTGCAAATAACTTCAAGTTGGTACGTTGACCGGTAAGCTGTTATTTTGAGATAAAAGTTTAAATGGTTTCACCAGATTGCCAGAAATGAACGCAGAGTTTAAAAGCAAAAATAATAACATCAACTATTTTTACGGTTTTTGCCCCGGATAACACATGCTCGGGGGTTTTAGCTTAAAGATTTTCCCACACTTTGTGGTCTTTAAAACTAAGGCTTTAACTTTGTGAGCGTTCTCAAAATAACGTGCTACCATTTTTTTTTCAAAAGAGACTATTTTCTGTTTATTATAGGCTAACTAAGAGCTGATTATTTAATTATTTTTATTATAGCTAATTATATATTTCTTCTTTTAAGCGATTGTATTTTGTTAACATTAGCTAACTAAGAGCTAAATGTTAAAAATTAGGTAAGGTTAAACATGATATTTAGTTCTTGCATGACCCTAAAAACCTTAATGATTACAAAAGAAGAGTTTGAGATGTTTTTTATCGTTTATAAAAGTATTACAAAATAACTTAATTTCTTTATTATTCAGATTGTTGTACACACTTCTTAATAACTAATAGTACAAATAGAAAATTTGGTAAGTTTTTCTGTTAGAAAATACCAAATATGTTGGTTTAAAAAGTCTTTAAGCAGGTTATAAAGTCTATATTAGTAAAAAATTTTAATTTATTTATTTCAAATTTTTTTAACTTAAAATAAAATTTTATTAAATAAGTATAGGCATTAGTTAAACTGAATATCTTTTGATACGTTTTAACTGCTATAAAGCTTATTTTTTACAAAGTAATAATTCTACACGCTGATTTTTTATATAAGGTTTATTAGATATTTGAATTTTAATTATCTCAATTTTTTTTTGAGTAATAAAAAATCTTGCTTTATTGTTAAAAAAAACGTTATTAAAATGAAATAATAGTTTAAATACAAAATTTAAACAAAGTTTAAATTTTGACAAAATTTAAATTTTACAAACAACACGTTTTCGTTTGAGTTTCAAAAGTTTATGACCTTCAAAGGAATCAAAAATCTTATTGAAATCGCTACTTGAAGGACCTGATACAAAAACTTTTAAAATTTCTTGTAGCAACATTTGCTTGAATACTCAGTTTTGATTGGCCATTTTAAATTTTCAAATTAATCAAAAACTTGCTTTTTTAATCTGTGATGTCAGTTATACACTAAGTTTGCTTTTTTAATTTGTAAAGCAGTAATTTTTGTGATTCAAATTTGATGGAATGAACGGCCACAAGGATTAAGTAAGTTGAACTGTAAATATATGTAAATATATGTAAATAACTATTTCATAAATTTTATAACCTTGAGTTTTATTTAAACTTTTCATTTTTTTTATTTCAAAAGCTTTACTTTACAAGCTTTAGAAATATCTTTTAATTAAGTTACTTATAAGTAAATATGTATTAAACTATTTTATAGTTTAGAAGAAATATCAAAGTAAAAATAAGTTTCTGAATGATTTTCCCACACATTGTGGTTTTCAATTTTGAAAATTTTTTTTTATGAAAATACTTTTATATTAAGTATTTTGCTGTGTAGCAGGTAGATTAAAACATGATAACATCATGTCCTTCAAAAAACATTTATTGTTGTAGAGGGAAGAATAAGACTGTTGATTTTCTACTTTAAGAAATTATATAAAAGTCAGTATTCTTATTTCTATTTACACCAATAAAAATTTTCTAGCCAAAAAAATTATCTAATCATTATTAGTCTTAATTTTTCCTTTAGTGGTTTAAATTAGTTTTCAAGAAAAATATAATTTTTTAAAGAAATTTTACTGACAACATGATTTAAAACTACTAAAATGATTTGACTCTTTAGTTTGAAACAACAAATATAGGTAAAAGCTTACAGCTCAAATTTGTTTCTAGAGTATGAAAGCAAGTGATTATACAGTAAAACTAAAAATCACTGTTACCAAAGTAAGCCCACAATCAAAGGCTAGAAGTACACAATAATTTGTTTTTAACTTTGTTTTTTACAAGCACACTATTTACCTTAGAGACAATTCTACATAAAATAGGCAATTTATTCTTTGCAATTAAAAATATTTAAAAAAAACTTGAATAAGATAAAATTAATCAGATGTTATCTAGTGATAACGTTTGCTTAAAAAACCTGGAACCCTGGGAAACTTAGAATTTTGAACAGGTATCACTAAAAAACCTGGAAAGTAATTTTTACATGTAAATTAACAGAGCTTAGAAAAGATACTGAAAATATCTCGCATAAAATATTTTGTTTTTGTATTAGTTATATTTTATAGACATTTAAAGTAGCCTTACAGTATCTTTTCAATACTTCAATACCATTTAAGACCTTAAATTTAATTTTATACTAAAAATAGACTAAAAAACATTTACTTTTAAAAACCTGAAAGAAGTTTAGAAACCCTTAAAAAAAATTCAAAAAACTTTTTGCAACCATGGTACTATATAATCTATTATCTACTTTTTTAAGAGAAAATACTTTCTTTATCCCATATATAAAAGCAAATGATCAACTTAGTAATCTGGTGATGTTAACATGTAGCATAAGCTACATAAATAAAATATAATTCAAATTATTTGTATTTTGTAGCAAATCAGAGTTTGTTTTTGAAATTCTTAAATATTTATATATTATATCTTTGAAATTGTGTTACTACTTAGAACCCAAGTAATTGAATGAGTTTTGTCGTTTTTCATATTTTATATAGTTAGTGAGTTCTAATTTACTTTAAAATCTTTTTTATAACAAATTAGAACTCACTTACTATAAAAACTAGTAAAAAAAGACAAAGCAAATTCGATTACTTGGGTTTTAATTTGAAATACATAAAACATTCTAAAAATCTATTATACTATATCTAATTAATTCTAATATACTATATTATATATAATACACGTTATAAAAATCTTGTACCATGTAAGTGAAATAAACAAAACTACTATAGATTCTGTTTAAGCTTACTGCAACCACTGAAAAGCTACAAAAAAGAATTAGCAAGCAATTTTTTTTATGTTAAGTCTTAATTAAAACAAGCATTTATAAAGTTTTGTCCAGATGTAGAGTATTTTATATTTTGTCAAACTTAACAAAGTACTAAAATTGAAAATATGCATAATTTTTATCTTAACTAATTGGAGAAGTAATAGTTAAAGTAACACAAAAATTTATAATTTACATGGGGTGATTGCACAAAGATAGTGTTTTAGAACTTACTTTAATCTATAAAGTACAGCATTTGTGATCTAAACCCAGCAGCTGGAAACCCTGTATTTGTCAGGTCTTTTTAACTTTACTTAACAAAAGTATGAATATATACATAAATAATTTTTAATAAAATAAACAAAAACAGATAATTAAAAACATAACTTAGCTGTTAATCTTCACTTAAAAAAGCTTTGACTTCCCGTCTACTGCTAAGTTTATTTTTAGCTACTGTGGGTATCAAAAACAGATATTTTTTTGTTTAGCAGGCCACATTTGTTCTGCTATCTGTAGTTCTCCTATCTCTGTTTTTAACTTATGTCTTTAGAATTATATAAGTCTATGTAGAAAAGAAGTTTTATAACTATTTGGCTAGTGGCAAACCCAGCTGTATTAAGCAATACAGACTGCACAGTTTTTGTAGTGGTTTTGAATTGGTTTTATATTTTCTATTTAAAAATTAAACGTTGTGTGCAGTTATATTTAAAACTTAAGATATATATTTATATTTTAATACTAAACATATAAAGAACTATAGTTCAAAAGTTGTAAAGGTTTATCATTAAACTCATTGTTATTGCTTAAAGTACTTTCAAAAACTTTGTTAGCAACAAGTAAAATATTAGATTTAGTTTTTGAAATGAACATTAATGAGTTCAAAATAAAACTTTGGTTGTTTTTATCAAGTTTATTGTTTATGTATTTAGTGATAAGACAAAAAAAACACAGAATGGTTGACATACCAGAAGGACACTTAAATAAACTTAATATTGTAATATTATTACCGTGTAATTTATTACTAAAAGTGTAACAAGCTTTTTTTTAATATGTATCCTATTTTTTAGACAAATTTAACATACTGATTTAAAGTATTATAGGGTCTACCTTGTTTTTTACAATTGATCTTATTTTGTACAGTCTTATCAGACACATTTAGCTGCATAACAAAATTTAAAGTAGCTTATGAGACATAAAGGATCAAAGTAAATTAAATCAAAGTTACCTACTGGAACCTTATAATTAAGAGACAAAAATAGTCTATTTTACTTAATATTATCTTAATTTTTGAAATAATCTTTTTGAAAACACTACAATGACTTCTTCTTAAAATTCATTTATATCCATTACGAACATTTAATTAAATTTTTCAAGGGAACAAATTTTCATTTATTTATCTAAAAATCTTTACAATATTCAAAATTTTCTTCTTCTAGAACTTTTAAAACTATGAAAAGAATATTTCCTAAAAACTTGAGGTCTCTATCTCAAAAGTTAAAAAATATATTTACAGTAAATTTTTACTTTTGTAAAAAAAAATTGTGGTCTATACGTTGGTATTTAAACTTTATATAGTTGTGATATATTATTTAACTCACAAATCTAGCTTATTTTTATGGTTGAAGATTCTTGTAAGAGCCAGTTATCTTTTCATGCCTCCAATTAGCTTTTTTGTAGCATAAGCTTGAATTCTATATAAGTGTAATATAATTACTTTTTATTTTCTCTATAGTTTAAAAGTTTTTCAAATAGATTGCTCAATACTTTCATATTTCAGCATGTTATAACAATAACTAAATAAATCAATAGAAAACTTACATTTTATATTTATGTTCTTGTTTTTGGAATTTTTGATGGTGCCTACAATTTGTAAAAAAAATAGTATGTTTTTTGTAATTGTAAAATAGTATAGTAATTTAAAATTTATATGGATAAATCAATCTTGATATGAATTTGAATAATGCATATTAAATTTAATCTAAAACATTTCATGGTTCAAAACCATCTTTAAGTAACTACTTTAATGGTTAGTCCTTTAAATTTAATGTTTTAAGTCTCATAATAGTTGATGTTTAAAGCATCTAAATCTAAAAGAAAAATGTATAATTCCAAAAAACCTCATAGTTTAAAATGAAAGAAAGTTTCAGTAAATTTTTGTTTTAACCAGCTGTTATCTTAAATAATAAAACTACTTTTAAAATAAACTAACTGTCTTAACTTCTACTTTGTAAGTAAACTTGCTTGGTACACATATTAAAAAAGTAAATAAATGTAATATTACAGATCCATGTAAACCATTGGTTGCCTAAATACATAGCTTGACTTGTGTGGAAAAGAATCTGGTTCCATTACTTCACCTTTTTACTAGGTTTGTTTATTATGTTGCTCTATGAAAAAATAGAGCTCTTATAAAATTATGAATAAAAATATTGTTTACAGCAGAAAAACTTTTTTTTTATAATAACACAATATATTTAAACACAATAAATTTGATTACTTGATAAATCTAAAACAACTTACTAAAATATTTTTGTAGTTTTATAATGTAAGATTTGCACAACCATTGGATTGTATATTATAATTTAATTAGATAGTATGAACAATTACCGTTCTTTCTTTTAATTAAATTAATTTTTAATTGGATTTTGTTTTATTGCATTAACAGGATACAATGGCTAGATTTATGATTACCTGGATACATATACAGTTAATTGTGTATAGATTTATGGATAACAGTTGTTTCAATAGTACTACTTTTTTTTAAGACCAAGGGTAGTTTAGAAAAAAAATTGAATAAATTTTAAACTTGTATACATCAAAAATTATTCTAAAAACTTGTAAAAATACTAATTTGTGTGAGTAGTGTTTAAAATTATAGAGTAGTTTTTCAATTATTTATCAATTTATGTTTTCAAGTTCGTTAAAAATGTAAAAAAATAAACTTGAAGAAATTCTTTTAAAAAACAAAGGTCTTCAGGTAAAACAAGATTTAATTTATAGCTTTTATTTTTAGATTTGTAGGTTTAACTGCAATTTACTATAAACTAATTGTTAGTACTGTTGTAAGCAGAAACGTTTTACTTTTTTATATTTAAATAGCCATGCATAACTGACTTTGACATCGAAGCAGTAACAAAGTTATTGAACAAAAACTTGATATATTTGAAAGTAACTACAAACTTTTAAATTTCACCTCCCACTTACTTAACTATTTATATTAATTACAATCGAGCGCAATGTATGAGAAATCATACACAAACCGATTAACAGAAACTTCTTCATGGGCTGGTAGATTTTGTACAGAAGACCTTTGTGGATATCTGAGCTCATCAAATATCTGAGCTCATCAAATGATAATCATCAAATATCTTCATGCTTTTTCATTGGTGTGTGGAGCTATTTAATTGGAGGGGTGACAATCTTCAGCAAGGATGTGTGCGAGTTGTGAAATCACTTCAAATTAGTATTTAAGTTGTTTGTTTTGATTTTACAGCAAGAAGCTATAAGCTTGTTTATAATGTTATCTTATTGCCTAGTATGATATTGTTTACTTAATGTTGAAAAATTATCTGCTTGGTGTTAATTTTTTGACAAAAATTATTTTTATGTAATAATGGTTTACTATCTTATCAATTCTACTAATGATATTTAATTAAGCTTAGTTTATAATGTTGTAAAATAATCGATGTTTATTTAAATACTGTTTTCATCTTTTTAAATATTTTTCTTCTTTAAAAATTCACAAACATATATAAATTGTGTTGGTTTTAACACAACTTGTTCTTAGGTATAACTTTAGGTTGCACGACTATTCAAATTAGAACAATTCAATTTTTATTAATTTTGATATATTGTTTATTATCTCCTTTAAAAATCAAATAAAAAAGTTATTATCATAATTGTATTATTTTGTCCTGCATGAGCGTTTTTTTTAAAAACATATTACCTTTTGAGTTGTAGCCTCTCAAATGTATTTTAAGAATTTAAATTGTTGGAATTTGAACTGCCGTATAACCATAGTTTTGGGGTAACTAATAATAAAGAATCTCATGGTTTAATTACGGTGTACCTTGAATGTCAAGTGAACAAAATTAAAATACTGAGGTTCATACTTTTTTATAAAAGTCTTAATGTGTAGATATATGATTTAGATTGCTTTTCATACATAATATCTAGAAACACTTCCAGTATATTAGTGATAAAGTTTTTAAGGTATGCCTCTTATGTTTTATGATAAACTTGTAAAAACAAGGTAGACAACATTCGTCTTAAAATATTAAACGTTTCTTTGTACAATATTTTAGATGTTTTCAACATAACTGAAACTTGAAAGTTATCTAAACTTGTCATTTTTAAATATTCTAAAATTAAGTGTATAAAAATAAATTAATATTTGCAATCTGCCATCCAAAATAGATTATATTAATTAACCTTACTAAAATTAAGCTAAAACTGAGTAGTATTGATAATCATAACAAACAAAATTAATATAAAATTATTAATTGTAATATTATCCATAATAAATATATTATCCAGATTAATTCTAATATTATTATTCTATTATAAATAATGATCCACAAAAAGATTAAAAAAAAAGTCTAAATGAAATAAATTATAAATATAAGTTTCTTTGAAAGAGACGTGAATAAAGTAATTCAAAATAAATAAATATAATTTATTAAACTTAAACTTAATTCCATGTATTTTTTTTGCTGAACTTAAGAAACTAATATTTATTTTTACAATTAGAATATAGTATATAGTAAAATACCTTTATTTGTAGACGGATTTGCTCCAATTTCTAATTTATAAAATTTCATTCAATTAAAAAGTTGAAATTTTAAAATTCCTTATTTTTTCTACTCTTTTTATAATACAGTTAATTGTAGTTTATTACTTTTTTTTATATAATTTTAAGTTTTATAAATATTAAATGTCTAATTCTACCTTATAAAAGTTTTTATTTTAATAGATATATTCTGACGTTAATTTTTAATATATTTAAAAATTAAAAAATTCATTAAAAGTGTCTAGCTTCTTGCTGTAAATAACAAACTTTTATCACTCATTTTTTGTTTTGTGTTCGCTCTTCTTGTTTTGTTTATCCGCCTGAATTTGTTTTATATAATTAATCTAATTAACTATAGTCAGTGTTAAGAGTTAGTAACTTGTAGGCAGACTTGGTAAAAAGCACTGTGTTTAATGTTAAAAAAATCTCGGTAGTAAAATTAAAATCTGTTATAATAGTTATGTTAATCCTATTGCCAGAGATTTTTTAACACTTAACACAGTGCTTATTACCAGTACTGCTCCAGTACTGGTAATTTTTAGCAGCCAATTTTAAGTTGGAATTGCCAAGTGATTTAAGTTTCTATCCTTAATTCGAAATAAGTTTTAATATTTAATCCTTTACGAATCATAAAATCACCATTAAATCAAAGTTATACGAAATAAATCGCAACTCTTTTCTTTACAGTATATCGTTAGTATCTAACCCAAATTTGTAAGCAGTAAGTTAGAAATTATTCCTTTGTTTAATGAATTTCGCTTCAACAAAGTATTTTCGTTTACTCATGTGCTAATATTTCTTTCGAAATTTCTCTTAACCCCTACCTCTTATCTTTTACCCAAGTACTCTCAAAAGAATGTCATTGTTTGGTTTTTATCATCAAATAAACTTCCCTGCATTGGTATTCATTAAAGCACGAATGACAAATCAACCCAGTGTTATTTTTATTTTAAATATGAAATGACACTTACTAACCCCTCATTTGTGAACGAGCTTATACTCCTCACAGGTATAAGTAGGCTCTTTATGGTAGCATAAGTGTTATATTCTCTCTGAGTCTCCTGTAACATTTATCTAACTTTGCAACCAATTTAATTGCTCTTTTGTTAATTTTAAAGGATTTTTAATGCAAGCGATATATTGTAAAGAATATTTGCGAGTTAATAACAGCATCATATAAAGCACAAGTAAAAGTTTAAAAAGGTAATAATAGCATTTAACTAGTTTTTTAATACTTCACCTTAAATTTTTTGTAAGGTTGTATACTGCCTGTTATACATATTTGGTCCAAGTAGGAATTTGTTTAGGTAAAAATTATTTTACTTACAAAGATTAAATATTTTTCACCTTAAAATGTTACAGTTAATGCTGTTAAATTTGTCCAATTTTCGCTCTACATTACGTTTTATTAAGCAAATATTTAATGCTGCTCAGATTTCAAGCAATATTACTACAACCGATGTGTTAAAAGTAGCCGAAAGGTGGGGTAGGCAACTATTTTAATTGGTGCAGAGTGTCAAAGAAACTTATAATATAATTAAAGTCAAAAAGTATACCTAGAATTCTTAAATATAAACAACGAAATTAGATGAGATACAAGAAATCTATGATATAGATTTTTTGTAATATTTGAAGTTATAAAGTGTTAGTTTAGTATTTGAAGTTAAATATATAAAACATTTGTTACATCATTAAGATATCTTTTTGAGATGTACATATACTATTTAAAACAGTTAAGTATTAAATTTATTTACATGCGCAAAAGGATTAGGAGCTTGTAATTTTAAAACCTAGAAAATATACTTGAGAAACGCTGTTAATGAGCTAAATGTGCAAAAGATGCTTAAATATCACAGATATAATAACTCTGAGCTGTTTTTACAGCATAATTGATTTAAATACTTTATTTGGATAGATTTATTAATGTGCTGTACTTAAAATATCACATTTTAATTTATTTACACCATAGTTATTTGTCTTAACCAAAAAAGATTGCTCAATTTACTTGACTGTAAAGAGCTTATTTAATTGAAGTTTTGTAATTTTTCTAAAAGTTGTTACAAATTTCAACCTCATTTAGAGCGATACTTAATTTATGGTAAATTTGCTTCTTTTAGAGGTAAATTTATTTATTACAAATTGTTTGAAAATCTTTATAAATTAGTATTTAACTGTAACATTTTAAAGGTAAATAAACCCATTATATTTAACATTTTTTTATTGAACAAGCTAAAAATACATTTATTTACTTAAACAATATTTTGTATATTTGGGGTAAATTTGTTAAATACATTCCAAAAAGGAGTAAAATATAACAAAAATGCATTTAATTTTAGCTCAACATGTATCAATAATATTAAGTGATCTGGATTTAAGCTTTTCAAGACCTGATAGAAATTCGTACAAAATACTTCACCTCACCGTATACATTTTTTGCACTCAAGGTTAGCCCCGAAGTTCTCAACTGTACTCCGAAAAACATCAGTGACCTATTTTTAATATAGCGGTCAGCAGCTTACAAGTCCCGAATAGAAATTTCCGCGGGCTTGATGAATAGTTGCATTAATCATTTGAAAATCTCATTTATGACCGAAAATGTTATAAAAATGCCAATCAGTCACTAATCATTGAGTACAGAGCTAAAATTATTACAACAAACACGTTTTTCAATGATTTAAAATGTATGCAGGGTTGCCCAAAAAACCTGGAATTTTGAACAAAAATCACTAAAAAAAACAGAAATTTCAACATGTTAAATAGTAAATTTTAGATTTGACATAAAAAATCTGCAGTATAGATAAAGTTGTCATCATCAAAAAATAATTTATTAAAAATACAAATTTAAAGTAACTTTACAATACTTTCACACTATATAACACAGTTTATTAACTTTTATAAAAAATTAGACCCCAAAAATGTGTTCTTTTAATAACCTAGAGGAAATACTTAAAACCTGGAGGAAGGTTGCCAAAACCATTTGGCAACCCTGTATATGGCCTACTGGATCCACCCGAACAGTGCCTTTTATTTATGCCTTTATGGATTTAGATCGTTGTTTCAAAATGAGATACTAATTTTCGTATTTGATAAATTGCAACTTATGACTGAAAGTACATTGCCAGCCGCAGTTTGGAAATTTTTAGCCAATGAATTACAAAAGTCATTTATGTATATTTTACAAGGTAAATAATAAAGTTTCCACTGAATTAGAAATATTCGAAATTATATTAATAAAACATCTCAAGTTTTATTATTATAAGTTTAACACCATTTTTTAGATGGTAGCAGTTTAATTATTTTACTTTACAACAATGCTGTCTAGGTTAGATTAAGTTTATTAGTTCACCCAAAGCTTCGTAATAATTCTGCTTGTGAACTCTTTTCAAATGCTACATAAAATAGCATCCAAATGTCTTGCTTAATCATAAGATTTAATATTAATGCGACATAAGAAAACTTGATTAACAACTCATGAATGTAAAAAAAAGTTCTTGAATAAATTTTGTCTTATGAATACGGTTTAAGCAAAAAATTTCTTAACATTTTGCTAATAAAAAGAAGCAACTTAATGTTTTTAATATTAGTAAGTTTACTGTTTAATTAAATTTGATTGGTATTATTCACACCTTCAGGAGGTTTTAGGCAAAAAATAATAATGGTTGGTGCAACGTATGACCAAGGTTATAAATAACTTTAAAAACACGTTATCGTTATTTTAGTTATGGTAACCTCAGGTCAAAATGTTAGTTTCTTCAATAAAAGTTAAAAAATGTTCTTAGCTGAGTAAAAAAATATTATAGCCTTAAAATTTAATGATATACTCAAAGAAAACAAATGTAAGTCAACTTAAGTTGATAAACTTGATTTCAAAATATACTATAATTAAAAAGATACAACAGTCTTAATGTATATTAGGGTGCTTACAAAAAAGCAATATTTGAGTTTTCAGCTAAAAACATTTTTACATGTGGCAAATATAACAGCAACAAATTATATCAAAAAAACTTTAGAAAAATTTTAGCTGACTTTTTAGTTTTTCATGGTAGAAATTTTCAATTTTATAAAAACAATCCCTATGCAAAGTGCATGGGACCACAAAATGCGACAGCAAAAGTTTTTAGCTGGTAATAAATTTACATATTACTGGCAAATATCACAGAAGCACATTGTGGACAACTTAAGTTATGAAAAAAAGTTTAATAAACACATTTCTTGATTAAAAAAAAAAAGATAGTTTACAATAAGTAACAAAAATACTATAAAATCAAGAAAATCTTTAAATAGTTTTAAATTTTTCACAATGTGTTTTTGTAATAATTTCCACATGTAAAATAACTTCCAGCTAAAAACTTTAAGGTCACACTTTTTAAGTCCCATACAGTTTGCATTGGGATTTTTTTCAAAAAATTGAAAAGTTGTACCATTAATTTTTTTTTAAGTCAGCTAAAAATTTTCAAAAGCTGTTTTGTAATTGCCAAAAAAAAAAGCTACAGACTCGAAGAATGCATTTTTTATAAAAACTTTAGTTGACATACTTATATAATAGAGAAACTAATTAAGTACATCAAACTTTAAATAAAAAACTTTTTTTTTTGCTAAAAGAAAACTAAAAAATATGTACCTTTAAGGAAAGCAAATATTAAGTCAATAATTGGCAGAAATACTTTTAAAACAGCTAATACTTCTATCTTATGTCACATTTTAGATTTAATAACTTTTTTTGTCTGCCATTAAACAGCAATATTATAAAACATTTGTAAGTGAAGTTTTTTTAAGTTGAGACAAAACGCAATACTATAGCTCATTCTCACTGATAAACAGATACAAAACGGTAAGTAAACTTACTTTTTTTAACTACGTTATTACTTATCAAAAAAGCTTGTACTTTTTTATTAGCACCATACATAAAACAACCGCCATAAAAAGTTTGAATACATAATGTTTTATTTATAACACTTTATACACTAAAAATGTTGAAACTCTTATTTTAGAGATGTTTTGAAACTTGATAATAAATTTGAAGCTTATTTGTTATTGATAATATGCATGAATATTAACAAGACTTAAAAACTTTATATAAAAACTTAAAAACTTTTTACTACATAACATTAAACAGAAGAAAGAATTATCTAAACAATTAAACGTCATATCCGACAAGGCTGCCCCTTCCAATGACCTCACCAACAAAGAACCAGCAGCAAACTTCAGTGAAGACCATGGCGTTCAAAAGCGCTTGTTTCACTGGAAGCTGTGTGAACTGCATTGAAGTCACGTTTGAAATTCCTGTGTTAAAATGATTTGTTTATAAATAAGTGTATTTTATTTATTTTCTTTTTTGTTGATTTGAAGTTACATTGCTTATTCCTGTTTAAAATTTAGTTGTTTACAAAAAACTGTATTTTAATGTGCATGGTAATTATCGATTAGTAGATTATTTATTTTTTAATTATTTTACTTTTTCTTATATGAAACTGATATAATTAGAAATGATTATAGAAATGGTATTTTTTAATATACTTAATAACCAGTGAAATTAAACAAACAATTTTATTACAAAGTAAACCATAACTTTTATTGAATCAAATTACTGATTCCTGTAACAATTAAACCATTAAAGTTTTTCTAAACTATAAATTAATTTGTTAGAAAAAAGCAACTAAAATGATATAAAATTGAAAGTTTTTAAACTTTTATTGATACAAGCTCTAATTCAACTTTTTTAAATATTAAATACTCGTTGACATCATTAAATAATCAGATGATAAAAGTTGAAAAGTTTTAAACACAGTTATGAATTTATACTATAAAAACAATCAATTTTTACTTTCTTTTTACTTTTTTTCAAAGAGTATTAATAATATTAGCTAAATTTCAGTGGAGATAAAAGTCAAGTTCAGTATAGCAGAGTTTTTTACTCATAATAGTTTTTATTAGATTATTAATAAGAACTTTTTTAAATACATTTTAAAATTTAAAAGATCAATAAGAATGTTTGTAATTTAAATTTTTGTAACTTCTTATTGGTATATCTTAAAGAGCCAAGCCTAAATAACCTAAGTATAAGCTTTGTGTAAGAAAAATTTAGTAAGATTTTAATACGTCTAGTTTTAACTTTTTAAGCTAATCACGAACTAATTTAACAATCTAGGAAACAAAATATTAATAGAGATTTTTCAAAGTAATAAATATTCTCAATACAAACTAATAACAATAAAACTTTTTTGTAAGGGATAAATACAAAAATACAAGTAAATTAAATTATTAAAATAAAAAGTAAATTATTAAGAAAACAACGCTATTGGTGGGTAGATATTTTTTACAAGTTGCACTTACTTTAAACTTAGCAAGCATGTAATTCTACCATTAATAGATTTGTATATAAGAATAGGAGACGTAATATTAAACATTCATAATGATCGAAAGAAATAATTAAAATTTAAAAAATCAAAACAATTTTCTAGGATTTGCTCTTGAACTTTCTTAGTTTAAACTTAACTCAAGAAAAAAAAAAATTTGTAGTATTTAACTTAGTTTTGAGTAAAAGTGCTATATTTTTTACTGCTGGTCTTAAATGTTTATCTTTTACTTAAGATTATTAAGATATATTTTTTTCTTGTAATGGTAGAATAATATAATGAAGTATGACTTAAAAATTCAAGACAAAATGAACAAAGATAGAATTTTAGTGAATTGTTTTTAATTCAAAGAAAATTGTCAATGAAAAGTTTCTACTGCTTCTATTTTATCTAAAACTTTACAGTAAAACTTTTATGAAAAGTATATTATTTTATTTAAATTAAAAAAATATTTATTTATTTTAATATCTTATAAAGTATTTTAGTATAAATAACTTGAGAGTATGCCAACCTTTAGTGAAAAGAATAGCAAACTTAAATTTATAAACAAAAAAATCTATAAATACAAAACTTTTATATGTTTAAAAATAAAGCAAACAAAATGTTCAAACTAGTGTAGCTGAGTAACATTTATGATAACTCAATAACTTAAGAGATATTCTAATTCAATAATTTTGTAAAAATTTAGCAAATAAATACCTTTAGTAAGAAGAGGGATGGCCTGTCCAACTTCAACAGGGGTGGGTGGGCGAAGTTCTACTTTTGCGTAATACATGAACTTGCTCAATTGAGGTTTTGCTGCCTCCATCAATACTGGAACCTGTGCTGAAAGTTTTGCCACCAACTTGCTCATATTGATTTTATTTAAAGTCTGAGAAAATATATTTTATTGCAAAACTAAGTTAGGCTAAAAACATGTTTTTTGTTGACTACTACAAGCAGATATTTATGCACACATTTTGGTTTTAGAAAATAGAACATACAAATAATAAATTTTATAATATTTAGAAAAACATTCTAGCAAGTGTTTGATAATTATACATTAATAACACTTTTTAAAATATAAAAATGTTTACTATTATGGTATATTGCAGCAAAATTATTTTGATAAAAACAGTACTTTATGAATTAGTTTATAAGTAAACTAATGTTTATTGCAAGTTGTTTCTAATTTGTACACTTATATTTTTGCTATCAGACACTTCTAATAGTCGAATAAAATTCATAACAACTTTGAAATTTATAGGATCAAAGTCAGTGAGTTCAATAGTTATCAAGGTTTTTTTAAAACAAAAATGCAAAAATAAACCTTGTTCACTAAAAATATTTTTTTAATTTTATAAATATTGTTCTTCAAATTTTTACAGTCATAAAATATAGTTCAAATATTACTAATATTTATGTAACTCATATCAAGGAATTTTCATAATATGAAAAAATCATACATCTTTCTTTTATTTGAAATTTATATTTTTAAACTTCCAACACCAGAAACAATGTTATGTTTTTTAAGAAATATTTCCTGAAGTATTGACATCTCTACCTCAAGAAAAAAGTAATTATAATATTTTATTTCTAAATAATTAAGAGCGTAGAGGGGCTCTTTTTTACTTTTGATTTTAGCTAGCAGTTGCATTTTACCCTGGAAACTAAATTAGTTTCTTAGATATGATGGTAAAAAGTCGGAAAGCTCTAAAGGTTCCTTATGGAAGGACTAAATTAAATAGAAGAAAAAACTGTCTAGACCTAAAGTCTTCAAGCAACCTTTCTGAAACCTCACCATTTAATTTAAACTAAATAATAAATATTTCTATAGTAGGATTTTTTTTGAGCAAATATTTTTTTAATAAAAATATACTTTTGTTTTTATTTTGGTCATAAAGGTCTTTTTTTTTTTTAATTCTTACAGAGGGAATTTTTCTATTAATGCGAGGAACCTTTCCTAATGTATAAAATTAACAAAATATGAAGATAAAAACAAAATTTTAGCAAATTTTTGAAAATTCTGAGAAAATTGGCAATGTTTTTTTTTTCTTTGTTTGTATGTGTCAAAAACGTTTTACACAACTAAAAATATCTCAAAAGTTTTTTTTTTTTGTGAAAAGTATCTTATAGTAAACATTTACAGCTTTCATACAAGGTCTAAAGTTATTTTTGTTTTCTGTTGCTCTTTTCTCCCTATCCCCTTTTTGCAAAAACCAACATATCTTAATAGTTGACCCCGGTTAGTTCACACCTGGATTACCATTCTTTATGACAAAAAAAAACAGCTAAAGTAACCAACAACTAGCCTTAGTTGTATAATTAGGCTTTTGTGAGAAATGAATTTTTTGGTTTTCATCATTAACTCCAGAATATCTAGTGTAAGTTTTAAATTATAGCCTTGTGACCCACAATGTTTCCTAAACTTTTCCACTGTATCTAGTTAAAGTTTCAAAATTACCATTAAAAACACCTAAGACTTATTTTTGTTAAAAAAAGGCCAACCACGCCATTTTTTTTCTCAAGATGTAAAAAATCCGCAGAAAAATGCAAAAAAATAAGAGCAACACCGTCCATCATGAACTCCAGAAAATCTGATGTAAGTTTCAAATTATGACCTCCTTTATAATTCATGACCCCAAAAGGGGCCACTTACTCTTACTACAAGCTTACTAGGCAAATCAAATTGTTTCAATTTTTCTCATCCGTCAGGCAATCGCACCACAAAACAGCTACTGGACCGCACCGCTACGGTGAAGCCAGCGCCGTGGTGCGGGTTACCCCCTTTTTGTTTCGTGTGGCGGGGGTTCACCGGGTTTCCCCGGTCATATAGGCCACATTGTCTTTTAAAGAATTATTTTTTTAAAAATCTGAAAAAAATAACGATTTGGCAAATCGTATGGAAAATTACATCAAATTTTTTTTTAATTGTCTCATAGGAGGTCACTACGTTTCGGCGCTTAGTGAAAATTCAAATCACAAGAAAATGACAAATTCAGAAAAGGTGAATAACTTGCAATATATTTTTAAACGTACAGTTAGACTTTATAAATTATTTACATACAAATTAAATTCTTTAGGTTGCATTTGCAGTTAATTAGCTTGAGCATTTAAAAGGCTTCAAGCTATACGGTATTTAGGGCATAAAAATTATGGTTAAATATTACAATAAATAAACAAATAACGTACTTTTTATATTAACGTTAAAACAACATTTTTTTCTATTACTTTTGTATTTTTCTATTCTCTTTTTTTTTTTTTTTGTTTACGTTTGTTTTCAGTTTTTTTTTTTTTTGCTTTTATTTTTTGCTTTTTTTATTTTTTTTTTGTTTGCGTTTTTTTTTTCTTTTTTTTTTTTGCTTTGTTTTTATTGCTTTTTGTTAGTTATTTTCTTTTATATTGCTTTTTTTTCTTTTTATTAATATCATTTGCTTTTTTAGTTTTTTAATGTTGTTTTATTATAATGGGTTTGATATGTCTTAGTCGATCATCTACTAAAGCACCAATATCATCCACCATACTAAGCCTCCTATAGCTAGATTACAGGTAGTAACAACATTACCCGGCAGTATAGTATACGTAATTGGTTCATTTATTATCTTAAATTTAGTTATGTAGTATTTTTATGCCCTTTAATCTTAGATTAAAAATATGTAACCTAAAGAATTTAAATTGTAAGAAGTAATTTTTTTTATTAAATTAGATCGTTAATATAACAGTAACTTTTTATATTTTTCTATATATCATTTATGCAATTTTGTCATTTTAAGTGGTTTTACAACTCATTATGCTACGAAACGTCTTAACCAACTTAAATCTAATCATATCAAGAAAAAAATAATTTAACTTCTTTGTATTTAAGTTTTGAAATTATAAATGAATTAGAATTTTAGAATTTAAATTTATGAAACCACAAATATATAACGAAAAATATAAAAGAAAACGTAACAAGATTACAAAAACTAAAAGATTAAACTAAAATTGCAAAATGAGTAACACAATTAATTTATAAAATAAACTGAATCTGAATCTAAAACTTAAGCTGAAGAAGCGAAACTGAAGGAAACTTAAATTTATTCACTGTTGTCACGCGAAACATGCCCTGTATCGCAATTTGGATCAAAAATACAATCTCTAAGCGCTGAACCTCTCAAAAAAAAATTCTCAACAGAGTATGAAAAATATACTTGAGAAAAAGTAGTTTTTAAATTTTTAATGTTTTTTAAACTAGAGGACCTAACTGTAACACTTCCATTGATAAAATTGATACGACCTGATGTGTTATCATATTTTTCATCAGACTTTGCAAAATACTTTTTAAGTTTATCAACTTGTAACCATAAACTACCCTCAATTTCATTGTCTTTCTTAAATTCATGGTCAATTTCGTGCTCGAAGTTTTTGAAAAAATAGAATTTGTGATTTTTTTTAAAGTTTTTTTGATCTACCGTAAAGCAATAACTAGTATCTTGGTACAATTCTAATCTAACTCCTTCAGGCCAAGCGTAATTAGTTTCCTCGAAAAGTTCCCTTACCGCAGTTCTTTTTAGATTGTTATTATCGTTATAATCTATTTTTCCCATAGGGAAATTGATTCTAATTTTATTATTTTTATCTCTATAATAAACAAATAACAATTCGCCCTTACCCTTCTTGACGCGATGTAAGATTACCCCCGCGCAGTCTAACCTTTTTACATTGAATTCCCAGTTAATTAAAAAAGAATCTCCCCGCTTGTGTTTAAATTTAACCTTAAATAAGTTATTAGCTAAATGGTGTTTTGCATCGTCGTTTAATTGATCAATAAAAATTTGCTTAGCGTAACGGTCGAAACTTTTGTATTTTTCATCAACTAGACTGTATACTTGTTTTTCGATAATGTTATAAACATTCAAAAAGTCATGCCAATCATCTTTTGAAAATTTTTTATTAATAAAATCTATAAGTTTTTGTTTAAGTTCATTATCGTGTTTATTTTTGAAAGATCTAGATACGTTGTTAACCTGATCTGTTACGAAAAAGGACGTTCCACCCGCTTCTTGTTGTGGTGCTCGATCCCGCTGGAGTTCCGCATGCGTCATTTGAACACCTTGGACAACCTCCTCCTCACCAACTATATTCGTAGTTTTAATGACGTCATCCGGTATAAATTTTGTCCTAGATGGTATTAAATAAACGTTTTTTATATTTATTTTACACAGAAAAGTTTAATATGGGGTTGCCAAAAACAAATTAGTTAAAACTAGGATTGTTTATTGGATTGATTTATTGGACTCCAATTAAATTTGAAATTGTACATATTTAGAGAAATCAAAAACTGTACATTGTTTGATTAAAAAGTATAAAGTTACAACTTAACAATAAATAGCAAAGCCTAGACTTCAATAGGTTCCTTAAGAAAGCCTCAAGCTAAAAACTCAAAAATATCAATCTATTAAAATTGATGAGTTTTTAAAATATTTTCTTTGAAGCTTTCTTAAAAATGGTTAATCTTTATGTTGAAAATTAAAAACTTCAATTGTAAATTAATTAAAATATATGACTATTGCTAGCAAAACAAAAAAAAATCTGATGGATACTTCTCGTTATAAAGCTTTTTAAATCTACAGAGTATTTTAAAAACTATTGTAAAATATGGCATACGTTATTCTAAACAACTAACCTTCTTTGCATGATCAAAGTGATATTATATCTCCAAATAACTTAGTACTTTAATAATACAGAGCTGTTTTGATATAAAAACTATAACTACAGCATCAATAATATAGGTAGAAAAACTACCTTCTACAAAAAAAATAATCTAATAGAGTTTTAATTTTTTTTATTCAAACTTATTTTTAATATGAAATTACATTCAGTTTAATAATTTCAGTTGAAAAAACATTTAACAACACAAGTTTAAATTAATGATCAAAAATATGAAACTAATATACAATGTTATAAGATAATAAAATCTAAATGTGAACTAAAAACTAAATAAATAGAAAATAAATATGCAGTGTCTAATTAATAATAATTTTAGAAATAATTTCAATGAAATATTTATAGGTTATTGTTTAGAAAAATAAAAAAGTACTTTATAAATACAATTATACTTAAACATGAATTTAACTTTTGAAAGATTTTAGTGTTCAACCTAATCAATAATTTAGTTACATAAAATTGTCATATAATGTATTGTTTATAAAATAAAAGTGTTTAATAACTACTTTAATTTACTTATTACAAAACTACAGACTGTATATCAGTGTTGTTATAGTGATTCCAACATGACTTCTTTCCAACATGACTTCACTTAAAAAGTTTATAATACTGAACTTTACTTGTATAATCTTCTTTTTTAAAGACGTTTTACTATTTGCTTTTAACCATTGCAGTTATGTAAGTTTGTTAAAATTTTATTTTGAACTTATATTATTTTTAACTATAACATCAAATGCGGATTTAAAAACCTGTTCTAAATCTACAAAATAGTCTATAAGATTTAAAGTGATTTTGGCCTAAAAATTTTATTAAAATATTTTTTTTTTTCTATTAGTAAAACATGAAATTTTTTTTAAACTTAAAAACCACCATGATTTAAAAAAAAATGGTTGTACCTTTTTATTTAAATATTTCAGGAACGTGAAATATTGAAACAGTGAAAATACTTAAATTTTTTTTCAATCAAAACTTAAATCACACCTAGAAAATCTACTTTTCATTACTTAGTTTAAGGTTATAAAATTTTAAACCTTAAGTTTAAGCTTTAACATAACTTTATTTGAATATAAACTAAATACAGAGCATTTATAGTTATTTAGTTAATAAATGATTGTTTTAATTTTTATTTGCACAAACTTTTCGATGGTTTCTTAAAAAGGGTACTGAACACTGGCTTAAGTAAAAAAATTTTGAATTTTTTTGAAGTTTAAGAAAGTTTAAGACTTTTAAAAGCATTTGAAATGCCGTAGACAGTTTATTCACCGTAAAGCATTGTCAAAAAAGTAAATAAATTACAACTATTGTTTAATAAATTTTATATTTATTTTTTTATTAATGCTTGTTATTTTTAGTCGCAGTCGTTTAGATAACACAAACTTAATAAACACCAATTCTTTTTGTTATATACCAAAAACAAAAGTGTTTAAAATACTTTTGTCTTCTCCTTTATACTCAGTTAAACAATTAACTTACAATGTAAAAAGTTTTTCTTATAGAACTGCCTGCTATCTTTGTTTGTTTAAAATTTATTTTAGAAATTCAAACGATTTTTCTCTCACTAAATATATAACTTTCTAACTTTTCTGCATCAGTTTATATGAGGAGAAATACATTTCCAAAACATCTCCAAAATTTTCTGTCCTCTGAAGACCGGTTTTTTGCTGGTTGTTTTTATCGGCAAAAATTACACAATTTTCCAGTGAGTTTTTTTTTTATGTTTTAATTAGTCTTAAAACAATAAATAAAATTTAATAAATTTATTTATCTAAATAAAGTTTACTAAATGTATTTTATAACTAATTAGCTAATCAAAGTAAATTATAAAAAAAATCATTACAGTTTGCACACAAAATTACTTCAAAATAAACTGGTGCACGATAGTGTACACAATTTTTTTTCGCGTGCACGAAACGTTTAGGGTACATGAACCTCATTTAGGGGTGAACGAAATTTTCAGATTACACAAAAAAATATTTTAGTCTTCGCATTATTAGTTTTAGCGACATAGTTCAGTTAAGTATTAAAGTTAAATCTAGCCCTGGTGTTTGATTGGCTTTTATTTTTTGGCCATTTTACTCTCATGATCTATTTTGTAATTAAACAACACACATAAATTATTGTATAATTATAATTGTAACTATTATTACAATGCAATTAAAAAAATAAAACATACGTAACAACTTATAAAACAATTTAAGAAAACAACACAACTGTTGCGTTGAACTTTAATAAATTCCAATAAATAAGGACTTATTTGTCTTTAAAAAAACGTGGTAAATTATAGACTTCTTTTAAAATGAAGTAGAAAGAAGTATAAAGTTCTTTAAAGCCTTATTTTAGAAAACAACATATAAACTATAAAAATACGAAATAAGCTAAAATATGCAAATTAAAATAAACTTTAAGCAATTAACCGATAAACTATTTTTTTCTAAAAATAACGTAAGTTTAAATTGTTGTTAACTTTGATTAAACATCTTAGGATTTTTCTTCAAATTTTAAATTGTTGTTTACATTAATTAAACGTGTTAGTTTTTTCTTTAAGTTAAAAACTTTGTTTACATTGATTAAACGTATTAGTTTTTCTCGTTAAATTTTAAATTGTTTATTACATTGATTAAGCGTTTTAGTTTTTTCTTTTAATTTTAAATAATAGTTTTATAGTTTACCAATAATGACTTAGGCCCTGGTCATAATAAACACTGATAGTAAAAAAAATTATGGTAAACCACTAAGGTTGGTAAACAGCCAAATTGTAGAAACTTAAATTATACATATCATAGTTGTATAGTTTCTCCTTTGACAAACAACATGATCTAATAAATGTTGTTATTATATCACACTCTATAATTTTAAAGTAAAAGTTTCCAAGTCAGCATTAGTTTGGAGAAGATGGACACTTCTACTACTAACCAAAGTTTGTAAAAGTTGTATATTTTGTTATTTTTAGATTTAAAGTAATATTTAAAGACACTCATTTCTAACTATGATTGGGAACAATTCTATATATAGGTATTTGAAGTGTACAGGGTTGAATAAACAACAATGTTTAAACAACCCCAAGAACATATCTAAATCAGTAAAAGATAAATAAATCCTTGTACTGGTGAATTAACCTTCAACCTAATACTAAATAGCCTGATTAAACAACCAATATTTGACCCTAGTTTCCAAACTAAATTGTTGGTCTACATGACTATTTTATTTAAATTGGTAGCAAAACATAATGTAAAGTTTAGCTAAATGTAATTGAATTATAATTTATGCTATTCATCAAGTTGTACTATATTGTATTGCAGATGTTTGCCCACCTAAAAAGTGTGAAGTGGTTCAATCCTAGCAGCTATAATAAAGGTAAATTTTGTTTTTATTGCAATTTAATATATCAAAAGCTCCTATACAACACATATGTTCCTTAATATAATCTTGTTTTTAGTTTGGTTGTGCTGTTCTAAATATCATGACAATATAAATAATTCCTACAAAGTTTTAAAGAAAAATTAAGTATTATTTACTATCATATAACTAAACTATTTGTGTGCAAAGTTTGATTGGGTATAATAAATAACTTTTTGACTTAAAAGTCAGATGGTAAATAAAAATTTATTTTGAAATAGAGTTCCATTGCGGCAAATTTTAAAGTGCAAAAATAGAATTGAAAAAAGTGACAAGCCTAATGAAATGCAGTAAATTTAATATAGTTTGCTAGTTCATATCAGTTTTATAATAGAAAAGTACATCATATGTTTTTCTGTAAATATCCTTCCAAATATTTGTCACCATATTTAAACAATCATCCATTAATAATGGTTGGAATGTACTTTGTTTTTTATTTTTTCTCATCATATTATATTTTAATTGTTTCCTTTTGAGACTAGCTCTGACTTGGTAAGTATTCTACTAATTATTGCATGAGTTGGCTTTTTTTTAGTTCTCAGAGCTAGTTTTTATTTGTTAAAAGTTCTAATAAAAAGTCTTTTAAAGAGTGAAAAAACTTTTTGTTTTAATAAGATAGTGTAAAATAATAAAGTCCCCATTATTATTGGTTTATGTAAACTATATTATGTATTTAAATTTTCAAGTATATGACATCCAAAAACTAAAGTTTTTTTTTCACAAGTATAATATAATTTGTATAAATAATCATTATGTTTTGGAAATTTAAATTATGTGGTGCATTGGAAATATTTTAAGAAATATCCAGACTGGTATTAATACCATGTTAATACATTTGGTATTTTTTTGTGTACTTCAGTATAACAAGTCTTTATTTTTCTTGAGTAATTAAATATTACTACTTGACTAACATAATTTTTTCACTATTTATTGTTTTTAATTTAACATAAGGCTAATTGATAAGTTTTAAGTCACTCAGATTAGATTGGCTTCAATGCTTCAAAAGCCTGTCATAGATAAGCCGTAGTATTAAAAAAAAACAAAATTGTTTGTCTCTTTTATTGCTTTAACACCTTTTATGTTTATATAAGTAATTTACAAATTAAAGTTTTAAGGTTACAAGTGTTGATTATAACTTGTTATTTTTTCTACATTTTATATGTGTTGACAGGTTTTTACAACTTTAGAATGTGCAAGGGTCTTGAGGAAATTTTGAGCAATGATGCACATGAATCATCTGTAAGCACACAACAACTGGACCTCAACCCAGGAAGGTCTCTAACTGCTCACTTAGGGCAGTAACAAGGTAAATATGTTATAGTTCTTGCTTTTGTACTAATAGCTACAATAAATCATAAAAAGTTAAATTTAGAGAAAGTAAAGATGACAATGTTATCTAAATTGAATTAAACTCATTCAGTGATGTTTATAAGTGATGTAGTGTATAATTAATGTTCATTTTTGACCTAATAACTGGAATAGAATCTAGTATTGCTTTTAACTCAACAGAATGTTCAAATAATTGCAAGTAAAAATTATCATTATTGTTAATATTAAGTATATTTATTATTATCATTTTTCATTTAACATAAAAATTAGTGTGGTCATTACAAGTAAAAAGTAAAATTTAACAAAAAAACTTTAAACTTGTTTTAAAGACTAATGAACATAAGCTAAGAATGTTTTTTAGGATGCGAACTAATTTATTAAATAATTAATTAAATATTTAAAATATTGTTACAACAAAGTTAGATTTGCTCACTTTGTTAGTACATCACTTTGAGTATTGTGATGGTTTTAAATGTTAAAGTTTGGCCAAAAGAAAACTTATTTGTATTCCAATGTTTTTCTTAAACTCAACGTTTTTTAATTTTAAAATAATAGAAATCAACAAAAGGCTATGATTAAATTAAATAGAAGACCATACTTGATTATTTTTACCCATCCACAATTTTATACAAAATATTATAAATAATATAATAATAAGGTTTTCTAGAGAAATGATTCAAATGAAAAATTAATATTCTTCTAAAATCTTATTTGATTGTTTACGTCACAAATAAAAACATAACTTAGTTTATGCGCGGTCATATAAGCCCGCCTAATGTTTATGCAAATTTTCCCTTTGTTAGAAACTTCAAAACTTATACCTTTCGATAGCTGAATTTTTTTTGATCTTTTATGTAAATTTTATTTTACTAGTCTAAGCATTGTTTTTAAATTTACAGTGTTTTATTTTAAAAACAAATAATGCCACCATAAAACTTTCTTTAAATTGTGCACAACTTTTATTTGTAATAATAAAAGTATAATTCTTGTTTAAACTTTTTGGTAACTCAAAGTGAATAAAACCATTTTGAGTTGTTATGGTGTTTTTTTTTCGGTTTTCTTTTAACAGTTGATTCTAAAACTACAAATATATCAAACCAAATCTGAGGCTGCTATTTGATATTAATAATCCTTAACTAGACTTTTAAATTGAATTGTCTTTTTTGATATATATTCAAACTTGAAAACTTAAGTACTGACATCAAAGCGCCCAAAAAATCTGAATCCAATGGATTTGGTTTTGTATATTGTGATTATAAAGTACGAGAGAGGCAGATATAAGCAGGCCAAAAAAAGGACTGAAACCAATAAGTCAGGGCTTAAAAATTCAGACCTTGTTACAAAACACTTTTAGTATAAACTATTTTTTCTTTGGACATTAACCTTAACCTTAAAAGCTTTAAGTATTTTGGCAATTTAGAACAATTAAAAAAGCATAAGCTTAAGATTTCAGGAAAAATAATGTTTTACAAAAAGTTTTTTTCAAAAAAAGAGACAATTACCGCTCACGCGGTACAAAGCTATTTGTTAAAAGGTATGTACTTAATCCGTAAACATATCAAAAATGTGATTTTTTTTTGTCGATTTTTCATATTGTTGCAATTATAGAGAAAATAATTAAAAATTTGTAACTTAAAACACTTGTTCATTCACATTTTTTAAAAATTGACTAACTTGATAACTTTTGTTTTAAATGTCATAACATATATCATGAAAAATTTGTTCACTCAATAAACTTAAATATGTTTTAGCTTTGACAATTGATGAAATAAGAACTGAAACAGTTATAAGCAATTTCGGAAAAAATTGTTTGTCATATAAATAAAAACTAGTGATGTGAATGATAACAAAAGGGTAAGTAAACATACAGTATTTTTAATGTATTTTATATGCACATCATTTTTTAAAACAAGTGTTTTTTAAACCCATAAAGGTGTTTATAAATCAAGAAACTTATTTTATGATGTATTTTAACTATATTTTATCTTCTTTTTTAAATTATTAGGCTGTTTTAAAGTATATAAAGTCTAGCACGGGACTTGAACCCCTGATCGTTAAATTAAAAGTCCAACGCTCTACCGACTGAGCTACTCATGCTCACGATGGGGTATACTTAATTGTGTTTAAAAAGCTATCTCCGGCTCTTATGACGTAATAATAGTACAAATTTATGGAACACATGCAAAATCCACCCGCGATCAAAATCCACCCAGTCAAATTCGGGAACCGCTTAGCAATCGAAAGTAAGGGTTAGGGGTAACAGTGATAGTCAAAAACAAATAAAAAAATTGATGAAAAAAAGCAAAAAGTATATAAAATAAAATAATAAATACAGGAAATAAAATTAAAAATTGGGTGGATTTTGAACGCGGGTGGATTTTGATAGTATACCTAATTTATTATAAATAGAACATTTAAAAGTGCTATATAATTTATATTTTACTTTAGCTTCAGCTTTTAAATATTATCAAACTTCTTATTTTGGTTGTTTTTTAACACTAAAATGAGTTAAAAAACTAAAAGTAGCATATATATATAATTTGTATAAAGTTGTATAAAAATTGAAAAAACTATGCTTTTACATAATTATTATCAATTAAAAAACTTTTGATCTATTATTATATAATAGAAAAAAACGATAACTTGTTGAAATATTTTAGACAAATATTACACATCATTAATAAAGGCATCTGTAAGAATAACATAGATTATCGACACAAATTACACCGACTTATATTATCTAAAATTAATAAAACACAAAATTTCTCACCTGTTAGTGTTTCTATTTTCTTTTTAAATTTTTAGAGTTTGCCCACTATTTTCTTATTGTTCTTTTTCAAAACTCTTTTTATATCTACTTTGAAGTTTTGCTGTGAATAAAGTTAGCTGTTCAAAAAATTGATGGGAATTCTAAATAGCAAATACATAGATGTGTTTAAAATATTTTTTAACCAATAAATGTAATTATACTAACAAGAAGTTTGTTTTGACATGTATATACAAATTACATTTTCTCCTTGTTAAAAAAATTCAAATCTTTTTTTAAACCTTAAAAGCAGCCTGAAAAAACTTGAAACCCTGATCAATGTGTAAAAAATGATTAAACTTCAGCTTTTAAAGATTAAACTTTTTTATTAAGTTTTTATTAAACATGAAATGAAGTGTAACAAATTAAAAGTGGTACATATATATTGCTAGTTGTTGCATAAAAACTATATTAACATAAATATAAGCAATTCAAAAACTTTAGAATCAATGTTACCTACTAGACAAAAAAAAAAAGTATTTTTCAATAGTTCACAAAATTATCATAAATCGTTTATAAAAGCGTTTCTATCAATATCTTAGATGAACATTATATGACACAAACATCAACAATTAACTTTGTCTAAAATTAAAAAAGATGGCGCTGTTAGCTTCACTGTTTTGAGGTGCAATTTCCTGACGTTGAACTTTGATTGCAACAGGCAAATCAAATTGTTTCAATTTTTCTCATCCGTCAGGCAATCGCACCACAAAACAGCTACTGGACCGCACCGCTACGGTGAAGCCAGCGCCGTGGTGCGGGTTACCCCCTTTTTGTTTCGTGTGGCGGGGGTTCACCGGGTTTCCCCGGTCATATAGGCCACATTGTCTTTTAAAGAATTATTTTTTTAAAAATCTGAAAAAAATAACGATTTGGCAAATCGTATGGAAAATTACATCAAATTTTTTTTTAATTGTCTCATAGGAGGTCACTACGTTTCGGCGCTTAGTGAAAATTCAAATCACAAGAAAATGACAAATTCAGAAAAGATGAATAACTTGCAATATATTTTTAAACGTACAGTTAGACTTTATAAATTATTTACATACAAATTAAATTCTTTAGGTTGCATTTGCAGTTAATTAGCTTGAGCATTTAAAAGGCTTCAAGCTATACGGTATTTAGGGCATAAAAATTATGGTTAAATATTACAATAAATAAACAAATAACGTACTTTTTATATTAACGTTAAAACAACATTTTTTTCTATTACTTTTGTATTTTTCTATTCTCTTTTTTTTTTTTTTGTTTACGTTTGTTTTCAGTTTTTTTTTTTTTGCTTTTATTTTTTGCTTTTTTTATTTTTTTTTTGTTTGCGTTTTTTTTTTCTTTTTTTTTTTTGCTTTGTTTTTATTGCTTTTTGTTTGTTATTTTCTTTTATATTGCTTTTTTTTCTTTTTATTAATATCATTTGCTTTTTTAGTTTTTTAATGTTGTTTTATTATAATGGGTTTGATATGTCTTAGTCGATCATCTACTAAAGCACCAATATCATCCACCATACTAAGCCTCCTATAGCTAGATTACAGGTAGTAACAACATTACCCGGCAGTATAGTATACGTAATTAGTTCATTTATTATCTTAAATTTAGTTATGTAGTATTTTTATGCCCTTTAATCTTAGATTAAAAATATGTAACCTAAAGAATTTAAATTGTAAGAAGTAATTTTTTTTATTAAATTAGATCGTTAATATAACAGTAACTTTTTATATTTTTCTATATATCATTTATGCAATTTTGTCATTTTAAGTGGTTTTACAACTCATTATGCTACGAAACGTCTTAACCAACTTAAATCTAATCATATCAAGAAAAAAATAATTTAACTTCTTTGTATTTAAGTTTTGAAATTATAAATGAATTAGAATTTTAGAATTTAAATTTATGAAACCACAAATATATAACGAAAAATATAAAAGAAAACGTAACAAGATTACAAAAACTAAAAGATTAAACTAAAATTGCAAAATGAGTAACACAATTAATTTATAAAATAAACCGAATCTGAATCTAAAACTTAAGCTGAAGAAGCGAAACTGAAGGAAACTTAAATTTATTCACTGTTGTCACGCGAAACATGCCCTGTATCGCAATTTGGATCAAAAATACAATCTCTAAGCGCTGAACCTCTCAAAAAAAAATTCTCAACAGAGTATGAAAAATATACTTGAGAAAAAGTAGTTTTTAAATTTTTAATGTTTTTTAAACTAGAGGACCTAACTGTAACACTTCCATTGATAAAATTGATACGACCTGATGTGTTATCATATTTTTCATCAGACTTTGCAAAATACTTTTTAAGTTTATCAACTTGTAACCATAAACTACCCTCAATTTCATTGTCTTTCTTAAATTCATGGTCAATTTCGTGCTCGAAGTTTTTGAAAAAATAGAATTTGTGATTTTTTTTAAAGTTTTTTTGATCTACCGTAAAGCAATAACTAGTATCTTGGTACAATTCTAATCTAACTCCTTCAGGCCAAGCGTAATTAGTTTCCTCGAAAAGTTCCCTTACCGCAGTTCTTTTTAGATTGTTATTATCGTTATAATCTATTTTTCCCATAGGGAAATTGATTCTAATTTTATTATTTTTATCTCTATAATAAACAAATAACAATTCGCCCTTACCCTTCTTGACGCGATGTAAGATTACCCCCGCGCAGTCTAACCTTTTTACATTGAATTCCCAGTTAATTAAAAAAGAATCTCCCCGCTTGTGTTTAAATTTAACCTTAAATAAGTTATTAGCTAAATGGTGTTTTGCATCGTCGTTTAATTGATCAATAAAAATTTGCTTAGCGTAACGGTCGAAACTTTTGTATTTTTCATCAACTAGACTGTATACTTGTTTTTCGATAATGTTATAAACATTCAAAAAGTCATGCCAATCATCTTTTGAAAATTTTTTATTAATAAAATCTATAAGTTTTTGTTTAAGTTCATTATCGTGTTTATTTTTGAAAGATCTAGATACGTTGTTAACCTGATCTGTTACGAAAAAGGACGTTCCACCCGCTTCTTGTTGTGGTGCTCGATCCCGCTGGAGTTCCGCATGCGTCATTTGAACACCTTGGACAACCTCCTCCTCACCAACTATATTCGTAGTTTTAATGACGTCATCCGGTATAAATTTTGTCCTAGATGGTATTAAATAAACGTTTTTTATATTTATTTTACACAGAAAAGTTTAATATGGGGTTGCCAAAAACAAATTAGTTAAAACTAGGATTGTTTATTGGATTGATTTATTGGACTCCAATTAAATTTGAAATTGTACATATTTAGAGAAATCAAAAACTGTACATTGTTTGATTAAAAAGTATAAAGTTACAACTTAACAATAAATAGCAAAGCCTAGACTTCAATAGGTTCCTTAAGAAAGCCTCAAGCTAAAAACTCAAAAATATCAATCTATTAAAATTGATGAGTTTTTAAAATATTTTCTTTGAAGCTTTCTTAAAAAATGGTTAATCTTTATGTTGAAAATTAAAAACTTCAATTGTAAATTAATTAAAATATATGACTATTGCTAGCAAAACAAAAAAAAATCTGATGGATACTTCTCGTTATAAAGCTTTTTAAATCTACAGAGTATTTTAAAAACTATTGTAAAATATGGCATACGTTATTCTAAACAACTAACCTTCTTTGCATGATCAAAGTGATATTATATCTCCAAATAACTTAGTACTTTAATAATACAGAGCTGTTTTGATATAAAAACTATAACTACAGCATCAATAATATAGGTAGAAAAACTACCTTCTACAAAAAAATTAATCTAATAGAGTTTTAATTTTTTTTATTCAAACTTATTTTTAATATGAAATTACATTCAGTTTAATAATTTCAGTTGAAAAAACATTTAACAACACAAGTTTAAATTAATGATCAAAAATATGAAACTAATATACAATGTTATAAGATAATAAAATCTAAATGTGAACTAAAAACTAAATAAATAGAAAATAAATATGCAGTGTCTAATTAATAATAATTTTAGAAATAATTTCAATGAAATATTTATAGGTTATTGTTTAGAAAAATAAAAAAGTACTTTATAAATACAATTATACTTAAACATGAATTTAACTTTTGAAAGATTTTAGTGTTCAACCTAATCAATAATTTAGTTACATAAAATTGTCATATAATGTATTGTTTATAAAATAAAAGTGTTTAATAACTACTTTAATTTACTTATTACAAAACTACAGACTGTATATCAGTGTTGTTATAGTGATTCCAACATGACTTCTTTCCAACATGACTTCACTTAAAAAGTTTATAATACTGAACTTTACTTGTATAATCTTCTTTTTTAAAGACGTTTTACTATTTGCTTTTAACCATTGCAGTTATGTAAGTTTGTTAAAATTTTATTTTGAACTTATATTATTTTTAACTATAACATCAAATGCGGATTTAAAAACCTGTTCTAAATCTACAAAATAGTCTATAAGATTTAAAGTGATTTTGGCCTAAAAATTTTATTAAAATATTTTTTTTTTTTCTATTAGTAAAACATGAAATTTTTTTTAAACTTAAAAACCACCATGATTTAAAAAAAAATGGTTGTACCTTTTTATTTAAATATTTCAGGAACGTGAAATATTGAAACAGTGAAAATACTTAAATTTTTTTTCAATCAAAACTTAAATCACACCTAGAAAATCTACTTTTCATTACTTAGTTTAAGGTTATAAAATTTTAAACCTTAAGTTTAAGCTTTAACATAACTTTATTTGAATATAAACTAAATACAGAGCATTTATAGTTATTTAGTTAATAAATGATTGTTTTAATTTTTATTTGCACAAACTTTTCGATGGTTTCTTAAAAAGGGTACTGAACACTGGCTTAAGTAAAAAAATTTTGAATTTTTTTGAAGTTTAAGAAAGTTTAAGACTTTTAAAAGCATTTGAAATGCCGTAGACAGTTTATTCACCGTAAAGCATTGTCAAAAAAGTAAATAAATTACAACTATTGTTTAATAAATTTTATATTTATTTTTTTATTAATGCTTGTTATTTTTAGTCGCAGTCGTTTAGATAACACAAACTTAATAAACACCAATTCTTTTTGTTATATACCAAAAACAAAAGTGTTTAAAATACTTTTGTCTTCTCCTTTATATTCAGTTAAACAATTAACTTACAATGTAAAAAGTTTTTCTTATAGAACTGCCTGCTATCTTTGTTTGTTTAAAATTTATTTTAGAAATTCAAACGATTTTTCTCTCACTAAATATATAACTTTCTAACTTTTCTGCATCAGTTTATATGAGGAGAAATACATTTCCAAAACATCTCCAAAATTTTCTGTCCTCTGAAGACCGGTTTTTTGCTGGTTGTTTTTATCGGCAAAAATTACACAATTTTCCAGTGAGTTTTTTTTTTTATGTTTTAATTAGTCTTAAAACAATAAATAAAATTTAATAAATTTATTTATCTAAATAAAGTTTACTAAATGTATTTTATAACTAATTAGCTAATCAAAGTAAATTATAAAAAAAATCATTACAGTTTGCACACAAAATTACTTCAAAATAAACTGGTGCACGATAGTGTACACAATTTTTTTTCGCGTGCACGAAACGTTTAGGGTACATGAACCTCATTTAGGGGTGAACGAAATTTTCAGATTACACAAAAAAATATTTTAGTCTTCGCATTATTAGTTTTAGCGACATAGTTCAGTTAAGTATTAAAGTTAAATCTAGCCCTGGTGTTTGATTGGCTTTTATTTTTTGGCCATTTTACTCTCATGATCTATTTTGTAATTAAACAACACACATAAATTATTGTATAATTATAATTGTAACTATTATTACAATGCAATTAAAAAAATAAAACATACGTAACAACTTATAAAACAATTTAAGAAAACAACACAACTGTTGCGTTGAACTTTAATAAATTCCAATAAATAAGGACTTATTTGTCTTTAAAAAAACGTGGTAAATTATAGACTTCTTTTAAAATGAAGTAGAAAGAAGTATAAAGTTCTTTAAAGCCTTATTTTAGAAAACAACATATAAACTATAAAAATACGAAATAAGCTAAAATATGCAAATTAAAATAAACTTTAAGCAATTAACCGATAAACTATTTTTTTCTAAAATTAACGTAAGTTTAAATTGTTGTTAACTTTGATTAAACATCTTAGGATTTTTCTTCAAATTTTAAATTGTTGTTTACATTAATTAAACGTGTTAGTTTTTTCTTTAAGTTAAAAACTTTGTTTACATTGATTAAACGTATTAGTTTTTCTCGTTAAATTTTAAATTGTTTATTACATTGATTAAGCGTTTTAGTTTTTTCTTTTAATTTTAAATAATAGTTTTATAGTTTACCAATAATGACTTAGGCCCTGGTCATAATAAACACTGATAGTAAAAAAAATTATGGTAAACCACTAAGGTTGGTAAACAGCCAAATTGTAGAAACTTAAATTATACATATCATAGTTGTATAGTTTCTCCTTTGACAAACAACATGATCTAATAAATGTTGTTATTATATCACACTCTATAATTTTAAAGTAAAAGTTTCCAAGTCAGCATTAGTTTGGAGAAGATGGACACTTCTACTACTAACCAAAGTTTGTAAAAGTTGTATATTTTGTTATTTTTAGATTTAAAGTAATATTTAAAGACACTCATTTCTAACTATGATTGGGAACAATTCTATATATAGGTATTTGAAGTGTACAGGGTTGAATAAACAACACTGTTTAAACAACCCCAAGAACATATCTAAATCAGTAAAAGATAAATAAATCCTTGTACTGGTGAATTAACCTTCAACCTAATACTAAATAGCCTGATTAAACAACCAATATTTGACCCTAGTTTCCAAACTAAATTGTTGGTCTACATGACTATTTTATTTAAATTGGTAGCAAAACATAATGTAAAGTTTAGCTAAATGTAATTGAATTATAATTTATGCTATTCATCAAGTTGTACTATATTGTATTGCAGATGTTTGCCCACCTAAAAAGTGTGAAGTGGTTCAATCCTAGCAGCTATAATAAAGGTAAATTTTGTTTTTATTGCAATTTAATATATCAAAAGCTCCTATACAACACATATGTTCCTTAATATAATCTTGTTTTTAGTTTGGTTGTGCTGTTCTAAATATCATGACAATATAAATAATTCCTACAAAGTTTTAAAGAAAAATTAAGTATTATTTACTATCATATAACTAAACTATTTGTGTGCAAAGTTTGATTGGGTATAATAAATAACTTTTTGACTTAAAAGTCAGATGGTAAATAAAAATTTATTTTGAAATAGAGTTCCATTGCGGCAAATTTTAAAGTGCAAAAATAGAATTGAAAAAAGTGACAAGCCTAATGAAATGCAGTAAATTTAATATAGTTTGCTAGTTCATATCAGTTTTATAATAGAAAAGTACATCATATGTTTTTCTGTAAATATCCTTCCAAATATTTGTCACCATATTTAAACAATCATCCATTAATAATGGTTGGAATGTACTTTGTTTTTTATTTTTTCTCATCATATTATATTTTAATTGTTTCCTTTTGAGACTAGCTCTGACTTGGTAAGTATTCTACTAATTATTGCATGAGTTGGCTTTTTTTTAGTTCTCAGAGCTAGTTTTTATTTGTTAAAAGTTCTAATAAAAAGTCTTTTAAAGAGTGAAAAAACTTTTTGTTTTAATAAGATAGTGTAAAATAATAAAGTCCTCATTATTATTGGTTTATGTAAACTATATTATGTATTTAAATTTTCAAGTATATGACATCCAAAAACTAAAGTTTTTTTTTCACAAGTATAATATAATTTGTATAAATAATCATTATGTTTTGGAAATTTAAATTATGTGGTGCATTGGAAATATTTTAAGAAATATCCAGACTGGTATTAATACCATGTTAATACATTTGGTATTTTTTTGTGTACTTCAGTATAACAAGTCTTTATTTTTCTTGAGTAATTAAATATTACTACTTGACTAACATAATTTTTTCACTATTTATTGTTTTTAATTTAACATAAGGCTAATTGATAAGTTTTAAGTCACTCAGATTAGATTGGCTTCAATGCTTCAAAAGCCTGTCATAGATAAGCCGTAGTATTAAAAAAAAACAAAATTGTTTGTCTCTTTTATTGCTTTAACACCTTTTATGTTTATATAAGTAATTTACAAATTAAAGTTTTAAGGTTACAAGTGTTGATTATAACTTGTTATTTTTTCTACATTTTATATGTGTTGACAGGTTTTTACAACTTTAGAATGTGCAAGGGTCTTGAGGAAATTTTGAGCAATGATGCACATGAATCATCTGTAAGCACACAACAACTGGACCTCAACCCAGGAAGGTCTCTAACTGCTCACTTAGGGCAGTAACAAGGTAAATAAGTTATAGTTCTTGCTTTTGTACTAATAGCTACAATAAATCATAAAAAGTTAAATTTAGAGAAAGTAAAGGTGACAATGTTATCTAAATTGAATTAAACTCATTCAGTGATGTTTATAAGTGATGTAGTTTATAATTAATGTTCATTTTTGACCTAATAACTGGAATAGAATCTAGTATTGCTTTTAACTCAACAGAATGTTCAAATAATTGCAAGTAAAAATTATCATTATTGTTAATATTAAGTATATTTATCATTATCATTTTTCATTTAACATAAAAATTAGTGTGGTCATTACAAGTAAAAAGTAAAATTTAACAAAAAAACTTTAAACTTGTTTTAAAGACTAATGAACATAAGCTAAGAATGTTTTTTAGGATGCGAACTAATTTATTAAATAATTAATTAAATATTTAAAATATTGTTACAACAAAGTTAGATTTGCTCACTTTGTTAGTACATCACTTTGAGTATTGTGATGGTTTTAAATGTTAAAGTTTTGCCAAAAGAAAACTTATTTGTATTCCAATGTTTTTCTTAAACTCAACGTTTTTTAATTTTAAAATAATAGAAATCAACAAAAGGCTATGATTAAATTAAATAGAAGACCATACTTGATTATTTTTACCCATCCACAATTTTATACAAAATATTATAAATAAGCTTGATGACAACTTACCACTAAAAAATTATTGTTTCCTAAAATATTAGCAAGTTTGCCACTAAAATTAAAAAGCAAAATGAATTTTTTTTTTAATCTAGCATCAGGGTTGCCACTCGGTCAGGAAAAGTCAGGAAATCAGGAAAAGTCAGGAGAAATTAAAAAAAAAGAAAAAAATCAGGAAAAAATGGGGGGTTTTAAAAAAGTCAGGAAAAGGCAGGAAATTTGATAAAATTAAAAAAAAAGTCAGATTATGTCATTTTAATTTTACAAAATTCCTTGTTTTCCAAAGCCTTCAAACGGTAAAAATTAATTAAAAGTCCTTTGAAGTCAGAAAAAAATTCCAAAATTTTCCTAGAAATTTACAAAAATATTTAACTTTATTTCCAATGCCTTCACCTGGTATAAGTTAAGATAAAAAACTCCTCACAGTGGAAATTGTAAAAATAAAATTGGAACACGATTTCAGCAAAGTAACTCGATTATTGTTGATGAAAATTTGTATGCGTCCTTTGAACGACGTCAGTATCAGTAGAAATGAAAATCAGCTCCATCCTACCACTATAGTTACGTCACGATAGAAATTTGCTAATAGAATCCAATAACTTTGCTTTCGAAATAAAATATCCTTTATAAAACTGCAAAAAATTTCTATTAACATATTGAACAAGTACCCTACTTTAACAAGCAGATTTTGTAAGCTTTTTAGTATTGATAATCTGTAGCAAGGACACTTCCATAGTGAAACTGATATATACACAAAAGTTTATCTAGCATAATTTTAAAATCTAAGTGTTTTTTGTTTAAGTAAATAGTTAAGTTCTTTATAGTTATGCAGTTAGTTTAGTATTTTATGGATCAAGTTGATGTGTATACTTTATCTCTTTATAATTTTTTAAAGTTGTTTAAATTTATGAAATAAGTTTTAAGAGAGGTATATGCCAAGATTAAGTTTACACATTATTTGTATTTTTTGTAGAGTAACTTAAGTTTTTAAAGTAAATATTTAATTATTCAAACCAAAACAAACCAGTTTGTTGCAGTTAAAAATCATACCTTTCACCCCAAATTAGACTCACTACTACGAATTTATAAAACATTTTTTCCTATTTTTTTAATATATGAATTAAAGCGCTGAAAGTAATAAAAATATTAGTCATCAGATAAAAGTAAATGATAGGTTTATGTATTAGGGCTTACATCTGATAGTAAGAATATTTTTAAATTGAATCTTTTAAACAGGATTTCCATGAAGCTCTCTCTTTGAGTGAAGGTCAGTAGACAGATCCCCAGAGTGATTGGCCTTTACGAGTCAATTCCTCTTCCCACTTTGAATGCATCATCCGCAAGGTAATTTCTACATAGTATGTTTGAAAATCATTCGTTTGAACTTGTAATTGTTTTTAAACTTATAGTGAATAAGTTTACCAAACAAGAAGCCATGTTGTAATAACAAGTAGTTTATAAAACACCTTAACACAAATTTAAAAACATAAATCTCTTAGTTTTACAAGTTCTGAGGATAATAAATAGTCCTATTTAGTTAACTAATGCTAGTCAATAATAAAGTTGATCGATTTTAAAAAAAAGTAATACAAACATGATGATATATTATCTAAATAAAGTGGTCATCTTGCTTGTGAATTGTTTTCTGAAATGTTGTTATAAAGTCGTGTAATAATACATTTTGTAACAACTTCCTTGATTATTTTTTGAACATATGTATTTTAGGAAGCGTTTTCAAAGTTTACCTTAAATATATATCACTATTGACCTACTTCTTAGTAACTAATTTAACAAACTTTGAACATTTTTATTGTATTTTATTACTGTAAAGTAACCATTTTGTACCAGTTTCTTAGGTATTTTATTGCCAAACCATAAACAGAACAAAATAAAGTCCATAATTGTTTGATGCTCAATTTTATGCTAATTTTAAAAAGCTCGGTTTTATTATTTTAAATTAAACAAATATCCATTTTGATCACATAACTATTGCGAAACACATCTATCAGGGTTAGCTAAAAACCATCTAGAAATTGAACAAAAATTACTGGAATTTTTATCATCAATTCTTACGAAAAAACAATGAATTTCTGAAGTCTTTGTTATACAATAGTTTTTATTTGACATCATCACTTAAATTTTTATAAACCACATTCAAAGTAGCATTACAGTATCTCCTCATTAACGTTATTAAATTTAACGAATTCCTTACCTTGAAATTTATGTCATACTCAAGGTGGAAAAAAAAAATTGTATTTTCAAAACATGAAAATTTTTTTGACAACCCTGAGATATGCTCAAATGATTAATAGATTAAAGGCAATGTTTAAATAGTTAATGATAAACTGCATGATTAAAATGTGAATGAAGTGTAGCGTTAGTAGATAAGTTTGTTAGTAAAAGCTAAATATTTTTTTCAAACAGAATGAGATCACAGCCGGAGACGGAACGATGAAAAGAATCAGAAACAGAATCAGTGCGGATCAGATAACTTATTTATATAAACATTTGAATAAACTTTTTGCATTTAAATTGTGTTTACTTTGTCATAATTAAATAGATTAAGACAGAAAATTAATGCTTGGGTGTAGTGAAAAAAGTTTTAATATTTGATAGATCTATTATTTAGTAACTTTCCTTTATTTAGTTGTTATAATGTCTTGAGTTTAAGCCCAATAACAGTTTTTTTAATGAAAACATAAAGCGCATAAAATAATTGGTTTAAAGAGCCGTTCAATTCGTACACCAGTTAGATACAGTTAAGTTTAGTACAAGTTTATATAAGGATAGTATAATTCAACTTAACGACTATGAGTATGTCTTTAATAAATTGTTTTAAATCCCTACCTGAATATTAAAAGAAACTAAATGTATTATCACCGTCATAATCCTAGGCTGCTTATCGCTTAGTAAAGTTGTTAATTGAAAGTTTCAAAATTTTTCATTTGTAAAAAAATGAATATATTTTCATACTAGTTGCCTTGTTACTAGTATAATATTTGGCAACTTATTTTTAGATCTATATATAAATTTATATGTTGCACAAATACTATTTTTCTCTATAGCCGGGTGTGTGGTTATCGTGTAAAATACACTTCTTGTAACATATATAATAATCTTCTGATCTAGTTGCACTTAAAAACTATACCAAGCTAAACCCTGTTTTCCTTATAATAAATATAAGCCAATTTTACTGATCTAAAACAAAAATTTCGACTTTATTATAAATGTGGTTATTTAGAGTTCCTGTATCAAAGAGAAAACTTATTCAACCGGCGTAAGCATTACGACGACGCCCTAAGAACCAATTTCAAAATATCGACAAAGTCCGGAGCCAGGACACCGAAGGTGTCCGCCAGCGTAGATATTTTGAAATTGGTTCGCTACCCTTTATTATATTTTATACTTTCACATTAAGGAATTTCCCAAAAATTTTGATAATTCTACACTCCAAAAATAATTTTCAAAGTTAACAAAAAAAGAAAAATGAACATTTTCAACAGTTTTTAATCGAGTCTTTTTTATTAGCCATCATGTTATAAATAGTCAAATCAGATAGAACACCGGTTTTTGGTCAGTTCCTAAAAGTGTAGTAATAAATAAATTGCAAAAGAATAGCAAACTCGTTGATTTAATTTGATTAAACAGATTGTTTTTAAATTGTTTTTTTATACATATGCCTACCACCACACGTAAATTGTGAAAATATTATTATAGTAAACAATTTTTAAAAATTCACTTTAACTGACTAAAACCGATCTCTTATCTAACATGAATAGCAAGTAACAATATAAACTGAACAAAAGTACAATTGATCAAGTCATACTTATGTTTAATTTATACTCTTAAATGCTTAAAACAGCCTGAACTAGCTATACTTGAATATAAAGTATTCATGAGAGAAATCATATAGAATTAAAGCAAAAAGACAGTGGATTTCAAAATAGCTACCTAGGCATAAAGCAATCATCTAAAAATATGCAAATACAATCTCAAAATTAGAAACAATTGTAAGTTCAAAAGAGTTAATTTGTAACAGTTGGAAAATATCTATATATAACAGTTATCTAAGGTGGAAACAAAGAAATCAAATAGTTCAACTTGTAGTTGCTTGAAACTTTAATGCTTGTGATTGCTTGAAACTTTGAAATTATTTCAAGTATTTTTTAACGCTATTGTTTTACATGTTTAAATAGAAATATTGATAGTAATAAATAATAACTAAAAGCTTAAAATAAGTTTGTACCTCTATAGTTACAGTTACAATAGAAGAACACAACTTGTAACTGTTTAAATTTTCATCACACAAAAGTAAACAGTTATTTGTCCAAAGATGTTAATTTATTACAATTAGAAAGTATTTTGTAAGATTGAAACAAAGAATTCAAACTTTACTACTGTTAAATTGCTTGAAACTGTGAAAATAATTTAACTGTTTTATAACATTATTGCTTCATAAGTTTCAATAGAAATATTGATACTAAGAAGTCATAACTCCGAACTTAAAAATAAGTTTCTACCTAAGTAGTTACAGTTACAACAAGAAGAAAAAAACATGTAACTGATTGAAATTTCAACAGAAAAAAGTAAAGAGTTGTTTATCAAAAGATGTTGATAAAACACATATGTTCAACAGACAAAATTATTTGTTTAAAGAAGTTGATCGTATATCATCTAAAGCTTGCAACATGTACTAGCTCATTGATGTTTTCATATTAATTCATAATAATTCATGAATTGTAAAAAAAGAACAAGAAAAAATTGTCAACAAAAAAAAATATACTGTTAACTAGATGTACTTACAACACAAGGTTTTCTAGAGAAATGATTCAAATGAAAAATTAATATTCTTCTAAAATCTTATTTGATTGTTTACGTCACAAATAAAAACATAATTTAGTTTATGCGCGGTCATATAAGCCCGCCTAATGTTTATGCAAATTTTCCCTTTGTTAGAAACTTCAAAACTTATACCTTTTGATAGCTGAATTTTTTTTGATCTTTTATGTAAATTTTATTTTACTAGTCTAAGCATTGTTTTTAAATTTACAGTGTTTTATTTTAAAAACAAATAATGCCACCATAAAACTTTCTTTAAATTGTGCACAACTTTTATTTGTAATAATAAAAGTATAATTCTTGTTTAAACTTTTTGGTAACTCAAAGTGAATAAAACCATTTTGAGTTGTTATGGTGTTTTTTTTTCGGTTTTTTTTTAACAGTTGATTCTAAAACTACAAATATATCAAACCAAATCTGAGGCTGCTATTTGATATTAATAATCCTTAACTAGACTTTTAAATTGAATTGTCTTTTTTGATATATATTCAAACTTGAAAACTTAAGTACTGACATCAAAGCGCTTAAAAAATCTGAATCCAATGGATTTGGTTTTGTATATTGTGATTATAAAGTACGAGAGAGGCAGATTCAAGCAGGCCAAAAAAAGGACTGAAACCAATAAGTCAGGGCTTAAAAATTCAGACCTTGTTACAAAACACTTTTAGTATAAACTATTTTTTCTTTGGACATTAACCTTAACCTTAAAAGCTTTAAGTATTTTGGCAATTTAGAACAATTAAAAAAGCATAAGCTTAAGATTTCAGGAAAAATAATGTTTTACAAAAAGTTTTTTTCAAAAAAAGAGACAATTACCGCTCACGCGGTACAAAGCTATTTGTTAAAAGGTATGTACTTAATCCGTAAACATATCAAAAATGTGATTTTTTTTTTGTCGATTTTTCATATTGTTGCAATTATAGAGAAAATAATTAAAAATTTGTAACTTAAAACACTTGTTCATTCACATTTTTTAAAAATTGACTAACTTGATAACTTTTGTTTTAAATGTCATAACATATATCATGAAAAATTTGTTCACTCAATAAACTTAAATATGTTTTAGCTTTGACAATTGATGAAATAAGAACTGAAACAGTTATAAGCAATTTCGGAAAAAATTGTTTGTCATATAAATAAAAACTAGTGATGTGAATGATAACAAAAGGGTAAGTAAACATACAGTATTTTTAATGTATTTTATATGCACATCATTTTTTAAAACAAGTGTTTTTTAAACCCATAAAGGTGTTTATAAATCAAGAAACTTATTTTATGATGTATTTTAACTATATTTTATCTTCTTTTTTAAATTATTAGGCTGTTTTAAAGTATATAAAGTCTAGCACGGGACTTGAACCCCTGATCGTTAAATTAAAAGTCCAACGCTCTACCGACTGAGCTACTCATGCTCACGATGGGGTATACTTAATTGTGTTTAAAAAGCTATCTCCGGCTCTTATGACGTAATAATAGTACAAATTTATGGAACACATGCAAAATCCACCCGCGATCAAAATCCACCCAGTCAAATTCGGGAACCGCTTAGCAATCGAAAGTAAGGGTTAGGGGTAACAGTGATAGTCAAAAACAAATAAAAAAATTGATGAAAAAAAGCAAAAAGTATATAAAATAAAATAATAAATACAGGAAATAAAATTAAAAATTGGGTGGATTTTGAACGCGGGTGGATTTTGATAGTATACCTAATTTATTATAAATAGAACATTTAAAAGTGCTATATAATTTATATTTTACTTTAGCTTCAGCTTTTAAATATTATCAAACTTCTTATTTTGGTTGTTTTTTAACACTAAAATGAGTTAAAAAACTAAAAGTAGCATATATATATAATTTGTATAAAGTTGTATAAAAATTGAAAAAACTATGCTTTTACATAATTATTATCAATTAAAAAACTTTTGATCTATTATTATCTAATAGAAAAAAACGATAACTTGTTGAAATATTTTAGACAAATATTACACATCATTAATAAAGGCATCTGTAAGAATAACATAGATTATCGACACAAATTACACCGACTTATATTATCTAAAATTAATAAAACACAAAATTTCTCACCTGTTAGTGTTTCTATTTTCTTTTTAAATTTTTAGAGTTTGCCCACTATTTTCTTATTGTTCTTTTTCAAAACTCTTTTTATATCTACTTTGAAGTTTTGCTGTGAATAAAGTTAGCTGTTCAAAAAATTGATGGGAATTCTAAATAGCAAATACATAGATGTGTTTAAAATATTTTTTAACCAATAAATGTAATTATACTAACAAGAAGTTTGTTTTGACATGTATATACAAATTACATTTTCTCCTTGTTAAAAAAATTCAAATCTTTTTTTAAACCTTAAAAGCAGCCTGAAAAAACTTGAAACCCTGATCAATGTGTAAAAAATGATTAAACTTCAGCTTTTAAAGATTAAACTTTTTTATTAAGTTTTTATTAAACATGAAATGAAGTTTAACAAATTAAAAGTGGTACATATATATTGCTAGTTGTTGCATAAAAACTATATTAACATAAATATAAGCAATTCAAAAACTTTAGAATCAATGTTACCTACTAGACAAAAAAAAAAAGTATTTTTCAATAGTTCACAAAATTATCATAAATCGTTTATAAAAGCGTTTCTATCAATATCTTAGATGAACATTATATGACACAAACATCAACAATTAACTTTGTCTAAAATTAAAAAAGATGGCGCTGTTAGCTTCACCGTTTTGAGGTGCAATTTCCTGACGTTGAACTTTGATTGCAACAGGCAAATCAAATTGTTTCAATTTTTCTCATCCGTCAGGCAATCGCACCACAAAACAGCTACTGGACCGCACCGCTACGGTGAAGCCAGCGCCGTGGTGCGGGTTACCCCCTTTTTGTTTCGTGTGGCGGGGGTTCACCGGGTTTCCCCGGTCATATAGGCCACATTGTCTTTTAAAGAATTATTTTTTTAAAAATCTGAAAAAAATAACGATTTGGCAAATCGTATGGAAAATTACATCAAATTTTTTTTTAATTGTCTCATAGGAGGTCACTACGTTTCGGCGCTTAGTGAAAATTCAAATCACAAGAAAATGACAAATTCAGAAAAGGTGAATAACTTGCAATATATTTTTAAACGTACAGTTAGACTTTATAAATTATTTACATACAAATTAAATTCTTTAGGTTGCATTTGCAGTTAATTAGCTTGAGCATTTAAAAGGCTTCAAGCTATACGGTATTTAGGGCATAAAAATTATGGTTAAATATTACAATAAATAAACAAATAACGTACTTTTTATATTAACGTTAAAACAACATTTTTTTCTATTACTTTTGTATTTTTCTATTCTCTTTTTTTTTTTTTTTGTTTACGTTTGTTTTCAGTTTTTTTTTTTTTGCTTTTATTTTTTGCTTTTTTTATTTTTTTTTTGTTTGCGTTTTTTTTTTCTTTTTTATTTTTGCTTTGTTTTTATTGCTTTTTGTTTGTTATTTTCTTTTATATTGCTTTTTTTTCTTTTTATTAATATCATTTGCTTTTTTAGTTTTTTAATGTTGTTTTATTATAATGGGTTTGATATGTCTTAGTCGATCATCTACTAAAGCACCAATATCATCCACCATACTAAGCCTCCTATAGCTAGATTACAGGTAGTAACAACATTACCCGGCAGTATAGTATACGTAATTAGTTCATTTATTATCTTAAATTTAGTTATGTAGTATTTTTATGCCCTTTAATCTTAGATTAAAAATATGTAACCTAAAGAATTTAAATTGTAAGAAGTAATTTTTTTTATTAAATTAGATCGTTAATATAACAGTAACTTTTTATATTTTTCTATATATCATTTATGCAATTTTGTCATTTTAAGTGGTTTTACAACTCATTATGCTACGAAACGTCTTAACCAACTTAAATCTAATCATATCAAGAAAAAAATAATTTAACTTCTTTGTATTTAAGTTTTGAAATTATAAATGAATTAGAATTTTAGAATTTAAATTTATGAAACCACAAATATATAACGAAAAATATAAAAGAAAACGTAACAAGATTACAAAAACTAAAAGATTAAACTAAAATTGCAAAATGAGTAACACAATTAATTTATAAAATAAACTGAATCTGAATCTAAAACTTAAGCTGAAGAAGCGAAACTGAAGGAAACTTAAATTTATTCACTGTTGTCACGCGAAACATGCCCTGTATCGCAATTTGGATCAAAAATACAATCTCTAAGCGCTGAACCTCTCAAAAAAAAATTCTCAACAGAGTATGAAAAATATACTTGAGAAAAAGTAGTTTTTAAATTTTTAATGTTTTTTAAACTAGAGGACCTAACTGTAACACTTCCATTGATAAAATTGATACGACCTGATGTGTTATCATATTTTTCATCAGACTTTGCAAAATACTTTTTAAGTTTATCAACTTGTAACCATAAACTACCCTCAATTTCATTGTCTTTCTTAAATTCATGGTCAATTTCGTGCTCGAAGTTTTTGAAAAAATAGAATTTGTGATTTTTTTTAAAGTTTTTTTGATCTACCGTAAAGCAATAACTAGTATCTTGGTACAATTCTAATCTAACTCCTTCAGGCCAAGCGTAATTAGTTTCCTCGAAAAGTTCCCTTACCGCAGTTCTTTTTAGATTGTTATTATCGTTATAATCTATTTTTCCCATAGGGAAATTGATTCTAATTTTATTATTTTTATCTCTATAATAAACAAATAACAATTCGCCCTTACCCTTCTTGACGCGATGTAAGATTACCCCCGCGCAGTCTAACCTTTTTACATTGAATTCCCAGTTAATTAAAAAAGAATCTCCCCGCTTGTGTTTAAATTTAACCTTAAATAAGTTATTAGCTAAATGGTGTTTTGCATCGTCGTTTAATTGATCAATAAAAATTTGCTTAGCGTAACGGTCGAAACTTTTGTATTTTTCATCAACTAGACTGTATACTTGTTTTTCGATAATGTTATAAACATTCAAAAAGTCATGCCAATCATCTTTTGAAAATTTTTTATTAATAAAATCTATAAGTTTTTGTTTAAGTTCATTATCGTGTTTATTTTTGAAAGATCTAGATACGTTGTTAACCTGATCTGTTACGAAAAAGGACGTTCCACCCGCTTCTTGTTGTGGTGCTCGATCCCGCTGGAGTTCCGCATGCGTCATTTGAACACCTTGGACAACCTCCTCCTCACCAACTATATTCGTAGTTTTAATGACGTCATCCGGTATAAATTTTGTCCTAGATGGTATTAAATAAACGTTTTTTATATTTATTTTACACAGAAAAGTTTAATATGGGGTTGCCAAAAACAAATTAGTTAAAACTAGGATTGTTTATTGGATTGATTTATTGGACTCCAATTAAATTTGAAATTGTACATATTTAGAGAAATCAAAAACTGTACATTGTTTGATTAAAAAGTACAAAGTTACAACTTAACAATAAATAGCAAAGCCTAGACTTCAATAGGTTCCTTAAGAAAGCCTCAAGCTAAAAACTCAAAAATATCAATCTATTAAAATTGATGAGTTTTTAAAATATTTTCTTTGAAGCTTTCTTAAAAATGGTTAATCTTTATGTTGAAAATTAAAAACTTCAATTGTAAATTAATTAAAATATATGACTATTGCTAGCAAAACAAAAAAAAATCTGAAGGATACTTCTCGTTATAAAGCTTTTTAAATCTACAGAGTATTTTAAAAACTATTGTAAAATATGGCATACGTTATTCTAAACAACTAACCTTCTTTGCATGATCAAAGTGATATTATATCTCCAAATAACTTAGTACTTTAATAATACAGAGCTGTTTTGATATAAAAACTATAACTACAGCATCAATAATATAGGTAGAAAAACTACCTTCTACAAAAAAATTAATCTAATAGAGTTTTAATTTTTTTTATTCAAACTTATTTTTAATATGAAATTACATTCAGTTTAATAATTTCAGTTGAAAAAACATTTAACAACACAAGTTTAAATTAATGATCAAAAATATGAAACTAATATACAATGTTATAAGATAATAAAATCTAAATGTGAACTAAAAACTAAATAAATAGAAAATAAATATGCAGTGTCTAATTAATAATAATTTTAGAAATAATTTCAATGAAATATTTATAGGTTATTGTTTAGAAAAATAAAAAAGTACTTTATAAATACAATTATACTTAAACATGAATTTAACTTTTGAAAGATTTTAGTGTTCAACCTAATCAATAATTTAGTTACATAAAATTGTCATATAATGTATTGTTTATAAAATAAAAGTGTTTAATAACTACTTTAATTTACTTATTACAAAACTACAGACTGTATATCAGTGTTGTTATAGTGATTCCAACATGACTTCTTTCCAACATGACTTCACTTAAAAAGTTTATAATACTGAACTTTACTTGTATAATCTTCTTTTTTAAAGACGTTTTACTATTTGCTTTTAACCATTGCAGTTATGTAAGTTTGTTAAAATTTTATTTTGAACTTATATTATTTTTAACTATAACATCAAATGCGGATTTAAAAACCTGTTCTAAATCTACAAAATAGTCTATAAGATTTAAAGTGATTTTGGCCTAAAAATTTTATTAAAATATTTTTTTTTTTTCTATTAGTAAAACATGAAATTTTTTTTAAACTTAAAAACCACCATGATTTAAAAAAAAATGGTTGTACCTTTTTATTTAAATATTTCAGGAACGTGAAATATTGAAACAGTGAAAATACTTAAATTTTTTTTCAATCAAAACTTAAATCACACCTAGAAAATCTACTTTTCATTACTTAGTTTAAGGTTATAAAATTTTAAACCTTAAGTTTAAGCTTTAACATAACTTTATTTGAATATAAACTAAATACAGAGCATTTATAGTTATTTAGTTAATAAATGATTGTTTTAATTTTTATTTGCACAAACTTTTCGATGGTTTCTTAAAAAGGGTACTGAACACTGGCTTAAGTAAAAAAATTTTGAATTTTTTTGAAGTTTAAGAAAGTTTAAGACTTTTAAAAGCATTTGAAATGCCGTAGACAGTTTATTCACCGTAAAGCATTAACAAAAAAGTAAATAAATTACAACTATTGTTTAATAAATTTTATATTTATTTTTTTATTAATGCTTGTTATTTTTAGTCGCAGTCGTTTAGATAACACAAACTTAATAAACACCAATTCTTTTTAATATATACCAAAAACAAAAGTGTTTAAAATACTTTTGTCTTCTCCTTTATACTCAGTTAAACAATTAACTTACAATGTAAAAAGTTTTTCTTATAGAACTGCCTGCTATCTTTGTTTGTTTAAAATTTATTTTAGAAATTCAAACGATTTTTCTCTCACTAAATATATAACTTTCTAACTTTTCTGCATCAGTTTATATGAGGAGAAATACATTTCCAAAACATCTCCAAAATTTTCTGTCCTCTGAAGACCGGTTTTTTGCTGGTTGTTTTTATCGGCAAAAATTACACAATTTTCCAGTGAGTTTTTTTTTTATGTTTTAATTAGTCTTAAAACAATAAATAAAATTTAATAAATTTATTTATCTAAATAAAGTTTACTAAATGTATTTTATAACTAATTAGCTAATCAAAGTAAATTATAAAAAAAATCATTACAGTTTGCACACAAAATTACTTCAAAATAAACTGGTGCACGATAGTGTACACAATTTTTTTTCGCGTGCACGAAACGTTTAGGGTACATGAACCTCATTTAGGGGTGAACGAAATTTTCAGATTACACAAAAAAATATTTTAGTCTTCGCATTATTAGTTTTAGCGACATAGTTCAGTTAAGTATTAAAGTTAAATCTAGCCCTGGTGTTTGATTGGTTTTTATTTTTTGGCCATTTTACTCTCATGATCTATTTTGTAATTAAACAACACACATAAATTATTGTATAATTATAATTGTAACTATTATTACAATGCAATTAAAAAAATAAAACATACGTAACAACTTATAAAACAATTTAAGAAAACAACACAACTGTTGCGTTGAACTTTAATAAATTCCAATAAATAAGGACTTATTTGTCTTTAAAAAAACGTGGTAAATTATAGACTTCTTTTAAAATGAAGTAGAAAGAAGTATAAAGTTCTTTAAAGCCTTATTTTAGAAAACAACATATAAACTATAAAAATACGAAATAAGCTAAAATATGCAAATTAAAATAAACTTTAAGCAATTAACCGATAAACTATTTTTTTCTAAAAATAACGTAAGTTTAAATTGTTGTTAACTTTGATTAAACATCTTAGGATTTTTCTTCAAATTTTAAATTGTTGTTTACATTAATTAAACGTGTTAGTTTTTTCTTTAAGTTAAAAACTTTGTTTACATTGATTAAACGTATTAGTTTTTCTCGTTAAATTTTAAATTGTTTATTACATTGATTAAGCGTTTTAGTTTTTTCTTTTAATTTTAAATAATAGTTTTATAGTTTACCAATAATGACTTAGGCCCTGGTCATAATAAACACTGATAGTAAAAAAAATTATGGTAAACCACTAAGGTTGGTAAACAGCCAAATTGTAGAAACTTAAATTATACATATCATAGTTGTATAGTTTCTCCTTTGACAAACAACATGATCTAATAAATGTTGTTATTATATCACACTCTATAATTTTAAAGTAAAAGTTTCCAAGTCAGCATTAGTTTGGAGAAGATGGACACTTCTACTACTAACCAAAGTTTGTAAAAGTTGTATATTTTGTTATTTTTAGATTTAAAGTAATATTTAAAGACACTCATTTCTAACTATGATTGGGAACAATTCTATATATAGGTATTTGAAGTGTACAGGGTTGAATAAACAACACTGTTTAAACAACCCCAAGAACATATCTAAATCAGTAAAAGATAAATAAATCCTTGTACTGGTGAATTAACCTTCAACCTAATACTAAATAGCCTGATTAAACAACCAATATTTGACCCTAGTTTCCAAACTAAATTGTTGGTCTACATGACTATTTTATTTAAATTGGTAGCAAAACATAATGTAAAGTTTAGCTAAATGTAATTGAATTATAATTTATGCTATTCATCAAGTTGTACTATATTGTATTGCAGATGTTTGCCCACCTAAAAAGTGTGAAGTGGTTCAATCCTAGCAGCTATAATAAAGGTAAATTTTGTTTTTATTGCAATTTAATATATCAAAAGCTCCTATACAACACATATGTTCCTTAATATAATCTTGTTTTTAGTTTGGTTGTGCTGTTCTAAATATCATGACAATATAAATAATTCCTACAAAGTTTTAAAGAAAAATTAAGTATTATTTACTATCATATAACTAAACTATTTGTGTGCAAAGTTTGATTGGGTATAATAAATAACTTTTTGACTTAAAAGTCAGATGGTAAATAAAAATTTATTTTGAAATAGAGTTCCATTGCGGCAAATTTTAAAGTGCAAAAATAGAATTGAAAAAAGTGACAAGCCTAATGAAATGCAGTAAATTTAATATAGTTTGCTAGTTCATATCAGTTTTATAATAGAAAAGTACATCATATGTTTTTCTGTAAATATCCTTCCAAATATTTGTCACCATATTTAAACAATCATCCATTAATAATGGTTGGAATGTACTTTGTTTTTTATTTTTTCTCATCATATTATATTTTAATTGTTTCCTTTTGAGACTAGCTCTGACTTGGTAAGTATTCTACTAATTATTGCATGAGTTGGCTTTTTTTTAGTTCTCAGAGCTAGTTTTTATTTGTTAAAAGTTCTAATAAAAAGTCTTTTAAAGAGTGAAAAAACTTTTTGTTTTAATAAGATAGTGTAAAATAATAAAGTCCCCATTATTATTGGTTTATGTAAACTATATTATGTATTTAAATTTTCAAGTATTAAAGTTTTTTTTTCACAAGTATAATATAATTTGTATAAATAATCATTATGTTTTGGAAATTTAAATTATGTGGTGCATTGGAAATATTTTAAGAAATATCCAGACTGGTATTAATACCATGTTAATACATTTGGTATTTTTTTGTGTACTTCAGTATAACAAGTCTTTATTTTTCTTGAGTAATTAAATATTACTACTTGACTAACATAATTTTTTCACTATTTATTGTTTTTAATTTAACATAAGGCTAATTGATAAGTTTTAAGTCACTCAGATTAGATTGGCTTCAATGCTTCAAAAGCCTGTCATAGATAAGCCGTAGTATTAAAAAAAAAAAAAATTGTTTGTCTCTTTAATTGCTTTAACACCTTTTATGTTTATATAAGTAATTTACAAATTAAAGTTTTAAGGTTACAAGTGTTGATTATAACTTGTTATTTTTTCTACATTTTATATGTGTTGACAGGTTTTTACAACTTTAGAATGTGCAAGGGTCTTGAGGAAATTTTGAGCAATGATGCACATGAATCATCTGTAAGCCCACAACAACTGGACCTCAACCCAGGAAGGTCTCTAACTGCTCACTTAGGGCAGTAACAAGGTAAATATGTTATAGTTCTTGCTTTTGTACTAATAGCTACAATAAATCATAAAAAGTTAAATTTAGAGAAAGTAAAGGTGACAATGTTATCTAAATTGAATTAAACTCATTCAGTGATGTTTATAAGTGATGTAGTTTATAATTAATGTTCATTTTTTACCTAATAACTGGAATAGAATCTAGTATTGCTTTTAACTCAACAGAATGTTCAAATAATTGCAAGTAAAAATTATCATTATTGTTAATATTAAGTATATTTATCATTATCATTTTTCATTTAACATAAAAATTAGTGTGGTCATTACAAGTAAAAAGTAAAATTTAACAAAAAAACTCTAAACTTGTTTTAAAGACTAATGAACATAAGCTAAGAATGTTTTTTAGGATGCGAACTAATTTATTAAATAATTAATTAAATATTTAAAATATTGTTACAACAAAGTTAGATTTGCTCACTTTGTTAGTACATCACTTTGAGTATTGTGATGGTTTTAAATGTTAAAGTTTGGCCAAAAGAAAACTTATTTGTATTCCAATGTTTTTCTTAAACTCAACGTTTTTTAATTTTAAAATAATAGAAATCAACAAAAGGCTATGATTAAATTAAATAGAAGACCATACTTGATTATTTTTACCCATCCACAATTTTATACAAAATATTATAAATAAGCTTGATGACAACTTACCACTAAAAAATTATTGTTTCCTAAAATATTAGCAAGTTTGCCACTAAAATTAAAAAGCAAAATGAATTTTTTTTTTAATCTAGCATCAGGGTTGCCACTCGGTCAGGAAAAGTCAGGAAATCAGGAAAAGTCAGGAGAAATTAAAAAAAAAAGAAAAAAATCAGGAAAAAATGGGGGGTTTTAAAAAAGTCAGGAAAAGGCAGGAAATTTGATAAAATTAAAAAAAAAGTCAGATTATGTCATTTTAATTTTACAAAATTCCTTGTTTTCCAAAGCCTTCAAACGGTAAAAATTAATTAAAAGTCCTTTGAAGTCAGAAAAAAATTCCAAAATTTTCCTAGAAATTTACAAAAATATTTAACTTTATTTCCAATGCCTTCACCTGGTATAAGTTAAGATAAAAAACTCCTCACAGTGGAAATTGTAAAAATAAAATTGGAACACGATTTCAGCAAAGTAACTCGATTATTGTTGATGAAAATTTGTATGCGTCCTTTGAACGACGTCAGTATCAGTAGAAATGAAAATCAGCTCCATCCTACCACTATAGTTACGTCACGATAGAAATTTGCTAATAGAATCCAATAACTTTGCTTTCGAAATAAAATATCCTTTATAAAACTGCAAAAAATTTCTATTAACATATTGAACAAGTACCCTACTTTAACAAGCAGATTTTGTAAGCTTTTTAGTATTGATAATCTGTAGCAAGGACACTTCCATAGTGAAACTGATATATACACAAAAGTTTATCTAGCATAATTTTAAAATCTAAGTGTTTTTTGTTTAAGTAAATAGTTAAGTTCTTTATAGTTATGCAGTTAGTTTAGTATTTTATGGATCAAGTTGATGTGTATACTTTATCTCTTTATAATTTTTTAAAGTTGTTTAAATTTATGAAATAAGTTTTAAGAGAGGTATATGCCAAGATTAAGTTTACACATTATTTGTATTTTTTGTAGAGTAACTTAAGTTTTTAAAGTAAATATTTAATTATTCAAACCAAAACAAACCAGTATGTTGCAGTTGAAAATCATACCTATTACCCCAAATTAGACTCATTACTACGAATTTATAAAACATTTTTTCCTATTTTTTTAATATATTAATTAAAGCGCTGAAAGTAATAAAAATATTAGTCATCAGATAAAAGTAAATGATAGGTTTATGTATTAGGGCTTACATCTGATAGTAAGAATATTTTTAAATTGAATCTTTTAAACAGGATTTCCATGAAGCTCTCTCTTTGAGTGAAGGTCAGTAGACAGATCCCCAGAGTGATTGGCCTTTACGAGTCAATTCCTCTTCCCACTTTGAATGCATCATCCGCAAGGTAATTTCTACATAGTATGTTTTAAAATCATTCGTTTGAACTTGTAATTGTTTTTGAACTTATAGTGAATAAGTTTACCAAACAAGAAGCCATGTTGTAATAACAAGTAGTTTATAAAACACCTTAACACAAATTTAAAAACATAAATCTCTTAGTTTTACAAGTTCTGAGGATAATAAATAGTCCTATTTAGTTAACTAATGCTAGTCAATAATAAAGTTGATCGATTTTAAAAAAAAGTAATACAAACATGATGATATATTATCTAAATAAAGTGGTCATCTTGCTTGTGAATTGTTTTCTGAAATGTTGTTATAAAGTCGTGTAATAATACATTTTGTAACAACTTCCTTGATTATTTTTTGAACATATGTATTTTAGGAAGCGTTTTCAAAGTTTACCTTAAATATATATCACTATTGACCTACTTCTTAGTAACTAATTTAACAAACTTTGAACATTTTTATTGTATTTTATTACTGTAAAGTAACCATTTTGTACCAGTTTCTTAGGTATTTTATTGCCAAACCATAAACAGAACAAAATAAAGTCCATAATTGTTTGATGCTCAATTTTATGCTAATTTTAAAAAGCTCGGTTTTATTATTTTAAATTAAACAAATATCCATTTTGATCACATAACTATTGCGAAACACATCTATCAGGGTTAGCTAAAAACCATCTAGAAATTGAACAAAAATTACTGGAATTTTTATCATCAATTCTTACGAAAAAACAATGAATTTCTGAAGTCTTTGTTATACAATAGTTTTTATTTGACATCATCACTTAAATTTTTATAAACCACATTCAAAGTAGCATTACAGTATCTCCTCATTAACGTTATTAAATTTAACGAATTCCTTACCTTGAAATTTATGTCATACTCAAGGTGGAAAAAAAAAATTGTATTTTCAAAACATGAAAAAATTTTTGACAACCCTGAGATATGCTCAAATGATTAATAGATTAAAGGCAATGTTTAAATAGTTAATGATAAACTGCATGATTAAAATGTGAATGAAGTGTAGCGTTAGTAGATAAGTTTGTTAGTAAAAGCTAAATATTTTTTTCAAACAGAATGAGATCACAGCCGGAGACGGAACGATGAAAAGAATCAGAAACAGAATCAGTGCGGATCAGATAACTTATTTATATAAACATTTGAATAAACTTTTTGCATTTAAATTGTGTTTACTTTGTCATAATTAAATAGATTAAGACAGAAAATTAATGCTTGGGTGTAGTGAAAAAAGTTTTAATATTTGATAGATCTATTATTTAGTAACTTTCCTTTATTTAGTTGTTATAATGTCTTGAGTTTAAGCCCAATAACAGTTTTTTTAATGAAAACATAAAGCGCATAAAATAATTGGTTTAAAGAGTCGTTCAATTCGTACACCAGTTAGATACAGTTAAGTTTAGTACAAGTTTATATAAGGATAGTATAATTCAACTTAACGACTATGAGTATGTCTTTAATAAATTGTTTTAAATCCCTACCTGAATATTAAAAGAAACTAAATGTATTATCACCGTCATAATCCTAGGCTGCTTATCGCTTAGTAAAGTTGTTAATTGAAAGTTTCAAAATTTTTCATTTGTAAAAAAATGAATATATTTTCATACTAGTTGCCTTGTTACTAGTATAATATTTGGCAACTTATTTTTAGATCTATATATAAATTTATATGTTGCACAAATACTATTTTTCTCTATAGCCGGGTGTGTGGTTATCGTGTAAAATACACTTCTTGTAACATATATAATAATCTTCTGATCTAGTTGCACTTAAAAACTATACCAAGCTAAACCCTGTTTTCCTTATAATAAATATAAGCCAATTTTACTGATCTAAAACAAAAATTTCGACTTTATTATAAATGTGGTTATTTAGAGTTCCTGTATCAAAGAGAAAACTTATTCAACCGGCGTAAGCATTACGACGACGCCCTAAGAACCAATTTCTAAATATCGACAAAGTCCGGAGCCAGGACACCGAAGGTGTCCGCCAGCGTAGGACTTTGTCGATATTTTGAAATTGGTTCGCTACCCTTTATTATATTTTATACTTTCACATTAAGGAATTTCCCAAAAATTTTGATAATTCTACACTCCAAAAATAATTTTCAAAGTTAACAAAAAAAGAAAAATGAACATTTTCAACAGTTTTTAATCGAGTCTTTTTTATTAGCCATCATGTTATAAATAGTCAAATCAGATAGAACACCGGTTTTTGGTCAGTTCCTAAAAGTGTAGTAATAAATAAATTGCAAAAGAATAGCAAACTCGTTGACTTAATTTGATTAAACAGATTGTTTTTAAATTGTTTTTTTATACATATGCCTACCACCACACGTAAATTGTGAAAATATTATTATAGTAAACAATTTTTAAAAATTCACTTTAACTGACTAAAACCGATCTCTTATCTAACATGAATAGCAAGTAACAATATAAACTGAACAAAAGTACAATTGATCAAGTCATACTTATGTTTAATTTATACTCTTAAATGCTTAAAACAGCCTGAACTAGCTATACTTGAATATAAAGTATTCATGAGAGAAATCATATAGAATTAAAGCAAAAAGACAGTGGATTTCAAAATAGCTACCTAGGCATAAAGCAATCATCTAAAAATATGCAAATACAATCTCAAAATTAGAAACAATTGTAAGTTCAAAAGAGTTAATTTGTAACAGTTGGAAAATATCTATATATAACAGTTATCTAAGGTGGAAACAAAGAAATCAAATAGTTCAACTTGTAGTTGCTTGAAACTTTAATGCTTGTGATTGCTTGAAACTTTGAAATTATTTCAAGTATTTTTTAACGCTATTGTTTTACATGTTTAAATAGAAATATTGATAGTAATAAATAATAACTAAAAGCTTAAAATAAGTTTGTACCTCTATAGTTACAGTTACAATAGAAGAACACAACTTGTAACTGTTTAAATTTTCATCACACAAAAGTAAACAGTTATTTGTCCAAAGATGTTAATTTATTACAATTAGAAAGTATTTTGTAAGATTGAAACAAAGAATTCAAACTTTACTACTGTTAAATTGCTTGAAACTGTGAAAATAATTTAACTGTTTTATAACATTATTGCTTCATAAGTTTCAATAGAAATATTGATACTAAGAAGTCATAACTCCGAACTTAAAAATAAGTTTCTACCTAAGTAGTTACAGTTACAACAAGAAGAAAAAAACATGTAACTGATTGAAATTTCAACAGAAAAAAGTAAAGAGTTGTTTATCAAAAGATGTTGATAAAACACATATGTTCAACAGACAAAATTATTTGTTTAAAGAAGTTGATCGTATATCATCTAAAGCTTGCAACATGTACTAGCTCATTGATGTTTTCATATTAATTCATAATAATTCATGCATTGTAAAAAAAGAACAAGAAAAAATTGTCAACAAAAAAAAATATACTGTTAACTAGATGTACTTACAACACAAGGTTTTCTAGAGAAATGATTCAAATGAAAAATTAATATTCTTCTAAAATCTTATTTGATTGTTTACGTCACAAATAAAAACATAACTTAGTTTATGCGCGGTCATATAAGCCCGCCTAATGTTTATGCAAATTTTCCCTTTGTTAGAAACTTCAAAACTTATACCTTTTGATAGCTGAATTTTTTTTGATCTTTTATGTAAATTTTATTTTACTAGTCTAAGCATTGTTTTTAAATTTACAGTGTTTTATTTTAAAAACAAATAATGCCACCATAAAACTTTCTTTAAATTGTGCACAACTTTTATTTGTAATAATAAAAGTATAATTCTTGTTTAAACTTTTTGGTAACTCAAAGTGAATAAAACCATTTTGAGTTGTTATGGTGTTTTTTTTTCGGTTTTCTTTTAACAGTTGATTCTAAAACTACAAATATATCAAACCAAATCTGAGGCTGCTATTTGATATTAATAATCCTTAACTAGACTTTTAAATTGAATTGTCTTTTTTGATATATATTCAAACTTGAAAACTTAAGTACTGACATCAAAGCGCCCAAAAAATCTGAATCCAATGGATTTGGTTTTGTATATTGTGATTATAAAGTACGAGAGAGGCAGATATAAGCAGGCCAAAAAAAGGACTGAAACCAATAAGTCAGGGCTTAAAAATTCAGACCTTGTTACAAAACACTTTTAGTATAAACTATTTTTTCTTTGGACATTAACCTTAACCTTAAAAGCTTTAAGTATTTTGGCAATTTAGAACAATTAAAAAAGCATAAGCTTAAGATTTCAGGAAAAATAATGTTTTACCAAAAGTTTTTTTCAAAAAAAGAGACAATTACCGCTCACGCGGTACAAAGCTATTTGTTAAAAGGTATGTACTTAATCCGTAAACATATCAAAAATGTGATTTTTTTTTGTCGATTTTTCATAGTGTTGCAATTATAGAGAAAATAATTAAAAATTTATAACTTAAAACACTTGTTCATTCACATTTTTTAAAAATTGACTAACTTGATAACTTTTGTTTTAAATGTCATAACATATATCATGAAAAATTTGTTCACTCAATAAACTTAAATATGTTTTAGCTTTGACAATTGATGAAATAAGAACTGAAACAGTTATAAGCAATTTCGGAAAAAATTGTTTGTCATATAAATAAAAACTAGTGATGTGAATGATAACAAAAGGGTAAGTAAACATACAGTATTTTTAATGTATTTTATATGCACATCATTTTTTAAAACAAGTGTTTTTTAAACCCATAAAGGTGTTTATAAATCAAGAAACTTATTTTATGATGTATTTTAACTATATTTTATCTTCTTTTTTAAATTATTAGGCTGTTTTAAAGTATATAAAGTCTAGCACGGGACTTGAACCCCTGATCGTTAAATTAAAAGTCCAACGCTCTACCGACTGAGCTACTCATGCTCACGATGGGGTATACTTAATTGTGTTTAAAAAGCTATCTCCGGCTCTTATGACGTAATAATAGTACAAATTTATGGAACACATGCAAAATCCACCCGCGATCAAAATCCACCCAGTCAAATTCGGGAACCGCTTAGCAATCGAAAGTAAGGGTTAGGGGTAACAGTGATAGTCAAAAACAAATAAAAAAATTGATGAAAAAAAGCAAAAAGTATATAAAATAAAATAATAAATACAGGAAATAAAATTAAAAATTGGGTGGATTTTGAACGCGGGTGGATTTTGATAGTATACCTAATTTATTATAAATAGAACATTTAAAAGTGCTATATAATTTATATTTTACTTTAGCTTCAGCTTTTAAATATTATCAAACTTCTTATTTTGGTTGTTTTTTAACACTAAAATGAGTTAAAAAACTAAAAGTAGCATATATATATAATTTGTATAAAGTTGTATAAAAATTGAAAAAACTATGCTTTTACATAATTATTATCAATTAAAAAACTTTTGATCTATTATTATCTAATAGAAAAAAACGATAACTTGTTGAAATATTTTAGACAAATATTACACATCATTAATAAAGGCATCTGTAAGAATAACATAGATTATCGACACAAATTACACCGACTTATATTATCTAAAATTAATAAAACACAAAATTTCTCACCTGTTAGTGTTTCTATTTTCTTTTTAAATTTTTAGAGTTTGCCCACTATTTTCTTATTGTTCTTTTTCAAAACTCTTTTTATATCTACTTTGAAGTTTTGCTGTGAATAAAGTTAGCTGTTCAAAAAATTGATGGGAATTCTAAATAGCAAATACATAGATGTGTTTAAAATATTTTTTTAACCAATAAATGTAATTATACTAACAAGAAGTTTGTTTTGACATGTATATACAAATTACATTTTCTCCTTGTTAAAAAAATTCAAATCTTTTTTTAAACCTTAAAAGCAGCCTGAAAAAACTTGAAACCCTGATCAATGTGTAAAAAATGATTAAACTTCAGCTTTTAAAGATTAAACTTTTTTATTAAGTTTTTATTAAACATGAAATGAAGTTTAACAAATTAAAAGTGGTACATATATATTGCTAGTTGTTGCATAAAAACTATATTAACATAAATATAAGCAATTCAAAAACTTTAGAATCAATGTTACCTACTAGACAAAAAAAAAAAGTATTTTTCAATAGTTCACAAAATTATCATAAATCGTTTATAAAAGCGTTTCTATCAATATCTTAGATGAACATTATATGACACAAACATCAACAATTAACTTTGTCTAAAATTAAAAAAGATGGCGCTGTTAGCTTCACTGTTTTGAGGTGCAATTTCCTGACGTTGAACTTTGATTGCAACAGGCAAATCAAATTGTTTCAATTTTTCTCATCCGTCAGGCAATCGCACCACAAAACAGCTACTGGACCGCACCGCTACGGTGAAGCCAGCGCCGTGGTGCGGGTTACCCCCTTTTTGTTTCGTGTGGCGGGGGTTCACCGGGTTTCCCTGGTCATATAGGCCACATTGTCTTTTAAAGAATTATTTTTTTAAAAATCTGAAAAAAATAACGATTTGGCAAATCGTATGGAAAATTACATCAATTTTTTTTTTAATTGTCTCATAGGAGGTCACTACGTTTCGGCGCTTAGTGAAAATTCAAATCACAAGAAAATGACAAATTCAGAAAAGGTGAATAACTTGCAATATATTTTTAAACGTACAGTTAGACTTTATAAATTATTTACATACAAATTAAATTCTTTAGGTTGCATTTGCAGTTAATTAGCTTGAGCATTCAAAAGGCTTCAAGCTATACGGTATTTAGGGCATAAAAATTATGGTTAAATATTACAATAAATAAACAAATAACGTACTTTTTATATTAACGTTAAAACAACATTTTTTTCTATTACTTTTGTATTTTTCTATTCTCTTTTTTTTTTTTTTGTTTACGTTTGTTTTCAGTTTTTTTTTTTTTGCTTTTATTTTTTGCTTTTTTTATTTTTTTTTTGTTTGCGTTTTTTTTTTCTTTTTTTTTTTTGCTTTGTTTTTATTGCTTTTTGTTTGTTATTTTCTTTTATATTGCTTTTTTTTCTTTTTATTAATATCATTTGCTTTTTTAGTTTTTTAATGTTGTTTTATTATAATGGGTTTGATATGTCTTAGTCGATCATCTACTAAAGCACCAATATCATCCACCATACTAAGCCTCCTATAGCTAGATTACAGGTAGTAACAACATTACCCGGCAGTATAGTATACGTAATTAGTTCATTTATTATCTTAAATTTAGTTATGTAGTATTTTTATGCCCTTTAATCTTAGATTAAAAATATGTAACCTAAAGAATTTAAATTGTAAGAAGTAATTTTTTTTATTAAATTAGATCGTTAATATAACAGTAACTTTTTATATTTTTCTATATATCATTTATGCAATTTTGTCATTTTAAGTGGTTTTACAACTCATTATGCTACGAAACGTCTTAACCAACTTAAATCTAATCATATCAAGAAAAAAATAATTTAACTTCTTTGTATTTAAGTTTTGAAATTATAAATGAATTAGAATTTTAGAATTTAAATTTATGAAACCACAAATATATAACGAAAAATATAAAAGAAAACGTAACAAGATTACAAAAACTAAAAGATTAAACTAAAATTGCAAAATGAGTAACACAATTAATTTATAAAATAAACTGAATCTGAATCTAAAACTTAAGCTGAAGAAGCGAAACTGAAGGAAACTTAAATTTATTCACTGTTGTCACGCGAAACATGCCCTGTATCGCAATTTGGATCAAAAATACAATCTCTAAGCGCTGAACCTCTCAAAAAAAAATTCTCAACAGAGTATGAAAAATATACTTGAGAAAAAGTAGTTTTTAAATTTTTAATGTTTTTTAAACTAGAGGACCTAACTGTAACACTTCCATTGATAAAATTGATACGACCTGATGTGTTATCATATTTTTCATCAGACTTTGCAAAATACTTTTTAAGTTTATCAACTTGTAACCATAAACTACCCTCAATTTCATTGTCTTTCTTAAATTCATGGTCAATTTCGTGCTCGAAGTTTTTGAAAAAATAGAATTTGTGATTTTTTTTAAAGTTTTTTTGATCTACCGTAAAGCAATAACTAGTATCTTGGTACAATTCTAATCTAACTCCTTCAGGCCAAGCGTAATTAGTTTCCTCGAAAAGTTCCCTTACCGCAGTTCTTTTTAGATTGTTATTATCGTTATAATCTATTTTTCCCATAGGGAAATTGATTCTAATTTTATTATTTTTATCTCTATAATAAACAAATAACAATTCGCCCTTACCCTTCTTGACGCGATGTAAGATTACCCCCGCGCAGTCTAACCTTTTTACATTGAATTCCCAGTTAATTAAAAAAGAATCTCCCCGCTTGTGTTTAAATTTAACCTTAAATAAGTTATTAGCTAAATGGTGTTTTGCATCGTCGTTTAATTGATCAATAAAAATTTGCTTAGCGTAACGGTCGAAACTTTTGTATTTTTCATCAACTAGACTGTATACTTGTTTTTCGATAATGTTATAAACATTCAAAAAGTCATGCCAATCATCTTTTGAAAATTTTTTATTAATAAAATCTATAAGTTTTTGTTTAAGTTCATTATCGTGTTTATTTTTGAAAGATCTAGATACGTTGTTAACCTGATCTGTTACGAAAAAGGACGTTCCACCCGCTTCTTGTTGTGGTGCTCGATCCCGCTGGAGTTCCGCATGCGTCATTTGAACACCTTGGACAACCTCCTCCTCACCAACTATATTCGTAGTTTTAATGACGTCATCCGGTATAAATTTTGTCCTAGATGGTATTAAATAAACGTTTTTTATATTTATTTTACACAGAAAAGTTTAATATGGGGTTGCCAAAAACAAATTAGTTAAAACTAGGATTGTTTATTGGATTGATTTATTGGACTCCAATTAAATTTGAAATTGTACATATTTAGAGAAATCAAAAACTGTACATTGTTTGATTAAAAAGTATAAAGTTACAACTTAACAATAAATAGCAAAGCCTAGACTTCAATAGGTTCCTTAAGAAAGCCTCAAGCTAAAAACTCAAAAATATCAATCTATTAAAATTGATGAGTTTTTAAAATATTTTCTTTGAAGCTTTCTTAAAAATGGTTAATCTTTATGTTGAAAATTAAAAACTTCAATTGTAAATTAATTAAAATATATGACTATTGCTAGCAAAACAAAAAAAAATCTGATGGATACTTCTCGTTATAAAGCTTTTTAAATCTACAGAGTATTTTAAAAACTATTGTAAAATATGGCATACGTTATTCTAAACAACTAACCTTCTTTGCATGATCAAAGTGATATTATATCTCCAAATAACTTAGTACTTTAATAATACAGAGCTGTTTTGATATAAAAACTATAACTACAGCATCAATAATATAGGTAGAAAAACTACCTTCTACAAAAAAATTAATCTAATAGAGTTTTAATTTTTTTTATTCAAACTTATTTTTAATATGAAATTACATTCAGTTTAATAATTTCAGTTGAAAAAACATTTAACAACACAAGTTTAAATTAATGATCAAAAATATGAAACTAATATACAATGTTATAAGATAATAAAATCTAAATGTGAACTAAAAACTAAATAAATAGAAAATAAATATGCAGTGTCTAATTAATAATAATTTTAGAAATAATTTCAATGAAATATTTATAGGTTATTGTTTAGAAAAATAAAAAAGTACTTTATAAATACAATTATACTTAAACATGAATTTAACTTTTGAAAGATTTTAGTGTTCAACCTAATCAATAATTTAGTTACATAAAATTGTCATATAATGTATTGTTTATAAAATAAAAGTGTTTAATAACTACTTTAATTTACTTATTACAAAACTACAGACTGTATATCAGTGTTGTTATAGTGATTCCAACATGACTTCTTTCCAACATGACTTCACTTAAAAAGTTTATAATACTGAACTTTACTTGTATAATCTTCTTTTTTAAAGACGTTTTACTATTTGCTTTTAACCATTGCAGTTATGTAAGTTTGTTAAAATTTTATTTTGAACTTATATTATTTTTAACTATAACATCAAATGCGGATTTAAAAACCTGTTCTAAATCTACAAAATAGTCTATAAGATTTAAAGTGATTTTGGCCTAAAAATTTTATTAAAATATATTTTTTTTTTCTATTAGTAAAACATGAAATTTTTTTTAAACTTAAAAACCACCATGATTTAAAAAAAAATGGTTGTACCTTTTTATTTAAATATTTCAGGAACGTGAAATATTGAAACAGTGAAAATACTTAAAGTTTTTTTCAATCAAAACTTAAATCACACCTAGAAAATCTACTTTTCATTACTTAGTTTAGGGTTATAAAATTTTAAACCTTAAGTTTAAGCTTTAACATAACTTTATTTGAATATAAACTAAATACAGAGCATTTATAGTTATTTAGTTAATAAATGATTGTTTTAATTTTTATTTGCACAAACTTTTCGATGGTTTCTTAAAAAGGGTACTGAACACTGGCTTAAGTAAAAAAATTTTGAATTTTTTTGAAGTTTAAGAAAGTTTAAGACTTTTAAAAGCATTTGAAATGCCGTAGACAGTTTATTCACCGTAAAGCATTGTCAAAAAAGTAAATAAATTACAACTATTGTTTAATAAATTTTATATTTATTTTTTTATTAATGCTTGTTATTTTTAGTCGCAGTCGTTTAGATAACACAAACTTAATAAACACCAATTCTTTTTGTTATATACCAAAAACAAAAGTGTTTAAAATACTTTTGTCTTCTCCTTTATACTCAGTTAAACAATTAACTTACAATGTAAAAAGTTTTTCTTATAGAACTGCCTGCTATCTTTGTTTGTTTAAAATTTATTTTAGAAATTCAAACGATTTTTCTCTCACTAAATATATAACTTTCTAACTTTTCTGCATCAGTTTATATGAGGAGAAATACATTTCCAAAACATCTCCAAAATTTTCTGTCCTCTGAAGACCGGTTTTTTGCTGGTTGTTTTTATCGGCAAAAATTACACAATTTTCCAGTGAGTTTTTTTTTTATGTTTTAATTAGTCTTAAAACAATAAATAAAATTTAATAAATTTATTTATCTAAATAAAGTTTACTAAATGTATTTTATAACTAATTAGCTAATCAAAGTAAATTATAAAAAAAATCATTACAGTTTGCACACAAAATTACTTCAAAATAAACTGGTGCACGATAGTGTACACAATTTTTTTTCGCGTGCACGAAACGTTTAGGGTACATGAACCTCATTTAGGGGTGAACGAAATTTTCAGATTACACAAAAAAATATTTTAGTCTTCGCATTATTAGTTTTAGCGACATAGTTCAGTTAAGTATTAAAGTTAAATCTAGCCCTGGTGTTTGATTGGCTTTTATTTTTTGGCCATTTTACTCTCATGATCTATTTTGTAATTAAACAACACACATAAATTATTGTATAATTATAATTGTAACTATTATTACAATGCAATTAAAAAAATAAAACATACGTAACAACTTATAAAACAATTTAAGAAAACAACACAACTGTTGCGTTGAACTTTAATAAATTCCAATAAATAAGGACTTATTTGTCTTTAAAAAAACGTGGTAAATTATAGACTTCTTTTAAAATGAAGTAGAAAGAAGTATAAAGTTCTTTAAAGCCTTATTTTAGAAAACAACATATAAACTATAAAAATACGAAATAAGCTAAAATATGCAAATTAAAATAAACTTTAAGCAATTAACCGATAAACTATTTTTTTCTAAAAATAACGTAAGTTTAAATTGTTGTTAACTTTGATTAAACATCTTAGGATTTTTCTTCAAATTTTAAATTGTTGTTTACATTAATTAAACGTGTTAGTTTTTTCTTTAAGTTAAAAACTTTGTTTACATTGATTAAACGTATTAGTTTTTCTCGTTAAATTTTAAATTGTTTATTACATTGATTAAGCGTTTTAGTTTTTTCTTTTAATTTTAAATAATAGTTTTATAGTTTACCAATAATGACTTAGGCCCTGGTCATAATAAACACTGATAGTAAAAAAAATTATGGTAAACCACTAAGGTTGGTAAACAGCCAAATTGTAGAAACTTAAATTATACATATCATAGTTGTATAGTTTCTCCTTTGACAAACAACATGATCTAATAAATGTTGTTATTATATCACACTCTATAATTTTAAAGTAAAAGTTTCCAAGTCAGCATTAGTTTGGAGAAGATGGACACTTCTACTACTAACCAAAGTTTGTAAAAGTTGTATATTTTGTTATTTTTAGATTTAAAGTAATATTTAAAGACACTCATTTCTAACTATGATTGGGAACAATTCTATATATAGGTATTTGAAGTGTACAGGGTTGAATAAACAACACTGTTTAAACAACCCCAAGAACATATCTAAATCAGTAAAAGATAAATAAATCCTTGTACTGGTGAATTAACCTTCAACCTAATACTAAATAGCCTGATTAAACAACCAATATTTGACCCTAGTTTCCAAACTAAATTGTTGGTCTACATGACTATTTTATTTAAATTGGTAGCAAAACATAATGTAAAGTTTAGCTAAATGTAATTGAATTATAATTTATGCTATTCATCAAGTTGTACTATATTGTATTGCAGATGTTTGCCCACCTAAAAAGTGTGAAGTGGTTCAATCCTAGCAGCTATAATAAAGGTAAATTTTGTTTTTATTGCAATTTAATATATCAAAAGCTCCTATACAACACATATGTTCCTTAATATAATCTTGTTTTTAGTTTGGTTGTGCTGTTCTAAATATCATGACAATATAAATAATTCCTACAAAGTTTTAAAGAAAAATTAAGTATTATTTACTATCATATAACTAAACTATTTGTGTGCAAAGTTTGATTGGGTATAATAAATAACTTTTTGACTTAAAAGTCAGATGGTAAATAAAAATTTATTTTGAAATAGAGTTCCATTGCGGCAAATTTTAAAGTGCAAAAATAGAATTGAAAAAAGTGACAAGCCTAATGAAATGCAGTAAATTTAATATAGTTTGCTAGTTCATATCAGTTTTATAATAGAAAAGTACATCATATGTTTTTCTGTAAATATCCTTCCAAATATTTGTCACCATATTTAAACAATCATCCATTAATAATGGTTGGAATGTACTTTGTTTTTTATTTTTTCTCATCATATTATATTTTAATTGTTTCCTTTTGAGACTAGCTCTGACTTGGTAAGTATTCTACTAATTATTGCATGAGTTGGCTTTTTTTTAGTTCTCAGAGCTAGTTTTTATTTGTTAAAAGTTCTAATAAAAAGTCTTTTAAAGAGTGAAAAAACTTTTTGTTTTAATAAGATAGTGTAAAATAATAAAGTCCCCATTATTATTGGTTTATGTAAACTATATTATGTATTTAAATTTTCAAGTATATGACATCCAAAAACTAAAGTTTTTTTTTCACAAGTATAATATAATTTGTATAAATAATCATTATGTTTTGGAAATTTAAATTATGTGGTGCATTGGAAATATTTTAAGAAATATCCAGACTGGTATTAATACCATGTTAATACATTTGGTATTTTTTTGTGTACTTCAGTATAACAAGTCTTTATTTTTCTTGAGTAATTAAATATTACTACTTGACTAACATAATTTTTTCACTATTTATTGTTTTTAATTTAACATAAGGCTAATTGATAAGTTTTAAGTCACTCAGATTAGATTGGCTTCAATGCTTCAAAAGCCTGTCATAGATAAGCCGTAGTATTAAAAAAAAACAAAATTGTTTGTCTCTTTTATTGCTTTAACACCTTTTATGTTTATATAAGTAATTTACAAATTAAAGTTTTAAGGTTACAAGTGTTGATTATAACTTGTTATTTTTTCTACATTTTATATGTGTTGACAGGTTTTTACAACTTTAGAATGTGCAAGGGTCTTGAGGAAATTTTGAGCAATGATGCACATGAATCATCTGTAAGCACACAACAACTGGACCTCAACCCAGGAAGGTCTCTAACTGCTCACTTAGGGCAGTAACAAGGTAAATATGTTATAGTTCTTGCTTTTGTACTAATAGCTACAATAAATCATAAAAAGTTAAATTTAGAGAAAGTAAAGGTGACAATGTTATCTAAATTGAATTAAACTCATTCAGTGATGTTTATAAGTGATGTAGTTTATAATTAATGTTCATTTTTGACCTAATAACTGGAATAGAATCTAGTATTGCTTTTAACTCAACAGAATGTTCAAATAATTGCAAGTAAAAATTATCATTATTGTTAATATTAAGTATATTTATCATTATCATTTTTCATTTAACATAAAAATTAGTGTGGTCATTACAAGTAAAAAGTAAAATTTAACAAAAAAACTTTAAACTTGTTTTAAAGACTAATGAACATAAGCTAAGAATGTTTTTTAGGATGCGAACTAATTTATTAAATAATTAATTAAATATTTAAAATATTGTTACAACAAAGTTAGATTTGCTCACTTTGTTAGTACATCACTTTGAGTATTGTGATGGTTTTAAATGTTAAAGTTTGGCCAAAAGAAAACTTATTTGTATTCCAATGTTTTTCTTAAACTCAACGTTTTTTAATTTTAAAATAATAGAAATCAACAAAAGGCTATGATTAAATTAAATAGAAGACCATACTTGATTATTTTTACCCATCCACAATTTTATACAAAATATTATAAATAAGCTTGATGACAACTTACCACTAAAAAATTATTGTTTCCTAAAATATTAGCAAGTTTGCCACTAAAATTAAAAAGCAAAATGAATTTTTTTTTTAATCTAGCATCAGGGTTGCCACTCGGTCAGGAAAAGTCAGGAAATCAGGAAAAGTCAGGAGAAATTAAAAAAAAAGAAAAAAATCAGGAAAAAATGGGGGGTTTTAAAAAAGTCAGGAAAAGGCAGGAAATTTGATAAAATTAAAAAAAAAGTCAGATTATGTCATTTTAATTTTACAAAATTCCTTGTTTTCCAAAGCCTTCAAACGGTAAAAATTAATTAAAAGTCCTTTGAAGTCAGAAAAAAATTCCAAAATTTTCCTAGAAATTTACAAAAATATTTAACTTTATTTCCAATGCCTTCACCTGGTATAAGTTAAGATAAAAAACTCCTCACAGTGGAAATTGTAAAAATAAAATTGGAACACGATTTCAGCAAAGTAACTCGATTATTGTTGATGAAAATTTGTATGCGTCCTTTGAACGACGTCAGTATCAGTAGAAATGAAAATCAGCTCCATCCTACCACTATAGTTACGTCACGATAGAAATTTGCTAATAGAATCCAATAACTTTGCTTTCGAAATAAAATATCCTTTATAAAACTGCAAAAAATTTCTATTAACATATTGAACAAGTACCCTACTTTAACAAGCAGATTTTGTAAGCTTTTTAGTATTGATAATCTGTAGCAAGGACACTTCCATAGTGAAACTGATATATACACAAAAGTTTATCTAGCATAATTTTAAAATCTAAGTGTTTTTTGTTTAAGTAAATAGTTAAGTTCTTTATAGTTATGCAGTTAGTTTGGTATTTTATGGATCAAGTTGATGTGTATACTTTATCTCTTTATAATTTTTTAAAGTTGTTTAAATTTATGAAATAAGTTTTAAGAGAGGTATATGCCAAGATTAAGTTTACACATTATTTGTATTTTTTGTAGAGTAACTTAAGTTTTTAAAGTAAATATTTAATTATTCAAACCAAAACAAACCAGTTTGTTGCAGTTAAAAATCATACCTTTCACCCCAAATTAGACTCATTACTACGAATTTATAAAACATTTTTTCCTATTTTTTTAATATATGAATTAAAGCGCTGAAAGTAATAAAAATATTAGTCATCAGATAAAAGTAAATGATAGGTTTATGTATTAGGGCTTACATCTGATAGTAAGAATATTTTTAAATTGAATCTTTTAAACAGGATTTCCATGAAGCTCTCTCTTTGAGTGAAGGTCAGTAGACAGATCCCCAGAGTGATTGGCCTTTACGAGTCAATTCCTCTTCCCACTTTGAATGCATCATCCGCAAGGTAATTTCTACATAGTATGTTTGAAAATCATTCGTTTGAACTTGTAATTGTTTTTAAACTTATAGTGAATAAGTTTACCAAACAAGAAGCCATGTTGTAATAACAAGTAGTTTATAAAACACCTTAACACAAATTTAAAAACATAAATCTCTTAGTTTTACAAGTTCTGAGGATAATAAATAGTCCTATTTAGTTAACTAATGCTAGTCAATAATAAAGTTGATCGATTTTAAAAAAAAGTAATACAAACATGATGATATATTATCTAAATAAAGTGGTCATCTTGCTTGTGAATTGTTTTCTGAAATGTTGTTATAAAGTCGTGTAATAATACATTTTGTAACAACTTCCTTGATTATTTTTTGAACATATGTATTTTAGGAAGCGTTTTCAAAGTTTACCTTAAATATATATCACTATTGACCTACTTCTTAGTAACTAATTTAACAAACTTTGAACATTTTTATTGTATTTTATTACTGTAAAGTAACCATTTTGTACCAGTTTCTTAGGTATTTTATTGCCAAACCATAAACAGAACAAAATAAAGTCCATAATTGTTTGATGCTCAATTTTATGCTAATTTTAAAAAGCTCGGTTTTATTATTTTAAATTAAACAAATATCCATTTTGATCACATAACTATTGCGAAACACATCTATCAGGGTTAGCTAAAAACCATCTAGAAATTGAACAAAAATTACTGGAATTTTTATCATCAATTCTTACGAAAAAACAATGAATTTCTGAAGTCTTTGTTATACAATAGTTTTTATTTGACATCATCACTTAAATTTTTATAAACCACATTCAAAGTAGCATTACAGTATCTCCTCATTAACGTTATTAAATTTAACGAATTCCTTACCTTGAAATTTATGTCATACTCAAGGTGGAAAAAAAAAATTGTATTTTCAAAACATGAAAAAATTTTTGACAACCCTGAGATATGCTCAAATGATTAATAGATTAAAGGCAATGTTTAAATAGTTAATGATAAACTGCATGATTAAAATGTGAATGAAGTGTAGCGTTAGTAGATAAGTTTGTTAGTAAAAGCTAAATATTTTTTTCAAACAGAATGAGATCACAGCCGGAGACGGAACGATGAAAAGAATCAGAAACAGAATCAGTGCGGATCAGATAACTTATTTATATAAACATTTGAATAAACTTTTTGCATTTAAATTGTGTTTACTTTGTCATAATTAAATAGATTAAGACAGAAAATTAATGCTTGGGTGTAGTGAAAAAAGTTTTAATATTTGATAGATCTATTATTTAGTAACTTTCCTTTATTTAGTTGTTATAATGTCTTGAGTTTAAGCCCAATAACAGTTTTTTTAATGAAAACATAAAGCGCATAAAATAATTGGTTTAAAGAGCCGTTCAATTCGTACACCAGTTAGATACAGTTAAGTTTAGTACAAGTTTATATAAGGATAGTATAATTCAACTTAACGACTATGAGTATGTCTTTAATAAATTGTTTTAAATCCCTACCTGAATATTAAAAGAAACTAAATGTATTATCACCGTCATAATCCTAGGCTGCTTATCGCTTAGTAAAGTTGTTAATTGAAAGTTTCAAAATTTTTCATTTGTAAAAAAATGAATATATTTTCATACTAGTTGCCTTGTTACTAGTATAATATTTGGCAACTTATTTTTAGATCTATATATAAATTTATATGTTGCACAAATACTATTTTTCTCTATAGCCGGGTGTGTGGTTATCGTGTAAAATACACTTCTTGTAACATATATAATAATCTTCTGATCTAGTTGCACTTAAAAACTATACCAAGCTAAACCCTGTTTTCCTTATAATAAATATAAGCCAATTTTACTGATCTAAAACAAAAATTTCGACTTTATTATAAATGTGGTTATTTAGAGTTCCTGTATCAAAGAGAAAACTTATTCAACCGGCGTAAGCATTACGACGACGCCCTAAGAACCAATTTCAAAATATCGACAAAGTCCGGAGCCAGGACACCGAAGGTGTCCGCCAGCGTAGGACTTTGTCGATATTTTGAAATTGGTTCGCTACCCTTTATTATATTTTATACTTTCACATTAAGGAATTTCCCAAAAATTTTGATAATTCTACACTCCAAAAATAATTTTCAAAGTTAACAAAAAAAGAAAAATGAACATTTTCAACAGTTTTTAATCGAGTCTTTTTTATTAGCCATCATGTTATAAATAGTCAAATCAGATAGAACACCGGTTTTTGGTCAGTTCCTAAAAGTGTAGTAATAAATAAATTGCAAAAGAATAGCAAACTCGTTGACTTAATTTGATTAAACAGATTGTTTTTAAATTGTTTTTTTATACATATGCCTACCACCACACGTAAATTGTGAAAATATTATTATAGTAAACAATTTTTAAAAATTCACTTTAACTGACTAAAACCGATCTCTTATCTAACATGAATAGCAAGTAACAATATAAACTGAACAAAAGTACAATTGATCAAGTCATACTTATGTTTAATTTATACTCTTAAATGCTTAAAACAGCCTGAACTAGCTATACTTGAATATAAAGTATTCATGAGAGAAATCATATAGAATTAAAGCAAAAAGACAGTGGATTTCAAAATAGCTACCTAGGCATAAAGCAATCATCTAAAAATATGCAAATACAATCTCAAAATTAGAAACAATTGTAAGTTCAAAAGAGTTAATTTGTAACAGTTGGAAAATATCTATATATAACAGTTATCTAAGGTGGAAACAAAGAAATCAAATAGTTCAACTTGTAGTTGCTTGAAACTTTAATGCTTGTGATTGCTTGAAACTTTGAAATTATTTCAAGTATTTTTTAACGCTATTGTTTTACATGTTTAAATAGAAATATTGATAGTAATAAATAATAACTAAAAGCTTAAAATAAGTTTGTACCTCTATAGTTACAGTTACAATAGAAGAACACAACTTGTAACTGTTTAAATTTTCATCACACAAAAGTAAACAGTTATTTGTCCAAAGATGTTAATTTATTACAATTAGAAAGTATTTTGTAAGATTGAAACAAAGAATTCAAACTTTACTACTGTTAAATTGCTTGAAACTGTGAAAATAATTTAACTGTTTTATAACATTATTGCTTCATAAGTTTCAATAGAAATATTGATACTAAGAAGTCATAACTCCGAACTTAAAAATAAGTTTCTACCTAAGTAGTTACAGTTACAACAAGAAGAAAAAAACATGTAACTGATTGAAATTTCAACAGAAAAAAGTAAAGAGTTGTTTATCAAAAGATGTTGATAAAACACATATGTTCAACAGACAAAATTATTTGTTTAAAGAAGTTGATCGTATATCATCTAAAGCTTGCAACATGTACTAGCTCATTGATGTTTTCATATTAATTCATAATAATTCATGCATTGTAAAAAAAGAACAAGAAAAAATTGTCAACAAAAAAAAATATACTGTTAACTAGATGTACTTACAACACAAGGTTTTCTAGAGAAATGATTCAAATGAAAAATTAATATTCTTCTAAAATCTTATTTGATTGTTTACGTCACAAATAAAAACATAACTTAGTTTATGCGCGGTCATATAAGCCCGCCTAATGTTTATGCAAATTTTCCCTTTGTTAGAAACTTCAAAACTTATACCTTTTGATAGCTGAATTTTTTTTGATCTTTTATGTAAATTTTATTTTACTAGTCTAAGCATTGTTTTTAAATTTACAGTGTTTTATTTTAAAAACAAATAATGCCACCATAAAACTTTCTTTAAATTGTGCACAACTTTTATTTGTAATAATAAAAGTATAATTCTTGTTTAAACTTTTTGGTAACTCAAAGTGAATAAAACCATTTTGAGTTGTTATGGTGTTTTTTTTTCGGTTTTCTTTTAACAGTTGATTCTAAAACTACAAATATATCAAACCAAATCTGAGGCTGCTATTTGATATTAATAATCCTTAACTAGACTTTTAAATTGAATTGTCTTTTTTGATATATATTCAAACTTGAAAACTTAAGTACTGACATCAAAGCGCCCAAAAAATCTGAATCCAATGGATTTGGTTTTGTATATTGTGATTATAAAGTACGAGAGAGGCAGATATAAGCAGGCCAAAAAAAGGACTGAAACCAATAAGTCAGGGCTTAAAAATTCAGACCTTGTTACAAAACACTTTTAGTATAAACTATTTTTTCTTTGGACATTAACCTTAACCTTAAAAGCTTTAAGTATTTTGGCAATTTAGAACAATTAAAAAAGCATAAGCTTAAGATTTCAGGAAAAATAATGTTTTACCAAAAGTTTTTTTCAAAAAAAGAGACAATTACCGCTCACGCGGTACAAAGCTATTTGTTAAAAGGTATGTACTTAATCCGTAAACATATCAAAAATGTGATTTTTTTTTGTCGATTTTTCATAGTGTTGCAATTATAGAGAAAATAATTAAAAATTTATAACTTAAAACACTTGTTCATTCACATTTTTTAAAAATTGACTAACTTGATAACTTTTGTTTTAAATGTCATAACATATATCATGAAAAATTTGTTCACTCAATAAACTTAAATATGTTTTAGCTTTGACAATTGATGAAATAAGAACTGAAACAGTTATAAGCAATTTCGGAAAAAATTGTTTGTCATATAAATAAAAACTAGTGATGTGAATGATAACAAAAGGGTAAGTAAACATACAGTATTTTTAATGTATTTTATATGCACATCATTTTTTAAAACAAGTGTTTTTTAAACCCATAAAGGTGTTTATAAATCAAGAAACTTATTTTATGATGTATTTTAACTATATTTTATCTTCTTTTTTAAATTATTAGGCTGTTTTAAAGTATATAAAGTCTAGCACGGGACTTGAACCCCTGATCGTTAAATTAAAAGTCCAACGCTCTACCGACTGAGCTACTCATGCTCACGATGGGGTATACTTAATTGTGTTTAAAAAGCTATCTCCGGCTCTTATGACGTAATAATAGTACAAATTTATGGAACACATGCAAAATCCACCCGCGATCAAAATCCACCCAGTCAAATTCGGGAACCGCTTAGCAATCGAAAGTAAGGGTTAGGGGTAACAGTGATAGTCAAAAACAAATAAAAAAATTGATGAAAAAAAGCAAAAAGTATATAAAATAAAATAATAAATACAGGAAATAAAATTAAAAATTGGGTGGATTTTGAACGCGGGTGGATTTTGATAGTATACCTAATTTATTATAAATAGAACATTTAAAAGTGCTATATAATTTATATTTTACTTTAGCTTCAGCTTTTAAATATTATCAAACTTCTTATTTTGGTTGTTTTTTAACACTAAAATGAGTTAAAAAACTAAAAGTAGCATATATATATAATTTGTATAAAGTTGTATAAAAATTGAAAAAACTATGCTTTTACATAATTATTATCAATTAAAAAACTTTTGATCTATTATTATCTAATAGAAAAAAACGATAACTTGTTGAAATATTTTAGACAAATATTACACATCATTAATAAAGGCATCTGTAAGAATAACATAGATTATCGACACAAATTACACCGACTTATATTATCTAAAATTAATAAAACACAAAATTTCTCACCTGTTAGTGTTTCTATTTTCTTTTTAAATTTTTAGAGTTTGCCCACTATTTTCTTATTGTTCTTTTTCAAAACTCTTTTTATATCTACTTTGAAGTTTTGCTGTGAATAAAGTTAGCTGTTCAAAAAATTGATGGGAATTCTAAATAGCAAATACATAGATGTGTTTAAAATATTTTTTTAACCAATAAATGTAATTATACTAACAAGAAGTTTGTTTTGACATGTATATACAAATTACATTTTCTCCTTGTTAAAAAAATTCAAATCTTTTTTTAAACCTTAAAAGCAGCCTGAAAAAACTTGAAACCCTGATCAATGTGTAAAAAATGATTAAACTTCAGCTTTTAAAGATTAAACTTTTTTATTAAGTTTTTATTAAACATGAAATGAAGTTTAACAAATTAAAAGTGGTACATATATATTGCTAGTTGTTGCATAAAAACTATATTAACATAAATATAAGCAATTCAAAAACTTTAAAATCAATGTTACCTACTAGACAAAAAAAAAAAGTATTTTTCAATAGTTCACAAAATTATCATAAATCGTTTATAAAAGCGTTTCTATCAATATCTTAGATGAAAATTATATGACACAAACATCAACAATTAACTTTGTCTAAAATTAAAAAAGATGGCGCTGTTAGCTTCACTGTTTTGAGGTGCAATTTCCTGACGTTGAACTTTGATTGCAACAGGCAAATCAAATTGTTTCAATTTTTCTCATCCGTCAGGCAATCGCACCACAAAACAGCTACTGGACCGCACCGCTACGGTGAAGCCAGCGCCGTGGTGCGGGTTACCCCCTTTTTGTTTCGTGTGGCGGGGGTTCACCGGGTTTCCCCGGTCATATAGGCCACATTGTCTTTTAAAGAATTATTTTTTTAAAAATCTGAAAAAAATAACGATTTGGCAAATCGTATGGAAAATTACATCAAATTTTTTTTTAATTGTCTCATAGGAGGTCACTACGTTTCGGCGCTTAGTGAAAATTCAAATCACAAGAAAATGACAAATTCAGAAAAGGTGAATAACTTGCAATATATTTTTAAACGTACAGTTAGACTTTATAAATTATTTACATACAAATTAAATTCTTTAGGTTGCATTTGCAGTTAATTAGCTTGAGCATTCAAAAGGCTTCAAGCTATACGGTATTTAGGGCATAAAAATTATGGTTAAATATTACAATAAATAAACAAATAACGTACTTTTTATATTAACGTTAAAACAACATTTTTTTCTATTACTTTTGTATTTTTCTATTCTCTTTTTTTTTTTTTTGTTTACGTTTGTTTTCAGTTTTTTTTTTTTTGCTTTTATTTTTTGCTTTTTTTATTTTTTTTTTGTTTGCGTTTTTTTTTTCTTTTTTATTTTTGCTTTGTTTTTATTGCTTTTTGTTTGTTATTTTCTTTTATATTGCTTTTTTTTCTTTTTATTAATATCATTTGCTTTTTTAGTTTTTTAATGTTGTTTTATTATAATGGGTTTGATATGTCTTAGTCGATCATCTACTAAAGCACCAATATCATCCACCATACTAAGCCTCCTATAGCTAGATTACAGGTAGTAACAACATTACCCGGCAGTATAGTATACGTAATTAGTTCATTTATTATCTTAAATTTAGTTATGTAGTATTTTTATGCCCTTTAATCTTAGATTAAAAATATGTAACCTAAAGAATTTAAATTGTAAGAAGTAATTTTTTTTATTAAATTAGATCGTTAATATAACAGTAACTTTTTATATTTTTCTATATATCATTTATGCAATTTTGTCATTTTAAGTGGTTTTACAACTCATTATGCTACGAAACGTCTTAACCAACTTAAATCTAATCATATCAAGAAAAAAATAATTTAACTTCTTTGTATTTAAGTTTTGAAATTATAAATGAATTAGAATTTTAGAATTTAAATTTATGAAACCACAAATATATAACGAAAAATATAAAAGAAAACGTAACAAGATTACAAAAACTAAAAGATTAAACTAAAATTGCAAAATGAGTAACACAATTAATTTATAAAATAAACTGAATCTGAATCTAAAACTTAAGCTGAAGAAGCGAAACTGAAGGAAACTTAAATTTATTCACTGTTGTCACGCGAAACATGCCCTGTATCGCAATTTGGATCAAAAATACAATCTCTAAGCGCTGAACCTCTCAAAAAAAAATTCTCAACAGAGTATGAAAAATATACTTGAGAAAAAGTAGTTTTTAAATTTTTAATGTTTTTTAAACTAGAGGACCTAACTGTAACACTTCCATTGATAAAATTGATACGACCTGATGTGTTATCATATTTTTCATCAGACTTTGCAAAATACTTTTTAAGTTTATCAACTTGTAACCATAAACTACCCTCAATTTCATTGTCTTTCTTAAATTCATGGTCAATTTCGTGCTCGAAGTTTTTGAAAAAACAGAATTTGTGATTTTTTTTAAAGTTTTTTTGATCTACCGTAAAGCAATAACTAGTATCTTGGTACAATTCTAATCTAACTCCTTCAGGCCAAGCGTAATTAGTTTCCTCGAAAAGTTCCCTTACCGCAGTTCTTTTTAGATTGTTATTATCGTTATAATCTATTTTTCCCATAGGGAAATTGATTCTAATTTTATTATTTTTATCTCTATAATAAACAAATAACAATTCGCCCTTACCCTTCTTGACGCGATGTAAGATTACCCCCGCGCAGTCTAACCTTTTTACATTGAATTCCCAGTTAATTAAAAAAGAATCTCCCCGCTTGTGTTTAAATTTAACCTTAAATAAGTTATTAGCTAAATGGTGTTTTGCATCGTCGTTTAATTGATCAATAAAAATTTGCTTAGCGTAACGGTCGAAACTTTTGTATTTTTCATCAACTAGACTGTATACTTGTTTTTCGATAATGTTATAAACATTCAAAAAGTCATGCCAATCATCTTTTGAAAATTTTTTATTAATAAATACTATAAGTTTTTGTTTAAGTTCATTATCGTGTTTATTTTTGAAAGATCTAGATACGTTGTTAACCTGATCTGTTACGAAAAAGGACGTTCCACCCGCTTCTTGTTGTGGTGCTCGATCCCGCTGGAGTTCCGCATGCGTCATTTGAACACCTTGGACAACCTCCTCCTCACCAACTATATTCGTAGTTTTAATGACGTCATCCGGTATAAATTTTGTCCTAGATGGTATTAAATAAACGTTTTTTATATTTATTTTACACAGAAAAGTTTAATATGGGGTTGCCAAAAACAAATTAGTTAAAACTAGGATTGTTTATTGGATTGATTTATTGGACTCCAATTAAATTTGAAATTGTACATATTTAGAGAAATCAAAAACTGTACATTGTTTGATTAAAAAGTATAAAGTTACAACTTAACAATAAATAGCAAAGCCTAGACTTCAATAGGTTCCTTAAGAAAGCCTCAAGCTAAAAACTCAAAAATATCAATCTATTAAAATTGATGAGTTTTTAAAATATTTTCTTTGAAGCTTTCTTAAAAATGGTTAATCTTTATGTTGAAAATTAAAAACTTCAATTGTAAATTAATTAAAATATATGACTATTGCTAGCAAAACAAAAAAAAATCTGATGGATACTTCTCGTTATAAAGCTTTTTAAATCTACAGAGTATTTTAAAAACTATTGTAAAATATGGCATACGTTATTCTAAACAACTAACCTTCTTTGCATGATCAAAGTGATATTATATCTCCAAATAACTTAGTACTTTAATAATACAGAGCTGTTTTGATATAAAAACTATAACTACAGCATCAATAATATAGGTAGAAAAACTACCTTCTACAAAAAAATTAATCTAATAGAGTTTTAATTTTTTTTATTCAAACTTATTTTTAATATGAAATTACATTCAGTTTAATAATTTCAGTTGAAAAAACATTTAACAACACAAGTTTAAATTAATGATCAAAAATATGAAACTAATATACAATGTTATAAGATAATAAAATCTAAATGTGAACTAAAAACTAAATAAATAGAAAATAAATATGCAGTGTCTAATTAATAATAATTTTAGAAATAATTTCAATGAAATATTTATAGGTTATTGTTTAGAAAAATAAAAAAGTACTTTATAAATACAATTATACTTAAACATGAATTTAACTTTTGAAAGATTTTAGTGTTCAACCTAATCAATAATTTAGTTACATAAAATTGTCATATAATGTATTGTTTATAAAATAAAAGTGTTTAATAACTACTTTAATTTACTTATTACAAAACTACAGACTGTATATCAGTGTTGTTATAGTGATTCCAACATGACTTCTTTCCAACATGACTTCACTTAAAAAGTTTATAATACTGAACTTTACTTGTATAATCTTCTTTTTTAAAGACGTTTTACTATTTGCTTTTAACCATTGCAGTTATGTAAGTTTGTTAAAATTTTATTTTGAACTTATATTATTTTTAACTATAACATCAAATGCGGATTTAAAAACCTGTTCTAAATCTACAAAATAGTCTATAAGATTTAAAGTGATTTTGGCCTAAAAATTTTATTAAAATATTTTTTTTTTTTCTATTAGTAAAACATGAAATTTTTTTTAAACTTAAAAACCACCATGATTTAAAAAAAAATGGTTGTACCTTTTTATTTAAATATTTCAGGAACGTGAAATATTGAAACAGTGAAAATACTTAAAGTTTTTTTCAATCAAAACTTAAATCACACCTAGAAAATCTACTTTTCATTACTTAGTTTAAGGTTATAAAATTTTAAACCTTAAGTTTAAGCTTTAACATAACTTTATTTGAATATAAACTAAATACAGAGCATTTATAGTTATTTAGTTAATAAATGATTGTTTTAATTTTTATTTGCACAAACTTTTCGATGGTTTCTTAAAAAGGGTACTGAACACTGGCTTAAGTAAAAAAATTTTGAATTTTTTTGAAGTTTAAGAAAGTTTAAGACTTTTAAAAGCATTTGAAATGCCGTAGACAGTTTATTCACCGTAAAGCATTGTCAAAAAAGTAAATAAATTACAACTATTGTTTAATAAATTTTATATTTATTTTTTTATTAATGCTTGTTATTTTTAGTCGCAGTCGTTTAGATAACACAAACTTAATAAACACCAATTCTTTTTGTTATATACCAAAAACAAAAGTGTTTAAAATACTTTTGTCTTCTCCTTTATACTCAGTTAAACAATTAACTTACAATGTAAAAAGTTTTTCTTATAGAACTGCCTGCTATCTTTGTTTGTTTAAAATTTATTTTAGAAATTCAAACGATTTTTCTCTCACTAAATATATAACTTTCTAACTTTTCTGCATCAGTTTATATGAGGAGAAATACATTTCCAAAACATCTCCAAAATTTTCTGTCCTCTGAAGACCGGTTTTTTGCTGGTTGTTTTTATCGGCAAAAATTACACAATTTTCCAGTGAGTTTTTTTTTTATGTTTTAATTAGTCTTAAAACAATAAATAAAATTTAATAAATTTATTTATCTAAATAAAGTTTACTAAATGTATTTTATAACTAATTAGCTAATCAAAGTAAATTATAAAAAAAATCATTACAGTTTGCACACAAAATTACTTCAAAATAAACTGGTGCACGATAGTGTACACAATTTTTTTTCGCGTGCACGAAACGTTTAGGGTACATGAACCTCATTTAGGGGTGAACGAAATTTTCAGATTACACAAAAAAATATTTTAGTCTTCGCATTATTAGTTTTAGCGACATAGTTCAGTTAAGTATTAAAGTTAAATCTAGCCCTGGTGTTTGATTGGCTTTTATTTTTTGGCCATTTTACTCTCATGATCTATTTTGTAATTAAACAACACACATAAATTATTGTATAATTATAATGGTAACTATTATTACAATGCAATTAAAAAAATAAAACATACGTAACAACTTATAAAACAATTTAAGAAAACAACACAACTGTTGCGTTGAACTTTAATAAATTCCAATAAATAAGGACTTATTTGTCTTTAAAAAAACGTGGTAAATTATAGACTTCTTTTAAAATGAAGTAGAAAGAAGTATAAAGTTCTTTAAAGCCTTATTTTAGAAAACAACATATAAACTATAAAAATACGAAATAAGCTAAAATATGCAAATTAAAATAAACTTTAAGCAATTAACCGATAAACTATTTTTTTCTAAAAATAACGTAAGTTTAAATTGTTGTTAACTTTGATTAAACATCTTAGGATTTTTCTTCAAATTTTAAATTGTTGTTTACATTAATTAAACGTGTTAGTTTTTTCTTTAAGTTAAAAACTTTGTTTACATTGATTAAACGTATTAGTTTTTCTCGTTAAATTTTAAATTGTTTATTACATTGATTAAGCGTTTTAGTTTTTTCTTTTAATTTTAAATAATAGTTTTATAGTTTACCAATAATGACTTAGGCCCTGGTCATAATAAACACTGATAGTAAAAAAAATTATGGTAAACCACTAAGGTTGGTAAACAGCCAAATTGTAGAAACTTAAATTATACATATCATAGTTGTATAGTTTCTCCTTTGACAAACAACATGATCTAATAAATGTTGTTATTATATCACACTCTATAATTTTAAAGTAAAAGTTTCCAAGTCAGCATTAGTTTGGAGAAGATGGACACTTCTACTACTAACCAAAGTTTGTAAAAGTTGTATATTTTGTTATTTTTAGATTTAAAGTAATATTTAAAGACACTCATTTCTAACTATGATTGGGAACAATTCTATATATAGGTATTTGAAGTGTACAGGGTTGAATAAACAACACTGTTTAAACAACCCCAAGAACATATCTAAATCAGTAAAAGATAAATAAATCCTTGTACTGGTGAATTAACCTTCAACCTAATACTAAATAGCCTGATTAAACAACCAATATTTGACCCTAGTTTCCAAACTAAATTGTTGGTCTACATGACTATTTTATTTAAATTGGTAGCAAAACATAATGTAAAGTTTAGCTAAATGTAATTGAATTATAATTTATGCTATTCATCAAGTTGTACTATATTGTATTGCAGATGTTTGCCCACCTAAAAAGTGTGAAGTGGTTCAATCCTAGCAGCTATAATAAAGGTAAATTTTGTTTTTATTGCAATTTAATATATCAAAAGCTCCTATACAACACATATGTTCCTTAATATAATCTTGTTTTTAGTTTGGTTGTGCTGTTCTAAATATCATGACAATATAAATAATTCCTACAAAGTTTTAAAGAAAAATTAAGTATTATTTACTATCATATAACTAAACTATTTGTGTGCAAAGTTTGATTGGGTATAATAAATAACTTTTTGACTTAAAAGTCAGATGGTAAATAAAAATTTATTTTGAAATAGAGTTCCATTGCGGCAAATTTTAAAGTGCAAAAATAGAATTGAAAAAAGTGACAAGCCTAATGAAATGCAGTAAATTTAATATAGTTTGCTAGTTCATATCAGTTTTATAATAGAAAAGTACATCATATGTTTTTCTGTAAATATCCTTCCAAATATTTGTCACCATATTTAAACAATCATCCATTAATAATGGTTGGAATGTACTTTGTTTTTTATTTTTTCTCATCATATTATATTTTAATTGTTTCCTTTTGAGACTAGCTCTGACTTGGTAAGTATTCTACTAATTATTGCATGAGTTGGCTTTTTTTTAGTTCTCAGAGCTAGTTTTTATTTGTTAAAAGTTCTAATAAAAAGTCTTTTAAAGAGTGAAAAAACTTTTTGTTTTAATAAGATAGTGTAAAATAATAAAGTCCCCATTATTATTGGTTTATGTAAACTATATTATGTATTTAAATTTTCAAGTATATGACATCCAAAAACTAAAGTTTTTTTTTCACAAGTATAATATAATTTGTATAAATAATCATTATGTTTTGGAAATTTAAATTATGTGGTGCATTGGAAATATTTTAAGAAATATCCAGACTGGTATTAATACCATGTTAATACATTTGGTATTTTTTTGTGTACTTCAGTATAACAAGTCTTTATTTTTCTTGAGTAATTAAATATTACTACTTGACTAACATAATTTTTTCACTATTTATTGTTTTTAATTTAACATAAGGCTAATTGATAAGTTTTAAGTCACTCAGATTAGATTGGCTTCAATGCTTCAAAAGCCTGTCATAGATAAGCCGTAGTATTAAAAAAAAACAAAATTGTTTGTCTCTTTTATTGCTTTAACACCTTTTATGTTTATATAAGTAATTTACAAATTAAAGTTTTAAGGTTACAAGTGTTGATTATAACTTGTTATTTTTTCTACATTTTATATGTGTTGACAGGTTTTTACAACTTTAGAATGTGCAAGGGTCTTGAGGAAATTTTGAGCAATGATGCACATGAATCATCTGTAAGCACACAACAACTGGACCTCAACCCAGGAAGGTCTCTAACTGCTCACTTAGGGCAGTAACAAGGTAAATATGTTATAGTTCTTGCTTTTGTACTAATAGCTACAATAAATCATAAAAAGTTAAATTTAGAGAAAGTAAAGGTGACAATGTTATCTAAATTGAATTAAACTCATTCAGTGATGTTTATAAGTGATGTAGTTTATAATTAATGTTCATTTTTGACCTAATAACTGGAATAGAATCTAGTATTGCTTTTAACTCAACAGAATGTTCAAATAATTGCAAGTAAAAATTATCATTATTGTTAATATTAAGTATATTTATCATTATCATTTTTCATTTAACATAAAAATTAGTGTGGTCATTACAAGTAAAAAGTAAAATTTAACAAAAAAACTTTAAACTTGTTTTAAAGACTAATGAACATAAGCTAAGAATGTTTTTTAGGATGCGAACTAATTTATTAAATAATTAATTAAATATTTAAAATATTGTTACAACAAAGTTAGATTTGCTCACTTTGTTAGTACATCACTTTGAGTATTGTGATGGTTTTAAATGTTAAAGTTTTGCCAAAAGAAAACTTATTTGTATTCCAATGTTTTTCTTAAACTCAACGTTTTTTAATTTTAAAATAATAGAAATCAACAAAAGGCTATGATTAAATTAAATAGAAGACCATACTTGATTATTTTTACCCATCCACAATTTTATACAAAATATTATAAATAAGCTTGATGACAACTTACCACTAAAAAATTATTGTTTCCTAAAATATTAGCAAGTTTGCCACTAAAATTAAAAAGCAAAATGAATTTTTTTTTTAATCTAGCATCAGGGTTGCCACTCGGTCAGGAAAAGTCAGGAAATCAGGAAAAGTCAGGAGAAATTAAAAAAAAAGAAAAAAATCAGGAAAAAATGGGGGGTTTTAAAAAAGTCAGGAAAAGGCAGGAAATTTGATAAAATTAAAAAAAAAGTCAGATTATGTCATTTTAATTTTACAAAATTCCTTGTTTTCCAAAGCCTTCAAACGGTAAAAATTAATTAAAAGTCCTTTGAAGTCAGAAAAAAATTCCAAAATTTTCCTAGAAATTTACAAAAATATTTAACTTTATTTCCAATGCCTTCACCTGGTATAAGTTAAGATAAAAAACTCCTCACAGTGGAAATTGTAAAAATAAAATTGGAACACGATTTCAGCAAAGTAACTCGATTATTGTTGATGAAAATTTGTATGCGTCCTTTGAACGACGTCAGTATCAGTAGAAATGAAAATCAGCTCCATCCTACCACTATAGTTACGTCACGATAGAAATTTGCTAATAGAATCCAATAACTTTGCTTTCGAAATAAAATATCCTTTATAAAACTGCAAAAAATTTCTATTAACATATTGAACAAGTACCCTACTTTAACAAGCAGATTTTGTAAGCTTTTTAGTATTGATAATCTGTAGCAAGGACACTTCCATAGTGAAACTGATATATACACAAAAGTTTATCTAGCATAATTTTAAAATCTAAGTGTTTTTTGTTTAAGTAAATAGTTAAGTTCTTTATAGTTATGCAGTTAGTTTAGTATTTTATGGATCAAGTTGATGTGTATACTTTATCTCTTTATAATTTTTTAAAGTTGTTTAAATTTATGAAATAAGTTTTAAGAGAGGTATATGCCAAGATTAAGTTTACACATTATTTGTATTTTTTGTAGAGTAACTTAAGTTTTTAAAGTAAATATTTAATTATTCAAACCAAAACAAACCAGTTTGTTGCAGTTAAAAATCATACCTTTCACCCCAAATTAGACTCATTACTACGAATTTATAAAACATTTTTTCCTATTTTTTTAATATATGAATTAAAGCGCTGAAAGTAATAAAAATATTAGTCATCAGATAAAAGTAAATGATAGGTTTATGTATTAGGGCTTACATCTGATAGTAAGAATATTTTTAAATTGAATCTTTTAAACAGGATTTCCATGAAGCTCTCTCTTTGAGTGAAGGTCAGTAGACAGATCCCCAGAGTGATTGGCCTTTACGAGTCAATTCCTCTTCCCACTTTGAATGCATCATCCGCAAGGTAATTTCTACATAGTATGTTTGAAAATCATTCGTTTGAACTTGTAATTGTTTTTAAACTTATAGTGAATAAGTTTACCAAACAAGAAGCCATGTTGTAATAACAAGTAGTTTATAAAACACCTTAACACAAATTTAAAAACATAAATCTCTTAGTTTTACAAGTTCTGAGGATAATAAATAGTCCTATTTAGTTAACTAATGCTAGTCAATAATAAAGTTGATCGATTTTAAAAAAAAGTAATACAAACATGATGATATATTATCTAAATAAAGTGGTCATCTTGCTTGTGAATTGTTTTCTGAAATGTTGTTATAAAGTCGTGTAATAATACATTTTGTAACAACTTCCTTGATTATTTTTTGAACATATGTATTTTAGGAAGCGTTTTCAAAGTTTACCTTAAATATATATCACTATTGACCTACTTCTTAGTAACTAATTTAACAAACTTTGAACATTTTTATTGTATTTTATTACTGTAAAGTAACCATTTTGTACCAGTTTCTTAGGTATTTTATTGCCAAACCATAAACAGAACAAAATAAAGTCCATAATTGTTTGATGCTCAATTTTATGCTAATTTTAAAAAGCTCGGTTTTATTATTTTAAATTAAACAAATATCCATTTTGATCACATAACTATTGCGAAACACATCTATCAGGGTTAGCTAAAAACCATCTAGAAATTGAACAAAAATTACTGGAATTTTTATCATCAATTCTTACGAAAAAACAATGAATTTCTGAAGTCTTTGTTATACAATAGTTTTTATTTGACATCATCACTTAAATTTTTATAAACCACATTCAAAGTAGCATTACAGTATCTCCTCATTAACGTTATTAAATTTAACGAATTCCTTACCTTGAAATTTATGTCATACTCAAGGTGGAAAAAAAAAATTGTATTTTCAAAACATGAAAAAATTTTTGACAACCCTGAGATATGCTCAAATGATTAATAGATTAAAGGCAATGTTTAAATAGTTAATGATAAACTGCATGATTAAAATGTGAATGAAGTGTAGCGTTAGTAGATAAGTTTGTTAGTAAAAGCTAAATATTTTTTTCAAACAGAATGAGATCACAGCCGGAGACGGAACGATGAAAAGAATCAGAAACAGAATCAGTGCGGATCAGATAACTTATTTATATAAACATTTGAATAAACTTTTTGCATTTAAATTGTGTTTACTTTGTCATAATTAAATAGATTAAGACAGAAAATTAATGCTTGGGTGTAGTGAAAAAAGTTTTAATATTTGATAGATCTATTATTTAGTAACTTTCCTTTATTTAGTTGTTATAATGTCTTGAGTTTAAGCCCAATAACAGTTTTTTTAATGAAAACATAAAGCGCATAAAATAATTGGTTTAAAGAGCCGTTCAATTCGTACACCAGTTAGATACAGTTAAGTTTAGTACAAGTTTATATAAGGATAGTATAATTCAACTTAACGACTATGAGTATGTCTTTAATAAATTGTTTTAAATCCCTACCTGAATATTAAAAGAAACTAAATGTATTATCACCGTCATAATCCTAGGCTGCTTATCGCTTAGTAAAGTTGTTAATTGAAAGTTTCAAAATTTTTCATTTGTAAAAAAATGAATATATTTTCATACTAGTTGCCTTGTTACTAGTATAATATTTGGCAACTTATTTTTAGATCTATATATAAATTTATATGTTGCACAAATACTATTTTTCTCTATAGCCGGGTGTGTGGTTATCGTGTAAAATACACTTCTTGTAACATATATAATAATCTTCTGATCTAGTTGCACTTAAAAACTATACCAAGCTAAACCCTGTTTTCCTTATAATAAATATAAGCCAATTTTACTGATCTAAAACAAAAATTTCGACTTTATTATAAATGTGGTTATTTAGAGTTCCTGTATCAAAGAGAAAACTTATTCAACCGGCGTAAGCATTACGACGACGCCCTAAGAACCAATTTCAAAATATCGACAAAGTCCGGAGCCAGGACACCGAAGGTGTCCGCCAGCGTAGGACTTTGTCGATATTTTGAAATTGGTTCGCTACCCTTTATTATATTTTATACTTTCACATTAAGGAATTTCCCAAAAATTTTGATAATTCTACACTCCAAAAATAATTTTCAAAGTTAACAAAAAAAGAAAAATGAACATTTTCAACAGTTTTTAATCGAGTCTTTTTTATTAGCCATCATGTTATAAATAGTCAAATCAGATAGAACACCGGTTTTTGGTCAGTTCCTAAAAGTGTAGTAATAAATAAATTGCAAAAGAATAGCAAACTCGTTGACTTAATTTGATTAAACAGATTGTTTTTAAATTGTTTTTTTATACATATGCCTACCACCACACGTAAATTGTGAAAATATTATTATAGTAAACAATTTTTAAAAATTCACTTTAACTGACTAAAACCGATCTCTTATCTAACATGAATAGCAAGTAACAATATAAACTGAACAAAAGTACAATTGATCAAGTCATACTTATGTTTAATTTATACTCTTAAATGCTTAAAACAGCCTGAACTAGCTATACTTGAATATAAAGTATTCATGAGAGAAATCATATAGAATTAAAGCAAAAAGACAGTGGATTTCAAAATAGCTACCTAGGCATAAAGCAATCATCTAAAAATATGCAAATACAATCTCAAAATTAGAAACAATTGTAAGTTCAAAAGAGTTAATTTGTAACAGTTGGAAAATATCTATATATAACAGTTATCTAAGGTGGAAACAAAGAAATCAAATAGTTCAACTTGTAGTTGCTTGAAACTTTAATGCTTGTGATTGCTTGAAACTTTGAAATTATTTCAAGTATTTTTTAACGCTATTGTTTTACATGTTTAAATAGAAATATTGATAGTAATAAATAATAACTAAAAGCTTAAAATAAGTTTGTACCTCTATAGTTACAGTTACAATAGAAGAACACAACTTGTAACTGTTTAAATTTTCATCACACAAAAGTAAACAGTTATTTGTCCAAAGATGTTAATTTATTACAATTAGAAAGTATTTTGTAAGATTGAAACAAATAATTCAAACTTTACTACTGTTAAATTGCTTGAAACTGTGAAAATAATTTAACTGTTTTATAACATTATTGCTTCATAAGTTTCAATAGAAATATTGATACTAAGAAGTCATAACTCCGAACTTAAAAATAAGTTTCTACCTAAGTAGTTACAGTTACAACAAGAAGAAAAAAACATGTAACTGATTGAAATTTCAACAGAAAAAAGTAAAGAGTTGTTTATCAAAAGATGTTGATAAAACACATATGTTCAACAGACAAAATTATTTGTTTAAAGAAGTTGATCGTATATCATCTAAAGCTTGCAACATGTACTAGCTCATTGATGTTTTCATATTAATTCATAATAATTCATGCACTGTAAAAAAAGAACAAGAAAAAATTGTCAACAAAAAAAAATATACTGTTAACTAGATGTACTTACAACACAAGGTTTTCTAGAGAAATGATTCAAATGAAAAATTAATATTCTTCTAAAATCTTATTTGATTGTTTACGTCACAAATAAAAACATAATTTAGTTTATGCGCGGTCATATAAGCCCGCCTAATGTTTATGCAAATTTTCCCTTTGTTAGAAACTTCAAAACTTATACCTTTTGATAGCTGAATTTTTTTTGATCTTTTATGTAAATTTTATTTTACTAGTCTAAGCATTGTTTTTAAATTTACAGTGTTTTATTTTAAAAACAAATAATGCCACCATAAAACTTTCTTTAAATTGTGCACAACTTTTATTTGTAATAATAAAAGTATAATTCTTGTTTAAACTTTTTGGTAACTCAAAGTGAATAAAACCATTTTGAGTTGTTATGGTGTTTTTTTTTCGGTTTTCTTTTAACAGTTGATTCTAAAACTACAAATATATCAAACCAAATCTGAGGCTGCTATTTGATATTAATAATCCTTAACTAGACTTTTAAATTGAATTGTCTTTTTTGATATATATTCAAACTTGAAAACTTAAGTACTGACATCAAAGCGCCCAAAAAATCTGAATCCAATGGATTTGGTTTTGTATATTGTGATTATAAAGTACGAGAGAGGCAGATATAAGCAGGCCAAAAAAAGGACTGAAACCAATAAGTCAGGGCTTAAAAATTCAGACCTTGTTACAAAACACTCTTAGTATAAACTATTTTTTCTTTGGACATTAACCTTAACCTTAAAAGCTTTAAGTATTTTGGCAATTTAGAACAATTAAAAAAGCATAAGCTTAAGATTTCAGGAAAAATAATGTTTTACCAAAAGTTTTTTTCAAAAAAAGAGACAATTACCGCTCACGCGGTACAAAGCTATTTGTTAAAAGGTATGTACTTAATCCGTAAACATATCAAAAATGTGATTTTTTTTGTCGATTTTTCATAGTGTTGCAATTATAGAGAAAATAATTAAAAATTTATAACTTAAAACACTTGTTCATTCACATTTTTTAAAAATTGACTAACTTGATAACTTTTGTTTTAAATGTCATAACATATATCATGAAAAATTTGTTCACTCAATAAACTTAAATATGTTTTAGCTTTGACAATTGATGAAATAAGAACTGAAACAGTTATAAGCAATTTCGGAAAAAATTGTTTGTCATATAAATAAAAACTAGTGATGTGAATGATAACAAAAGGGTAAGTAAACATACAGTATTTTTAATGTATTTTATATGCACATCATTTTTTAAAACAAGTGTTTTTTAAACCCATAAAGGTGTTTATAAATCAAGAAACTTATTTTATGATGTATTTTAACTATATTTTATCTTCTTTTTTAAATTATTAGGCTGTTTTAAAGTATATAAAGTCTAGCATGGGACTTGAACCCCTGATCGTTAAATTAAAAGTCCAACGCTCTACCGACTGAGCTACTCATGCTCACGATGGGGTATACTTAATTGTGTTTAAAAAGCTATCTCCGGCTCTTATGACGTAATAATAGTACAAATTTATGGAACACATGCAAAATCCACCCGCGATCAAAATCCACCCAGTCAAATTCGGGAACCGCTTAGCAATCGAAAGTAAGGGTTAGGGGTAACAGTGATAGTCAAAAACAAATAAAAAAATTGATGAAAAAAAGCAAAAAGTATATAAAATAAAATAATAAATACAGGAAATAAAATTAAAAATTGGGTGGATTTTGAACGCGGGTGGATTTTGATAGTATACCTAATTTATTATAAATAGAACATTTAAAAGTGCTATATAATTTATATTTTACTTTAGCTTCAGCTTTTAAATATTATCAAACTTCTTATTTTGGTTGTTTTTTAACACTAAAATGAGTTAAAAAACTAAAAGTAGCATATATATATAATTTGTATAAAGTTGTATAAAAATTGAAAAAACTATGCTTTTACATAATTATTATCAATTAAAAAACTTTTGATCTATTATTATCTAATAGAAAAAAACGATAACTTGTTGAAATATTTTAGACAAATATTACACATCATTAATAAAGGCATCTGTAAGAATAACATAGATTATCGACACAAATTACACCGACTTATATTATCTAAAATTAATAAAACACAAAATTTCTCACCTGTTAGTGTTTCTATTTTCTTTTTAAATTTTTAGAGTTTGCCCACTATTTTCTTATTGTTCTTTTTCAAAACTCTTTTTATATCTACTTTGAAGTTTTGCTGTGAATAAAGTTAGCTGTTCAAAAAATTGATGGGAATTCTAAATAGCAAATACATAGATGTGTTTAAAATATTTTTTTAACCAATAAATGTAATTATACTAACAAGAAGTTTGTTTTGACATGTATATACAAATTACATTTTCTCCTTGTTAAAAAAATTCAAATCTTTTTTTAAACCTTAAAAGCAGCCTGAAAAAACTTGAAACCCTGATCAATGTGTAAAAAATGATTAAACTTCAGCTTTTAAAGATTAAACTTTTTTATTAAGTTTTTATTAAACATGAAATGAAGTTTAACAAATTAAAAGTGGTACATATATATTGCTAGTTGTTGCATAAAAACTATATTAACATAAATATAAGCAATTCAAAAACTTTAGAATCAATGTTACCTACTAGACAAAAAAAAAAAGTATTTTTCAATAGTTCACAAAATTATCATAAATCGTTTATAAAAGCGTTTCTATCAATATCTTAGATGAACATTATATGACACAAACATCAACAATTAACTTTGTCTAAAATTAAAAAAGATGGCGCTGTTAGCTTCACTGTTTTGAGGTGCAATTTCCTGACGTTGAACTTTGATTGCAACAGGCAAATCAAATTGTTTCAATTTTTCTCATCCGTCAGGCAATCGCACCACAAAACAGCTACTGGACCGCACCGCTACGGTGAAGCCAGCGCCGTGGTGCGGGTTACCCCCTTTTTGTTTCGTGTGGCGGGGGTTCACCGGGTTTCCCCGGTCATATAGGCCACATTGTCTTTTAAAGAATTATTTTTTTAAAAATCTGAAAAAAATAACGATTTGGCAAATCGTATGGAAAATTACATCAAATTTTTTTTTAATTGTCTCATAGGAGGTCACTACGTTTCGGCGCTTAGTGAAAATTCAAATCACAAGAAAATGACAAATTCAGAAAAGGTGAATAACTTGCAATATATTTTTAAACGTACAGTTAGACTTTATAAATTATTTACATACAAATTAAATTCTTTAGGTTGCATTTGCAGTTAATTAGCTTGAGCATTCAAAAGGCTTCAAGCTATACGGTATTTAGGGCATAAAAATTATGGTTAAATATTACAATAAATAAACAAATAACGTACTTTTTATATTAACGTTAAAACAACATTTTTTTCTATTACTTTTGTATTTTTCTATTCTCTTTTTTTTTTTTTTGTTTACGTTTGTTTTCAGTTTTTTTTTTTTTGCTTTTATTTTTTGCTTTTTTTATTTTTTTTTTGTTTGCGTTTTTTTTTTCTTTTTTATTTTTGCTTTGTTTTTATTGCTTTTTGTTTGTTATTTTCTTTTATATTGCTTTTTTTCTTTTTATTAATATCATTTGCTTTTTTAGTTTTTTAATGTTGTTTTATTATAATGGGTTTGATATGTCTTAGTCGATCATCTACTAAAGCACCAATATCATCCACCATACTAAGCCTCCTATAGCTAGATTACAGGTAGTAACAACATTACCCGGCAGTATAGTATACGTAATTAGTTCATTTATTATCTTAAATTTAGTTATGTAGTATTTTTATGCCCTTTAATCTTAGATTAAAAATATGTAACCTAAAGAATTTAAATTGTAAGAAGTAATTTTTTTTATTAAATTAGATCGTTAATATAACAGTAACTTTTTATATTTTTCTATATATCATTTATGCAATTTTGTCATTTTAAGTGGTTTTACAACTCATTATGCTACGAAACGTCTTAACCAACTTAAATCTAATCATATCAAGAAAAAAATAATTTAACTTCTTTGTATTTAAGTTTTGAAATTATAAATGAATTAGAATTTTAGAATTTAAATTTATGAAACCACAAATATATAACGAAAAATATAAAAGAAAACGTAACAAGATTACAAAAACTAAAAGATTAAACTAAAATTGCAAAATGAGTAACACAATTAATTTATAAAATAAACTGAATCTGAATCTAAAACTTAAGCTGAAGAAGCGAAACTGAAGGAAACTTAAATTTATTCACTGTTGTCACGCGAAACATGCCCTGTATCGCAATTTGGATCAAAAATACAATCTCTAAGCGCTGAACCTCTCAAAAAAAAATTCTCAACAGAGTATGAAAAATATACTTGAGAAAAAGTAGTTTTTAAATTTTTAATGTTTTTTAAACTAGAGGACCTAACTGTAACACTTCCATTGATAAAATTGATACGACCTGATGTGTTATCATATTTTTCATCAGACTTTGCAAAATACTTTTTAAGTTTATCAACTTGTAACCATAAACTACCCTCAATTTCATTGTCTTTCTTAAATTCATGGTCAATTTCGTGCTCGAAGTTTTTGAAAAAATAGAATTTGTGATTTTTTTTAAAGTTTTTTTGATCTACCGTAAAGCAATAACTAGTATCTTGGTACAATTCTAATCTAACTCCTTCAGGCCAAGCGTAATTAGTTTCCTCGAAAAGTTCCCTTACCGCAGTTCTTTTTAGATTGTTATTATCGTTATAATCTATTTTTCCCATAGGGAAATTGATTCTAATTTTATTATTTTTATCTCTATAATAAACAAATAACAATTCGCCCTTACCCTTCTTGACGCGATGTAAGATTACCCCCGCGCAGCCTAACCTTTTTACATTGAATTCCCAGTTAATTAAAAAAGAATCTCCCCGCTTGTGTTTAAATTTAACCTTAAATAAGTTATTAGCTAAATGGTGTTTTGCATCGTCGTTTAATTGATCAATAAAAATTTGCTTAGCGTAACGGTCGAAACTTTTGTATTTTTCATCAACTAGACTGTATACTTGTTTTTCGATAATGTTATAAACATTCAAAAAGTCATGCCAATCATCTTTTGAAAATTTTTTATTAATAAAATCTATAAGTTTTTGTTTAAGTTCATTATCGTGTTTATTTTTGAAAGATCTAGATACGTTGTTAACCTGATCTGTTACGAAAAAGGACGTTCCACCCGCTTCTTGTTGTGGTGCTCGATCCCGCTGGAGTTCCGCATGCGTCATTTGAACACCTTGGACAACCTCCTCCTCACCAACTATATTCGTAGTTTTAATGACGTCATCCGGTATAAATTTTGTCCTAGATGGTATTAAATAAACGTTTTTTATATTTATTTTACACAGAAAAGTTTAATATGGGGTTGCCAAAAACAAATTAGTTAAAACTAGGATTGTTTATTGGATTGATTTATTGGACTCCAATTAAATTTGAAATTGTACATATTTAGAGAAATCAAAAACTGTACATTGTTTGATTAAAAAGTATAAAGTTACAACTTAACAATAAATAGCAAAGCCTAGACTTCAATAGGTTCCTTAAGAAAGCCTCAAGCTAAAAACTCAAAAATATCAATCTATTAAAATTGATGAGTTTTTAAAATATTTTCTTTGAAGCTTTCTTAAAAATGGTTAATCTTTATGTTGAAAATTAAAAACTTCAATTGTAAATTAATTAAAATATATGACTATTGCTAGCAAAACAAAAAAAAATCTGATGGATACTTCTCGTTATAAAGCTTTTTAAATCTACAGAGTATTTTAAAAACTATTGTAAAATATGGCATACGTTATTCTAAACAACTAACCTTCTTTGCATGATCAAAGTGATATTATATCTCCAAATAACTTAGTACTTTAATAATACAGAGCTGTTTTGATATAAAAACTATAACTACAGCATCAATAATATAGGTAGAAAAACTACCTTCTACAAAAAAATTAATCTAATAGAGTTTTAATTTTTTTTATTCAAACTTATTTTTAATATGAAATTACATTCAGTTTAATAATTTCAGTTGAAAAAACATTTAACAACACAAGTTTAAATTAATGATCAAAAATATGAAACTAATATACAATGTTATAAGATAATAAAATCTAAATGTGAACTAAAAACTAAATAAATAGAAAATAAATATGCAGTGTCTAATTAATAATAATTTTAGAAATAATTTCAATGAAATATTTATAGGTTATTGTTTAGAAAAATAAAAAAGTACTTTATAAATACAATTATACTTAAACATGAATTTAACTTTTGAAAGATTTTAGTGTTCAACCTAATCAATAATTTAGTTACATAAAATTGTCATATAATGTATTGTTTATAAAATAAAAGTGTTTAATAACTACTTTAATTTACTTATTACAAAACTACAGACTGTATATCAGTGTTGTTATAGTGATTCCAACATGACTTCTTTCCAACATGACTTCACTTAAAAAGTTTATAATACTGAACTTTACTTGTATAATCTTCTTTTTTAAAGACGTTTTACTATTTGCTTTTAACCATTGCAGTTATGTAAGTTTGTTAAAATTTTATTTTGAACTTATATTATTTTTAACTATAACATCAAATGCGGATTTAAAAACCTGTTCTAAATCTACAAAATAGTCTATAAGATTTAAAGTGATTTTGGCCTAAAAATTTTATTAAAATATTTTTTTTTTTCTATTAGTAAAACATGAAATTTTTTTTAAACTTAAAAACCACCATGATTTAAAAAAAAATGGTTGTACCTTTTTATTTAAATATTTCAGGAACGTGAAATATTGAAACAGTGAAAATACTTAAAGTTTTTTTCAATCAAAACTTAAATCACACCTAGAAAATCTACTTTTCATTACTTAGTTTAAGGTTATAAAATTTTAAACCTTAAGTTTAAGCTTTAACATAACTTTATTTGAATATAAACTAAATACAGAGCATTTATAGTTATTTAGTTAATAAAAGATTGTTTTAATTTTTATTTGCACAAACTTTTCGATGGTTTCTTAAAAAGGGTACTGAACACTGGCTTAAGTAAAAAAATTTTGAATTTTTTTGAAGTTTAAGAAAGTTTAAGACTTTTAAAAGCATTTGAAATGCCGTAGACAGTTTATTCACCGTAAAGCATTGTCAAAAAAGTAAATAAATTACAACTATTGTTAAATAAATTTTATATTTATTTTTTTATTAATGCTTGTTATTTTTAGTCGCAGTCGTTTAGATAACACAAACTTAATAAACACCAATTCTTTTTGTTATATACCAAAAACAAAAGTGTTTAAAATACTTTTGTCTTCTCCTTTATACTCAGTTAAACAATTAACTTACAATGTAAAAAGTTTTTCTTATAGAACTGCCTGCTATCTTTGTTTGTTTAAAATTTATTTTAGAAATTCAAACGATTTTTCTCTCACTAAATATATAACTTTCTAACTTTTCTGCATCAGTTTATATGAGGAGAAATACATTTCCAAAACATCTCCAAAATTTTCTGTCCTCTGAAGACCGGTTTTTTGCTGGTTGTTTTTATCGGCAAAAATTACACAATTTTCCAGTGAGTTTTTTTTTTATGTTTTAATTAGTCTTAAAACAATAAATAAAATTTAATAAATTTATTTATCTAAATAAAGTTTACTAAATGTATTTTATAACTAATTAGCTAATCAAAGTAAATTATAAAAAAAATCATTACAGTTTGCACACAAAATTACTTCAAAATAAACTGGTGCACGATAGTGTACACAATTTTTTTTCGCGTGCACGAAACGTTTAGGGTACATGAACCTCATTTAGGGGTGAACGAAATTTTCAGATTACACAAAAAAATATTTTAGTCTTCGCATTATTAGTTTTAGCGACATAGTTCAGTTAAGTATTAAAGTTAAATCTAGCCCTGGTGTTTGATTGGCTTTTATTTTTTGGCCATTTTACTCTCATGATCTATTTTGTAATTAAACAACACACATAAATTATTGTATAATTATAATTGTAACTATTATTACAATGCAATTAAAAAAATAAAACATACGTAACAACTTATAAAACAATTTAAGAAAACAACACAACTGTTGCGTTGAACTTTAATAAATTCCAATAAATAAGGACTTATTTGTCTTTAAAAAAACGTGGTAAATTATAGACTTCTTTTAAAATGAAGTAGAAAGAAGTATAAAGTTCTTTAAAGCCTTATTTTAGAAAACAACATATAAACTATAAAAATACGAAATAAGCTAAAATATGCAAATTAAAATAAACTTTAAGCAATTAACCGATAAACTATTTTTTTCTAAAAATAACGTAAGTTTAAATTGTTGTTAACTTTGATTAAACATCTTAGGATTTTTCTTCAAATTTTAAATTGTTGTTTACATTAATTAAACGTGTTAGTTTTTTCTTTAAGTTAAAAACTTTGTTTACATTGATTAAACGTATTAGTTTTTCTCGTTAAATTTTAAATTGTTTATTACATTGATTAAGCGTTTTAGTTTTTTCTTTTAATTTTAAATAATAGTTTTATAGTTTACCAATAATGACTTAGGCCCTGGTCATAATAAACACTGATAGTAAAAAAAATTATGGTAAACCACTAAGGTTGGTAAACAGCCAAATTGTAGAAACTTAAATTATACATATCATAGTTGTATAGTTTCTCCTTTGACAAACAACATGATCTAATAAATGTTGTTATTATATCACACTCTATAATTTTAAAGTAAAAGTTTCCAAGTCAGCATTAGTTTGGAGAAGATGGACACTTCTACTACTAACCAAAGTTTGTAAAAGTTGTATATTTTGTTATTTTTAGATTTAAAGTAATATTTAAAGACACTCATTTCTAACTATGATTGGGAACAATTCTATATATAGGTATTTGAAGTGTACAGGGTTGAATAAACAACACTGTTTAAACAACCCCAAGAACATATCTAAATCAGTAAAAGATAAATAAATCCTTGTACTGGTGAATTAACCTTCAACCTAATACTAAATAGCCTGATTAAACAACCAATATTTGACCCTAGTTTCCAAACTAAATTGTTGGTCTACATGACTATTTTATTTAAATTGGTAGCAAAACATAATGTAAAGTTTAGCTAAATGTAATTGAATTATAATTTATGCTATTCATCAAGTTGTACTATATTGTATTGCAGATGTTTGCCCACCTAAAAAGTGTGAAGTGGTTCAATCCTAGCAGCTATAATAAAGGTAAATTTTGTTTTTATTGCAATTTAATATATCAAAAGCTCCTATACAACACATATGTTCCTTAATATAATCTTGTTTTTAGTTTGGTTGTGCTGTTCTAAATATCATGACAATATAAATAATTCCTACAAAGTTTTAAAGAAAAATTAAGTATTATTTACTATCATATAACTAAACTATTTGTGTGCAAAGTTTGATTGGGTATAATAAATAACTTTTTGACTTAAAAGTCAGATGGTAAATAAAAATTTATTTTGAAATAGAGTTCCATTGCGGCAAATTTTAAAGTGCAAAAATAGAATTGAAAAAAGTGACAAGCCTAATGAAATGCAGTAAATTTAATATAGTTTGCTAGTTCATATCAGTTTTATAATAGAAAAGTACATCATATGTTTTTCTGTAAATATCCTTCCAAATATTTGTCACCATATTTAAACAATCATCCATTAATAATGGTTGGAATGTACTTTGTTTTTTATTTTTTCTCATCATATTATATTTTAATTGTTTCCTTTTGAGACTAGCTCTGACTTGGTAAGTATTCTACTTATTATTGCATGAGTTGGCTTTTTTTTAGTTCTCAGAGCTAGTTTTTATTTGTTAAAAGTTCTAATAAAAAGTCTTTTAAAGAGTGAAAAAACTTTTTGTTTTAATAAGATAGTGTAAAATAATAAAGTCCCCATTATTATTGGTTTATGTAAACTATATTATGTATTTAAATTTTCAAGTATATGACATCCAAAAACTAAAGTTTTTTTTTCACAAGTATAATATAATTTGTATAAATAATCATTATGTTTTGGAAATTTAAATTATGTGGTGCATTGGAAATATTTTAAGAAATATCCAGACTGGTATTAATACCATGTTAATACATTTGGTATTTTTTTGTGTACTTCAGTATAACAAGTCTTTATTTTTCTTGAGTAATTAAATATTACTACTTGACTAACATAATTTTTTCACTATTTATTGTTTTTAATTTAACATAAGGCTAATTGATAAGTTTTAAGTCACTCAGATTAGATTGGCTTCAATGCTTCAAAAGCCTGTCATAGATAAGCCGTAGTATTAAAAAAAAACAAAATTGTTTGTCTCTTTTATTGCTTTAACACCTTTTATGTTTATATAAGTAATTTACAAATTAAAGTTTTAAGGTTACAAGTGTTGATTATAACTTGTTATTTTTTCTACATTTTATATGTGTTGACAGGTTTTTACAACTTTAGAATGTGCAAGGGTCTTGAGGAAATTTTGAGCAATGATGCACATGAATCATCTGTAAGCACACAACAACTGGACCTCAACCCAGGAAGGTCTCTAACTGCTCACTTAGGGCAGTAACAAGGTAAATATGTTATAGTTCTTGCTTTTGTACTAATAGCTACAATAAATCATAAAAAGTTAAATTTAGAGAAAGTAAAGGTGACAATGTTATCTAAATTGAATTAAACTCATTCAGTGATGTTTATAAGTGATGTAGTTTATAATTAATGTTCATTTTTGACCTAATAACTGGAATAGAATCTAGTATTGCTTTTAACTCAACAGAATGTTCAAATAATTGCAAGTAAAAATTATCATTATTGTTAATATTAAGTATATTTATCATTATCATTTTTCATTTAACATAAAAATTAGTGTGGTCATTACAAGTAAAAAGTAAAATTTAACAAAAAAACTTTAAACTTGTTTTAAAGACTAATGAACATAAGCTAAGAATGTTTTTTAGGATGCGAACTAATTTATTAAATAATTAATTAAATATTTAAAATATTGTTACAACAAAGTTAGATTTGCTCACTTTGTTAGTACATCACTTTGAGTATTGTGATGGTTTTAAATGTTAAAGTTTGGCCAAAAGAAAACTTATTTGTATTCCAATGTTTTTCTTAAACTCAACGTTTTTTAATTTTAAAATAATAGAAATCAACAAAAGGCTATGATTAAATTAAATAGAAGACCATACTTGATTATTTTTACCCATCCACAATTTTATACAAAATATTATAAATAAGCTTGATGACAACTTACCACTAAAAAATTATTGTTTCCTAAAATATTAGCAAGTTTGCCACTAAAATTAAAAAGCAAAATGAATTTTTTTTTTAATCTAGCATCAGGGTTGCCACTCGGTCAGGAAAAGTCAGGAAATCAGGAAAAGTCAGGAGAAATTAAAAAAAAAGAAAAAAATCAGGAAAAAATGGGGGGTTTTAAAAAAGTCAGGAAAAGGCAGGAAATTTGATAAAATTAAAAAAAAAGTCAGATTATGTCATTTTAATTTTACAAAATTCCTTGTTTTCCAAAGCCTTCAAACGGTAAAAATTAATTAAAAGTCCTTTGAAGTCAGAAAAAAATTCCAAAATTTTCCTAGAAATTTACAAAAATATTTAACTTTATTTCCAATGCCTTCACCTGGTATAAGTTAAGATAAAAAACTCCTCACAGTGGAAATTGTAAAAATAAAATTGGAACACGATTTCAGCAAAGTAACTCGATTATTGTTGATGAAAATTTGTATGCGTCCTTTGAACGACGTCAGTATCAGTAGAAATGAAAATCAGCTCCATCCTACCACTATAGTTACGTCACGATAGAAATTTGCTAATAGAATCCAATAACTTTGCTTTCGAAATAAAATATCCTTTATAAAACTGCAAAAAATTTCTATTAACATATTGAACAAGTACCCTACTTTAACAAGCAGATTTTGTAAGCTTTTTAGTATTAATAATCTGTAGCAAGGACACTTCCATAGTGAAACTGATATATACACAAAAGTTTATCTAGCATAATTTTAAAATCTAAGTGTTTTTTGTTTAAGTAAATAGTTAAGTTCTTTATAGTTATGCAGTTAGTTTAGTATTTTATGGATCAAGTTGATGTGTATACTTTATCTCTTTATAATTTTTTAAAGTTGTTTAAATTTATGAAATAAGTTTTAAGAGAGGTATATGCCAAGATTAAGTTTACACATTATTTGTATTTTTTGTAGAGTAACTTAAGTTTTTAAAGTAAATATTTAATTATTCAAACCAAAACAAACCAGTTTGTTGCAGTTAAAAATCATACCTTTCACCCCAAATTAGACTCATTACTACGAATTTATAAAACATTTTTTCCTATTTTTTTAATATATGAATTAAAGCGCTGAAAGTAATAAAAATATTAGTCATCAGATAAAAGTAAATGATAGGTTTATGTATTAGGGCTTACATCTGATAGTAAGAATATTTTTAAATTGAATCTTTTAAACAGGATTTCCATGAAGCTCTCTCTTTGAGTGAAGGTCAGTAGACAGATCCCCAGAGTGATTGGCCTTTACGAGTCAATTCCTCTTCCCACTTTGAATGCATCATCCGCAAGGTAATTTCTACATAGTATGTTTTAAAATCATTCGTTTGAACTTGTAATTGTTTTTGAACTTATAGTGAATAAGTTTACCAAACAAGAAGCCATGTTGTAATAACAAGTAGTTTATAAAACACCTTAACACAAATTTAAAAACATAAATCTCTTAGTTTTACAAGTTCTGAGGATAATAAATAGTCCTATTTAGTTAACTAATGCTAGTCAATAATAAAGTTGATCGATTTAAAAAAAAAGTAATACAAACATGATGATATATTATCTAAATAAAGTGGTCATCTTGCTTGTGAATTGTTTTCTGAAATGTTGTTATAAAGTCGTGTAATAATACATTTTGTAACAACTTCCTTGATTATTTTTTGAACATATGTATTTTAGGAAGCGTTTTCAAAGTTTACCTTAAATATATATCACTATTGACCTACTTCTTAGTAACTAATTTAACAAACTTTGAACATTTTTATTGTATTTTATTACTGTAAAGTAACCATTTTGTACCAGTTTCTTAGGTATTTTATTGCCAAACCATAAACAGAACAAAATAAAGTCCATAATTGTTTGATGCTCAATTTTATGCTAATTTTAAAAAGCTCGGTTTTATTATTTTAAATTAAACAAATATCCATTTTGATCACATAACTATTGCGAAACACATCTATCAGGGTTAGCTAAAAACCATCTAGAAATTGAACAAAAATTACTGGAATTTTTATCATCAATTCTTACGAAAAAACAATGAATTTCTGAAGTCTTTGTTATACAATAGTTTTTATTTGACATCATCACTTAAATTTTTATAAACCACATTCAAAGTAGCATTACAGTATCTCCTCATTAACGTTATTAAATTTAACGAATTCCTTACCTTGAAATTTATGTCATACTCAAGGTGGAAAAAAAAAATTGTATTTTCAAAACATGAAAAAATTTTTGACAACCCTGAGATATGCTCAAATGATTAATAGATTAAAGGCAATGTTTAAATAGTTAATGATAAACTGCATGATTAAAATGTGAATGAAGTGTAGCGTTAGTAGATAAGTTTGTTAGTAAAAGCTAAATATTTTTTTCAAACAGAATGAGATCACAGCCGGAGACGGAACGATGAAAAGAATCAGAAACAGAATCAGTGCGGATCAGATAACTTATTTATATAAACATTTGAATAAACTTTTTGCATTTAAATTGTGTTTACTTTGTCATAATTAAATAGATTAAGACAGAAAATTAATGCTTGGGTGTAGTGAAAAAAGTTTTAATATTTGATAGATCTATTATTTAGTAACTTTCCTTTATTTAGTTGTTATAATGTCTTGAGTTTAAGCCCAATAACAGTTTTTTTAATGAAAACATAAAGCGCATAAAATAATTGGTTTAAAGAGCCGTTCAATTCGTACACCAGTTAGATACAGTTAAGTTTAGTACAAGTTTATATAAGGATAGTATAATTCAACTTAACGACTATGAGTATGTCTTTAATAAATTGTTTTAAATCCCTACCTGAATATTAAAAGAAACTAAATGTATTATCACCGTCATAATCCTAGGCTGCTTATCGCTTAGTAAAGTTGTTAATTGAAAGTTTCAAAATTTTTCATTTGTAAAAAAATGAATATATTTTCATACTAGTTGCCTTGTTACTAGTATAATATTTGGCAACTTATTTTTAGATCTATATATAAATTTATATGTTGCACAAATACTATTTTTCTCTATAGCCGGGTGTGTGGTTATCGTGTAAAATACACTTCTTGTAACATATATAATAATCTTCTGATCTAGTTGCACTTAAAAACTATACCAAGCTAAACCCTGTTTTCCTTATAATAAATATAAGCCAATTTTACTGATCTAAAACAAAAATTTCGACTTTATTATAAATGTGGTTATTTAGAGTTCCTGTATCAAAGAGAAAACTTATTCAACCGGCGTAAGCATTACGACGACGCCCTAAGAACCAATTTCAAAATATCGACAAAGTCCGGAGCCAGGACACCGAAGGTGTCCGCCAGCGTAGGACTTTGTCGATATTTTGAAATTGGTTCGCTACCCTTTATTATATTTTATACTTTCACATTAAGGAATTTCCCAAAAATTTTGATAATTCTACACTCCAAAAATAATTTTCAAAGTTAACAAAAAAAGAAAAATGAACATTTTCAACAGTTTTTAATCGAGTCTTTTTTATTAGCCATCATGTTATAAATAGTCAAATCAGATAGAACACCGGTTTTTGGTCAGTTCCTAAAAGTGTAGTAATAAATAAATTGCAAAAGAATAGCAAACTCGTTGACTTAATTTGATTAAACAGATTGTTTTTAAATTGTTTTTTTATACATATGCCTACCACCACACGTAAATTGTGAAAATATTATTATAGTAAACAATTTTTAAAAATTCACTTTAACTGACTAAAACCGATCTCTTATCTAACATGAATAGCAAGTAACAATATAAACTGAACAAAAGTACAATTGATCAAGTCATACTTATGTTTAATTTATACTCTTAAATGCTTAAAACAGCCTGAACTAGCTATACTTGAATATAAAGTATTCATGAGAGAAATCATATAGAATTAAAGCAAAAAGACAGTGGATTTCAAAATAGCTACCTAGGCATAAAGCAATCATCTAAAAATATGCAAATACAATCTCAAAATTAGAAACAATTGTAAGTTCAAAAGAGTTAATTTGTAACAGTTGGAAAATATCTATATATAACAGTTATCTAAGGTGGAAACAAAGAAATCAAATAGTTCAACTTGTAGTTGCTTGAAACTTTAATGCTTGTGATTGCTTGAAACTTTGAAATTATTTCAAGTATTTTTTAACGCTATTGTTTTACATGTTTAAATAGAAATATTGATAGTAATAAATAATAACTAAAAGCTTAAAATAAGTTTGTACCTCTATAGTTACAGTTACAATAGAAGAACACAACTTGTAACTGTTTAAATTTTCATCACACAAAAGTAAACAGTTATTTGTCCAAAGATGTTAATTTATTACAATTAGAAAGTATTTTGTAAGATTGAAACAAAGAATTCAAACTTTACTACTGTTAAATTGCTTGAAACTGTGAAAATAATTTAACTGTTTTATAACATTATTGCTTCATAAGTTTCAATAGAAATATTGATACTATGAAGTCATAACTCCGAACTTAAAAATAAGTTTCTACCTAAGTAGTTACAGTTACAACAAGAAGAAAAAAACATGTAACTGATTGAAATTTCAACAGAAAAAAGTAAAGAGTTGTTTATCAAAAGATGTTGATAAAACACATATGTTCAACAGACAAAATTATTTGTTTAAAGAAGTTGATCGTATATCATCTAAAGCTTGCAACATGTACTAGCTCATTGATGTTTTCATATTAATTCATAATAATTCATGCATTGTAAAAAAAGAACAAGAAAAAATTGTCAACAAAAAAAAATATACTGTTAACTAGATGTACTTACAACACAAGGTTTTCTAGAGAAATGATTCAAATGAAAAATTAATATTCTTCTAAAATCTTATTTGATTGTTTACGTCACAAATAAAAACATAACTTAGTTTATGCGCGGTCATATAAGCCCGCCTAATGTTTATGCAAATTTTCCCTTTGTTAGAAACTTCAAAACTTATACCTTTTGATAGCTGAATTTTTTTTGATCTTTTATGTAAATTTTATTTTACTAGTCTAAGCATTGTTTTTAAATTTACAGTGTTTTATTTTAAAAACAAATAATGCCACCATAAAACTTTCTTTAAATTGTGCACAACTTTTATTTGTAATAATAAAAGTATAATTCTTGTTTAAACTTTTTGGTAACTCAAAGTGAATAAAACCATTTTGAGTTGTTATGGTGTTTTTTTTTCGGTTTTCTTTTAACAGTTGATTCTAAAACTACAAATATATCAAACCAAATCTGAGGCTGCTATTTGATATTAATAATCCTTAACTAGACTTTTAAATTGAATTGTCTTTTTTGATATATATTCAAACTTGAAAACTTAAGTACTGACATCAAAGCGCCCAAAAAATCTGAATCCAATGGATTTGGTTTTGTATATTGTGATTATAAAGTACGAGAGAGGCAGATATAAGCAGGCCAAAAAAAGGACTGAAACCAATAAGTCAGGGCTTAAAAATTCAGACCTTGTTACAAAACACTTTTAGTATAAACTATTTTTTCTTTGGACATTAACCTTAACCTTAAAAGCTTTAAGTATTTTGGCAATTTAGAACAATTAAAAAAGCATAAGCTTAAGATTTCAGGAAAAATAATGTTTTACCAAAAGTTTTTTTCAAAAAAAGAGACAATTACCGCTCACGCGGTACAAAGCTATTTGTTAAAAGGTATGTACTTAATCCGTAAACATATCAAAAATGTGATTTTTTTTTGTCGATTTTTCATAGTGTTGCAATTATAGAGAAAATAATTAAAAATTTATAACTTAAAACACTTGTTCATTCACATTTTTTAAAAATTGACTAACTTGATAACTTTTGTTTTAAATGTCATAACATATATCATGAAAAATTTGTTCACTCAATAAACTTAAATATGTTTTAGCTTTGACAATTGATGAAATAAGAACTGAAACAGTTATAAGCAATTTCGGAAAAAATTGTTTGTCATATAAATAAAAACTAGTGATGTGAATGATAACAAAAGGGTAAGTAAACATACAGTATTTTTAATGTATTTTATATGCACATCATTTTTTAAAACAAGTGTTTTTTAAACCCATAAAGGTGTTTATAAATCAAGAAACTTATTTTATGATGTATTTTAACTATATTTTATCTTCTTTTTTAAATTATTAGGCTGTTTTAAAGTATATAAAGTCTAGCACGGGACTTGAACCCCTGATCGTTAAATTAAAAGTCCAACGCTCTACCGACTGAGCTACTCATGCTCACGATGGGGTATACTTAATTGTGTTTAAAAAGCTATCTCCGGCTCTTATGACGTAATAATAGTACAAATTTATGGAACACATGCAAAATCCACCCGCGATCAAAATCCACCCAGTCAAATTCGGGAACCGCTTAGCAATCGAAAGTAAGGGTTAGGGGTAACAGTGATAGTCAAAAACAAATAAAAAAATTGATGAAAAAAAGCAAAAAGTATATAAAATAAAATAATAAATACAGGAAATAAAATTAAAAATTGGGTGGATTTTGAACGCGGGTGGATTTTGATAGTATACCTAATTTATTATAAATAGAACATTTAAAAGTGCTCTATAATTTATATTTTACTTTAGCTTCAGCTTTTAAATATTATCAAACTTCTTATTTTGGTTGTTTTTTAACACTAAAATGAGTTAAAAAACTAAAAGTAGCATATATATATAATTTGTATAAAGTTGTATAAAAATTGAAAAAACTATGCTTTTACATAATTATTATCAATTAAAAAACTTTTGATCTATTATTATCTAATAGAAAAAAACGATAACTTGTTGAAATATTTTAGACAAATATTACACATCATTAATAAAGGCATCTGTAAGAATAACATAGATTATCGACACAAATTACACCGACTTATATTATCTAAAATTAATAAAACACAAAATTTCTCACCTGTTAGTGTTTCTATTTTCTTTTTAAATTTTTAGAGTTTGCCCACTATTTTCTTATTGTTCTTTTTCAAAACTCTTTTTATATCTACTTTGAAGTTTTGCTGTGAATAAAGTTAGCTGTTCAAAAAATTGATGGGAATTCTAAATAGCAAATACATAGATGTGTTTAAAATATTTTTTTAACCAATAAATGTAATTATACTAACAAGAAGTTTGTTTTGACATGTATATACAAATTACATTTTCTCCTTGTTAAAAAAATTCAAATCTTTTTTTAAACCTTAAAAGCAGCCTGAAAAAACTTGAAACCCTGATCAATGTGTAAAAAATGATTAAACTTCAGCTTTTAAAGATTAAACTTTTTTATTAAGTTTTTATTAAACATGAAATGAAGTTTAACAAATTAAAAGTGGTACATATATATTGCTAGTTGTTGCATAAAAACTATATTAACATAAATATAAGCAATTCAAAAACTTTAGAATCAATGTTACCTACTAGACAAAAAAAAAAAGTATTTTTCAATAGTTCACAAAATTATCATAAATCGTTTATAAAAGCGTTTCTATCAATATCTTAGATGAACATTATATGACACAAACATCAACAATTAACTTTGTCTAAAATTAAAAAAGATGGCGCTGTTAGCTTCACTGTTTTGAGGTGCAATTTCCTGACGTTGAACTTTGATTGCAACAGGCAAATCAAATTGTTTCAATTTTTCTCATCCGTCAGGCAATCGCACCACAAAACAGCTACTGGACCGCACCGCTACGGTGAAGCCAGCGCCGTGGTGCGGGTTACCCCCTTTTTGTTTCGTGTGGCGGGGGTTCACCGGGTTTCCCCGGTCATATAGGCCACATTGTCTTTTAAAGAATTATTTTTTTAAAAATCTGAAAAAAATAACGATTTGGCAAATCGTATGGAAAATTACATCAAATTTTTTTTTAATTGTCTCATAGGAGGTCACTACGTTTCGGCGCTTAGTGAAAATTCAAATCACAAGAAAATGACAAATTCAGAAAAGGTGAATAACTTGCAATATATTTTTAAACGTACAGTTAGACTTTATAAATTATTTACATACAAATTAAATTCTTTAGGTTGCATTTGCAGTTAATTAGCTTGAGCATTCAAAAGGCTTCAAGCTATACGGTATTTAGGGCATAAAAATTATGGTTAAATATTACAATAAATAAACAAATAACGTACTTTTTATATTAACGTTAAAACAACATTTTTTTCTATTACTTTTGTATTTTTCTATTCTCTTTTTTTTTTTTTGTTTACGTTTGTTTTCAGTTTTTTTTTTTTTGCTTTTATTTTTTGCTTTTTTTATTTTTTTTTTGTTTGCGTTTTTTTTTTCTTTTTTATTTTTGCTTTGTTTTTATTGCTTTTTGTTTGTTATTTTCTTTTATATTGCTTTTTTTTCTTTTTATTAATATCATTTGCTTTTTTAGTTTTTTAATGTTGTTTTATTATAATGGGTTTGATATGTCTTAGTCGATCATCTACTAAAGCACCAATATCATCCACCATACTAAGCCTCCTATAGCTAGATTACAGGTAGTAACAACATTACCCGGCAGTATAGTATACGTAATTAGTTCATTTATTATCTTAAATTTAGTTATGTAGTATTTTTATGCCCTTTAATCTTAGATTAAAAATATGTAACCTAAAGAATTTAAATTGTAAGAAGTAATTTTTTTTATTAAATTAGATCGTTAATATAACAGTAACTTTTTATATTTTTCTATATATCATTTATGCAATTTTGTCATTTTAAGTGGTTTTACAACTCATTATGCTACGAAACGTCTTAACCAACTTAAATCTAATCATATCAAGAAAAAAATAATTTAACTTCTTTGTATTTAAGTTTTGAAATTATAAATGAATTAGAATTTTAGAATTTAAATTTATGAAACCACAAATATATAACGAAAAATATAAAAGAAAACGTAACAAGATTACAAAAACTAAAAGATTAAACTAAAATTGCAAAATGAGTAACACAATTAATTTATAAAATAAACTGAATCTGAATCTAAAACTTAAGCTGAAGAAGCGAAACTGAAGGAAACTTAAATTTATTCACTGTTGTCACGCGAAACATGCCCTGTATCGCAATTTGGATCAAAAATACAATCTCTAAGCGCTGAACCTCTCAAAAAAAAATTCTCAACAGAGTATGAAAAATATACTTGAGAAAAAGTAGTTTTTAAATTTTTAATGTTTTTTAAACTAGAGGACCTAACTGTAACACTTCCATTGATAAAATTGATACGACCTGATGTGTTATCATATTTTTCATCAGACTTTGCAAAATACTTTTTAAGTTTATCAACTTGTAACCATAAACTACCCTCAATTTCATTGTCTTTCTTAAATTCATGGTCAATTTCGTGCTCGAAGTTTTTGAAAAAATAGAATTTGTGATTTTTTTTAAAGTTTTTTTGATCTACCGTAAAGCAATAACTAGTATCTTGGTACAATTCTAATCTAACTCCTTCAGGCCAAGCGTAATTAGTTTCCTCGAAAAGTTCCCTTACCGCAGTTCTTTTTAGATTGTTATTATCGTTATAATCTATTTTTCCCATAGGGAAATTGATTCTAATTTTATTATTTTTATCTCTATAATAAACAAATAACAATTCGCCCTTACCCTTCTTGACGCGATGTAAGATTACCCCCGCGCAGTCTAACCTTTTTACATTGAATTCCCAGTTAATTAAAAAAGAATCTCCCCGCTTGTGTTTAAATTTAACCTTAAATAAGTTATTAGCTAAATGGTGTTTTGCATCGTCGTTTAATTGATCAATAAAAATTTGCTTAGCGTAACGGTCGAAACTTTTGTATTTTTCATCAACTAGACTGTATACTTGTTTTTCGATAATGTTATAAACATTCAAAAAGTCATGCCAATCATCTTTTGAAAATTTTTTATTAATAAAATCTATAAGTTTTTGTTTAAGTTCATTATCGTGTTTATTTTTGAAAGATCTAGATACGTTGTTAACCTGATCTGTTACGAAAAAGGACGTTCCACCCGCTTCTTGTTGTGGTGCTCGATCCCGCTGGAGTTCCGCATGCGTCATTTGAACACCTTGGACAACCTCCTCCTCACCAACTATATTCGTAGTTTTAATGACGTCATCCGGTATAAATTTTGTCCTAGATGGTATTAAATAAACGTTTTTTATATTTATTTTACACAGAAAAGTTTAATATGGGGTTGCCAAAAACAAATTAGTTAAAACTAGGATTGTTTATTGGATTGATTTATTGGACTCCAATTAAATTTGAAATTGTACATATTTAGAGAAATCAAAAACTGTACATTGTTTGATTAAAAAGTATAAAGTTACAACTTAACAATAAATAGCAAAGCCTAGACTTCAATAGGTTCCTTAAGAAAGCCTCAAGCTAAAAACTCAAAAATATCAATCTATTAAAATTGATGAGTTTTTAAAATATTTTCTTTGAAGCTTTCTTAAAAATGGTTAATCTTTATGTTGAAAATTAAAAACTTCAATTGTAAATTAATTAAAATATATGACTATTGCTAGCAAAACAAAAAAAAATCTGATGGATACTTCTCGTTATAAAGCTTTTTAAATCTACAGAGTATTTTAAAAACTATTGTAAAATATGGCATACGTTATTCTAAACAACTAACCTTCTTTGCATGATCAAAGTGATATTATATCTCCAAATAACTTAGTACTTTAATAATACAGAGCTGTTTTGATATAAAAACTATAACTACAGCATCAATAATATAGGTAGAAAAACTACCTTCTACAAAAAAATTAATCTAATAGAGTTTTAATTTTTTTTATTCAAACTTATTTTTAATATGAAATTACATTCAGTTTAATAATTTCAGTTGAAAAAACATTTAACAACACAAGTTTAAATTAATGATCAAAAATATGAAACTAATATACAATGTTATAAGATAATAAAATCTAAATGTGAACTAAAAACTAAATAAATAGAAAATAAATATGCAGTGTCTAATTAATAATAATTTTAGAAATAATTTCAATGAAATATTTATAGGTTATTGTTTAGAAAAATAAAAAAGTACTTTATAAATACAATTATACTTAAACATGAATTTAACTTTTGAAAGATTTTAGTGTTCAACCTAATCAATAATTTAGTTACATAAAATTGTCATATAATGTATTGTTTATAAAATAAAAGTGTTTAATAACTACTTTAATTTACTTATTACAAAACTACAGACTGTATATCAGTGTTGTTATAGTGATTCCAACATGACTTCTTTCCAACATGACTTCACTTAAAAAGTTTATAATACTGAACTTTACTTGTATAATCTTCTTTTTTAAAGACGTTTTACTATTTGCTTTTAACCATTGCAGTTATGTAAGTTTGTTAAAATTTTATTTTGAACTTATATTATTTTTAACTATAACATCAAATGCGGATTTAAAAACCTGTTCTAAATCTACAAAATAGTCTATAAGATTTAAAGTGATTTTGGCCTAAAAATTTTATTAAAATATTTTTTTTTTTTCTATTAGTAAAACATGAAATTTTTTTTAAACTTAAAAACCACCATGATTTAAAAAAAAATGGTTGTACCTTTTTATTTAAATATTTCAGGAACGTGAAATATTGAAACAGTGAAAATACTTAAATTTTTTTTCAATCAAAACTTAAATCACACCTAGAAAATCTACTTTTCATTACTTAGTTTAAGGTTATAAAATTTTAAACCTTAAGTTTAAGCTTTAACATAACTTTATTTGAATATAAACTAAATACAGAGCATTTATAGTTATTTAGTTAATAAATGATTGTTTTAATTTTTATTTGCACAAACTTTTCGATGGTTTCTTAAAAAGGGTACTGAACACTGGCTTAAGTAAAAAAATTTTGAATTTTTTTGAAGTTTAAGAAAGTTTAAGACTTTTAAAAGCATTTGAAATGCCGTAGACAGTTTATTCACCGTAAAGCATTGTCAAAAAAGTAAATAAATTACAACTATTGTTTAATAAATTTTATATTTATTTTTTTATTAATGCTTGTTATTTTTAGTCGCAGTCGTTTAGATAACACAAACTTAATAAACACCAATTCTTTTTGTTATATACCAAAAACAAAAGTGTTTAAAATACTTTTGTCTTCTCCTTTATACTCAGTTAAACAATTAACTTACAATGTAAAAAGTTTTTCTTATAGAACTGCCTGCTATCTTTGTTTATTTAAAATTTATTTTAGAAATTCAAACGATTTTTCTCTCACTAAATATATAACTTTCTAACTTTTCTGCATCAGTTTATATGAGGAGAAATACATTTCCAAAACATCTCCAAAATTTTCTGTCCTCTGAAGACCGGTTTTTTGCTGGTTGTTTTTATCGGCAAAAATTACACAATTTTCCAGTGAGTTTTTTTTTTATGTTTTAATTAGTCTTAAAACAATAAATAAAATTTAATAAATTTATTTATCTAAATAGAGTTTACTAAATGTATTTTATAACTAATTAGCTAATCAAAGTAAATTATAAAAAAAATCATTACAGTTTGCACACAAAATTACTTCAAAATAAACTGGTGCACGATAGTGTACACAATTTTTTTTCGCGTGCACGAAACGTTTAGGGTACATGAACCTCATTTAGGGGTGAACGAAATTTTCAGATTACACAAAAAAATATTTTAGTCTTCGCATTATTAGTTTTAGCGACATAGTTCAGTTAAGTATTAAAGTTAAATCTAGCCCTGGTGTTTGATTGGCTTTTATTTTTTGGCCATTTTACTCTCATGATCTATTTTGTAATTAAACAACACACATAAATTATTGTATAATTATAATTGTAACTATTATTACAATGCAATTAAAAAAATAAAACATACGTAACAACTTATAAAACAATTTAAGAAAACAACACAACTGTTGCGTTGAACTTTAATAAATTCCAATAAATAAGGACTTATTTGTCTTTAAAAAAACGTGGTAAATTATAGACTTCTTTTAAAATGAAGTAGAAAGAAGTATAAAGTTCTTTAAAGCCTTATTTTAGAAAACAACATATAAACTATAAAAATACGAAATAAGCTAAAATATGCAAATTAAAATAAACTTTAAGCAATTAACCGATAAACTATTTTTTTCTAAAAATAACGTAAGTTTAAATTGTTGTTAACTTTGATTAAACATCTTAGGATTTTTCTTCAAATTTTAAATTGTTGTTTACATTAATTAAACGTGTTAGTTTTTTCTTTAAGTTAAAAACTTTGTTTACATTGATTAAACGTATTAGTTTTTCTCGTTAAATTTTAAATTGTTTATTACATTGATTAAGCGTTTTAGTTTTTTCTTTTAATTTTAAATAATAGTTTTATAGTTTACCAATAATGACTTAGGCCCTGGTCATAATAAACACTGATAGTAAAAAAAATTATGGTAAACCACTAAGGTTGGTAAACAGCCAAATTGTAGAAACTTAAATTATACATATCATAGTTGTATAGTTTCTCCTTTGACAAACAACATGATCTAATAAATGTTGTTATTATATCACACTCTATAATTTTAAAGTAAAAGTTTCCAAGTCAGCATTAGTTTGGAGAAGATGGACACTTCTACTACTAACCAAAGTTTGTAAAAGTTGTATATTTTGTTATTTTTAGATTTAAAGTAATATTTAAAGACACTCATTTCTAACTATGATTGGGAACAATTCTATATATAGGTATTTGAAGTGTACAGGGTTGAATAAACAACACTGTTTAAACAACCCCAAGAACATATCTAAATCAGTAAAAGATAAATAAATCCTTGTACTGGTGAATTAACCTTCAACCTAATACTAAATAGCCTGATTAAACAACCAATATTTGACCCTAGTTTCCAAACTAAATTGTTGGTCTACATGACTATTTTATTTAAATTGGTAGCAAAACATAATGTAAAGTTTAGCTAAATGTAATTGAATTATAATTTATGCTATTCATCAAGTTGTACTATATTGTATTGCAGATGTTTGCCCACCTAAAAAGTGTGAAGTGGTTCAATCCTAGCAGCTATAATAAAGGTAAATTTTGTTTTTATTGCAATTTAATATATCAAAAGCTCCTATACAACACATATGTTCCTTAATATAATCTTGTTTTTAGTTTGGTTGTGCTGTTCTAAATATCATGACAATATAAATAATTCCTACAAAGTTTTAAAGAAAAATTAAGTATTATTTACTATCATATAACTAAACTATTTGTGTGCAAAGTTTGATTGGGTATAATAAATAACTTTTTGACTTAAAAGTCAGATGGTAAATAAAAATTTATTTTGAAATAGAGTTCCATTGCGGCAAATTTTAAAGTGCAAAAATAGAATTGAAAAAAGTGACAAGCCTAATGAAATGCAGTAAATTTAATATAGTTTGCTAGTTCATATCAGTTTTATAATAGAAAAGTACATCATATGTTTTTCTGTAAATATCCTTCCAAATATTTGTCACCATATTTAAACAATCATCCATTAATAATGGTTGGAATGTACTTTGTTTTTTATTTTTTCTCATCATATTATATTTTAATTGTTTCCTTTTGAGACTAGCTCTGACTTGGTAAGTATTCTACTAATTATTGCATGAGTTGGCTTTTTTTTAGTTCTCAGAGCTAGTTTTTATTTGTTAAAAGTTCTAATAAAAAGTCTTTTAAAGAGTGAAAAAACTTTTTGTTTTAATAAGATAGTGTAAAATAATAAAGTCCCCATTATTATTGGTTTATGTAAACTATATTATGTATTTAAATTTTCAAGTATATGACATCCAAAAACTAAAGTTTTTTTTTCACAAGTATAATATAATTTGTATAAATAATCATTATGTTTTGGAAATTTAAATTATGTGGTGCATTGGAAATATTTTAAGAAATATCCAGACTGGTATTAATACCATGTTAATACATTTGGTATTTTTTTGTGTACTTCAGTATAACAAGTCTTTATTTTTCTTGAGTAATTAAATATTACTACTTGACTAACATAATTTTTTCACTATTTATTGTTTTTAATTTAACATAAGGCTAATTGATAAGTTTTAAGTCACTCAGATTAGATTGGCTTCAATGCTTCAAAAGCCTGTCATAGATAAGCCGTAGTATTAAAAAAAAACAAAATTGTTTGTCTCTTTTATTGCTTTAACACCTTTTATGTTTATATAAGTAATTTACAAATTAAAGTTTTAAGGTTACAAGTGTTGATTATAACTTGTTATTTTTTCTACATTTTATATGTGTTGACAGGTTTTTACAACTTTAGAATGTGCAAGGGTCTTGAGGAAATTTTGAGCAATGATGCACATGAATCATCTGTAAGCACACAACAACTGGACCTCAACCCAGGAAGGTCTCTAACTGCTCACTTAGGGCAGTAACAAGGTAAATATGTTATAGTTCTTGCTTTTGTACTAATAGCTACAATAAATCATAAAAAGTTAAATTTAGAGAAAGTAAAGGTGACAATGTTATCTAAATTGAATTAAACTCATTCAGTGATGTTTATAAGTGATGTAGTTTATAATTAATGTTCATTTTTGACCTAATAACTGGAATAGAATCTAGTATTGCTTTTAACTCAACAGAATGTTCAAATAATTGCAAGTAAAAATTATCATTATTGTTAATATTAAGTATATTTATCATTATCATTTTTCATTTAACATAAAAATTAGTGTGGTCATTACAAGTAAAAAGTAAAATTTAACAAAAAAACTTTAAACTTGTTTTAAAGACTAATGAACATAAGCTAAGAATGTTTTTTAGGATGCGAACTAATTTATTAAATAATTAATTAAATATTTAAAATATTGTTACAACAAAGTTAGATTTGCTCACTTTGTTAGTACATCACTTTGAGTATTGTGATGGTTTTAAATGTTAAAGTTTGGCCAAAAGAAAACTTATTTGTATTCCAATGTTTTTCTTAAACTCAACGTTTTTTAATTTTAAAATAATAGAAATCAACAAAAGGCTATGATTAAATTAAATAGAAGACCATACTTGATTATTTTTACCCATCCACAATTTTATACAAAATATTATAAATAAGCTTGATGACAACTTACCACTAAAAAATTATTGTTTCCTAAAATATTAGCAAGTTTGCCACTAAAATTAAAAAGCAAAATGAATTTTTTTTTTAATCTAGCACCAGGGTTGCCACTCGGTCAGGAAAAGTCAGGAAATCAGGAAAAGTCAGGAGAAATTAAAAAAAAAGAAAAAAATCAGGAAAAAATGGGGGGTTTTAAAAAAGTCAGGAAAGGCAGGAAATTTGATAAAATTAAAAAAAAAGTCAGATTATGTCATTTTAATTTTACAAAATTCCTTGTTTTCCAAAGCCTTCAAACGGTAAAAATTAATTAAAAGTCCTTTGAAGTCAGAAAAAAATTCCAAAATTTTCCTAGAAATTTACAAAAATATTTAACTTTATTTCCAATGCCTTCACCTGGTATAAGTTAAGATAAAAAACTCCTCACAGTGGAAATTGTAAAAATAAAATTGGAACACGATTTCAGCAAAGTAACTCGATTATTGTTGATGAAAATTTGTATGCGTCCTTTGAACGACGTCAGTATCAGTAGAAATGAAAATCAGCTCCATCCTACCACTATAGTTACGTCACGATAGAAATTTGCTAATAGAATCCAATAACTTTGCTTTCGAAATAAAATATCCTTTATAAAACTGCAAAAAATTTCTATTAACATATTGAACAAGTACCCTACTTTAACAAGCAGATTTTGTAAGCTTTTTAGTATTGATAATCTGTAGCAAGGACACTTCCATAGTGAAACTGATATATACACAAAAGTTTATCTAGCATAATTTTAAAATCTAAGTGTTTTTTGTTTAAGTAAATAGTTAAGTTCTTTATAGTTATGCAGTTAGTTTAGTATTTTATGGATCAAGTTGATGTGTATACTTTATCTCTTTATAATTTTTTAAAGTTGTTTAAATTTATGAAATAAGTTTTAAGAGAGGTATATGCCAAGATTAAGTTTACACATTATTTGTATTTTTTGTAGAGTAACTTAAGTTTTTAAAGTAAATATTTAATTATTCAAACCAAAACAAACCAGTTTGTTGCAGTTAAAAATCATACCTTTCACCCCAAATTAGACTCATTACTACGAATTTATAAAACATTTTTTCCTATTTTTTTAATATATGAATTAAAGCGCTGAAAGTAATAAAAATATTAGTCATCAGATAAAAGTAAATGATAGGTTTATGTATTAGGGCTTACATCTGATAGTAAGAATATTTTTAAATTGAATCTTTTAAACAGGATTTCCATGAAGCTCTCTCTTTGAGTGAAGGTCAGTAGACAGATCCCCAGAGTGATTGGCCTTTACGAGTCAATTCCTCTTCCCACTTTGAATGCATCATCCGCAAGGTAATTTCTACATAGTATGTTTGAAAATCATTCGTTTGAACTTGTAATTGTTTTTAAACTTATAGTGAATAAGTTTACCAAACAAGAAGCCATGTTGTAATAACAAGTAGTTTATAAAACACCTTAACACAAATTTAAAAACATAAATCTCTTAGTTTTACAAGTTCTGAGGATAATAAATAGTCCTATTTAGTTAACTAATGCTAGTCAATAATAAAGTTGATCGATTTTAAAAAAAAGTAATACAAACATGATGATATATTATCTAAATAAAGTGGTCATCTTGCTTGTGAATTGTTTTCTGAAATGTTGTTATAAAGTCGTGTAATAATACATTTTGTAACAACTTCCTTGATTATTTTTTGAACATATGTATTTTAGGAAGCGTTTTCAAAGTTTACCTTAAATATATATCACTATTGACCTACTTCTTAGTAACTAATTTAACAAACTTTGAACATTTTTATTGTATTTTATTACTGTAAAGTAACCATTTTGTACCAGTTTCTTAGGTATTTTATTGCCAAACCATAAACAGAACAAAATAAAGTCAATAATTGTTTGATGCTCAATTTTATGCTAATTTTAAAAAGCTCGGTTTTATTATTTTAAATTAAACAAATATCCATTTTGATCACATAACTATTGCGAAACACATCTATCAGGGTTAGCTAAAAACCATCTAGAAATTGAACAAAAATTACTGGAATTTTTATCATCAATTCTTACGAAAAAACAATGAATTTCTGAAGTCTTTGTTATACAATAGTTTTTATTTGACATCATCACTTAAATTTTTATAAACCACATTCAAAGTAGCATTACAGTATCTCCTCATTAACGTTATTAAATTTAACGAATTCCTTACCTTGAAATTTATGTCATACTCAAGGTGGAAAAAAAAAATTGTATTTTCAAAACATGAAAAAATTTTTGACAACCCTGAGATATGCTCAAATGATTAATAGATTAAAGGCAATGTTTAAATAGTTAATGATAAACTGCATGATTAAAATGTGAATGAAGTGTAGCGTTAGTAGATAAGTTTGTTAGTAAAAGCTAAATATTTTTTTCAAACAGAATGAGATCACAGCCGGAGACGGAACGATGAAAAGAATCAGAAACAGAATCAGTGCGGATCAGATAACTTATTTATATAAACATTTGAATAAACTTTTTGCATTTAAATTGTGTTTACTTTGTCATAATTAAATAGATTAAGACAGAAAATTAATGCTTGGGTGTAGTGAAAAAAGTTTTAATATTTGATAGATCTATTATTTAGTAACTTTCCTTTATTTAGTTGTTATAATGTCTTGAGTTTAAGCCCAATAACAGTTTTTTTAATGAAAACATAAAGCGCATAAAATAATTGGTTTAAAGAGCCGTTCAATTCGTACACCAGTTAGATACAGTTAAGTTTAGTACAAGTTTATATAAGGATAGTATAATTCAACTTAACGACTATGAGTATGTCTTTAATAAATTGTTTTAAATCCCTACCTGAATATTAAAAGAAACTAAATGTATTATCACCGTCATAATCCTAGGCTGCTTATCGCTTAGTAAAGTTGTTAATTGAAAGTTTCAAAATTTTTCATTTGTAAAAAAATGAATATATTTTCATACTAGTTGCCTTGTTACTAGTATAATATTTGGCAACTTATTTTTAGATCTATATATAAATTTATATGTTGCACAAATACTATTTTTCTCTATAGCCGGGTGTGTGGTTATCGTGTAAAATACACTTCTTGTAACATATATAATAATCTTCTGATCTAGTTGCACTTAAAAACTATACCAAGCTAAACCCTGTTTTCCTTATAATAAATATAAGCCAATTTTACTGATCTAAAACAAAAATTTCGACTTTATTATAAATGTGGTTATTTAGAGTTCCTGTATCAAAGAGAAAACTTATTCAACCGGCGTAAGCATTACGACGACGCCCTAAGAACCAATTTCAAAATATCGACAAAGTCCGGAGCCAGGACACCGAAGGTGTCCGCCAGCGTAGGACTTTGTCGATATTTTGAAATTGGTTCGCTACCCTTTATTATATTTTATACTTTCACATTAAGGAATTTCCCAAAAATTTTGATAATTCTACACTCCAAAAATAATTTTCAAAGTTAACAAAAAAAATAAAATGAACATTTTCAACAGTTTTTAATCGAGTCTTTTTTATTAGCCATCATGTTATAAATAGTCAAATCAGATAGAACACCGGTTTTTGGTCAGTTCCTAAAAGTGTAGTAATAAATAAATTGCAAAAGAATAGCAAACTCGTTGACTTAATTTGATTAAACAGATTGTTTTTAAATTGTTTTTTTATACATATGCCTACCACCACACGTAAATTGTGAAAATATTATTATAGTAAACAATTTTTAAAAATTCACTTTAACTGACTAAAACCGATCTCTTATCTAACATGAATAGCAAGTAACAATATAAACTGAACAAAAGTACAATTGATCAAGTCATACTTATGTTTAATTTATACTCTTAAATGCTTAAAACAGCCTGAACTAGCTATACTTGAATATAAAGTATTCATGAGAGAAATCATATAGAATTAAAGCAAAAAGACAGTGGATTTCAAAATAGCTACCTAGGCATAAAGCAATCATCTAAAAATATGCAAATACAATCTCAAAATTAGAAACAATTGTAAGTTCAAAAGAGTTAATTTGTAACAGTTGGAAAATATCTATATATAACAGTTATCTAAGGTGGAAACAAAGAAATCAAATAGTTCAACTTGTAGTTGCTTGAAACTTTAATGCTTGTGATTGCTTGAAACTTTGAAATTATTTCAAGTATTTTTTAACGCTATTGTTTTACATGTTTAAATAGAAATATTGATAGTAATAAATAATAACTAAAAGCTTAAAATAAGTTTGTACCTCTATAGTTACAGTTACAATAGAAGAACACAACTTGTAACTGTTTAAATTTTCATCACACAAAAGTAAACAGTTATTTGTCCAAAGATGTTAATTTATTACAATTAGAAAGTATTTTGTAAGATTGAAACAAAGAATTCAAACTTTACTACTGTTAAATTGCTTGAAACTGTGAAAATAATTTAACTGTTTTATAACATTATTGCTTCATAAGTTTCAATAGAAATATTGATACTAAGAAGTCATAACTCCGAACTTAAAAATAAGTTTCTACCTAAGTAGTTACAGTTACAACAAGAAGAAAAAAACATGTAACTGATTGAAATTTCAACAGAAAAAAGTAAAGAGTTGTTTATCAAAAGATGTTGATAAAACACATATGTTCAACAGACAAAATTATTTGTTTAAAGAAGTTGATCGTATATCATCTAAAGCTTGCAACATGTACTAGCTCATTGATGTTTTCATATTAATTCATAATAATTCATGAATTGTAAAAAAAGAACAAGAAAAAATTGTCAACAAAAAAAAATATACTGTTAACTAGATGTACTTACAACACAAGGTTTTCTAGAGAAATGATTCAAATGAAAAATTAATATTCTTCTAAAATCTTATTTGATTGTTTACGTCACAAATAAAAACATAATTTAGTTTATGCGCGATCATATAAGCCCTCCTAATGTTTATGCAAATTTTCCCTTTGTTAGAAACTTCAAAACTTATACCTTTCGATAGCTGAATTTTTTTTGATCTTTTATGTAAATTTTATTTTACTAGTCTAAGCATTGTTTTTAAATTTACAGTGTTTTATTTTAAAAACAAATAATGCCACCATAAAACTTTCTTTAAATTGTGCACAACTTTTATTTGTAATAATAAAAGTATAATTCTTGTTTAAACTTTTTGGTAACTCAAAGTGAATAAAACCATTTTGAGTTGTTATGGTGTTTTTTTTTCGGTTTTCTTTTAACAGTTGATTCTAAAACTACAAATATATCAAACCAAATCTGAGGCTGCTATTTGATATTAATAATCCTTAACTAGACTTTTAAATTGAATTGTCTTTTTTGATATATATTCAAACTTGAAAACTTAAGTACTGACATCAAAGCGCCCAAAAAATCTGAATCCAATGGATTTGGTTTTGTATATTGTGATTATAAAGTACGAGAGAGGCAGATATAAGCAGGCCAAAAAAAGGACTGAAACCAATAAGTCAGGGCTTAAAAATTCAGACCTTGTTACAAAACACTTTTAGTATAAACTATTTTTTCTTTGGACATTAACCTTAACCTTAAAAGCTTTAAGTATTTTGGCAATTTAGAACAATTAAAAAAGCATAAGCTTAAGATTTCAGGAAAAATAATGTTTTACAAAAAGTTTTTTTCAAAAAAAGAGACAATTACCGCTCACGCGGTACAAAGCTATTTGTTAAAAGGTATGTACTTAATCCGTAAACATATCAAAAATGTGATTTTTTTTTGTCGATTTTTCATATTGTTGCAATTATAGAGAAAATAATTAAAAATTTGTAACTTAAAACACTTGTTCATTCACATTTTTTAAAAATTGACTAACTTGATAACTTTTGTTTTAAATGTCATAACATATATCATGAAAAATTTGTTTACTCAATAAACTTAAATATGTTTTAGCTTTGACAATTGATGAAATAAGAACTGAAACAGTTATAAGCAATTTCGGAAAAAATTGTTTGTCATATAAATAAAAACTAGTGATGTGAATGATAACAAAAGGGTAAGTAAACATACAGTATTTTTAATGTATTTTATATGCACATCATTTTTTAAAACAAGTGTTTTTTAAACCCATAAAGGTGTTTATAAATCAAGAAACTTATTTTATGATGTATTTTAACTATATTTTATCTTCTTTTTTAAATTATTAGGCTGTTTTAAAGTATATAAAGTCTAGCACGGGACTTGAACCCCTGATCGTTAAATTAAAAGTCCAACGCTCTACCGACTGAGCTACTCATGCTCACGATGGGGTATACTTAATTGTGTTTAAAAAGCTATCTCCGGCTCTTATGACGTAATAATAGTACAAATTTATGGAACACATGCAAAATCCACCCGCGATCAAAATCCACCCAGTCAAATTCGGGAACCGCTTAGCAATCGAAAGTAAGGGTTAGGGGTAACAGTGATAGTCAAAAACAAATAAAAAAATTGATGAAAAAAAGCAAAAAGTATATAAAATAAAATAATAAATACAGGAAATAAAATTAAAAATTGGGTGGATTTTGAACGCGGGTGGATTTTGATAGTATACCTAATTTATTATAAATAGAACATTTAAAAGTGCTATATAATTTATATTTTACTTTAGCTTCAGCTTTTAAATATTATCAAACTTCTTATTTTGGTTGTTTTTTAACACTAAAATGAGTTAAAAAACTAAAAGTAGCATATATATATAATTTGTATAAAGTTGTATAAAAATTGAAAAAACTATGCTTTTACATAATTATTATCAATTAAAAAACTTTTGATCTATTATTATCTAATAGAAAAAAACGATAACTTGTTGAAATATTTTAGACAAATATTACACATCATTAATAAAGGCATCTGTAAGAATAACATAGATTATCGACACAAATTACACCGACTTATATTATCTAAAATTAATAAAACACAAAATTTCTCACCTGTTAGTGTTTCTATTTTCTTTTTAAATTTTTAGAGTTTGCCCACTATTTTCTTATTGTTCTTTTTCAAAACTCTTTTTATATCTACTTTGAAGTTTTGCTGTGAATAAAGTTAGCTGTTCAAAAAATTGATGGGAATTCTAAATAGCAAATACATAGATGTGTTTAAAATATTTTTTAACCAATAAATGTAATTATACTAACAAGAAGTTTGTTTTGACATGTATATACAAATTACATTTTCTCCTTGTTAAAAAAATTCAAATCTTTTTTTAAACCTTAAAAGCAGCCTGAAAAAACTTGAAACCCTGATCAATGTGTAAAAAATGATTAAACTTCAGCTTTTAAAGATTAAACTTTTTTATTAAGTTTTTATTAAACATGAAATGAAGTTTAACAAATTAAAAGTGGTACATATATATTGCTAGTTGTTGCATAAAAACTATATTAACATAAATATAAGCAATTCAAAAACTTTAGAATCAATGTTACCTACTAGACAAAAAAAAAAAGTATTTTTCAATAGTTCACAAAATTATCATAAATCGTTTATAAAAGCGTTTCTATCAATATCTTAGATGAACATTATATGACACAAACATCAACAATTAACTTTGTCTAAAATTAAAAAAGATGGCGCTGTTAGCTTCACTGTTTTGAGGTGCAATTTCCTGACGTTGAACTTTGATTGCAACAGGCAAATCAAATTGTTTCAATTTTTCTCATCCGTCAGGCAATCGCACCACAAAACAGCTACTGGACCGCACCGCTACGGTGAAGCCAGCGCCGTGGTGCGGGTTACCCCCTTTTTGTTTCGTGTGGCGGGGGTTCACCGGGTTTCCCCGGTCATATAGGCCACATTGTCTTTTAAAGAATTATTTTTTTAAAAATCTGAAAAAAATAACGATTTGGCAAATCGTATGGAAAATTACATCAAATTTTTTTTTAATTGTCTCATAGGAGGTCACTACGTTTCGGCGCTTAGTGAAAATTCAAATCACAAGAAAATGACAAATTCAGAAAAGGTGAATAACTTGCAATATATTTTTAAACGTACAGTTAGACTTTATAAATTATTTACATACAAATTAAATTCTTTAGGTTGCATTTGCAGTTAATTAGCTTGAGCATTTAAAAGGCTTCAAGCTATACGGTATTTAGGGCATAAAAATTATGGTTAAATATTACAATAAATAAACAAATAACGTACTTTTTATATTAACGTTAAAACAACATTTTTTTCTATTACTTTTGTATTTTTCTATTCTCTTTTTTTTTTTTTTTGTTTACGTTTGTTTTCAGTTTTTTTTTTTTTGCTTTTATTTTTTGCTTTTTTTATTTTTTTTTGTTTGCGTTTTTTTTTTCTTTTTTTTTTTTGCTTTGTTTTTATTGCTTTTTGTTTGTTATTTTCTTTTATATTGCTTTTTTTTCTTTTTATTAATATCATTTGCTTTTTTAGTTTTTTAATGTTGTTTTATTATAATGGGTTTGATATGTCTTAGTCGATCATCTACTAAAGCACCAATATCATCCACCATACTAAGCCTCCTATAGCTAGATTACAGGTAGTAACAACATTACCCGGCAGTATAGTATACGTAATTAGTTCATTTATTATCTTAAATTTAGTTATGTAGTATTTTTATGCCCTTTAATCTTAGATTAAAAATATGTAACCTAAAGAATTTAAATTGTAAGAAGTAATTTTTTTTATTAAATTAGATCGTTAATATAACAGTAACTTTTTATATTTTTCTATATATCATTTATGCAATTTTGTCATTTTAAGTGGTTTTACAACTCATTATGCTACGAAACGTCTTAACCAACTTAAATCTAATCATATCAAGAAAAAAATAATTTAACTTCTTTGTATTTAAGTTTTGAAATTATAAATGAATTAGAATTTTAGAATTTAAATTTATGAAACCACAAATATATAACGAAAAATATAAAAGAAAACGTAACAAGATTACAAAAACTAAAAGATTAAACTAAAATTGCAAAATGAGTAACACAATTAATTTATAAAATAAACTGAATCTGAATCTAAAACTTAAGCTGAAGAAGCGAAACTGAAGGAAACTTAAATTTATTCACTGTTGTCACGCGAAACATGCCCTGTATCGCAATTTGGATCAAAAATACAATCTCTAAGCGCTGAACCTCTCAAAAAAAAATTCTCAACAGAGTATGAAAAATATACTTGAGAAAAAGTAGTTTTTAAATTTTTAATGTTTTTTAAACTAGAGGACCTAACTGTAACACTTCCATTGATAAAATTGATACGACCTGATGTGTTATCATATTTTTCATCAGACTTTGCAAAATACTTTTTAAGTTTATCAACTTGTAACCATAAACTACCCTCAATTTCATTGTCTTTCTTAAATTCATGGTCAATTTCGTGCTCGAAGTTTTTGAAAAAATAGAATTTGTGATTTTTTTTAAAGTTTTTTTGATCTACCGTAAAGCAATAACTAGTATCTTGGTACAATTCTAATCTAACTCCTTCAGGCCAAGCGTAATTAGTTTCCTCGAAAAGTTCCCTTACCGCAGTTCTTTTTAGATTGTTATTATCGTTATAATCTATTTTTCCCATAGGGAAATTGATTCTAATTTTATTATTTTTATCTCTATAATAAACAAATAACAATTCGCCCTTACCCTTCTTGACGCGATGTAAGATTACCCCCGCGCAGTCTAACCTTTTTACATTGAATTCCCAGTTAATTAAAAAAGAATCTCCCCGCTTGTGTTTAAATTTAACCTTAAATAAGTTATTAGCTAAATGGTGTTTTGCATCGTCGTTTAATTGATCAATAAAAATTTGCTTAGCGTAACGGTCGAAACTTTTGTATTTTTCATCAACTAGACTGTATACTTGTTTTTCGATAATGTTATAAACATTCAAAAAGTCATGCCAATCATCTTTTGAAAATTTTTTATTAATAAAATCTATAAGTTTTTGTTTAAGTTCATTATCGTGTTTATTTTTGAAAGATCTAGATACGTTGTTAACCTGATCTGTTACGAAAAAGGACGTTCCACCCGCTTCTTGTTGTGGTGCTCGATCCCGCTGGAGTTCCGCATGCGTCATTTGAACACCTTGGACAACCTCCTCCTCACCAACTATATTCGTAGTTTTAATGACGTCATCCGGTATAAATTTTGTTCTAGATGGTATTAAATAAACGTTTTTTATATTTATTTTACACAGAAAAGTTTAATATGGGGTTGCCAAAAACAAATTAGTTAAAACTAGGATTGTTTATTGGATTGATTTATTGGACTCCAATTAAATTTGAAATTGTACATATTTAGAGAAATCAAAAACTGTACATTGTTTGATTAAAAAGTATAAAGTTACAACTTAACAATAAATAGCAAAGCCTAGACTTCAATAGGTTCCTTAAGAAAGCCTCAAGCTAAAAACTCAAAAATATCAATCTATTAAAATTGATGAGTTTTTAAAATATTTTCTTTGAAGCTTTCTTAAAAAATGGTTAATCTTTATGTTGAAAATTAAAAACTTCAATTGTAAATTAATTAAAATATATGACTATTGCTAGCAAAACAAAAAAAAATCTGATGGATACTTCTCGTTATAAAGCTTTTTAAATCTACAGAGTATTTTAAAAACTATTGTAAAATATGGCATACGTTATTCTAAACAACTAACCTTCTTTGCATGATCAAAGTGATATTATATCTCCAAATAACTTAGTACTTTAATAATACAGAGCTGTTTTGATATAAAAACTATAACTACAGCATCAATAATATAGGTAGAAAAACTACCTTCTACAAAAAAATTAATCTAATAGAGTTTTAATTTTTTTTATTCAAACTTATTTTTAATATGAAATTACATTCAGTTTAATAATTTCAGTTGAAAAAACATTTAACAACACAAGTTTAAATTAATGATCAAAAATATGAAACTAATATACAATGTTATAAGATAATAAAATCTAAATGTGAACTAAAAACTAAATAAATAGAAAATAAATATGCAGTGTCTAATTAATAATAATTTTAGAAATAATTTCAATGAAATATTTATAGGTTATTGTTTAGAAAAATAAAAAAGTACTTTATAAATACAATTATACTTAAACATGAATTTAACTTTTGAAAGATTTTAGTGTTCAACCTAATCAATAATTTAGTTACATAAAATTGTCATATAATGTATTGTTTATAAAATAAAAGTGTTTAATAACTACTTTAATTTACTTATTACAAAACTACAGACTGTATATCAGTGTTGTTATAGTGATTCCTACATGACTTCTTTCCAACATGACTTCACTTAAAAAGTTTATAATACTGAACTTTACTTGTATAATCTTCTTTTTTAAAGACGTTTTACTATTTGCTTTTAACCATTGCAGTTATGTAAGTTTGTTAAAATTTTATTTTGAACTTATATTATTTTTAACTATAACATCAAATGCGGATTTAAAAACCTGTTCTAAATCTACAAAATAGTCTATAAGATTTAAAGTGATTTTGGCCTAAAAATTTTATTAAAATATTTTTTTTTTTTCTATTAGTAAAACATGAAATTTTTTTTAAACTTAAAAACCACCATGATTTAAAAAAAAATGGTTGTACCTTTTTATTTAAATATTTCAGGAACGTGAAATATTGAAACAGTGAAAATACTTAAATTTTTTTTCAATCAAAACTTAAATCACACCTAGAAAATCTACTTTTCATTACTTAGTTTAAGGTTATAAAATTTTAAACCTTAAGTTTAAGCTTTAACATAACTTTATTTGAATATAAACTAAATACAGAGCATTTATAGTTATTTAGTTAATAAATGATTGTTTTAATTTTTATTTGCACAAACTTTTCGATGGTTTCTTAAAAAGGGTACTGAACACTGGCTTAAGTAAAAAAATTTTGAATTTTTTTGAAGTTTAAGAAAGTTTAAGACTTTTAAAAGCATTTGAAATGCCGTAGACAGTTTATTCACCGTAAAGCATTGTCAAAAAAGTAAATAAATTACAACTATTGTTTAATAAATTTTATATTTATTTTTTTATTAATGCTTGTTATTTTTAGTCGCAGTCGTTTAGATAACACAAACTTAATAAACACCAATTCTTTTTGTTATATACCAAAAACAAAAGTGTTTAAAATACTTTTGTCTTCTCCTTTATATTCAGTTAAACAATTAACTTACAATGTAAAAAGTTTTTCTTATAGAACTGCCTGCTATCTTTGTTTGTTTAAAATTTATTTTAGAAATTCAAAAGATTTTTCTCTCACTAAATATATAACTTTCTAACTTTTCTGCATCAGTTTATATGAGGAGAAATACATTTCCAAAACATCTCCAAAATTTTCTGTCCTCTGAAGACCGGTTTTTTGCTGGTTGTTTTTATCGGCAAAAATTACACAATTTTCCAGTGAGTTTTTTTTTTTATGTTTTAATTAGTCTTAAAACAATAAATAAAATTTAATAAATTTATTTATCTAAATAAAGTTTACTAAATGTATTTTATAACTAATTAGCTAATCAAAGTAAATTATAAAAAAAATCATTACAGTTTGCACACAAAATTACTTCAAAATAAACTGGTGCACGATAGTGTACACAATTTTTTTTCGCGTGCACGAAACGTTTAGGGTACATGAACCTCATTTAGGGGTGAACGAAATTTTCAGATTACACAAAAAAATATTTTAGTCTTCGCATTATTAGTTTTAGCGACATAGTTCAGTTAAGTATTAAAGTTAAATCTAGCCCTGGTGTTTGATTGGCTTTTATTTTTTGGCCATTTTACTCTCATGATCTATTTTGTAATTAAACAACACACATAAATTATTGTATAATTATAATTGTAACTATTATTACAATGCAATTAAAAAAATAAAACATACGTAACAACTTATAAAACAATTTAAGAAAACAACACAACTGTTGCGTTGAACTTTAATAAATTCCAATAAATAAGGACTTATTTGTCTTTAAAAAAACGTGGTAAATTATAGACTTCTTTTAAAATGAAGTAGAAAGAAGTATAAAGTTCTTTAAAGCCTTATTTTAGAAAACAACATATAAACTATAAAAATACGAAATAAGCTAAAATATGCAAATTAAAATAAACTTTAAGCAATTAACCGATAAACTATTTTTTTCTAAAAATAACGTAAGTTTAAATTGTTGTTAACTTTGATTAAACATCTTAGGATTTTTCTTCAAATTTTAAATTGTTGTTTACATTAATTAAACGTGTTAGTTTTTTCTTTAAGTTAAAAACTTTGTTTACATTGATTAAACGTATTAGTTTTTCTCGTTAAATTTTAAATTGTTTATTACATTGATTAAGCGTTTTAGTTTTTTCTTTTAATTTTAAATAATAGTTTTATAGTTTACCAATAATGACTTAGGCCCTGGTCATAATAAACACTGATAGTAAAAAAAATTATGGTAAACCACTAAGGTTGGTAAACAGCCAAATTGTAGAAACTTAAATTATACATATCATAGTTGTATAGTTTCTCCTTTGACAAACAACATGATCTAATAAATGTTGTTATTATATCACACTCTATAATTTTAAAGTAAAAGTTTCCAAGTCAGCATTAGTTTGGAGAAGATGGACACTTCTACTACTAACCAAAGTTTGTAAAAGTTGTATATTTTGTTATTTTTAGATTTAAAGTAATATTTAAAGACACTCATTTCTAACTATGATTGGGAACAATTCTATATATAGGTATTTGAAGTGTACAGGGTTGAATAAACAACACTGTTTAAACAACCCCAAGAACATATCTAAATCAGTAAAAGATAAATAAATCCTTGTACTGGTGAATTAACCTTCAACCTAATACTAAATAGCCTGATTAAACAACCAATATTTGACCCTAGTTTCCAAACTAAATTGTTGGTCTACATGACTATTTTATTTAAATTGGTAGCAAAACATAATGTAAAGTTTAGCTAAATGTAATTGAATTATAATTTATGCTATTCATCAAGTTGTACTATATTGTATTGCAGATGTTTGCCCACCTAAAAAGTGTGAAGTGGTTCAATCCTAGCAGCTATAATAAAGGTAAATTTTGTTTTTATTGCAATTTAATATATCAAAAGCTCCTATACAACACATATGTTCCTTAATATAATCTTGTTTTTAGTTTGGTTGTGCTGTTCTAAATATCATGACAATATAAATAATTCCTACAAAGTTTTAAAGAAAAATTAAGTATTATTTACTATCATATAACTAAACTATTTGTGTGCAAAGTTTGATTGGGTATAATAAATAACTTTTTGACTTAAAAGTCAGATGGTAAATAAAAATTTATTTTGAAATAGAGTTCCATTGCGGCAAATTTTAAAGTGCAAAAATAGAATTGAAAAAAGTGACAAGCCTAATGAAATGCAGTAAATTTAATATAGTTTGCTAGTTCATATCAGTTTTATAATAGAAAAGTACATCATATGTTTTTCTGTAAATATCCTTCCAAATATTTGTCACCATATTTAAACAATCATCCATTAATAATGGTTGGAATGTACTTTGTTTTTTATTTTTTCTCATCATATTATATTTTAATTGTTTCCTTTTGAGACTAGCTCTGACTTGGTAAGTATTCTACTAATTATTGCATGAGTTGGCTTTTTTTTAGTTCTCAGAGCTAGTTTTTATTTGTTAAAAGTTCTAATAAAAAGTCTTTTAAAGAGTGAAAAAACTTTTTGTTTTAATAAGATAGTGTAAAATAATAAAGTCCCCATTATTATTGGTTTATGTAAACTATATTATGTATTTAAATTTTCAAGTATATGACATCCAAAAACTAAAGTTTTTTTTTCACAAGTATAATATAATTTGTATAAATAATCATTATGTTTTGGAAATTTAAATTATGTGGTGCATTGGAAATATTTTAAGAAATATCCAGACTGGTATTAATACCATGTTAATACATTTGGTATTTTTTTGTGTACTTCAGTATAACAAGTCTTTATTTTTCTTGAGTAATTAAATATTACTACTTGACTAACATAATTTTTTCACTATTTATTGTTTTTAATTTAACATAAGGCTAATTGATAAGTTTTAAGTCACTCAGATTAGATTGGCTTCAATGCTTCAAAAGCCTGTCATAGATAAGCCGTAGTATTAAAAAAAAACAAAATTGTTTGTCTCTTTTATTGCTTTAACACCTTTTATGTTTATATAAGTAATTTACAAATTAAAGTTTTAAGGTTACAAGTGTTGATTATAACTTGTTATTTTTTCTACATTTTATATGTGTTGACAGGTTTTTACAACTTTAGAATGTGCAAGGGTCTTGAGGAAATTTTGAGCAATGATGCACATGAATCATCTGTAAGCACACAACAACTGGACCTCAACCCAGGAAGGTCTCTAACTGCTCACTTAGGGCAGTAACAAGGTAAATATGTTATAGTTCTTGCTTTTGTACTAATAGCTACAATAAATCATAAAAAGTTAAATTTAGAGAAAGTAAAGGTGACAATGTTATCTAAATTGAATTAAACTCATTCAGTGATGTTTATAAGTGATGTAGTTTATAATTAATGTTCATTTTTGACCTAATAACTGGAATAGAATCTAGTATTGCTTTTAACTCAACAGAATGTTCAAATAATTGCAAGTAAAAATTATCATTATTGTTAATATTAAGTATATTTATCATTATCATTTTTCATTTAACATAAAAATTAGTGTGGTCATTACAAGTAAAAAGTAAAATTTAACAAAAAAACTTTAAACTTGTTTTAAAGACTAATGAACATAAGCTAAGAATGTTTTTTAGGATGCGAACTAATTTATTAAATAATTAATTAAATATTTAAAATATTGTTACAACAAAGTTAGATTTGCTCACTTTGTTAGTACATCACTTTGAGTATTGTGATGGTTTTAAATGTTAAAGTTTTGCCAAAAGAAAACTTATTTGTATTCCAATGTTTTTCTTAAACTCAACGTTTTTTAATTTTAAAATAATAGAAATCAACAAAAGGCTATGATTAAATTAAATAGAAGACCATACTTGATTATTTTTACCCATCCACAATTTTATACAAAATATTATAAATAAGCTTGATGACAACTTACCACTAAAAAATTATTGTTTCCTAAAATATTAGCAAGTTTGCCACTAAAATTAAAAAGCAAAATGAATTTTTTTTTTAATCTAGCATCAGGGTTGCCACTCGGTCAGGAAAAGTCAGGAAATCAGGAAAAGTCAGGAGAAATTAAAAAAAAAGAAAAAAATCAGGAAAAAATGGGGGGTTTTAAAAAAGTCAGGAAAAGGCAGGAAATTTGATAAAATTAAAAAAAAAGTCAGATTATGTCATTTTAATTTTACAAAATTCCTTGTTTTCCAAAGCCTTCAAACGGTAAAAATTAATTAAAAGTCCTTTGAAGTCAGAAAAAAATTCCAAAATTTTCCTAGAAATTTACAAAAATATTTAACTTTATTTCCAATGCCTTCACCTGGTATAAGTTAAGATAAAAAACTCCTCACAGTAGAAATTGTAAAAATAAAATTGGAACACGATTTCAGCAAAGTAACTCGATTATTGTTGATGAAAATTTGTATGCGTCCTTTGAACGACGTCAGTATCAGTAGAAATGAAAATCAGCTCCATCCTACCACTATAGTTACGTCACGATAGAAATTTGCTAATAGAATCCAATAACTTTGCTTTCGAAATAAAATATCCTTTATAAAACTGCAAAAAATTTCTATTAACATATTGAACAAGTACCCTACTTTAACAAGCAGATTTTGTAAGCTTTTTAGTATTGATAATCTGTAGCAAGGACACTTCCATAGTGAAACTGATATATACACAAAAGTTTATCTAGCATAATTTTAAAATCTAAGTGTTTTTTGTTTAAGTAAATAGTTAAGTTCTTTATAGTTATGCAGTTAGTTTAGTATTTTATGGATCAAGTTGATGTGTATACTTTATCTCTTTATAATTTTTTAAAGTTGTTTAAATTTATGAAATAAGTTTTAAGAGAGGTATATGCCAAGATTAAGTTTACACATTATTTGTATTTTTTGTAGAGTAACTTAAGTTTTTAAAGTAAATATTTAATTATTCAAACCAAAACAAACCAGTTTGTTGCAGTTAAAAATCATACCTATTACCCCAAATTAGACTCATTACTACGAATTTATAAAACATTTTTTCCTATTTTTTTAATATATGAATTAAAGCGCTGAAAGTAATAAAAATATTAGTCATCAGATAAAAGTAAATGATAGGTTTATGTATTAGGGCTTACATCTGATAGTAAGAATATTTTTAAATTGAATCTTTTAAACAGGATTTCCATGAAGCTCTCTCTTTGAGTGAAGATCAGTAGACAGATCCCCAGAGTGATTGGCCTTTACGAGTCAATTCCTCTTCCCACTTTGAATGCATCATCCGCAAGGTAATTTCTACATAGTATGTTTGAAAATCATTCGTTTGAACTTGTAATTGTTTTTAAACTTATAGTGAATAAGTTTACCAAACAAGAAGCCATGTTGTAATAACAAGTAGTTTATAAAACACCTTAACACAAATTTAAAAACATAAATCTCTTAGTTTTACAAGTTCTGAGGATAATAAATAGTCCTATTTAGTTAACTAATGCTAGTCAATAATAAAGTTGATCGATTTTAAAAAAAAGTAATACAAACATGATGATATATTATCTAAATAAAGTGGTCATCTTGCTTGTGAATTGTTTTCTGAAATGTTGTTATAAAGTCGTGTAATAATACATTTTGTAACAACTTCCTTGATTATTTTTTGAACATATGTATTTTAGGAAGCGTTTTCAAAGTTTACCTTAAATATATATCACTATTGACCTACTTCTTAGTAACTAATTTAACAAACTTTGAACATTTTTATTGTATTTTATTACTGTAAAGTAACCATTTTGTACCAGTTTCTTAGGTATTTTATTGCCAAACCATAAACAGAACAAAATAAAGTCCATAATTGTTTGATGCTCAATTTTATGCTAATTTTAAAAAGCTCGGTTTTATTATTTTAAATTAAACAAATATCCATTTTGATCACATAACTATTGCGAAACACATCTATCAGGGTTAGCTAAAAACCATCTAGAAATTGAACAAAAATTACTGGAATTTTTATCATCAATTCTTACGAAAAAACAATGAATTTCTGAAGTCTTTGTTATACAATAGTTTTTATTTGACATCATCACTTAAATTTTTATAAACCACATTCAAAGTAGCATTACAGTATCTCCTCATTAACGTTATTAAATTTAACGAATTCCTTACCTTGAAATTTATGTCATACTCAAGGTGGAAAAAAAAAATTGTATTTTCAAAACATGAAAAAATTTTTGACAACCCTGAGATATGCTCAAATGATTAATAGATTAAAGGCAATGTTTAAATAGTTAATGATAAACTGCATGATTAAAATGTGAATGAAGTGTAGCGTTAGTAGATAAGTTTGTTAGTAAAAGCTAAATATTTTTTTCAAACAGAATGAGATCACAGCCGGAGACGGAAAGATGAAAAGAATCAGAAACAGAATCAGTGCGGATCAGATAACTTATTTATATAAACATTTGAATAAACTTTTTGCATTTAAATTGTGTTTACTTTGTCATAATTAAATAGATTAAGACAGAAAATTAATGCTTGGGTGTAGTGAAAAAAGTTTTAATATTTGATAGATCTATTATTTAGTAACTTTCCTTTATTTAGTTGTTATAATGTCTTGAGTTTAAGCCCAATAACAGTTTTTTTAATGAAAACATAAAGCGCATAAAATAATTGGTTTAAAGAGCCGTTCAATTCGTACACCAGTTAGATACAGTTAAGTTTAGTACAAGTTTATATAAGGATAGTATAATTCAACTTAACGACTATGAGTATGTCTTTAATAAATTGTTTTAAATCCCTACCTGAATATTAAAAGAAACTAAATGTATTATCACCGTCATAATCCTAGGCTGCTTATCGCTTAGTAAAGTTGTTAATTGAAAGTTTCAAAATTTTTCATTTGTAAAAAAATGAATATATTTTCATACTAGTTGCCTTGTTACTAGTATAATATTTGGCAACTTATTTTTAGATCTATATATAAATTTATATGTTGCACAAATACTATTTTTCTCTATAGCCGGGTGTGTGGTTATCGTGTAAAATACACTTCTTGTAACATATATAATAATCTTCTGATCTAGTTGCACTTAAAAACTATACCAAGCTAAACCCTGTTTTCCTTATAATAAATATAAGCCAATTTTACTGATCTAAAACAAAAATTTCGACTTTATTATAAATGTGGTTATTTAGAGTTCCTGTATCAAAGAGAAAACTTATTCAACCGGCGTAAGCATTACGACGACGCCCTAAGAACCAATTTCAAAATATCGACAAAGTCCGGAGCCAGGACACCGAAGGTGTCCGCCAGCGTAGATATTTTGAAATTGGTTCGCTACCCTTTATTATATTTTATACTTTCACATTAAGGAATTTCCCAAAAATTTTGATAATTCTACACTCCAAAAATAATTTTCAAAGTTAACAAAAAAAGAAAAATGAACATTTTCAACAGTTTTTAATCGAGTCTTTTTTATTAGCCATCATGTTATAAATAGTCAAATCAGATAGAACACCGGTTTTTGGTCAGTTCCTAAAAGTGTAGTAATAAATAAATTGCAAAAGAATAGCAAACTCGTTGACTTAATTTGATTAAACAGATTGTTTTTAAATTGTTTTTTTATACATATGCCTACCACCACACGTAAATTGTGAAAATATTATTATAGTAAACAATTTTTAAAAATTCACTTTAACTGACTAAAACCGATCTCTTATCTAACATGAATAGCAAGTAACAATATAAACTGAACAAAAGTACAATTGATCAAGTCATACTTATGTTTAATTTATACTCTTAAATGCTTAAAACAGCCTGAACTAGCTATACTTGAATATAAAGTATTCATGAGAGAAATCATATAGAATTAAAGCAAAAAGACAGTGGATTTCAAAATAGCTACCTAGGCATAAAGCAATCATCTAAAAATATGCAAATACAATCTCAAAATTAGAAACAATTGTAAGTTCAAAAGAGTTAATTTGTAACAGTTGGAAAATATCTATATATAACAGTTATCTAAGGTGGAAACAAAGAAATCAAATAGTTCAACTTGTAGTTGCTTGAAACTTTAATGCTTGTGATTGCTTGAAACTTTGAAATTATTTCAAGTATTTTTTAACGCTATTGTTTTACATGTTTAAATAGAAATATTGATAGTAATAAATAATAACTAAAAGCTTAAAATAAGTTTGTACCTCTATAGTTACAGTTACAATAGAAGAACACAACTTGTAACTGTTTAAATTTTCATCACACAAAAGTAAACAGTTATTTGTCCAAAGATGTTAATTTATTACAATTAGAAAGTATTTTGTAAGATTGAAACAAAGAATTCAAACTTTACTACTGTTAAATTGCTTGAAACTGTGAAAATAATTTAACTGTTTTATAACATTATTGCTTCATAAGTTTCAATAGAAATATTGATACTAAGAAGTCATAACTCCGAACTTAAAAATAAGTTTCTACCTAAGTAGTTACAGTTACAACAAGAAGAAAAAAACATGTAACTGATTGAAATTTCAACAGAAAAAAGTAAAGAGTTGTTTATCAAAAGATGTTGATAAAACACATATGTTCAACAGACAAAATTATTTGTTTAAAGAAGTTGATCGTATATCATCTAAAGCTTGCAACATGTACTAGCTCATTGATGTTTTCATATTAATTCATAATAATTCATGAATTGTAAAAAAAGAACAAGAAAAAATTGTCAACAAAAAAAAATATACTGTTAACTAGATGTACTTACAACACAAGGTTTTCTATAGAAATGATTCAAATGAAAAATTAATATTCTTCTAAAATCTTATTTGATTGTTTACGTCACAAATAAAAACATAATTTAGTTTATGCGCGGTCATATAAGCCCGCCTAATGTTTATGCAAATTTTCCCTTTGTTAGAAACTTCAAAACTTATACCTTTTGATAGCTGAATTTTTTTTGATCTTTTATGTAAATTTTATTTTACTAGTCTAAGCATTGTTTTTAAATTTACAGTGTTTTATTTTAAAAACAAATAATGCCACCATAAAACTTTCTTTAAATTGTGCACAACTTTTATTTGTAATAATAAAAGTATAATTCTTGTTTAAACTTTTTGGTAACTCAAAGTGAATAAAACAATTTTGAGTTGTTATGGTGTTTTTTTTTCGGTTTTCTTTTAACAGTTGATTCTAAAACTACAAATATATCAAACCAAATCTTAGGCTGCTATTTGATATTAATAATCCTTAACTAGACTTTTAAATTGAATTGTCTTTTTTGATATATATTCAAACTTGAAAACTTAAGTACTGACATCAAAGCGCCCAAAAAATCTGAATCCAATGGATTTGGTTTTGTATATTGTGATTATAAAGTACGAGAGAGGCAGATATAAGCAGGCCAAAAAAAGGACTGAAACCAATAAGTCAGGGCTTAAAAATTCAGACCTTGTTACAAAACACTTTTAGTATAAACTATTTTTTCTTTGGACATTAACCTTAACCTTAAAAGCTTTAAGTATTTTGGCAATTTAGAACAATTAAAAAAGCATAAGCTTAAGATTTCAGGAAAAATAATGTTTTACAAAAAGTTTTTTTCAAAAAAAGAGACAATTACCGCTCACGCGGTACAAAGCTATTTGTTAAAAGGTATGTACTTAATCCGTAAACATATCAAAAATGTGATTTTTTTTTGTCGATTTTTCATATTGTTGCAATTATAGAGAAAATAATTAAAAATTTGTAACTTAAAACACTTGTTCATTCACATTTTTTAAAAATTGACTAACTTGATAACTTTTGTTTTAAATGTCATAACATATATCATGAAAAATTTGTTCACTCAATAAACTTAAATATGTTTTAGCTTTGACAATTGATGAAATAAGAACTGAAACAGTTATAAGCAATTTCGGAAAAAATTGTTTGTCATATAAATAAAAACTAGTGATGTGAATGATAACAAAAGGGTAAGTAAACATACAGTATTTTTAATGTATTTTATATGCACATCATTTTTTAAAACAAGTGTTTTTTAAACCCATAAAGGTGTTTATAAATCAAGAAACTTATTTTATGATGTATTTTAACTATATTTTATCTTCTTTTTTAAATTATTAGGCTGTTTTAAAGTATATAAAGTCTAGCACGGGACTTGAACCCCTGATCGTTAAATTAAAAGTCCAACGCTCTACCGACTGAGCTACTCATGCTCACGATGGGGTATACTTAATTGTGTTTAAAAAGCTATCTCCGGCTCTTATGACGTAATAATAGTACAAATTTATGGAACACATGCAAAATCCACCCGCGATCAAAATCCACCCAGTCAAATTCGGGAACCGCTTAGCAATCGAAAGTAAGGGTTAGGGGTAACAGTGATAGTCAAAAACAAATAAAAAAATTGATGAAAAAAAGCAAAAAGTATATAAAATAAAATAATAAATACAGGAAATAAAATTAAAAATTGGGTGGATTTTGAACGCGGGTGGATTTTGATAGTATACCTAATTTATTATAAATAGAACATTTAAAAGTGCTATATAATTTATATTTTACTTTAGCTTCAGCTTTTAAATATTATCAAACTTCTTATTTTGGTTGTTTTTTAACACTAAAATGAGTTAAAAAACTAAAAGTAGCATATATATATAATTTGTATAAAGTTGTATAAAAATTGAAAAAACTATGCTTTTACATAATTATTATCAATTAAAAAACTTTTGATCTATTATTATCTAATAGAAAAAAACGATAACTTGTTGAAATATTTTAGACAAATATTACACATCATTAATAAAGGCATCTGTAAGAATAACATAGATTATCGACACAAATTACACCGACTTATATTATCTAAAATTAATAAAACACAAAATTTCTCACCTGTTAGTGTTTCTATTTTCTTTTTAAATTTTTAGAGTTTGCCCACTATTTTCTTATTGTTCTTTTTCAAAACTCTTTTTATATCTACTTTGAAGTTTTGCTGTGAATAAAGTTAGCTGTTCAAAAAATTGATGGGAATTCTAAATAGCAAATACATAGATGTGTTTAAAATATTTTTTAACCAATAAATGTAATTATACTAACAAGAAGTTTGTTTTGACATGTATATACAAATTACATTTTCTCCTTGTTAAAAAAATTCAAATCTTTTTTTAAACCTTAAAAGCAGCCTGAAAAAACTTGAAACCCTGATCAATGTGTAAAAAATGATTAAACTTCAGCTTTTAAAGATTAAACTTTTTTATTAAGTTTTTATTAAACATGAAATGAAGTTTAACAAATTAAAAGTGGTACATATATATTGCTAGTTGTTGCATAAAAACTATATTAACATAAATATAAGCAATTCAAAAACTTTAGAATCAATGTTACCTACTAGACAAAAAAAAAAAGTATTTTTCAATAGTTCACAAAATTATCATAAATCGTTTATAAAAGCGTTTCTATCAATATCTTAGATGAACATTATATGACACAAACATCAACAATTAACTTTGTCTAAAATTAAAAAAGATGGCGCTGTTAGCTTCACTGTTTTGAGGTGCAATTTCCTGACGTTGAACTTTGATTGCAACAGGCAAATCAAATTGTTTCAATTTTTCTCATCCGTCAGGCAATCGCACCACAAAACAGCTACTGGACCGCACCGCTACGGTGAAGCCAGCGCCGTGGTGCGGGTTACCCCCTTTTTGTTTCGTGTGGCGGGGGTTCACCGGGTTTCCCCGGTCATATAGGCCACATTGTCTTTTAAAGAATTATTTTTTTAAAAATCTGAAAAAAATAACGATTTGGCAAATCGTATGGAAAATTACATCAAATTTTTTTTTAATTGTCTCATAGGAGGTCACTACGTTTCGGCGCTTAGTGAAAATTCAAATCACAAGAAAATGACAAATTCAGAAAAGGTGAATAACTTGCAATATATTTTTAAACGTACAGTTAGACTTTATAAATTATTTACATACAAATTAAATTCTTTAGGTTGCATTTGCAGTTAATTAGCTTGAGCATTTAAAAGGCTTCAAGCTATACGGTATTTAGGGCATAAAAATTATGGTTAAATATTACAATAAATAAACAAATAACGTACTTTTTATATTAACGTTAAAACAACATTTTTTTCTATTACTTTTGTATTTTTCTATTCTCTTTTTTTTTTTTTTTGTTTACGTTTGTTTTCAGTTTTTTTTTTTTTGCTTTTATTTTTTGCTTTTTTTATTTTTTTTTGTTTGCGTTTTTTTTTTTTTTTTTTTTTGCTTTGTTTTTATTGCTTTTTGTTTGTTATTTTCTTTTATATTGCTTTTTTTTCTTTTTATTAATATCATTTGCTTTTTTAGTTTTTTAATGTTGTTTTATTATAATGGGTTTGATATGTCTTAGTCGATCATCTACTAAAGCACCAATATCATCCACCATACTAAGCCTCCTATAGCTAGATTACAGGTAGTAACAACATTACCCGGCAGTATAGTATACGTAATTAGTTCATTTATTATCTTAAATTTAGTTATGTAGTATTTTTATGCCCTTTAATCTTAGATTAAAAATATGTAACCTAAAGAATTTAAATTGTAAGAAGTAATTTTTTTTATTAAATTAGATCGTTAATATAACAGTAACTTTTTATATTTTTCTATATATCATTTATGCAATTTTGTCATTTTAAGTGGTTTTACAACTCATTATGCTACGAAACGTCTTAACCAACTTAAATCTAATCATATCAAGAAAAAAATAATTTAACTTCTTTGTATTTAAGTTTTGAAATTATAAATGAATTAGAATTTTAGAATTTAAATTTATGAAACCACAAATATATAACGAAAAATATAAAAGAAAACGTAACAAGATTACAAAAACTAAAAGATTAAACTAAAATTGCAAAATGAGTAACACAATTAATTTATAAAATAAACTGAATCTGAATCTAAAACTTAAGCTGAAGAAGCGAAACTGAAGGAAACTTAAATTTATTCACTGTTGTCACGCGAAACACGCCCTGTATCGCAATTTGGATCAAAAATACAATCTCTAAGCGCTGAACCTCTCAAAAAAAAATTCTCAACAGAGTATGAAAAATATACTTGAGAAAAAGTAGTTTTTAAATTTTTAATGTTTTTTAAACTAGAGGACCTAACTGTAACACTTCCATTGATAAAATTGATACGACCTGATGTGTTATCATATTTTTCATCAGACTTTGCAAAATACTTTTTAAGTTTATCAACTTGTAACCATAAACTACCCTCAATTTCATTGTCTTTCTTAAATTCATGGTCAATTTCGTGCTCGAAGTTTTTGAAAAAATAGAATTTGTGATTTTTTTTAAAGTTTTTTTGATCTACCGTAAAGCAATAACTAGTATCTTGGTACAATTCTAATCTAACTCCTTCAGGCCAAGCGTAATTAGTTTCCTCGAAAAGTTCCCTTACCGCAGTTCTTTTTAGATTGTTATTATCGTTATAATCTATTTTTCCCATAGGGAAATTGATTCTAATTTTATTATTTTTATCTCTATAATAAACAAATAACAATTCGCCCTTACCCTTCTTGACGCGATGTAAGATTACCCCCGCGCAGTCTAACCTTTTTACATTGAATTCCCAGTTAATTAAAAAAGAATCTCCCCGCTTGTGTTTAAATTTAACCTTAAATAAGTTATTAGCTAAATGGTGTTTTGCATCGTCGTTTAATTGATCAATAAAAATTTGCTTAGCGTAACGGTCGAAACTTTTGTATTTTTCATCAACTAGACTGTATACTTGTTTTTCGATAATGTTATAAACATTCAAAAAGTCATGCCAATCATCTTTTGAAATTTTTTTATTAATAAAATCTATAAGTTTTTGTTTAAGTTCATTATCGTGTTTATTTTTGAAAGATCTAGATACGTTGTTAACCTGATCTGTTACGAAAAAGGACGTTCCACCCGCTTCTTGTTGTGGTGCTCGATCCCGCTGGAGTTCCGCATGCGTCATTTGAACACCTTGGACAACCTCCTCCTCACCAACTATATTCGTAGTTTTAATGACGTCATCCGGTATAAATTTTGTTCTAGATGGTATTAAATAAACGTTTTTTATATTTATTTTACACAGAAAAGTTTAATATGGGGTTGCCAAAAACAAATTAGTTAAAACTAGGATTGTTTATTGGATTGATTTATTGGACTCCAATTAAATTTGAAATTGTACATATTTAGAGAAATCAAAAACTGTACATTGTTTGATTAAAAAGTATAAAGTTACAACTTAACAATAAATAGCAAAGCCTAGACTTCAATAGGTTCCTTAAGAAAGCCTCAAGCTAAAAACTCAAAAATATCAATCTATTAAAATTGATGAGTTTTTAAAATATTTTCTTTGAAGCTTTCTTAAAAAATGGTTAATCTTTATGTTGAAAATTAAAAACTTCAATTGTAAATTAATTAAAATATATGACTATTGCTAGCAAAACAAAAAAAAATCTGATGGATACTTCTCGTTATAAAGCTTTTTAAATCTACAGAGTATTTTAAAAACTATTGTAAAATATGGCATACGTTATTCTAAACAACTAACCTTCTTTGCATGATCAAAGTGATATTATATCTCCAAATAACTTAGTACTTTAATAATACAGAGCTGTTTTGATATAAAAACTATAACTACAGCATCAATAATATAGGTAGAAAAACTACCTTCTACAAAAAAATTAATCTAATAGAGTTTTAATTTTTTTTATTCAAACTTATTTTTAATATGAAATTACATTCAGTTTAATAATTTCAGTTGAAAAAACATTTAACAACACAAGTTTAAATTAATGATCAAAAATATGAAACTAATATACAATGTTATAAGATAATAAAATCTAAATGTGAACTAAAAACTAAATAAATAGAAAATAAATATGCAGTGTCTAATTAATAATAATTTTAGAAATAATTTCAATGAAATATTTATAGGTTATTGTTTAGAAAAATAAAAAAGTACTTTATAAATACAATTATACTTAAACATGAATTTAACTTTTGAAAGATTTTAGTGTTCAACCTAATCAATAATTTAGTTACATAAAATTGTCATATAATGTATTGTTTATAAAATAAAAGTGTTTAATAACTACTTTAATTTACTTATTACAAAACTACAGACTGTATATCAGTGTTGTTATAGTGATTCCTACATGACTTCTTTCCAACATGACTTCACTTAAAAAGTTTATAATACTGAACTTTACTTGTATAATCTTCTTTTTTAAAGACGTTTTACTATTTGCTTTTAACCATTGCAGTTATGTAAGTTTGTTAAAATTTTATTTTGAACTTATATTATTTTTAACTATAACATCAAATGCGGATTTAAAAACCTGTTCTAAATCTACAAAATAGTCTATAAGATTTAAAGTGATTTTGGCCTAAAAATTTTATTAAAATATTTTTTTTTTTTCTATTAGTAAAACATGAAATTTTTTTTAAACTTAAAAACCACCATGATTTAAAAAAAAATGGTTGTACCTTTTTATTTAAATATTTCAGGAACGTGAAATATTGAAACAGTGAAAATACTTAAATTTTTTTTCAATCAAAACTTAAATCACACCTAGAAAATCTACTTTTCATTACTTAGTTTAAGGTTATAAAATTTTAAACCTTAAGTTTAAGCTTTAACATAACTTTATTTGAATATAAACTAAATACAGAGCATTTATAGTTATTTAGTTAATAAATGATTGTTTTAATTTTTATTTGCACAAACTTTTCGATGGTTTCTTAAAAAGGGTACTGAACACTGGCTTAAGTAAAAAAATTTTGAATTTTTTTGAAGTTTAAGAAAGTTTAAGACTTTTAAAAGCATTTGAAATGCCGTAGACAGTTTATTCACCGTAAAGCATTGTCAAAAAAGTAAATAAATTACAACTATTGTTTAATAAATTTTATATTTATTTTTTTATTAATGCTTGTTATTTTTAGTCGCAGTCGTTTAGATAACACAAACTTAATAAACACCAATTCTTTTTGTTATATACCAAAAACAAAAGTGTTTAAAATACTTTTGTCTTCTCCTTTATATTCAGTTAAACAATTAACTTACAATGTAAAAAGTTTTTCTTATAGAACTGCCTGCTATCTTTGTTTGTTTAAAATTTATTTTAGAAATTCAAACGATTTTTCTCTCACTAAATATATAACTTTCTAACTTTTCTGCATCAGTTTATATGAGGAGAAATACATTTCCAAAACATCTCCAAAATTTTCTGTCCTCTGAAGACCGGTTTTTTGCTGGTTGTTTTTATCGGCAAAAATTACACAATTTTCCAGTGAGTTTTTTTTTTTATGTTTTAATTAGTCTTAAAACAATAAATAAAATTTAATAAATTTATTTATCTAAATAAAGTTTACTAAATGTATTTTATAACTAATTAGCTAATCAAAGTAAATTATAAAAAAAATCATTACAGTTTGCACACAAAATTACTTCAAAATAAACTGGTGCACGATAGTGTACACAATTTTTTTTCGCGTGCACGAAACGTTTAGGGTACATGAACCTCATTTAGGGGTGAACGAAATTTTCAGATTACACAAAAAAATATTTTAGTCTTCGCATTATTAGTTTTAGCGACATAGTTCAGTTAAGTATTAAAGTTAAATCTAGCCCTGGTGTTTGATTGGCTTTTATTTTTTGGCCATTTTACTCTCATGATCTATTTTGTAATTAAACAACACACATAAATTATTGTATAATTATAATTGTAACTATTATTACAATGCAATTAAAAAAATAAAACATACGTAACAACTTATAAAACAATTTAAGAAAACAACACAACTGTTGCGTTGAACTTTAATAAATTCCAATAAATAAGGACTTATTTGTCTTTAAAAAAACGTGGTAAATTATAGACTTCTTTTAAAATGAAGTAGAAAGAAGTATAAAGTTCTTTAAAGCCTTATTTTAGAAAACAACATATAAACTATAAAAATACGAAATAAGCTAAAATATGCAAATTAAAATAAACTTTAAGCAATTAACCGATAAACTATTTTTTTCTAAAATTAACGTAAGTTTAAATTGTTGTTAACTTTGATTAAACATCTTAGGATTTTTCTTCAAATTTTAAATTGTTGTTTACATTAATTAAACGTGTTAGTTTTTTCTTTAAGTTAAAAACTTTGTTTACATTGATTAAACGTATTAGTTTTTCTCGTTAAATTTTAAATTGTTTATTACATTGATTAAGCGTTTTAGTTTTTTCTTTTAATTTTAAATAATAGTTTTATAGTTTACCAATAATGACTTAGGCCCTGGTCATAATAAACACTGATAGTAAAAAAAATTATGGTAAACCACTAAGGTTGGTAAACAGCCAAATTGTAGAAACTTAAATTATACATATCATAGTTGTATAGTTTCTCCTTTGACAAACAACATGATCTAATAAATGTTGTTATTATATCACACTCTATAATTTTAAAGTAAAAGTTTCCAAGTCAGCATTAGTTTGGAGAAGATGGACACTTCTACTACTAACCAAAGTTTGTAAAAGTTGTATATTTTGTTATTTTTAGATTTAAAGCAATATTTAAAGACACTCATTTCTAACTATGATTGGGAACAATTCTATATATAGGTATTTGAAGTGTACAGGGTTGAATAAACAACACTGTTTAAACAACCCCAAGAACATATCTAAATCAGTAAAAGATAAATAAATCCTTGTACTGGTGAATTAACCTTCAACCTAATACTAAATAGCCTGATTAAACAACCAATATTTGACCCTAGTTTCCAAACTAAATTGTTGGTCTACATGACTATTTTATTTAAATTGGTAGCAAAACATAATGTAAAGTTTAGCTAAATGTAATTGAATTATAATTTATGCTATTCATCAAGTTGTACTATATTGTATTGCAGATGTTTGCCCACCTAAAAAGTGTGAAGTGGTTCAATCCTAGCAGCTATAATAAAGGTAAATTTTGTTTTTATTGCAATTTAATATATCAAAAGCTCCTATACAACACATATGTTCCTTAATATAATCTTGTTTTTAGTTTGGTTGTGCTGTTCTAAATATCATGACAATATAAATAATTCCTACAAAGTTTTAAAGAAAAATTAAGTATTATTTACTATCATATAACTAAACTATTTGTGTGCAAAGTTTGATTGGGTATAATAAATAACTTTTTGACTTAAAAGTCAGATGGTAAATAAAAATTTATTTTGAAATAGAGTTCCATTGCGGCAAATTTTAAAGTGCAAAAATAGAATTGAAAAAAGTGACAAGCCTAATGAAATGCAGTAAATTTAATATAGTTTGCTAGTTCATATCAGTTTTATAATAGAAAAGTACATCATATGTTTTTCTGTAAATATCCTTCCAAATATTTGTCACCATATTTAAACAATCATCCATTAATAATGGTTGGAATGTACTTTGTTTTTTATTTTTTCTCATCATATTATATTTTAATTGTTTCCTTTTGAGACTAGCTCTGACTTGGTAAGTATTCTACTAATTATTGCATGAGTTGGCTTTTTTTTAGTTCTCAGAGCTAGTTTTTATTTGTTAAAAGTTCTAATAAAAAGTCTTTTAAAGAGTGAAAAAACTTTTTGTTTTAATAAGATAGTGTAAAATAATAAAGTCCTCATTATTATTGGTTTATGTAAACTATATTATGTATTTAAATTTTCAAGTATATGACATCCAAAAACTAAAGTTTTTTTTTCACAAGTATAATATAATTTGTATAAATAATCATTATGTTTTGGAAATTTAAATTATGTGGTGCATTGGAAATATTTTAAGAAATATCCAGACTGGTATTAATACCATGTTAATACATTTGGTATTTTTTTGTGTACTTCAGTATAACAAGTCTTTATTTTTCTTGAGTAATTAAATATTACTACTTGACTAACATAATTTTTTCACTATTTATTGTTTTTAATTTAACATAAGGCTAATTGATAAGTTTTAAGTCACTCAGATTAGATTGGCTTCAATGCTTCAAAAGCCTGTCATAGATAAGCCGTAGTATTAAAAAAAAACAAAATTGTTTGTCTCTTTTATTGCTTTAACACCTTTTATGTTTATATAAGTAATTTACAAATTAAAGTTTTAAGGTTACAAGTGTTGATTATAACTTGTTATTTTTTCTACATTTTATATGTGTTGACAGGTTTTTACAACTTTAGAATGTGCAAGGGTCTTGAGGAAATTTTGAGCAATGATGCACATGAATCATCTGTAAGCACACAACAACTGGACCTCAACCCAGGAAGGTCTCTAACTGCTCACTTAGGGCAGTAACAAGGTAAATATGTTATAGTTCTTGCTTTTGTACTAATAGCTACAATAAATCATAAAAAGTTAAATTTAGAGAAAGTAAAGGTGACAATGTTATCTAAATTGAATTAAACTCATTCAGTGATGTTTATAAGTGATGTAGTTTATAATTAATGTTCATTTTTGACCTAATAACTGGAATAGAATCTAGTATTGCTTTTAACTCAACAGAATGTTCAAATAATTGCAAGTAAAAATTATCATTATTGTTAATATTAAGTATATTTATCATTATCATTTTTCATTTAACATAAAAATTAGTGTGGTCATTACAAGTAAAAAGTAAAATTTAACAAAAAAACTTTAAACTTGTTTTAAAGACTAATGAACATAAGCTAAGAATGTTTTTTAGGATGCGAACTTATTTATTAAATAATTAATTAAATATTTAAAATATTGTTACAACAAAGTTAGATTTGCTCACTTTGTTAGTACATCACTTTGAGTATTGTGATGGTTTTAAATGTTAAAGTTTTGCCAAAAGAAAACTTATTTGTATTCCAATGTTTTTCTTAAACTCAACGTTTTTTAATTTTAAAATAATAGAAATCAACAAAAGGCTATGATTAAATTAAATAGAAGACCATACTTGATTATTTTTACCCATCCACAATTTTATACAAAATATTATAAATAAGCTTGATGACAACTTACCACTAAAAAATTATTGTTTCCTAAAATATTAGCAAGTTTGCCACTAAAATTAAAAAGCAAAATGAATTTTTTTTTTAATCTAGCATCAGGGTTGCCACTCGGTCAGGAAAAGTCAGGAAATCAGGAAAAGTCAGGAGAAATTAAAAAAAAAGAAAAAAATCAGGAAAAAATGGGGGGTTTTAAAAAAGTCAGGAAAAGGCAGGAAATTTGATAAAATAAAAAAAAAAGTCAGATTATGTCATTTTAATTTTACAAAATTCCTTGTTTTCCAAAGCCTTCAAACGGTAAAAATTAATTAAAAGTCCTTTGAAGTCAGAAAAAAATTCCAAAATTTTCCTAGAAATTTACAAAAATATTTAACTTTATTTCCAATGCCTTCACCTGGTATAAGTTAAGATAAAAAACTCCTCACAGTGGAAATTGTAAAAATAAAATTGGAACACGATTTCAGCAAAGTAACTCGATTATTGTTGATGAAAATTTGTATGCGTCCTTTGAACGACGTCAGTATCAGTAGAAATGAAAATCAGCTCCATCCTACCACTATAGTTACGTCACGATAGAAATTTGCTAATAGAATCCAATAACTTTGCTTTCGAAATAAAATATCCTTTATAAAACTGCAAAAAATTTCTATTAACATATTGAACAAGTACCCTACTTTAACAAGCAGATTTTGTAAGCTTTTTAGTATTGATAATCTGTAGCAAGGACACTTCCATAGTGAAACTGATATATACACAAAAGTTTATCTAGCATAATTTTAAAATCTAAGTGTTTTTTGTTTAAGTAAATAGTTAAGTTCTTTATAGTTATGCAGTTAGTTTAGTATTTTATGGATCAAGTTGATGTGTATACTTTATCTCTTTATAATTTTTTAAAGTTGTTTAAATTTATGAAATAAGTTTTAAGAGAGGTATATGCCAAGATTAAGTTTACACATTATTTGTATTTTTTGTAGAGTAACTTAAGTTTTTAAAGTAAATATTTAATTATTCAAACCAAAACAAACCAGTTTGTTGCAGTTAAAAATCATACCTATTACCCCAAATTAGACTCATTACTACGAATTTATAAAACATTTTTTCCTATTTTTTTAATATATGAATTAAAGCGCTGAAAGTAATAAAAATATTAGTCATCAGATAAAAGTAAATGATAGGTTTATGTATTAGGGCTTACATCTGATAGTAAGAATATTTTTAAATTGAATCTTTTAAACAGGATTTCCATGAAGCTCTCTCTTTGAGTGAAGATCAGTAGACAGATCCCCAGAGTGATTGGCCTTTACGAGTCAATTCCTCTTCCCACTTTGAATGCATCATCCGCAAGGTAATTTCTACATAGTATGTTTGAAAATCATTCGTTTGAACTTGTAATTGTTTTTAAACTTATAGTGAATAAGTTTACCAAACAAGAAGCCATGTTGTAATAACAAGTAGTTTATAAAACACCTTAACACAAATTTAAAAACATAAATCTCTTAGTTTTACAAGTTCTGAGGATAATAAATAGTCCTATTTAGTTAACTAATGCTAGTCAATAATAAAGTTGATCGATTTTAAAAAAAAGTAATACAAACATGATGATATATTATCTAAATAAAGTGGTCATCTTGCTTGTGAATTGTTTTCTGAAATGTTGTTATAAAGTCGTGTAATAATACATTTTGTAACAACTTCCTTGATTATTTTTTGAACATATGTATTTTAGGAAGCGTTTTCAAAGTTTACCTTAAATATATATCACTATTGACCTACTTCTTAGTAACTAATTTAACAAACTTTGAACATTTTTATTGTATTTTATTACTGTAAAGTAACCATTTTGTACCAGTTTCTTAGGTATTTTATTGCCAAACCATAAACAGAACAAAATAAAGTCCATAATTGTTTGATGCTCAATTTTATGCTAATTTTAAAAAGCTCGGTTTTATTATTTTAAATTAAACAAATATCCATTTTGATCACATAACTATTGCGAAACACATCTATCAGGGTTAGCTAAAAACCATCTAGAAATTGAACAAAAATTACTGGAATTTTTATCATCAATTCTTACGAAAAAACAATGAATTTCTGAAGTCTTTGTTATACAATAGTTTTTATTTGACATCATCACTTAAATTTTTATAAACCACATTCAAAGTAGCATTACAGTATCTCCTCATTAACGTTATTAAATTTAACGAATTCCTTACCTTGAAATTTATGTCATACTCAAGGTGGAAAAAAAAAATTGTATTTTCAAAACATGAAAAAATTTTTGACAACCCTGAGATATGCTCAAATGATTAATAGATTAAAGGCAATGTTTAAATAGTTAATGATAAACTGCATGATTAAAATGTGAATGAAGTGTAGCGTTAGTAGATAAGTTTGTTAGTAAAAGCTAAATATTTTTTTCAAACAGAATGAGATCACAGCCGGAGACGGAACGATGAAAAGAATCAGAAACAGAATCAGTGCGGATCAGATAACTTATTTATATAAACATTTGAATAAACTTTTTGCATTTAAATTGTGTTTACTTTGTCATAATTAAATAGATTAAGACAGAAAATTAATGCTTGGGTGTAGTGAAAAAAGTTTTAATATTTGATAGATCTATTATTTAGTAACTTTCCTTTATTTAGTTGTTATAATGTCTTGAGTTTAAGCCCAATAACAGTTTTTTTAATGAAAACATAAAGCGCATAAAATAATTGGTTTAAAGAGCCGTTCAATTCGTACACCAGTTAGATACAGTTAAGTTTAGTACAAGTTTATATAAGGATAGTATAATTCAACTTAACGACTATGAGTATGTCTTTAATAAATTGTTTTAAATCCCTACCTGAATATTAAAAGAAACTAAATGTATTATCACCGTCATAATCCTAGGCTGCTTATCGCTTAGTAAAGTTGTTAATTGAAAGTTTCAAAATTTTTCATTTGTAAAAAAATGAATATATTTTCATACTAGTTGCCTTGTTACTAGTATAATATTTGGCAACTTATTTTTAGATCTATATATAAATTTATATGTTGCACAAATACTATTTTTCTCTATAGCCGGGTGTGTGGTTATCGTGTAAAATACACTTCTTGTAACATATATAATAATCTTCTGATCTAGTTGCACTTAAAAACTATACCAAGCTAAACCCTGTTTTCCTTATAATAAATATAAGCCAATTTTACTGATCTAAAACAAAAATTTCGACTTTATTATAAATGTGGTTATTTAGAGTTCCTGTATCAAAGAGAAAACTTATTCAACCGGCGTAAGCATTACGACGACGCCCTAAGAACCAATTTCAAAATATCGACAAAGTCCGGAGCCAGGACACCGAAGGTGTCCGCCAGCGTAGATATTTTGAAATTGGTTCGCTACCCTTTATTATATTTTATACTTTCACATTAAGGAATTTCCCTAAATTTTGATAATTCTACACTCCAAAAATAATTTTCAAAGTTAACAAAAAAAGAAAAATGAACATTTTCAACAGTTTTTAATCGAGTCTTTTTTATTAGCCATCATGTTATAAATAGTCAAATCAGATAGAACACCGGTTTTTGGTCAGTTCCTAAAAGTGTAGTAATAAATAAATTGCAAAAGAATAGCAAACTCGTTGACTTAATTTGATTAAACAGATTGTTTTTAAATTGTTTTTTTATACATATGCCTACCACCACACGTAAATTGTGAAAATATTATTATAGTAAACAATTTTTAAAAATTCACTTTAACTGACTAAAACCGATCTCTTATCTAACATGAATAGCAAGTAACAATATAAACTGAACAAAAGTACAATTGATCAAGTCATACTTATGTTTAATTTATACTCTTAAATGCTTAAAACAGCCTGAACTAGCTATACTTGAATATAAAGTATTCATGAGAGAAATCATATAGAATTAAAGCAAAAAGACAGTGGATTTCAAAATAGCTACCTAGGCATAAAGCAATCATCTAAAAATATGCAAATACAATCTCAAAATTAGAAACAATTGTAAGTTCAAAAGAGTTAATTTGTAACAGTTGGAAAATATCTATATATAACAGTTATCTAAGGTGGAAACAAAGAAATCAAATAGTTCAACTTGTAGTTGCTTGAAACTTTAATGCTTGTGATTGCTTGAAACTTTGAAATTATTTCAAGTATTTTTTAACGCTATTGTTTTACATGTTTAAATAGAAATATTGATAGTAATAAATAATAACTAAAAGCTTAAAATAAGTTTGTACCTCTATAGTTACAGTTACAATAGAAGAACACAACTTGTAACTGTTTAAATTTTCATCACACAAAAGTAAACAGTTATTTGTCCAAAGATGTTAATTTATTACAATTAGAAAGTATTTTGTAAGATTGAAACAAAGAATTCAAACTTTACTACTGTTAAATTGCTTGAAACTGTGAAAATAATTTAACTGTTTTATAACATTATTGCTTCATAAGTTTCAATAGAAATATTGATACTAAGAAGTCATAACTCCGAACTTAAAAATAAGTTTCTACCTAAGTAGTTACAGTTACAACAAGAAGAAAAAAACATGTAACTGATTGAAATTTCAACAGAAAAAAGTAAAGAGTTGTTTATCAAAAGATGTTGATAAAACACATATGTTCAACAGACAAAATTATTTGTTTAAAGAAGTTGATCGTATATCATCTAAAGCTTGCAACATGTACTAGCTCATTGATGTTTTCATATTAATTCATAATAATTCATGAATTGTAAAAAAAGAACAAGAAAAAATTGTCAACAAAAAAAAATATACTGTTAACTAGATGTACTTACAACACAAGGTTTTCTAGAGAAATGATTCAAATGAAAAATTAATATTCTTCTAAAATCTTATTTGATTGTTTACGTCACAAATAAAAACATAATTTAGTTTATGCGCGGTCATATAAGCCCGCCTAATGTTTATGCAAATTTTCCCTTTGTTAGAAACTTCAAAACTTATACCTTTTGATAGCTGATTTTTTTTTGATCTTTTATGTAAATTTTATTTTACTAGTCTAAGCATTGTTTTTAAATTTACAGTGTTTTATTTTAAAAACAAATAATGCCACCATAAAACTTTCTTTAAATTGTGCACAACTTTTATTTGTAATAATAAAAGTATAATTCTTGTTTAAACTTTTTGGTAACTCAAAGTGAATAAAACCATTTTGAGTTGTTATGGTGTTTTTTTTTCGGTTTTCTTTTAACAGTTGATTCTAAAACTACAAATATATCAAACCAAATCTGAGGCTGCTATTTGATATTAATAATCCTTAACTAGACTTTTAAATTGAATTGTCTTTTTTGATATATATTCAAACTTGAAAACTTAAGTACTGACATCAAAGCGCCCAAAAAATCTGAATCCAATGGATTTGGTTTTGTATATTGTGATTATAAAGTACGAGAGAGGCAGATATAAGCAGGCCAAAAAAAGGACTGAAACCAATAAGTCAGGGCTTAAAAATTCAGACCTTGTTACAAAACACTTTTAGTATAAACTATTTTTTCTTTGGACATTAACCTTAACCTTAAAAGCTTTAAGTATTTTGGCAATTTAGAACAATTAAAAAAGCATAAGCTTAAGATTTCAGGAAAAATAATGTTTTACAAAAAGTTTTTTTCAAAAAAAGAGACAATTACCGCTCACGCGGTACAAAGCTATTTGTTAAAAGGTATGTACTTAATCCGTAAACATATCAAAAATGTGATTTTTTTTTGTCGATTTTTCATATTGTTTCAATTATAGAGAAAATAATTAAAAATTTGTAACTTAAAACACTTGTTCATTCACATTTTTTAAAAATTGACTAACTTGATAACTTTTGTTTTAAATGTCATAACATATATCATGAAAAATTTGTTCACTCAATAAACTTAAATATGTTTTAGCTTTGACAATTGATGAAATAAGAACTGAAACAGTTATAAGCAATTTCGGAAAAAATTGTTTGTCATATAAATAAAAACTAGTGATGTGAATGATAACAAAAGGGTAAGTAAACATACAGTATTTTTAATGTATTTTATATGCACATCATTTTTTAAAACAAGTGTTTTTTAAACCCATAAAGGTGTTTATAAATCAAGAAACTTATTTTATGATGTATTTTAACTATATTTTATCTTCTTTTTTAAATTATTAGGCTGTTTTAAAGTATATAAAGTCTAGCACGGGACTTGAACCCCTGATCGTTAAATTAAAAGTCCAACGCTCTACCGACTGAGCTACTCATGCTCACGATGGGGTATACTTAATTGTGTTTAAAAAGCTATCTCCGGCTCTTATGACGTAATAATAGTACAAATTTATGGAACACATGCAAAATCCACCCGCGATCAAAATCCACCCAGTCAAATTCGGGAACCGCTTAGCAATCGAAAGTAAGGGTTAGGGGTAACAGTGATAGTCAAAAACAAATAAAAAAATTGATGAAAAAAAGCAAAAAGTATATAAAACAAAATAATAAATACAGGAAATAAAATTAAAAATTGGGTGGATTTTGAACGCGGGTGGATTTTGATAGTATACCTAATTTATTATAAATAGAACATTTAAAAGTGCTATATAATTTATATTTTACTTTAGCTTCAGCTTTTAAATATTATCAAACTTCTTATTTTGGTTGTTTTTTAACACTAAAATGAGTTAAAAAACTAAAAGTAGCATATATATATAATTTGTATAAAGTTGTATAAAAATTGAAAAAACTATGCTTTTACATAATTATTATCAATTAAAAAACTTTTGATCTATTATTATCTAATAGAAAAAAACGATAACTTGTTGAAATATTTTAGACAAATATTACACATCATTAATAAAGGCATCTGTAAGAATAACATAGATTATCGACACAAATTACACCGACTTATATTATCTAAAATTAATAAAACACAAAATTTCTCACCTGTTAGTGTTTCTATTTTCTTTTTAAATTTTTAGAGTTTGCCCACTATTTTCTTATTGTTCTTTTTCAAAACTCTTTTTATATCTACTTTGAAGTTTTGCTGTGAATAAAGTTAGCTGTTCAAAAAATTGATGGGAATTCTAAATAGCAAATACATAGATGTGTTTAAAATATTTTTTAACCAATAAATGTAATTATACTAACAAGAAGTTTGTTTTGACATGTATATACAAATTACATTTTCTCCTTGTTAAAAAAATTCAAATCTTTTTTTAAACCTTAAAAGCAGCCTGAAAAAACTTGAAACCCTGATCAATGTGTAAAAAATGATTAAACTTCAGCTTTTAAAGATTAAACTTTTTTATTAAGTTTTTATTAAACATGAAATGAAGTTTAACAAATTAAAAGTGGTACATATATATTGCTAGTTGTTGCATAAAAACTATATTAACATAAATATAAGCAATTCAAAAACTTTAGAATCAATGTTACCTACTAGACAAAAAAAAAAAGTATTTTTCAATAGTTCACAAAATTATCATAAATCGTTTATAAAAGCGTTTCTATCAATATCTTAGATGAACATTATATGACACAAACATCAACAATTAACTTTGTCTAAAATTAAAAAAGATGGCGCTGTTAGCTTCACCGTTTTGAGGTGCAATTTCCTGACGTTGAACTTTGATTGCAACAGGCAAATCAAATTGTTTCAATTTTTCTCATCCGTCAGGCAATCGCACCACAAAACAGCTACTGGACCGCACCGCTACGGTGAAGCCAGCGCCGTGGTGCGGGTTACCCCCTTTTTGTTTCGTGTGGCGGGGGTTCACCGGGTTTCCCCGGTCATATAGGCCACATTGTCTTTTAAAGAATTATTTTTTTAAAAATCTGAAAAAAATAACGATTTGGCAAATCGTATGGAAAATTACATCAAATTTTTTTTTAATTGTCTCATAGGAGGTCACTACGTTTCGGCGCTTAGTGAAAATTCAAATCACAAGAAAATGACAAATTCAGAAAAGGTGAATAACTTGCAATATATTTTTAAACGTACAGTTAGACTTTATAAATTATTTACATACAAATTAAATTCTTTAGGTTGCATTTGCAGTTAATTAGCTTGAGCATTTAAAAGGCTTCAAGCTATACGGTATTTAGGGCATAAAAATTATGGTTAAATATTACAATAAATAAACAAATAACGTACTTTTTATATTAACGTTAAAACAACATTTTTTTCTATTACTTTTGTATTTTTCTATTCTCTTTTTTTTTTTTTTTGTTTACGTTTGTTTTCAGTTTTTTTTTTTTGCTTTTATTTTTTGCTTTTTTTATTTTTTTTTTGTTTGCGTTTTTTTTTTCTTTTTTATTTTTGCTTTGTTTTTATTGCTTTTTGTTTGTTATTTTCTTTTATATTGCTTTTTTTTCTTTTTATTAATATCATTTGCTTTTTTAGTTTTTTAATGTTGTTTTATTATAATGGGTTTGATATGTCTTAGTCGATCATCTACTAAAGCACCAATATCATCCACCATACTAAGCCTCCTATAGCTAGATTACAGGTAGTAACAACATTACCCGGCAGTATAGTATACGTAATTAGTTCATTTATTATCTTAAATTTAGTTATGTAGTATTTTTATGCCCTTTAATCTTAGATTAAAAATATGTAACCTAAAGAATTTAAATTGTAAGAAGTAATTTTTTTTATTAAATTAGATCGTTAATATAACAGTAACTTTTTATATTTTTCTATATATCATTTATGCAATTTTGTCATTTTAAGTGGTTTTACAACTCATTATGCTACGAAACGTCTTAACCAACTTAAATCTAATCATATCAAGAAAAAAATAATTTAACTTCTTTGTATTTAAGTTTTGAAATTATAAATGAATTAGAATTTTAGAATTTAAATTTATGAAACCACAAATATATAACGAAAAATATAAAAGAAAACGTAACAAGATTACAAAAACTAAAAGATTAAACTAAAATTGCAAAATGAGTAACACAATTAATTTATAAAATAAACTGAATCTGAATCTAAAACTTAAGCTGAAGAAGCGAAACTGAAGGAAACTTAAATTTATTCACTGTTGTCACGCGAAACATGCCCTGTATCGCAATTTGGATCAAAAATACAATCTCTAAGCGCTGAACCTCTCAAAAAAAAATTCTCAACAGAGTATGAAAAATATACTTGAGAAAAAGTAGTTTTTAAATTTTTAATGTTTTTTAAACTAGAGGACCTAACTGTAACACTTCCATTGATAAAATTGATACGACCTGATGTGTTATCATATTTTTCATCAGACTTTGCAAAATACTTTTTAAGTTTATCAACTTGTAACCATAAACTACCCTCAATTTCATTGTCTTTCTTAAATTCATGGTCAATTTCGTGCTCGAAGTTTTTGAAAAAATAGAATTTGTGATTTTTTTTAAAGTTTTTTTGATCTACCGTAAAGCAATAACTAGTATCTTGGTACAATTCTAATCTAACTCCTTCAGGCCAAGCGTAATTAGTTTCCTCGAAAAGTTCCCTTACCGCAGTTCTTTTTAGATTGTTATTATCGTTATAATCTATTTTTCCCATAGGGAAATTGATTCTAATTTTATTATTTTTATCTCTATAATAAACAAATAACAATTCGCCCTTACCCTTCTTGACGCGATGTAAGATTACCCCCGCGCAGTCTAACCTTTTTACATTGAATTCCCAGTTAATTAAAAAAGAATCTCCCCGCTTGTGTTTAAATTTAACCTTAAATAAGTTATTATCTAAATGGTGTTTTGCATCGTCGTTTAATTGAACAATAAAAATTTGCTTAGCGTAACGGTCGAAACTTTTGTATTTTTCATCAACTAGACTGTATACTTGTTTTTCGATAATGTTATAAACATTCAAAAAGTCATGCCAATCATCTTTTGAAAATTTTTTATTAATAAAATCTATAAGTTTTTGTTTAAGTTCATTATCGTGTTTATTTTTGAAAGATCTAGATACGTTGTTAACCTGATCTGTTACGAAAAAGGACGTTCCACCCGCTTCTTGTTGTGGTGCTCGATCCCGCTGGAGTTCCGCATGCGTCATTTGAACACCTTGGACAACCTCCTCCTCACCAACTATATTCGTAGTTTTAATGACGTCATCCGGTATAAATTTTGTCCTAGATGGTATTAAATAAACGTTTTTTATATTTATTTTACACAGAAAAGTTTAATATGGGGTTGCCAAAAACAAATTAGTTAAAACTAGGATTGTTTATTGGATTGATTTATTGGACTCCAATTAAATTTGAAATTGTACATATTTAGAGAAATCAAAAACTGTACATTGTTTGATTAAAAAGTATAAAGTTACAACTTAACAATAAATAGCAAAGCCTAGACTTCAATAGGTTCCTTAAGAAAGCCTCAAGCTAAAAACTCAAAAATATCAATCTATTAAAATTGATGAGTTTTTAAAATATTTTCTTTGAAGCTTTCTTAAAAATGGTTAATCTTTATGTTGAAAATTAAAAACTTCAATTGTAAATTAATTAAAATATATGACTATTGCTAGCAAAACAAAAAAAAATCTGATGGATACTTCTCGTTATAAAGCTTTTTAAATCTACAGAGTATTTTAAAAACTATTGTAAAATATGGCATACGTTATTCTAAACAACTAACCTTCTTTGCATGATCAAAGTGATATTATATCTCCAAATAACTTAGTACTTTAATAATACAGAGCTGTTTTGATATAAAAACTATAACTACAGCATCAATAATATAGGTAGAAAAACTACCTTCTACAAAAAAATTAATCTAATAGAGTTTTAATTTTTTTTATTCAAACTTATTTTTAATATGAAATTACATTCAGTTTAATAATTTCAGTTGAAAAAACATTTAACAACACAAGTTTAAATTAATGATCAAAAATATGAAACTAATATACAATGTTATAAGATAATAAAATCTAAATGTGAACTAAAAACTAAATAAATAGAAAATAAATATGCAGTGTCTAATTAATAATAATTTTAGAAATAATTTCAATGAAATATTTATAGGTTATTGTTTAGAAAAATAAAAAAGTACTTTATAAATACAATTATACTTAAACATGAATTTAACTTTTGAAAGATTTTAGTGTTCAACCTAATCAATAATTTAGTTACATAAAATTGTCATATAATGTATTGTTTATAAAATAAAAGTGTTTAATAACTACTTTAATTTACTTATTACAAAACTACAGACTGTATATCAGTGTTGTTATAGTGATTCCTACATGACTTCTTTCCAACATGACTTCACTTAAAAAGTTTATAATACTGAACTTTACTTGTATAATCTTCTTTTTTAAAGACGTTTTACTATTTGCTTTTAACCATTGCAGTTATGTAAGTTTGTTAAAATTTTATTTTGAACTTATATTATTTTTAACTATAACATCAAATGCGGATTTAAAAACCTGTTCTAAATCTACAAAATAGTCTATAAGATTTAAAGTGATTTTGGCCTAAAAATTTTATTAAAATATTTTTTTTTTCTATTAGTAAAACATGAAATTTTTTTTAAACTTAAAAACCACCATGATTTAAAAAAAAATGGTTGTACCTTTTTATTTAAATATTTCAGGAACGTGAAATATTGAAACAGTGAAAATACTTAAATTTTTTTTCAATCAAAACTTAAATCACACCTAGAAAATCTACTTTTCATTACTTAGTTTAAGGTTATAAAATTTTAAACCTTAAGTTTAAGCTTTAACATAACTTTATTTGAATATAAACTAAATACAGAGCATTTATAGTTATTTAGTTAATAAATGATTGTTTTAATTTTTATTTGCACAAACTTTTCGATGGTTTCTTAAAAAGGGTACTGAACACTGGCTTAAGTAAAAAAATTTTGAATTTTTTTGAAGTTTAAGAAAGTTTAAGACTTTTAAAAGCATTTGAAATGCCGTAGACAGTTTATTCACCGTAAAGCATTGTCAAAAAAGTAAATAAATTACAACTATTGTTTAATAAATTTTATATTTATTTTTTTATTAATGCTTGTTATTTTTAGTCGCAGTCGTTTAGATAACACAAACTTAATAAACACCAATTCTTTTTGTTATATACCAAAAACAAAAGTGTTTAAAATACTTTTGTCTTCTCCTTTATACTCAGTTAAACAATTAACTTACAATGTAAAAAGTTTTTCTTATAGAACTGCCTGCTATCTTTGTTTGTTTAAAATTTATTTTAGAAATTCAAACGATTTTTCTCTCACTAAATATATAACTTTCTAACTTTTCTGCATCAGTTTATATGAGGAGAAATACATTTCCAAAACATCTCCAAAATTTTCTGTCCTCTGAAGACCGGTTTTTTGCTGGTTGTTTTTATCGGCAAAAATTACACAATTTTCCAGTGAGTTTTTTTTTTATGTTTTAATTAGTCTTAAAACAATAAATAAAATTTAATAAATTTATTTATCTAAATAAAGTTTACTAAATGTATTTTATAACTAATTAGCTAATCAAAGTAAATTATAAAAAAAATCATTACAGTTTGCACACAAAATTACTTCAAAATAAACTGGTGCACGATAGTGTACACAATTTTTTTTCGCGTGCACGAAACGTTTAGGGTACATGAACCTCATTTAGGGGTGAACGAAATTTTCAGATTACACAAAAAAATATTTTAGTCTTCGCATTATTAGTTTTAGCGACATAGTTCAGTTAAGTATTAAAGTTAAATCTAGCCCTGGTGTTTGATTGGCTTTTATTTTTTGGCCATTTTACTCTCATGATCTATTTTGTAATTAAACAACACACATAAATTATTGTATAATTATAATTGTAACTATTATTACAATGCAATTAAAAAAATAAAACATACGTAACAACTTATAAAACAATTTAAGAAAACAACACAACTGTTGCGTTGAACTTTAATAAATTCCAATAAATAAGGACTTATTTGTCTTTAAAAAAACGTGGTAAATTATAGACTTCTTTTAAAATGAAGTAGAAAGAAGTATAAAGTTCTTTAAAGCCTTATTTTAGAAAACAACATATAAACTATAAAAATACGAAATAAGCTAAAATATGCAAATTAAAATAAACTTTAAGCAATTAACCGATAAACTATTTTTTTCTAAAAATAACGTAAGTTTAAATTGTTGTTAACTTTGATTAAACATCTTAGGATTTTTCTTCAAATTTTAAATTGTTGTTTACATTAATTAAACGTGTTAGTTTTTTCTTTAAGTTAAAAACTTTGTTTACATTGATTAAACGTATTAGTTTTTCTCGTTAAATTTTAAATTGTTTATTACATTGATTAAGCGTTTTAGTTTTTTCTTTTAATTTTAAATAATAGTTTTATAGTTTACCAATAATGACTTAGGCCCTGGTCATAATAAACACTGATAGTAAAAAAAATTATGGTAAACCACTAAGGTTGGTAAACAGCCAAATTGTAGAAACTTAAATTATACATATCATAGTTGTATAGTTTCTCCTTTGACAAACAACATGATCTAATAAATGTTGTTATTATATCACACTCTATAATTTTAAAGTAAAAGTTTCCAAGTCAGCATTAGTTTGGAGAAGATGGACACTTCTACTACTAACCAAAGTTTGTAAAAGTTGTATATTTTGTTATTTTTAGATTTAAAGCAATATTTAAAGACACTCATTTCTAACTATGATTGGGAACAATTCTATATATAGGTATTTGAAGTGTACAGGGTTGAATAAACAACACTGTTTAAACAACCCCAAGAACATATCTAAATCAGTAAAAGATAAATAAATCCTTGTACTGGTGAATTAACCTTCAACCTAATACTAAATAGCCTGATTAAACAACCAATATTTGACCCTAGTTTCCAAACTAAATTGTTGGTCTACATGACTATTTTATTTAAATTGGTAGCAAAACATAATGTAAAGTTTAGCTAAATGTAATTGAATTATAATTTATGCTATTCATCAAGTTGTACTATATTGTATTGCAGATGTTTGCCCACCTAAAAGGTGTGAAGTGGTTCAATCCTAGCAGCTATAATAAAGGTAAATTTTGTTTTTATTGCAATTTAATATATCAAAAGCTCCTATACAACACATATGTTCCTTAATATAATCTTGTTTTTAGTTTGGTTGTGCTGTTCTAAATATCATGACAATATAAATAATTCCTACAAAGTTTTAAAGAAAAATTAAGTATTATTTACTATCATATAACTAAACTATTTGTGTGCAAAGTTTGATTGGGTATAATAAATAACTTTTTGACTTAAAAGTCAGATGGTAAATAAAAATTTATTTTGAAATAGAGTTCCATTGCGGCAAATTTTAAAGTGCAAAAATAGAATTGAAAAAAGTGACAAGCCTAATGAAATGCAGTAAATTTAATATAGTTTGCTAGTTCATATCAGTTTTATAATAGAAAAGTACATCATATGTTTTTCTGTAAATATCCTTCCAAATATTTGTCACCATATTTAAACAATCATCCATTAATAATGGTTGGAATGTACTTTGTTTTTTATTTTTTCTCATCATATTATATTTTAATTGTTTCCTTTTGAGACTAGCTCTGACTTGGTAAGTATTCTACTAATTATTGCATGAGTTGGCTTTTTTTTAGTTCTCAGAGCTAGTTTTTATTTGTTAAAAGTTCTAATAAAAAGTCTTTTAAAGAGTGAAAAAACTTTTTGTTTTAATAAGATAGTGTAAAATAATAAAGTCCCCATTATTATTGGTTTATGTAAACTATATTATGTATTTAAATTTTCAAGTATATGACATCCAAAAACTAAAGTTTTTTTTTCACAAGTATAATATAATTTGTATAAATAATCATTATGTTTTGGAAATTTAAATTATGTGGTGCATTGGAAATATTTTAAGAAATATCCAGACTGGTATTAATACCATGTTAATACATTTGGTATTTTTTTGTGTACTTCAGTATAACAAGTCTTTATTTTTCTTGAGTAATTAAATATTACTACTTGACTAACATAATTTTTTCACTATTTATTGTTTTTAATTTAACATAAGGCTAATTGATAAGTTTTAAGTCACTCAGATTAGATTGGCTTCAATGCTTCAAAAGCCTGTCATAGATAAGCCGTAGTATTAAAAAAAAACAAAATTGTTTGTCTCTTTTATTGCTTTAACACCTTTTATGTTTATATAAGTAATTTACAAATTAAAGTTTTAAGGTTACAAGTGTTGATTATAACTTGTTATTTTTTCTACATTTTATATGTGTTGACAGGTTTTTACAACTTTAGAATGTGCAAGGGTCTTGAGGAAATTTTGAGCAATGATGCACATGAATCATCTGTAAGCACACAACAACTGGACCTCAACCCAGGAAGGTCTCTAACTGCTCACTTAGGGCAGTAACAAGGTAAATATGTTATAGTTCTTGCTTTTGTACTAATAGCTACAATAAATCATAAAAAGTTAAATTTAGAGAAAGTAAAGGTGACAATGTTATCTAAATTGAATTAAACTCATTCAGTGATGTTTATAAGTGATGTAATTTATAATTAATGTTCATTTTTGACCTAATAACTGGAATAGAATCTAGTATTGCTTTTAACTCAACAGAATGTTCAAATAATTGCAAGTAAAAATTATCATTATTGTTAATATTAAGTATATTTATCATTATCATTTTTCATTTAACATAAAAATTAGTGTGGTCATTACAAGTAAAAAGTAAAATTTAACAAAAAAACTTTAAACTTGTTTTAAAGACTAATGAACATAAGCTAAGAATGTTTTTTAGGATGCGAACTAATTTATTAAATAATTAATTAAATATTTAAAATATTGTTACAACAAAGTTAGATTTGCTCACTTTGTTAGTACATCACTTTGAGTATTGTGATGGTTTTAAATGTTAAAGTTTGGCCAAAAGAAAACTTATTTGTATTCCAATGTTTTTCTTAAACTCAACGTTTTTTAATTTTAAAATAATAGAAATCAACAAAAGGCTATGATTAAATTAAATAGAAGACCATACTTGATTATTTTTACCCATCCACAATTTTATACAAAATATTATAAATAAGCTTGATGACAACTTACCACTAAAAAATTATTGTTTCCTAAAATATTAGCAAGTTTGCCACTAAAATTTAAAAGCAAAATGAATTTTTTTTTTAATCTAGCATCAGGGTTGCCACTCGGTCAGGAAAAGTCAGGAAATCAGGAAAAGTCAGGAGAAATTAAAAAAAAAGAAAAAAATCAGGAAAAAATGGGGGGTTTTAAAAAAGTCAGGAAAAGGCAGGAAATTTGATAAAATTAAAAAAAAAGTCAGATTATGTCATTTTAATTTTACAAAATTCCTTGTTTTCCAAAGCCTTCAAACGGTAAAAATTAATTAAAAGTCCTTTGAAGTCAGAAAAAAATTCCAAAATTTTCCTAGAAATTTACAAAAATATTTAACTTTATTTCCAATGCCTTCACCTGGTATAAGTTAAGATAAAAAACTCCTCACAGTGGAAATTGTAAAAATAAAATTGGAACACGATTTCAGCAAAGTAACTCGATTATTGTTGATGAAAATTTGTATGCGTCCTTTGAACGACGTCAGTATCAGTAGAAATGAAAATCAGCTCCATCCTACCACTATAGTTACGTCACGATAGAAATTTGCTAATAGAATCCAATAACTTTGCTTTCGAAATAAAATATCCTTTATAAAACTGCAAAAAAATTCTATTAACATATTGAACAAGTACCCTACTTTAACAAGCAGATTTTGTAAGCTTTTTAGTATTGATAATCTGTAGCAAGGACACTTCCATAGTGAAACTGATATATACACAAAAGTTTATCTAGCATAATTTTAAAATCTAAGTGTTTTTTGTTTAAGTAAATAGTTAAGTTCTTTATAGTTATGCAGTTAGTTTAGTATTTTATGGATCAAGTTGATGTGTATACTTTATCTCTTTATAATTTTTTAAAGTTGTTTAAATTTATGAAATAAGTTTTAAGAGAGGTATATGCCAAGATTAAGTTTACACATTATTTGTATTTTTTGTAGAGTAACTTAAGTTTTTAAAGTAAATATTTAATTATTCAAACCAAAACAAACCAGTTTGTTGCAGTTAAAAATCATACCTATTACCCCAAATTAGACTCATTACTACGAATTTATAAAACATTTTTTCCTATTTTTTTAATATATGAATTAAAGCGCTGAAAGTAATAAAAATATTAGTCATCAGATAAAAGTAAATGATAGGTTTATGTATTAGGGCTTACATCTGATAGTAAGAATATTTTTAAATTGAATCTTTTAAACAGGATTTCCATGAAGCTCTCTCTTTGAGTGAAGGTCAGTAGACAGATCCCCAGAGTGATTGGCCTTTACGAGTCAATTCCTCTTCCCACTTTGAATGCATCATCCGCAAGGTAATTTCTACATAGTATGTTTGAAAATCATTCGTTTGAACTTGTAATTGTTTTTAAACTTATAGTGAATAAGTTTACCAAACAAGAAGCCATGTTGTAATAACAAGTAGTTTATAAAACACCTTAACACAAATTTAAAAACATAAATCTCTTAGTTTTACAAGTTCTGAGGATAATAAATAGTCCTATTTAGTTAACTAATGCTAGTCAATAATAAAGTTGATCGATTTTAAAAAAAAGTAATACAAACATGATGATATATTATCTAAATAAAGTGGTCATCTTGCTTGTGAATTGTTTTCTGAAATGTTGTTATAAAGTCGTGTAATAATACATTTTGTAACAACTTCCTTGATTATTTTTTGAACATATGTATTTTAGGAAGCGTTTTCAAAGTTTACCTTAAATATATATCACTATTGACCTACTTCTTAGTAACTAATTTAACAAACTTTGAACATTTTTATTGTATTTTATTACTGTAAAGTAACCATTTTGTACCAGTTTCTTAGGTATTTTATTGCCAAACCATAAACAGAACAAAATAAAGTCCATAATTGTTTGATGCTCAATTTTATGCTAATTTTAAAAAGCTCGGTTTTATTATTTTAAATTAAACAAATATCCATTTTGATCACATAACTATTGCGAAACACATCTATCAGGGTTAGCTAAAAACCATCTAGAAATTGAACAAAAATTACTGGAATTTTTATCATCAATTCTTACGAAAAAACAATGAATTTCTGAAGTCTTTGTTATACAATAGTTTTTATTTGACATCATCACTTAAATTTTTATAAACCACATTCAAAGTAGCATTACAGTATCTCCTCATTAACGTTATTAAATTTAACGAATTCCTTACCTTAAAATTTATGTCATACTCAAGGTGGAAAAAAAAAATTGTATTTTCAAAACATGAAAAAATTTTTGACAACCCTGAGATATGCTCAAATGATTAATAGATTAAAGGCAATGTTTAAATAGTTAATGATAAACTGCATGATTAAAATGTGAATGAAGTGTAGCGTTAGTAGATAAGTTTGTTAGTAAAAGCTAAACATTTTTTTCAAACAGAATGAGATCACAGCCGGAGACGGAAAGATGAAAAGAATCAGAAACAGAATCAGTGCGGATCAGATAACTTATTTATATAAACATTTGAATAAACTTTTTGCATTTAAATTGTGTTTACTTTGTCATAATTAAATAGATTAAGACAGAAAATTAATGCTTGGGTGTAGTGAAAAAAGTTTTAATATTTGATAGATCTATTATTTAGTAACTTTCCTTTATTTAGTTGTTATAATGTCTTGAGTTTAAGCCCAATAACAGTTTTTTTAATGAAAACATAAAGCGCATAAAATAATTGGTTTAAAGAGTCGTTCAATTCGTACACCAGTTAGATACAGTTAAGTTTAGTACAAGTTTATATAAGGATAGTATAATTCAACTTAACGACTATGAGTATGTCTTTAATAAATTGTTTTAAATCCCTACCTGAATATTAAAAGAAACTAAATGTATTATCACCGTCATAATCCTAGGCTGCTTATCGCTTAGTAAAGTTGTTAATTGAAAGTTTCAAAATTTTTCATTTGTAAAAAAATGAATATATTTTCATACTAGTTGCCTTGTTACTAGTATAATATTTGGCAACTTATTTTTAGATCTATATATAAATTTATATGTTGCACAAATACTATTTTTCTCTATAGCCGGGTGTGTGGTTATCGTGTAAAATACACTTCTTGTAACATATATAATAATCTTCTGATCTAGTTGCACTTAAAAACTATACCAAGCTAAACCCTGTTTTCCTTATAATAAATATAAGCCAATTTTACTGATCTAAAACAAAAATTTCGACTTTATTATAAATGTGGTTATTTAGAGTTCCTGTATCAAAGAGAAAACTTATTCAACCGGCGTAAGCATTACGACGACGCCCTAAGAACCAATTTCAAAATATCGACAAAGTCCGGAGCCAGGACACCGAAGGTGTCCGCCAGCGTAGGACTTTGTCGATATTTTGAAATTGGTTCGCTACCCTTTATTATATTTTATACTTTCACATTAAGGAATTTCCCAAAAATTTTGATAATTCTACACTCCAAAAATAATTTTCAAAGTTAACAAAAAAAGAAAAATGAACATTTTCAACAGTTTTTAATCGAGTCTTTTTTATTAGCCATCATGTTATAAATAGTCAAATCAGATAGAACACCGGTTTTTGGTCAGTTCCTAAAAGTGTAGTAATAAATAAATTGCAAAAGAATAGCAAACTCGTTGACTTAATTTGATTAAACAGATTGTTTTTAAATTGTTTTTTTATACATATGCCTACCACCACACGTAAATTGTGAAAATATTATTATAGTAAACAATTTTTAAAAATTCACTTTAACTGACTAAAACCGATCTCTTATCTAACATGAATAGCAAGTAACAATATAAACTGAACAAAAGTACAATTGATCAAGTCATACTTATGTTTAATTTATACTCTTAAATGCTTAAAACAGCCTGAACTAGCTATACTTGAATATAAAGTATTCATGAGAGAAATCATATAGAATTAAAGCAAAAAGACAGTGGATTTCAAAATAGCTACCTAGGCATAAAGCAATCATCTAAAAATATGCAAATACAATCTCAAAATTAGAAACAATTGTAAGTTCAAAAGAGTTAATTTGTAACAGTTGGAAAATATCTATATATAACAGTTATCTAAGGTGGAAACAAAGAAATCAAATAGTTCAACTTGTAGTTGCTTGAAACTTTAATGCTTGTGATTGCTTGAAACTTTGAAATTATTTCAAGTATTTTTTAACGCTATTGTTTTACATGTTTAAATAGAAATATTGATAGTAATAAATAATAACTAAAAGCTTAAAATAAGTTTGTACCTCTATAGTTACAGTTACAATAGAAGAACACAACTTGTAACTGTTTAAATTTTCATCACACAAAAGTAAACAGTTATTTGTCCAAAGATGTTAATTTATTACAATTAGAAAGTATTTTGTAAGATTGAAACAAAGAATTCAAACTTTACTACTGTTAAATTGCTTGAAACTGTGAAAATAATTTAACTGTTTTATAACATTATTGCTTCATAAGTTTCAATAGAAATATTGATACTAAGAAGTCATAACTCCGAACTTAAAAATAAGTTTCTACCTAAGTAGTTACAGTTACAACAAGAAGAAAAAAACATGTAACTGATTGAAATTTCAACAGAAAAAAGTAAAGAGTTGTTTATCAAAAGATGTTGATAAAACACATATGTTCAACAGACAAAATTATTTGTTTAAAGAAGTTGATCGTATATCATCTAAAGCTTGCAACATGTACTAGCTCATTGATGTTTTCATATTAATTCATAATAATTCATGCATTGTAAAAAAAGAACAAGAACAAATTGTCAACAAAAAAAAATATACTGTTAACTAGATGTACTTACAACACAAGGTTTTCTAGAGAAATGATTCAAATGAAAAATTAATATTCTTCTAAAATCTTATTTGATTGTTTACGTCACAAATAAAAACATAACTTAGTTTATGCGCGGTCATATAAGCCCGCCTAATGTTTATGCAAATTTTCCCTTTGTTAGAAACTTCAAAACTTATACCTTTTGATAGCTGAATTTTTTTTGATCTTTTATGTAAATTTTATTTTACTAGTCTAAGCATTGTTTTTAAATTTACAGTGTTTTATTTTAAAAACAAATAATGCCACCATAAAACTTTCTTTAAATTGTGCACAACTTTTATTTGTAATAATAAAAGTATAATTCTTGTTTAAACTTTTTGGTAACTCAAAGTGAATAAAACCATTTTGAGTTGTTATGGTGTTTTTTTTTCGGTTTTCTTTTAACAGTTGATTCTAAAACTACAAATATATCAAACCAAATCTGAGGCTGCTATTTGATATTAATAATCCTTAACTAGACTTTTAAATTGAATTGTCTTTTTTGATATATATTCAAACTTGAAAACTTAAGTACTGACATCAAAGCGCCCAAAAAATCTGAATCCAATGGATTTGGTTTTGTATATTGTGATTATAAAGTACGAGAGAGGCAGATATAAGCAGGCCAAAAAAAGGACTGAAACCAATAAGTCAGGGCTTAAAAATTCAGACCTTGTTACAAAACACTTTTAGTATAAACTATTTTTTCTTTGGACATTAACCTTAACCTTAAAAGCTTTAAGTATTTTGGCAATTTAGAACAATTAAAAAAGCATAAGCTTAAGATTTCAGGAAAAATAATGTTTTACCAAAAGTTTTTTTCAAAAAAAGAGACAATTACCGCTCACGCGGTACAAAGCTATTTGTTAAAAGGTATGTACTTAATCCGTAAACATATCAAAAATGTGATTTTTTTTTGTCGATTTTTCATAGTGTTGCAATTATAGAGAAAATAATTAAAAATTTATAACTTAAAACACTTGTTCATTCACATTTTTTAAAAATTGACTAACTTGATAACTTTTGTTTTAAATGTCATAACATATATCATGAAAAATTTGTTCACTCAATAAACTTAAATATGTTTTAGCTTTGACAATTGATGAAATAAGAACTGAAACAGTTATAAGCAATTTCGGAAAAAATTGTTTGTCATATAAATAAAAACTAGTGATGTGAATGATAACAAAAGGGTAAGTAAACATACAGTATTTTTAATGTATTTTATATGCACATCATTTTTTAAAACAAGTGTTTTTTAAACCCATAAAGGTGTTTATAAATCAAGAAACTTATTTTATGATGTATTTTAACTATATTTTATCTTCTTTTTTAAATTATTAGGCTGTTTTAAAGTATATAAAGTCTAGCACGGGACTTGAACCCCTGATCGTTAAATTAAAAGTCCAACGCTCTACCGACTGAGCTACTCATGCTCACGATGGGGTATACTTAATTGTGTTTAAAAAGCTATCTCCGGCTCTTATGACGTAATAATAGTACAAATTTATGGAACACATGCAAAATCCACCCGCGATCAAAATCCACCCAGTCAAATTCGGGAACCGCTTAGCAATCGAAAGTAAGGGTTAGGGGTAACAGTGATAGTCAAAAACAAATAAAAAAATTGATGAAAAAAAGCAAAAAGTATATAAAATAAAATAATAAATACAGGAAATAAAATTAAAAATTGGGTGGATTTTGAACGCGGGTGGATTTTGATAGTATACCTAATTTATTATAAATAGAACATTTAAAAGTGCTATATAATTTATATTTTACTTTAGCTTCAGCTTTTAAATATTATCAAACTTCTTATTTTGGTTGTTTTTTAACACTAAAATGAGTTAAAAAACTAAAAGTAGCATATATATATAATTTGTATAAAGTTGTATAAAAATTGAAAAAACTATGCTTTTACATAATTATTATCAATTAAAAAACTTTTGATCTATTATTATCTAATAGAAAAAAACGATAACTTGTTGAAATATTTTAGACAAATATTACACATCATTAATAAAGGCATCTGTAAGAATAACATAGATTATCGACACAAATTACACCGACTTATATTATCTAAAATTAATAAAACACAAAATTTCTCACCTGTTAGTGTTTCTATTTTCTTTTTAAATTTTTAGAGTTTGCCCACTATTTTCTTATTGTTCTTTTTCAAAACTCTTTTTATATCTACTTTGAAGTTTTGCTGTGAATAAAGTTAGCTGTTCAAAAAATTGATGGGAATTCTAAATAGCAAATACATAGATGTGTTTAAAATATTTTTTTAACCAATAAATGTAATTATACTAACAAGAAGTTTGTTTTGACATGTATATACAAATTACATTTTCTCCTTGTTAAAAAAATTCAAATCTTTTTTTAAACCTTAAAAGCAGCCTGAAAAAACTTGAAACCCTGATCAATGTGTAAAAAATGATTAAACTTCAGCTTTTAAAGATTAAACTTTTTTATTAAGTTTTTATTAAACATGAAATGAAGTTTAACAAATTAAAAGTGGTACATATATATTGCTAGTTGTTGCATAAAAACTATATTAACATAAATATAAGCAATTCAAAAACTTTAGAATCAATGTTACCTACTAGACAAAAAAAAAAAGTATTTTTCAATAGTTCACAAAATTATCATAAATCGTTTATAAAAGCGTTTCTATCAATATCTTAGATGAACATTATATGACACAAACATCAACAATTAACTTTGTCTAAAATTAAAAAAGATGGCGCTGTTAGCTTCACTGTTTTGAGGTGCAATTTCCTGACGTTGAACTTTGATTGCAACAGGCAAATCAAATTGTTTCAATTTTTCTCATCCGTCAGGCAATCGCACCACAAAACAGCTACTGGACCGCACCGCTACGGTGAAGCCAGCGCCGTGGTGCGGGTTACCTCCTTTTTGTTTCGTGTGGCGGGGGTTCACCGGGTTTCCCCGGTCATATAGGCCACATTGTCTTTTATAGAATTATTTTTTTAAAAATCTGAAAAAAATAACGATTTGGCAAATCGTATGGAAAATTACATCAAATTTTTTTTTAATTGTCTCATAGGAGGTCACTACGTTTCGGCGCTTAGTGAAAATTCAAATCACAAGAAAATGACAAATTCAGAAAAGGTGAATAACTTGCAATATATTTTTAAACGTACAGTTAGACTTTATAAATTATTTACATACAAATTAAATTCTTTAGGTTGCATTTGCAGTTAATTAGCTTGAGCATTCAAAAGGCTTCAAGCTATACGGTATTTAGGGCATAAAAATTATGGTTAAATATTACAATAAATAAACAAATAACGTACTTTTTATATTAACGTTAAAACAACATTTTTTTCTATTACTTTTGTATTTTTCTATTCTCTTTTTTTTTTTTTTGTTTACGTTTGTTTTCAGTTTTTTTTTTTTTGCTTTTATTTTTTGCTTTTTTTATTTTTTTTTTGTTTGCGTTTTTTTTTTCTTTTTTTTTTTTGCTTTGTTTTTATTGCTTTTTGTTTGTTATTTTCTTTTATATTGCTTTTTTTTCTTTTTATTAATATCATTTGCTTTTTTAGTTTTTTAATGTTGTTTTATTATAATGGGTTTGATATGTCTTAGTCGATCATCTACTAAAGCACCAATATCATCCACCATACTAAGCCTCCTATATCTAGATTACAGGTAGTAACAACATTACCCGGCAGTATAGTATACGTAATTAGTTCATTTATTATCTTAAATTTAGTTATGTAGTATTTTTATGCCCTTTAATCTTAGATTAAAAATATGTAACCTAAAGAATTTAAATTGTAAGAAGTAATTTTTTTTATTAAATTAGATCGTTAATATAACAGTAACTTTTTATATTTTTCTATATATCATTTATGCAATTTTGTCATTTTAAGTGGTTTTACAACTCATTATGCTACGAAACGTCTTAACCAACTTAAATCTAATCATATCAAGAAAAAAATAATTTAACTTCTTTGTATTTAAGTTTTGAAATTATAAATGAATTAGAATTTTAGAATTTAAATTTATGAAACCACAAATATATAACGAAAAATATAAAAGAAAACGTAACAAGATTACAAAAACTAAAAGATTAAACTAAAATTGCAAAATGAGTAACACAATTAATTTATAAAATAAACTGAATCTGAATCTAAAACTTAAGCTGAAGAAGCGAAACTGAAGGAAACTTAAATTTATTCACTGTTGTCACGCGAAACATGCCCTGTATCGCAATTTGGATCAAAAATACAATCTCTAAGCGCTGAACCTCTCAAAAAAAAATTCTCAACAGAGTATGAAAAATATACTTGAGAAAAAGTAGTTTTTAAATTTTTAATGTTTTTTAAACTAGAGGACCTAACTGTAACACTTCCATTGATAAAATTGATACGACCTGATGTGTTATCATATTTTTCATCAGACTTTGCAAAATACTTTTTAAGTTTATCAACTTGTAACCATAAACTACCCTCAATTTCATTGTCTTTCTTAAATTCATGGTCAATTTCGTGCTCGAAGTTTTTGAAAAAATAGAATTTGTGATTTTTTTTAAAGTTTTTTTGATCTACCGTAAAGCAATAACTAGTATCTTGGTACAATTCTAATCTAACTCCTTCAGGCCAAGCGTAATTAGTTTCCTCGAAAAGTTCCCTTACCGCAGTTCTTTTTAGATTGTTATTATCGTTATAATCTATTTTTCCCATAGGGAAATTGATTCTAATTTTATTATTTTTATCTCTATAATAAACAAATAACAATTCGCCCTTACCCTTCTTGACGCGATGTAAGATTACCCCCGCGCAGTCTAACCTTTTTACATTGAATTCCCAGTTAATTAAAAAAGAATCTCCCCGCTTGTGTTTAAATTTAACCTTAAATAAGTTATTAGCTAAATGGTGTTTTGCATCGTCGTTTAATTGATCAATAAAAATTTGCTTAGCGTAACGGTCGAAACTTTTGTATTTTTCATCAACTAGACTGTATACTTGTTTTTCGATAATGTTATAAACATTCAAAAAGTCATGCCAATCATCTTTTGAAAATTTTTTATTAATAAAATCTATAAGTTTTTGTTTAAGTTCATTATCGTGTTTATTTTTGAAAGATCTAGATACGTTGTTAACCTGATCTGTTACGAAAAAGGACGTTCCACCCGCTTCTTGTTGTGGTGCTCGATCCCGCTGGAGTTCCGCATGCGTCATTTGAACACCTTGGACAACCTCCTCCTCACCAACTATATTCGTAGTTTTAATGACGTCATCCGGTATAAATTTTGTCCTAGATGGTATTAAATAAACGTTTTTTATATTTATTTTACACAGAAAAGTTTAATATGGGGTTGCCAAAAACAAATTAGTTAAAACTAGGATTGTTTATTGGATTGATTTATTGGACTCCAATTAAATTTGAAATTGTACATATTTAGAGAAATCAAAAACTGTACATTGTTTGATTAAAAAGTATAAAGTTACAACTTAACAATAAATAGCAAAGCCTAGACTTCAATAGGTTCCTTAAGAAAGCCTCAAGCTAAAAACTCAAAAATATCAATCTATTAAAATTGATGAGTTTTTAAAATATTTTCTTTGAAGCTTTCTTAAAAATGGTTAATCTTTATGTTGAAAATTAAAAACTTCAATTGTAAATTGATTAAAATATATGACTATTGCTAGCAAAACAAAAAAAAATCTGATGGATACTTCTCGTTATAAAGCTTTTTAAATCTACAGAGTATTTTAAAAACTATTGTAAAATATGGCATACGTTATTCTAAACAACTAACCTTCTTTGCATGATCAAAGTGATATTATATCTCCAAATAACTTAGTACTTTAATAATACAGAGCTGTTTTGATATAAAAACTATAACTACAGCATCAATAATATAGGTAGAAAAACTACCTTCTACAAAAAATTAATCTAATAGAGTTTTAATTTTTTTTATTCAAACTTATTTTTAATATGAAATTACATTCAGTTTAATAATTTCAGTTGAAAAAACATTTAACAACACAAGTTTAAATTAATGATCAAAAATATGAAACTAATATACAATGTTATAAGATAATAAAATCTAAATGTGAACTAAAAACTAAATAAATAGAAAATAAATATGCAGTGTCTAATTAATAATAATTTTAGAAATAATTTCAATGAAATATTTATAGGTTATTGTTTAGAAAAATAAAAAAGTACTTTATAAATACAATTATACTTAAACATGAATTTAACTTTTGAAAGATTTTAGTGTTCAACCTAATCAATAATTTAGTTACATAAAATTGTCATATAATGTATTGTTTATAAAATAAAAGTGTTTAATAACTACTTTAATTTACTTATTACAAAACTACAGACTGTATATCAGTGTTGTTATAGTGATTCCAACATGACTTCTTTCCAACATGACTTCACTTAAAAAGTTTATAATACTGAACTTTACTTGTATAATCTTCTTTTTTAAAGACGTTTTACTATTTGCTTTTAACCATTGCAGTTATGTAAGTTTGTTAAAATTTTATTTTGAACTTATATTATTTTTAACTATAACATCAAATGCGGATTTAAAAACCTGTTCTAAATCTACAAAATAGTCTATAAGATTTAAAGTGATTTTGGCCTAAAAATTTTATTAAAATATTTTTTTTTTTTCTATTAGTAAAACATGAAATTTTTTTTAAACTTAAAAACCACCATGATTTAAAAAAAAATGGTTGTACCTTTTTATTTAAATATTTCAGGAACGTGAAATATTGAAACAGTGAAAATACTTAAAGTTTTTTTCAATCAAAACTTAAATCACACCTAGAAAATCTACTTTTCATTACTTAGTTTAAGGTTATAAAATTTTAAACCTTAAGTTTAAGCTTTAACATAACTTTATTTGAATATAAACTAAATACAGAGCATTTATAGTTATTTAGTTAATAAATGATTGTTTTAATTTTTATTTGCACAAACTTTTCGATGGTTTCTTAAAAAGGGTACTGAACACTGGCTTAAGTAAAAAAATTTTGAATTTTTTTGAAGTTTAAGAAAGTTTAAGACTTTTAAAAGCATTTGAAATGCCGTAGACAGTTTATTCACCGTAAAGTATTGTCAAAAAAGTAAATAAATTACAACTATTGTTTAATAAATTTTATATTTATTTTTTTATTAATGCTTGTTATTTTTAGTCGCAGTCGTTTAGATAACACAAACTTAATAAACACCAATTCTTTTTGTTATATACCAAAAACAAAAGTGTTTAAAATACTTTTGTCTTCTCCTTTATACTCAGTTAAACAATTAACTTACAATGTAAAAAGTTTTTCTTATAGAACTGCCTGCTATCTTTGTTTGTTTAAAATTTATTTTAGAAATTCAAACGATTTTTCTCTCACTAAATATATAACTTTCTAACTTTTCTGCATCAGTTTATATGAGGAGAAATACATTTCCAAAACATCTCCAAAATTTTCTGTCCTCTGAAGACCGGTTTTTTGCTGGTTGTTTTTATCGGCAAAAATTACACAATTTTCCAGTGAGTTTTTTTTTTATGTTTTAATTAGTCTTAAAACAATAAATAAAATTTAATAAATTTATTTATCTAAATAAAGTTTACTAAATGTATTTTATAACTAATTAGCTAATCAAAGTAAATTATAAAAAAAATCATTACAGTTTGCACACAAAATTACTTCAAAATAAACTGGTGCACGATAGTGTACACAATTTTTTTTCGCGTGCACGAAACGTTTAGGGTACATGAACCTCATTTAGGGGTGAACGAAATTTTCAGATTACACAAAAAAATATTTTAGTCTTCGCATTATTAGTTTTAGCGACATAGTTCAGTTAAGTATTAAAGTTAAATCTAGCCCTGGTGTTTGATTGGCTTTTATTTTTTGGCCATTTTACTCTCATGATCTATTTTGTAATTAAACAACACACATAAATTATTGTATAATTATAATTGTAACTATTATTACAATGCAATTAAAAAAATAAAACATACGTAACAACTTATAAAACAATTTAAGAAAACAACACAACTGTTGCGTTGAACTTTAATAAATTCCAATAAATAAGGACTTATTTGTCTTTAAAAAAACGTGGTAAATTATAGACTTCTTTTAAAATGAAGTAGAAAGAAGTATAAAGTTCTTTAAAGCCTTATTTTAGAAAACAACATATAAACTATAAAAATACGAAATAAGCTAAAATATGCAAATTAAAATAAACTTTAAGCAATTAACCGATAAACTATTTTTTTCTAAAAATAACGTAAGTTTAAATTGTTGTTAACTTTGATTAAACATTTTAGGATTTTTCTTCAAATTTTAAATTGTTGTTTACATTAATTAAACGTGTTAGTTTTTTCTTTAAGTTAAAAACTTTGTTTACATTGATTAAACGTATTAGTTTTTCTCGTTAAATTTTAAATTGTTTATTACATTGATTAAGCGTTTTAGTTTTTTCTTTTAATTTTAAATAATAGTTTTATAGTTTACCAATAATGACTTAGGCCCTGGTCATAATAAACACTGATAGTAAAAAAAATTATGGTAAACCACTAAGGTTGGTAAACAGCCAAATTGTAGAAACTTAAATTATACATATCATAGTTGTATAGTTTCTCCTTTGACAAACAACATGATCTAATAAATGTTGTTATTATATCACACTCTATAATTTTAAAGTAAAAGTTTCCAAGTCAGCATTAGTTTGGAGAAGATGGACACTTCTACTACTAACCAAAGTTTGTAAAAGTTGTATATTTTGTTATTTTTAGATTTAAAGTAATATTTAAAGACACTCATTTCTAACTATGATTGGGAACAATTCTATATATAGGTATTTGAAGTGTACAGGGTTGAATAAACAACACTGTTTAAACAACCCCAAGAACATATCTAAATCAGTAAAAGATAAATAAATCCTTGTACTGGTGAATTAACCTTCAACCTAATACTAAATAGCCTGATTAAACAACCAATATTTGACCCTAGTTTCCAAACTAAATTGTTGGTCTACATGACTATTTTATTTAAATTGGTAGCAAAACATAATGTAAAGTTTAGCTAAATGTAATTGAATTATAATTTATGCTATTCATCAAGTTGTACTATATTGTATTGCAGATGTTTGCCCACCTAAAAAGTGTGAAGTGGTTCAATCCTAGCAGCTATAATAAAGGTAAATTTTGTTTTTATTGCAATTTAATATATCAAAAGCTCCTATACAACACATATGTTCCTTAATATAATCTTGTTTTTAGTTTGGTTGTGCTGTTCTAAATATCATGACAATGTAAATAATTCCTACAAAGTTTTAAAGAAAAATTAAGTATTATTTACTATCATATAACTAAACTATTTGTGTGCAAAGTTTGATTGGGTATAATAAATAACTTTTTGACTTAAAAGTCAGATGGTAAATAAAAATTTATTTTGAAATAGAGTTCCATTGCGGCAAATTTTAAAGTGCAAAAATAGAATTGAAAAAAGTGACAAGCCTAATGAAATGCAGTAAATTTAATATAGTTTGCTAGTTCATATCAGTTTTATAATAGAAAAGTACATCATATGTTTTTCTGTAAATATCCTTCCAAATATTTGTCACCATATTTAAACAATCATCCATTAATAATGGTTGGAATGTACTTTGTTTTTTATTTTTTCTCATCATATTATATTTTAATTGTTTCCTTTTGAGACTAGCTCTGACTTGGTAAGTATTCTACTAATTATTGCATGAGTTGGCTTTTTTTTAGTTCTAAGAGCTAGTTTTTATTTGTTAAAAGTTCTAATAAAAAGTCTTTTAAAGAGTGAAAAAACTTTTTGTTTTAATAAGATAGTGTAAAATAATAAAGTCCCTATTATTATTGGTTTATGTAAACTATATTATGTATTTAAATTTTCAAGTATATGACATCCAAAAACTAAAGTTTTTTTTTCACAAGTATAATATAATTTGTATAAATAATCATTATGTTTTGGAAATTTAAATTATGTGGTGCATTGGAAATATTTTAAGAAATATCCAGACTGGTATTAATACCATGTTAATACATTTGGTATTTTTTTGTGTACTTCAGTATAACAAGTCTTTATTTTTCTTGAGTAATTAAATATTACTACTTGACTAACATAATTTTTTCACTATTTATTGTTTTTAATTTAACATAAGGCTAATTGATAAGTTTTAAGTCACTCAGATTAGATTGGCTTCAATGCTTCAAAAGCCTGTCATAGATAAGCCGTAGTATTAAAAAAAAACAAAATTGTTTGTCTCTTTTATTGCTTTAACACCTTTTATGTTTATATAAGTAATTTACAAATTAAAGTTTTAAGGTTACAAGTGTTGATTATAACTTGTTATTTTTTCTACATTTTATATGTGTTGACAGGTTTTTACAACTTTAGAATGTGCAAGGGTCTTGAGGAAATTTTGAGCAATGATGCACATGAATCATCTGTAAGCACACAACAACTGGACCTCAACCCAGGAAGGTCTCTAACTGCTCACTTAGGGCAGTAACAAGGTAAATATGTTATAGTTCTTGCTTTTGTACTAATAGCTACAATAAATCATAAAAAGTTAAATTTAGAGAAAGTAAAGGTGACAATGTTATCTAAATTGAATTAAACTCATTCAGTGATGTTTATAAGTGATGTAGTTTATAATTAATGTTCATTTTTGACCTAATAACTGGAATAGAATCTAGTATTGCTTTTAACTCAACAGAATGTTCAAATAATTGCAAGTAAAAATTATCATTATTGTTAATATTAAGTATATTTATCATTATCATTTTTCATTTAACATAAAAATTAGTGTGGTCATTACAAGTAAAAAGTAAAATTTAACAAAAAAACTTTAAACTTGTTTTAAAGACTAATGAACATAAGCTAAGAATGTTTTTTAGGATGCGAACTAATTTATTAAATAATTAATTAAATATTTAAAATATTGTTACAACAAAGTTAGATTTGCTCACTTTGTTAGTACATCACTTTGAGTATTGTGATGGTTTTAAATGTTAAAGTTTGGCCAAAAGAAAACTTATTTGTATTCCAATGTTTTTCTTAAACTCAACGTTTTTTAATTTTAAAATAATAGAAATCAACAAAAGGCTATGATTAAATTAAATAGAAGACCATACTTGATTATTTTTACCCATCCACAATTTTATACAAAATATTATAAATAAGCTTGATGACAACTTACCACTAAAAAATTATTGTTTCCTAAAATATTAGCAAGTTTGCCACTAAAATTAAAAAGCAAAATGAATTTTTTTTTTAATCTAGCATCAGGGTTGCCACTCGGTCAGGAAAAGTCAGGAAATCAGGAAAAGTCAGGAGAAATTAAAAAAAAAGAAAAAAATCAGGAAAAAATGGGGGGTTTTAAAAAAGTCAGGAAAAGGCAGGAAATTTGATAAAATTAAAAAAAAAGTCAGATTATGTCATTTTAATTTTACAAAATTCCTTGTTTTCCAAAGCCTTCAAACGGTAAAAATTAATTAAAAGTCCTTTGAAGTCAGAAAAAAATTCCAAAATTTTCCTAGAAATTTACAAAAATATTTAACTTTATTTCCAATGCCTTCACCTGGTATAAGTTAAGATAAAAAACTCCTCACAGTGGAAATTGTAAAAATAAAATTGGAACACGATTTCAGCAAAGTAACTCGATTATTGTTGATGAAAATTTGTATGCGTCCTTTGAACGACGTCAGTATCAGTAGAAATGAAAATCAGCTCCATCCTACCACTATAGTTACGTCACGATAGAAATTTGCTAATAGAATCCAATAACTTTGCTTTCGAAATAAAATATCCTTTATAAAACTGCAAAAAATTTCTATTAACATATTGAACAAGTACCCTACTTTAACAAGCAGATTTTGTAAGCTTTTTAGTATTGATAATCTGTAGCAAGGACACTTCCATAGTGAAACTGATATATACACAAAAGTTTATCTAGCATAATTTTAAAATCTAAGTGTTTTTTGTTTAAGTAAATAGTTAAGTTCTTTATAGTTATGCAGTTAGTTTAGTATTTTATGGATCAAGTTGATGTGTATACTTTATCTCTTTATAATTTTTTAAAGTTGTTTAAATTTATGAAATAAGTTTTAAGAGAGGTATATGCCAAGATTAAGTTTACACATTATTTGTATTTTTTGTAGAGTAACTTAAGTTTTTAAAGTAAATATTTAATTATTCAAACCAAAACAAACCAGTTTGTTGCAGTTAAAAATCATACCTATTACCCCAAATTAGACTCATTACTACGAATTTATAAAACATTTTTTCCTATTTTTTTAATATATGAATTAAAGCGCTGAAAGTAATAAAAATATTAGTCATCAGATAAAAGTAAATGATAGGTTTATGTATTAGGGCTTACATCTGATAGTAAGAATATTTTTAAATTGAATCTTTTAAACAGGATTTCCATGAAGCTCTCTCTTTGAGTGAAGGTCAGTAGACAGATCCCCAGAGTGATTGGCCTTTACGAGTCAATTCCTCTTCCCACTTTGAATGCATCATCCGCAAGGTAATTTCTACATAGTATGTTTGAAAATCATTCGTTTGAACTTGTAATTGTTTTTAAACTTATAGTGAATAAGTTTACCAAACAAGAAGCCATGTTGTAATAACAAGTAGTTTATAAAACACCTTAACACAAATTTAAAAACATAAATCTCTTAGTTTTACAAGTTCTGAGGATAATAAATAGTCCTATTTAGTTAACTAATGCTAGTCAATAATAAAGTTGATCGATTTTAAAAAAAAGTAATACAAACATGATGATATATTATCTAAATAAAGTGGTCATCTTGCTTGTGAATTGTTTTCTGAAATGTTGTTATAAAGTCGTGTAATAATACATTTTGTAACAACTTCCTTGATTATTTTTTGAACATATGTATTTTAGGAAGCGTTTTCAAAGTTTACCTTAAATATATATCACTATTGACCTACTTCTTAGTAACTAATTTAACAAACTTTGAACATTTTTATTGTATTTTATTACTGTAAAGTAACCATTTTGTACCAGTTTCTTAGGTATTTTATTGCCAAACCATAAACAGAACAAAATAAAGTCCATAATTGTTTGATGCTCAATTTTATGCTAATTTTAAAAAGCTCGGTTTTATTATTTTAAATTAAACAAATATCCATTTTGATCACATAACTATTGCGAAACACATCTATCAGGGTTAGCTAAAAACCATCTAGAAATTGAACAAAAATTACTGGAATTTTTATCATCAATTCTTACGAAAAAACAATGAATTTCTGAAGTCTTTGTTATACAATAGTTTTTATTTGACATCATCACTTAAATTTTTATAAACCACATTCAAAGTAGCATTACAGTATCTCCTCATTAACGTTATTAAATTTAACGAATTCCTTACCTTGAAATTTATGTCATACTCAAGGTGGAAAAAAAAAATTGTATTTTCAAAACATGAAAAAATTTTTGACAACCCTGAGATATGCTCAAATGATTAATAGATTAAAGGCAATGTTTAAATAGTTAATGATAAACTGCATGATTAAAATGTGAATGAAGTGTAGCGTTAGTAGATAAGTTTGTTAGTAAAAGCTAAATATTTTTTTCAAACAGAATGAGATCACAGCCGGAGACGGAACGATGAAAAGAATCAGAAACAGAATCAGTGCGGATCAGATAACTTATTTATATAAACATTTGAATAAACTTTTTGCATTTAAATTGTGTTTACTTTGTCATAATTAAATAGATTAAGACAGAAAATTAATGCTTGGGTGTAGTGAAAAAAGTTTTAATATTTGATAGATCTATTATTTAGTAACTTTCCTTTATTTAGTTGTTATAAAGTCTTGAGTTTAAGCCCAATAACAGTTTTTTTAATGAAAACATAAAGCGCATAAAATAATTGGTTTAAAGAGCCGTTCAATTCGTACACCAGTTAGATACAGTTAAGTTTAGTACAAGTTTATATAAGGATAGTATAATTCAACTTAACGACTATGAGTATGTCTTTAATAAATTGTTTTAAATCCCTACCTGAATATTAAAAGAAACTAAATGTATTATCACCGTCATAATCCTAGGCTGCTTATCGCTTAGTAAAGTTGTTAATTGAAAGTTTCAAAATTTTTCATTTGTAAAAAAATGAATATATTTTCATACTAGTTGCCTTGTTACTAGTATAATATTTGGCAACTTATTTTTAGATCTATATATAAATTTATATGTTGCACAAATACTATTTTTCTCTATAGCCGGGTGTGTGGTTATCGTGTAAAATACACTTCTTGTAACATATATAATAATCTTCTGATCTAGTTGCACTTAAAAACTATACCAAGCTAAACCCTGTTTTCCTTATAATAAATATAAGCCAATTTTACTGATCTAAAACAAAAATTTCGACTTTATTATAAATGTGGTTATTTAGAGTTCCTGTATCAAAGAGAAAACTTATTCAACCGGCGTAAGCATTACGACGACGCCCTAAGAACCAATTTCAAAATATCGACAAAGTCCGGAGCCAGGACACCGAAGGTGTCCGCCAGCGTAGGACTTCGTCGATATTTTGAAATTGGTTCGCTACCCTTTATTATATTTTATACTTTCACATTAAGGAATTTCCCAAAAATTTTGATAATTCTACACTCCAAAAATAATTTTCAAAGTTAACAAAAAAAGAAAAATGAACATTTTCAACAGTTTTTAATCGAGTCTTTTTTATTAGCCATCATGTTATAAATAGTCAAATCAGATAGAACACCGGTTTTTGGTCAGTTCCTAAAAGTGTAGTAATAAATAAATTGCAAAAGAATAGCAAACTCGTTGACTTAATTTGATTAAACAGATTGTTTTTAAATTGTTTTTTTATACATATGCCTACCACCACACGTAAATTGTGAAAATATTATTATAGTAAACAATTTTTAAAAATTCACTTTAACTGACTAAAACCGATCTCTTATCTAACATGAATAGCAAGTAACAATATAAACTGAACAAAAGTACAATTGATCAAGTCATACTTATGTTTAATTTATACTCTTAAATGCTTAAAACAGCCTGAACTAGCTATACTTGAATATAAAGTATTCATGAGAGAAATCATATAGAATTAAAGCAAAAAGACAGTGGATTTCAAAATAGCTACCTAGGCATAAAGCAATCATCTAAAAATATGCAAATACAATCTCAAAATTAGAAACAATTGTAAGTTCAAAAGAGTTAATTTGTAACAGTTGGAAAATATCTATATATAACAGTTATCTAAGGTGGAAACAAAGAAATCAAATAGTTCAACTTGTAGTTGCTTGAAACTTTAATGCTTGTGATTGCTTGAAACTTTGAAATTATTTCAAGTATTTTTTAACGCTATTGTTTTACATGTTTAAATAGAAATATTGATAGTAATAAATAATAACTAAAAGCTTAAAATAAGTTTGTACCTCTATAGTTACAGTTACAATAGAAGAACACAACTTGTAACTGTTTAAATTTTCATCACACAAAAGTAAACAGTTATTTGTCCAAAGATGTTAATTTATTACAATTAGAAAGTATTTTGTAAGATTGAAACAAAGAATTCAAACTTTACTACTGTTAAATTGCTTGAAACTGTGAAAATAATTTAACTGTTTTATAACATTATTGCTTCATAAGTTTCAATAGAAATATTGATACTAAGAAGTCATAACTCCGAACTTAAAAATAAGTTTCTACCTAAGTAGTTACAGTTACAACAAGAAGAAAAAAACATGTAACTGATTGAAATTTCAACAGAAAAAAGTAAAGAGTTGTTTATCAAAAGATGTTGATAAAACACATATGTTCAACAGACAAAATTATTTGTTTAAAGAAGTTGATCGTATATCATCTAAAGCTTGCAACATGTACTAGCTCATTGATGTTTTCATATTAATTCATAATAATTCATGCATTGTAAAAAAAGAACAAGAAAAAATTGTCAACAAAAAAAAATATACTGTTAACTAGATGTACTTACAACACAAGGTTTTCTAGAGAAATGATTCAAATGAAAAATTAATATTCTTCTAAAATCTTATTTGATTGTTTACGTCACAAATAAAAACATAATTTAGTTTATGCGCGGTCATATAAGCCCGCCTAATGTTTATGCAAATTTTCCCTTTGTTAGAAACTTCAAAACTTATACCTTTCGATAGCTGAATTTTTTTTGATCTTTTATGTAAATTTTATTTTACTAGTCTAAGCATTGTTTTTAAATTTACAGTGTTTTATTTTAAAAACAAATAATGCCACCATAAAACTTTCTTTAAATTGTGCACAACTTTTATTTGTAATAATAAAAGTATAATTCTTGTTTAAACTTTTTGGTAACTCAAAGTGAATAAAACCATTTTGAGTTGTTATGGTGTTTTTTTTTCGGTTTTCTTTTAACAGTTGATTCTAAAACTACAAATATATCAAACCAAATCTGAGGCTGCTATTTGATATTAATAATCCTTAACTAGACTTTTAAATTGAATTGTCTTTTTTGATATATATTCAAACTTGAAAACTTAAGTACTGACATCAAAGCGCCCAAAAAATCTGAATCCAATGGATTTGGTTTTGTATATTGTGATTATAAAGTACGAGAGAGGCAGATATAAGCAGGCCAAAAAAAGGACTGAAACCAATAAGTCAGGGCTTAAAAATTCAGACCTTGTTACAAAACACTTTTAGTATAAACTATTTTTTCTTTGGACATTAACCTTAACCTTAAAAGCTTTAAGTATTTTGGCAATTTAGAACAATTAAAAAAGCATAAGCTTAAGATTTCAGGAAAAATAATGTTTTACAAAAAGTTTTTTTCAAAAAAAGAGACAATTACCGCTCACGCGGTACAAAGCTATTTGTTAAAAGGTATGTACTTAATCCGTAAACATATCAAAAATGTGATTTTTTTTTGTCGATTTTTCATATTGTTGCAATTATAGAGAAAATAATTAAAAATTTGTAACTTAAAACACTTGTTCATTCACATTTTTTAAAAATTGACTAACTTGATAACTTTTGTTTTAAATGTCATAACATATATCATGAAAAATTTGTTCACTCAATAAACTTAAATATGTTTTAGCTTTGACAATTGATGAAATAAGAACTGAAACAGTTATAAGCAATTTCGGAAAAAATTGTTTGTCATATAAATAAAAACTAGTGATGTGAATGATAACAAAAGGGTAAGTAAACATACAGTATTTTTAATGTATTTTATATGCACATCATTTTTTAAAACAAGTGTTTTTTAAACCCATAAAGGTGTTTATAAATCAAGAAACTTATTTTATGATGTATTTTAACTATATTTTATCTTCTTTTTTAAATTATTAGGCTGTTTTAAAGTATATAAAGTCTAGCACGGGACTTGAACCCCTGATCGTTAAATTAAAAGTCCAACGCTCTACCGACTGAGCTACTCATGCTCACGATGGGGTATACTTAATTGTGTTTAAAAAGCTATCTCCGGCTCTTATGACGTAATAATAGTACAAATTTATGGAACACATGCAAAATCCACCCGTGATCAAAATCCACCCAGTCAAATTCGGGAACCGCTTAGCAATCGAAAGTAAGGGTTAGGGGTAACAGTGATAGTCAAAAACAAATAAAAAAATTGATGAAAAAAAGCAAAAAGTATATAAAATAAAATAATAAATACAGGAAATAAAATTAAAAATTGGGTGGATTTTGAACGCGGGTGGATTTTGATAGTATACCTAATTTATTATAAATAGAACATTTAAAAGTGCTATATAATTTATATTTTACTTTAGCTTCAGCTTTTAAATATTATCAAACTTCTTATTTTGGTTGTTTTTTAACACTAAAATGAGTTAAAAAACTAAAAGTAGCATATATATATAATTTGTATAAAGTTGTATAAAAATTGAAAAAACTATGCTTTTACATAATTATTATCAATTAAAAAACTTTTGATCTATTATTATCTAATAGAAAAAAACGATAACTTGTTGAAATATTTTAGACAAATATTACACATCATTAATAAAGGCATCTGTAAGAATAACATAGATTATCGACACAAATTACACCGACTTATATTATCTAAAATTAATAAAACACAAAATTTCTCACCTGTTAGTGTTTCTATTTTCTTTTTAAATTTTTAGAGTTTGCCCACTATTTTCTTATTGTTCTTTTTCAAAACTCTTTTTATATCTACTTTGAAGTTTTGCTGTGAATAAAGTTAGCTGTTCAAAAAATTGATGGGAATTCTAAATAGCAAATACATAGATGTGTTTAAAATATTTTTTTAACCAATAAATGTAATTATACTAACAAGAAGTTTGTTTTGACATGTATATACAAATTACATTTTCTCCTTGTTAAAAAAATTCAAATCTTTTTTTAAACCTTAAAAGCAGCCTGAAAAAACTTGAAACCCTGATCAATGTGTAAAAAATGATTAAACTTCAGCTTTTAAAGATTAAACTTTTTTATTAAGTTTTTATTAAACATGAAATGAAGTTTAACAAATTAAAAGTGGTACATATATATTGCTAGTTGTTGCATAAAAACTATATTAACATAAATATAAGCAATTCAAAAACTTTAGAATCAATGTTACCTACTAGACAAAAAAAAAAGTATTTTTCAATAGTTCACAAAATTATCATAAATCGTTTATAAAAGCGTTTCTATCAATATCTTAGATGAACATTATATGACACAAACATCAACAATTAACTTTGTCTAAAATTAAAAAAGATGGCGCTGTTAGCTTCACTTTTTTGAGGTGCAATTTCCTGACGTTGAACTTTGATTGCAACAGGCAAATCAAATTGTTTCAATTTTTCTCATCCGTCAGGCAATCGCACCACAAAACAGCTACTGGACCGCACCGCTACGGTGAAGCCAGCGCCGTGGTGCGGGTTACCCCCTTTTTGTTTCGTGTGGCGGGGGTTCACCGGGTTTCCCCGGTCATATAGGCCACATTGTCTTTTAAAGAATTATTTTTTTAAAAATCTGAAAAAAATAACGATTTGGCAAATCGTATGGAAAATTACATCAAATTTTTTTTTAATTGTCTCATAGGAGGTCACTACGTTTCGGCGCTTAGTGAAAATTCAAATCACAAGAAAATGACAAATTCAGAAAAGGTGAATAACTTGCAATATATTTTTAAACGCACAGTTAGACTTTATAAATTATTTACATACAAATTAAATTCTTTAGGTTGCATTTGCAGTTAATTAGCTTGAGCATTCAAAAGGCTTCAAGCTATACGGTATTTAGGGCATAAAAATTATGGTTAAATATTACAATAAATAAACAAATAACGTACTTTTTATATTAACGTTAAAACAACATTTTTTTCTATTACTTTTGTATTTTTCTATTCTCTTTTTTTTTTTTTTGTTTACGTTTGTTTTCAGTTTTTTTTTTTTTGCTTTTATTTTTTGCTTTTTTTATTTTTTTTTTGTTTGCGTTTTTTTTTTCTTTTTTATTTTTGCTTTGTTTTTATTGCTTTTTGTTTGTTATTTTCTTTTATATTGCTTTTTTTTCTTTTTATTAATATCATTTGCTTTTTTAGTTTTTTAATGTTGTTTTATTATAATGGGTTTGATATGTCTTAGTCGATCATCTACTAAAGCACCAATATCATCCACCATACTAAGCCTCCTATAGCTAGATTACAGGTAGTAACAACATTACCCGGCAGTATAGTATACGTAATTAGTTCATTTATTATCTTAAATTTAGTTATGTAGTATTTTTATGCCCTTTAATCTTAGATTAAAAATATGTAACCTAAAGAATTTAAATTGTAAGAAGTAATTTTTTTTATTAAATTAGATCGTTAATATAACAGTAACTTTTTATATTTTTCTATATATCATTTATGCAATTTTGTCATTTTAAGTGGTTTTACAACTCATTATGCTACGAAACGTCTTAACCAACTTAAATCTAATCATATCAAGAAAAAAATAATTTAACTTCTTTGTATTTAAGTTTTGAAATTATAAATGAATTAGAATTTTAGAATTTAAATTTATGAAACCACAAATATATAACGAAAAATATAAAAGAAAACGTAACAAGATTACAAAAACTAAAAGATTAAACTAAAATTGCAAAATGAGTAACACAATTAATTTATAAAATAAACTGAATCTGAATCTAAAACTTAAGCTGAAGAAGCGAAACTGAAGGAAACTTAAATTTATTCACTGTTGTCACGCGAAACATGCCCTGTATCGCAATTTGGATCAAAAATACAATCTCTAAGCGCTGAACCTCTCAAAAAAAAATTCTCAACAGAGTATGAAAAATATACTTGAGAAAAAGTAGTTTTTAAATTTTTAATGTTTTTTAAACTAGAGGACCTAACTGTAACACTTCCATTGATAAAATTGATACGACCTGATGTGTTATCATATTTTTCATCAGACTTTGCAAAATACTTTTTAAGTTTATCAACTTGTAACCATAAACTACCCTCAATTTCATTGTCTTTCTTAAATTCATGGTCAATTTCGTGCTCGAAGTTTTTGAAAAAATAGAATTTGTGATTTTTTTTAAAGTTTTTTTGATCTACCGTAAAGCAATAACTAGTATCTTGGTACAATTCTAATCTAACTCCTTCAGGCCAAGCGTAATTAGTTTCCTCGAAAAGTTCCCTTACCGCAGTTCTTTTTAGATTGTTATTATCGTTATAATCTATTTTTCCCATAGGGAAATTGATTCTAATTTTATTATTTTTATCTCTATAATAAACAAATAACAATTCGCCCTTACCCTTCTTGACGCGATGTAAGATTACCCCCGCGCAGTCTAACCTTTTTACATTGAATTCCCAGTTAATTAAAAAAGAATCTCCCCGCTTGTGTTTAAATTTAACCTTAAATAAGTTATTAGCTAAATGGTGTTTTGCATCGTCGTTTAATTGATCAATAAAAATTTGCTTAGCGTAACGGTCGAAACTTTTGTATTTTTCATCAACTAGACTGTATACTTGTTTTTCGATAATGTTATAAACATTCAAAAAGTCATGCCAATCATCTTTTGAAAATTTTTTATTAATAAAATCTATAAGTTTTTGTTTAAGTTCATTATCGTGTTTATTTTTGAAAGATCTAGATACGTTGTTAACCTGATCTGTTACGAAAAAGGACGTTCCACCCGCTTCTTGTTGTGGTGCTCGATCCCGCTGGAGTTCCGCATGCGTCATTTGAACACCTTGGACAACCTCCTCCTCACCAACTATATTCGTAGTTTTAATGACGTCATCCGGTATAAATTTTGTCCTAGATGGTATTAAATAAACGTTTTTTATATTTATTTTACACAGAAAAGTTTAATATGGGGTTGCCAAAAACAAATTAGTTAAAACTAGGATTGTTTATTGGATTGATTTATTGGACTCCAATTAAATTTGAAATTGTACATATTTAGAGAAATCAAAAACTGTACATTGTTTGATTAAAAAGTATAAAGTTACAACTTAACAATAAATAGCAAAGCCTAGACTTCAATAGGTTCCTTAAGAAAGCCTCGAGCTAAAAACTCAAAAATATCAATCTATTAAAATTGATGAGTTTTTAAAATATTTTCTTTGAAGCTTTCTTAAAAATGGTTAATCTTTATGTTGAAAATTAAAAACTTCAATTGTAAATTAATTAAAATATATGACTATTGCTAGCAAAACAAAAAAAAATCTGATGGATACTTCTCGTTATAAAGCTTTTTAAATCTACAGAGTATTTTAAAAACTATTGTAAAATATGGCATACGTTATTCTAAACAACTAACCTTCTTTGCATGATCAAAGTGATATTATATCTCCAAATAACTTAGTACTTTAATAATACAGAGCTGTTTTAATATAAAAACTATAACTACAGCATCAATAATATAGGTAGAAAAACTACCTTCTACAAAAAAATTAATCTAATAGAGTTTTAATTTTTTTTATTCAAACTTATTTTTAATATGAAATTACATTCAGTTTAATAATTTCAGTTGAAAAAACATTTAACAACACAAGTTTAAATTAATGATCAAAAATATGAAACTAATATACAATGTTATAAGATAATAAAATCTAAATGTGAACTAAAAACTAAATAAATAGAAAATAAATATGCAGTGTCTAATTAATAATAATTTTAGAAATAATTTCAATGAAATATTTATAGGTTATTGTTTAGAAAAATAAAAAAGTACTTTATAAATACAATTATACTTAAACATGAATTTAACTTTTGAAAGATTTTAGTGTTCAACCTAATCAATAATTTAGTTACATAAAATTGTCATATAATGTATTGTTTATAAAATAAAAGTGTTTAATAACTACTTTAATTTACTTATTACAAAACTACAGACTGTATATCAGTGTTGTTATAGTGATTCCAACATGACTTCTTTCCAACATGACTTCACTTAAAAAGTTTATAATACTGAACTTTACTTGTATAATCTTCTTTTTTAAAGACGTTTTACTATTTGCTTTTAACCATTGCAGTTATGTAAGTTTGTTAAAATTTTATTTTGAACTTATATTATTTTTAACTATAACATCAAATGCGGATTTAAAAACCTGTTCTAAATCTACAAAATAGTCTATAAGATTTAAAGTGATTTTGGCCTAAAAATTTTATTAAAATATTTTTTTTTTTTCTATTAGTAAAACATGAAATTTTTTTTAAACTTAAAAACCACCATGATTTAAAAAAAAATGGTTGTACCTTTTTATTTAAATATTTCAGGAACGTGAAATATTGAAACAGTGAAAATACTTAAAGTTTTTTTCAATCAAAACTTAAATCACACCTAGAAAATCTACTTTTCATTACTTAGTTTAAGGTTATAAAATTTTAAACCTTAAGTTTAAGCTTTAACATAACTTTATTTGAATATAAACTAAATACAGAGCATTTATAGTTATTTAGTTAATAAATGATTGTTTTAATTTTTATTTGCACAAACTTTTCGATGGTTTCTTAAAAAGGGTACTGAACACTGGCTTAAGTAAAAAAATTTTGAATTTTTTTGAAGTTTAAGAAAGTTTAAGACTTTTAAAAGCATTTGAAATGCCGTAGACAGTTTATTCACCGTAAAGCATTGTCAAAAAAGTAAATAAATTACAACTATTGTTTAATAAATTTTATATTTATTTTTTTATTAATGCTTGTTATTTTTAGTCGCAGTCGTTTAGATAACACAAACTTAATAAACACCAATTCTTTTTGTTATATACCAAAAACAAAAGTGTTTAAAATACTTTTGTCTTCTCCTTTATACTCAGTTAAACAATTAACTTACAATGTAAAAAGTTTTTCTTATAGAACTGCCTGCTATCTTTGTTTGTTTAAAATTTATTTTAGAAATTCAAACGATTTTTCTCTCACTAAATATATAACTTTCTAACTTTTCTGCATCAGTTTATATGAGGAGAAATACATTTCCAAAACATCTCCAAAATTTTCTGTCCTCTGAAGACCGGTTTTTTGCTGGTTGTTTTTATCGGCAAAAATTACACAATTTTCCAGTGAGTTTTTTTTTTATGTTTTAATTAGTCTTAAAACAATAAATAAAATTTAATAAATTTATTTATCTAAATAAAGTTTACTAAATGTATTTTATAACTAATTAGCTAATCAAAGTAAATTATAAAAAAAATCATTACAGTTTGCACACAAAATTACTTCAAAATAAACTGGTGCACGATAGTGTACACAATTTTTTTTCGCGTGCACGAAACGTTTAGGGTACATGAACCTCATTTAGGGGTGAACGAAATTTTCAGATTACACAAAAAAATATTTTAGTCTTCGCATTATTAGTTTTAGCGACATAGTTCAGTTAAGTATTAAAGTTAAATCTAGCCCTGGTGTTTGATTGGCTTTTATTTTTTGGCCATTTTACTCTCATGATCTATTTTGTAATTAAACAACACACATAAATTATTGTATAATTATAATTGTAACTATTATTACAATGCAATTAAAAAAATAAAACATACGTAACAACTTATAAAACAATTTAAGAAAACAACACAACTGTTGCGTTGAACTTTAATAAATTCCAATAAATAAGGACTTATTTGTCTTTAAAAAAACGTGGTAAATTATAGACTTCTTTTAAAATGAAGTAGAAAGAAGTATAAAGTTCTTTAAAGCCTTATTTTAGAAAACAACATATAAACTATAAAAATACGAAATAAGCTAAAATATGCAAATTAAAATAAACTTTAAGCAATTAACCGATAAACTATTTTTTTCTAAAAATAACGTAAGTTTAAATTGTTGTTAACTTTGATTAAACATCTTAGGATTTTTCTTCAAATTTTAAATTGTTGTTTACATTAATTAAACGTGTTAGTTTTTTCTTTAAGTTAAAAACTTTGTTTACATTGATTAAACGTATTAGTTTTTCTCGTTAAATTTTAAATTGTTTATTACATTGATTAAGCGTTTTAGTTTTTTCTTTTAATTTTAAATAATAGTTTTATAGTTTACCAATAATGACTTAGGCCCTGGTCATAATAAACACTGATAGTAAAAAAAATTATGGTAAACCACTAAGGTTGGTAAACAGCCAAATTGTAGAAACTTAAATTATACATATCATAGTTGTATAGTTTCTCCTTTGACAAACAACATGATCTAATAAATGTTGTTATTATATCACACTCTATAATTTTAAAGTAAAAGTTTCCAAGTCAGCATTAGTTTGGAGAAGATGGACACTTCTACTACTAACCAAAGTTTCTAAAAGTTGTATATTTTGTTATTTTTAGATTTAAAGTAATATTTAAAGACACTCATTTCTAACTATGATTGGGAACAATTCTATATATAGGTATTTGAAGTGTACAGGGTTGAATAAACAACACTGTTTAAACAACCCCAAGAACATATCTAAATCAGTAAAAGATAAATAAATCCTTGTACTGGTGAATTAACCTTCAACCTAATACTAAATAGCCTGATTAAACAACCAATATTTGACCCTAGTTTCCAAACTAAATTGTTGGTCTACATGACTATTTTATTTAAATTGGTAGCAAAACATAATGTAAAGTTTAGCTAAATGTAATTGAATTATAATTTATGCTATTCATCAAGTTGTACTATATTGTATTGCAGATGTTTGCCCACCTAAAAAGTGTGAAGTGGTTCAATCCTAGCAGCTATAATAAAGGTAAATTTTGTTTTTATTGCAATTTAATATATCAAAAGCTCCTATACAACACATATGTTCCTTAATATAATCTTGTTTTTAGTTTGGTTGTGCTGTTCTAAATATCATGACAATATAAATAATTCCTACAAAGTTTTAAAGAAAAATTAAGTATTATTTACTATCATATAACTAAACTATTTGTGTGCAAAGTTTGATTGGGTATAATAAATAACTTTTTGACTTAAAAGTCAGATGGTAAATAAAAATTTATTTTGAAATAGAGTTCCATTGCGGCAAATTTTAAAGTGCAAAAATAGAATTGAAAAAAGTGACAAGCCTAATGAAATGCAGTAAATTTAATATAGTTTGCTAGTTCATATCAGTTTTATAATAGAAAAGTACATCATATGTTTTTCTGTAAATATCCTTCCAAATATTTGTCACCATATTTAAACAATCATCCATTAATAATGGTTGGAATGTACTTTGTTTTTTATTTTTTCTCATCATATTATATTTTAATTGTTTCCTTTTGAGACTAGCTCTGACTTGGTAAGTATTCTACTAATTATTGCATGAGTTGGCTTTTTTTTAGTTCTCAGAGCTAGTTTTTATTTGTTAAAAGTTCTAATAAAAAGTCTTTTAAAGAGTGAAAAAACTTTTTGTTTTAATAAGATAGTGTAAAATAATAAAGTCCCCATTATTATTGGTTTATGTAAACTATATTATGTATTTAAATTTTCAAGTATATGACATCCAAAAACTAAAGTTTTTTTTTCACAAGTATAATATAATTTGTATAAATAATCATTATGTTTTGGAAATTTAAATTATGTGGTGCATTGGAAATATTTTAAGAAATATCCAGACTGGTATTAATACCATGTTAATACATTTGGTATTTTTTTGTGTACTTCAGTATAACAAGTCTTTATTTTTCTTGAGTAATTAAATATTACTACTTGACTAACATAATTTTTTCACTATTTATTGTTTTTAATTTAACATAAGGCTAATTGATAAGTTTTAAGTCACTCAGATTAGATTGGCTTCAATGCTTCAAAAGCCTGTCATAGATAAGCCGTAGTATTAAAAAAAAAACAAAATTGTTTGTCTCTTTTATTGCTTTAACACCTTTTATGTTTATATAAGTAATTTACAAATTAAAGTTTTAAGGTTACAAGTGTTGATTATAACTTGTTATTTTTTCTACATTTTATATGTGTTGACAGGTTTTTACAACTTTAGAATGTGCAAGGGTCTTGAGGAAATTTTGAGCAATGATGCACATGAATCATCTGTAAGCACACAACAACTGGACCTCAACCCAGGAAGGTCTCTAACTGCTCACTTAGGGCAGTAACAAGGTAAATATGTTATAGTTCTTGCTTTTGTACTAATAGCTACAATAAATCATAAAAAGTTAAATTTAGAGAAAGTAAAGGTGACAATGTTATCTAAATTGAATTAAACTCATTCAGTGATGTTTATAAGTGATGTAGTTTATAATTAATGTTCATTTTTGACCTAATAACTGGAATAGAATCTAGTATTGCTTTTAACTCAACAGAATGTTCAAATAATTGCAAGTAAAAATTATCATTATTGTTAATATTAAGTATATTTATCATTATCATTTTTCATTTAACATAAAAATTAGTGTGGTCATTACAAGTAAAAAGTAAAATTTAACAAAAAAACTTTAAACTTGTTTTAAAGACTAATGAACATAAGCTAAGAATGTTTTTTAGGATGCGAACTAATTTATTAAATAATTAATTAAATATTTAAAATATTGTTACAACAAAGTTAGATTTGCTCACTTTGTTAGTACATCACTTTGAGTATTGTGATGGTTTTAAATGTTAAAGTTTGGCCAAAAGAAAACTTATTTGTATTCCAATGTTTTTCTTAAACTCAACGTTTTTTAATTTTAAAATAATAGAAATCAACAAAAGGCTATGATTAAATTAAATAGAAGACCATACTTGATTATTTTTACCCATCCACAATTTTATACAAAATATTATAAATAAGCTTGATGACAACTTACCACTAAAAAATTATTGTTTCCTAAAATATTAGCAAGTTTGCCACTAAAATTAAAAAGCAAAATGAATTTTTTTTTTAATCTAGCATCAGGGTTGCCACTCGGTCAGGAAAAGTCAGGAAATCAGGAAAAGTCAGGAGAAATTAAAAAAAAAGAAAAAAATCAGGAAAAAATGGGGGGTTTTAAAAAAGTCAGGAAAAGGCAGGAAATTTGATAAAATTAAAAAAAAAGTCAGATTATGTCATTTTAATTTTACAAAATTCCTTGTTTTCCAAAGCCTTCAAACGGTAAAAATTAATTAAAAGTCCTTTGAAGTCAGAAAAAAATTCCAAAATTTTCCTAGAAATTTACAAAAATATTTAACTTTATTTCCAATGCCTTCACCTGGTATAAGTTAAGATAAAAAACTCCTCAAGGTGGAAATTGTAAAAATAAAATTGGAACACGATTTCAGCAAAGTAACTCGATTATTGTTGATGAAAATTTGTATGCGTCCTTTGAACGACGTCAGTATCAGTAGAAATGAAAATCAGCTCCATCCTACCACTATAGTTACGTCACGATAGAAATTTGCTAATAGAATCCAATAACTTTGCTTTCGAAATAAAATATCCTTTATAAAACTGCAAAAAATTTCTATTAACATATTGAACAAGTACCCTACTTTAACAAGCAGATTTTGTAAGCTTTTTAGTATTGATAATCTGTAGCAAGGACACTTCCATAGTGAAACTGATATATACACAAAAGTTTATCTAGCATAATTTTAAAATCTAAGTGTTTTTTGTTTAAGTAAATAGTTAAGTTCTTTATAGTTATGCAGTTAGTTTAGTATTTTATGGATCAAGTTGATGTGTATACTTTATCTCTTTATAATTTTTTAAAGTTGTTTAAATTTATGAAATAAGTTTTAAGAGAGGTATATGCCAAGATTAAGTTTACACATTATTTGTATTTTTTGTAGAGTAACTTAAGTTTTTAAAGTAAATATTTAATTATTCAAACCAAAACAAACCAGTTTGTTGCAGTTAAAAATCATACCTATTACCCCAAATTAGACTCATTACTACGAATTTATAAAACATTTTTTCCTATTTTTTTAATATATGAATTAAAGCGCTGAAAGTAATAAAAATATTAGTCATCAGATAAAAGTAAATGATAGGTTTATGTATTAGGGCTTACATCTGATAGTAAGAATATTTTTAAATTGAATCTTTTAAACAGGATTTCCATGAAGCTCTCTCTTTGAGTGAAGGTCAGTAGACAGATCCCCAGAGTGATTGGCCTTTACGAGTCAATTCCTCTTCCCACTTTGAATGCATCATCCGCAAGGTAATTTCTACATAGTATGTTTGAAAATCATTCGTTTGAACTTGTAATTGTTTTTAAACTTATAGTGAATAAGTTTACCAAACAAGAAGCCATGTTGTAATAACAAGTAGTTTATAAAACACCTTAACACAAATTTAAAAACATAAATCTCTTAGTTTTACAAGTTCTGAGGATAATAAATAGTCCTATTTAGTTAACTAATGCTAGTCAATAATAAAGTTGATCGATTTTAAAAAAAAGTAATACAAACATGATGATATATTATCTAAATAAAGTGGTCATCTTGCTTGTGAATTGTTTTCTGAAATGTTGTTATAAAGTCGTGTAATAATACATTTTGTAACAACTTCCTTGATTATTTTTTGAACATATGTATTTTAGGAAGCGTTTTCAAAGTTTACCTTAAATATATATCACTATTGACCTACTTCTTAGTAACTAATTTAACAAACTTTGAACATTTTTATTGTATTTTATTACTGTAAAGTAACCATTTTGTACCAGTTTCTTAGGTATTTTATTGCCAAACCATAAACAGAACAAAATAAAGTCCATAATTGTTTGATGCTCAATTTTATGCTAATTTTAAAAAGCTCGGTTTTATTATTTTAAATTAAACAAATATCCATTTTGATCACATAACTATTGCGAAACACATCTATCAGGGTTAGCTAAAAACCATCTAGAAATTGAACAAAAATTACTGGAATTTTTATCATCAATTCTTACGAAAAAACAATGAATTTCTGAAGTCTTTGTTATACAATAGTTTTTATTTGACATCATCACTTAAATTTTTATAAACCACATTCAAAGTAGCATTACAGTATCTCCTCATTAACGTTATTAAATTTAACGAATTCCTTACCTTGAAATTTATGTCATACTCAAGGTGGAAAAAAAAAATTGTATTTTCAAAACATGAAAAAATTTTTGACAACCCTGAGATATGCTCAAATGATTAATAGATTAAAGGCAATGTTTAAATAGTTAATGATAAACTGCATGATTAAAATGTGAATGAAGTGTAGCGTTAGTAGATAAGTTTGTTAGTAAAAGCTAAATATTTTTTTCAAACAGAATGAGATCACAGCCGGAGACGGAACGATGAAAAGAATCAGAAACAGAATCAGTGCGGATCAGATAACTTATTTATATAAACATTTGAATAAACTTTTTGCATTTAAATTGTGTTTACTTTGTCATAATTAAATAGATTAAGACAGAAAATTAATGCTTGGGTGTAGTGAAAAAAGTTTTAATATTTGATAGATCTATTATTTAGTAACTTTCCTTTATTTAGTTGTTATAAAGTCTTGAGTTTAAGCCCAATAACAGTTTTTTTAATGAAAACATAAAGCGCATAAAATAATTGGTTTAAAGAGCCGTTCAATTCGTACACCAGTTAGATACAGTTAAGTTTAGTACAAGTTTATATAAGGATAGTATAATTCAACTTAACGACTATGAGTATGTCTTTAATAAATTGTTTTAAATCCCTACCTGAATATTAAAAGAAACTAAATGTATTATCACCGTCATAATCCTAGGCTGCTTATCGCTTAGTAAAGTTGTTAATTGAAAGTTTCAAAATTTTTCATTTGTAAAAAAATGAATATATTTTCATACTAGTTGCCTTGTTACTAGTATAATATTTGGCAACTTATTTTTAGATCTATATATAAATTTATATGTTGCACAAATACTATTTTTCTCTATAGCCGGGTGTGTGGTTATCGTGTAAAATACACTTCTTGTAACATATATAATAATCTTCTGATCTAGTTGCACTTAAAAACTATACCAAGCTAAACCCTGTTTTCCTTATAATAAATATAAGCCAATTTTACTGATCTAAAACAAAAATTTCGACTTTATTATAAATGTGGTTATTTAGAGTTCCTGTATCAAAGAGAAAACTTATTCAACCGGCGTAAGCATTACGACGACGCCCTAAGAACCAATTTCAAAATATCGACAAAGTCCGGAGCCAGGACACCGAAGGTGTCCGCCAGCGTAGGACTTTGTCGATATTTTGAAATTGGTTCGCTACCCTTTATTATATTTTATACTTTCACATTAAGGAATTTCCCAAAAATTTTGATAATTCTACACTCCAAAAATAATTTTCAAAGTTAACAAAAAAAGAAAAATGAACATTTTCAACAGTTTTTAATCGAGTCTTTTTTATTAGCCATCATGTTATAAATAGTCAAATCAGATAGAACACCGGTTTTTGGTCAGTTCCTAAAAGTGTAGTAATAAATAAATTGCAAAAGAATAGCAAACTCGTTGACTTAATTTGATTAAACAGATTGTTTTTAAATTGTTTTTTTATACATATGCCTACCACCACACGTAAATTGTGAAAATATTATTATAGTAAACAATTTTTAAAAATTCACTTTAACTGACTAAAACCGATCTCTTATCTAACATGAATAGCAAGTAACAATATAAACTGAACAAAAGTACAATTGATCAAGTCATACTTATGTTTAATTTATACTCTTAAATGCTTAAAACAGCCTGAACTAGCTATACTTGAATATAAAGTATTCATGAGAGAAATCATATAGAATTAAAGCAAAAAGACAGTGGATTTCAAAATAGCTACCTAGGCATAAAGCAATCATCTAAAAATATGCAAATACAATCTCAAAATTAGAAACAATTGTAAGTTCAAAAGAGTTAATTTGTAACAGTTGGAAAATATCTATATATAACAGTTATCTAAGGTGGAAACAAAGAAATCAAATAGTTCAACTTGTAGTTGCTTGAAACTTTAATGCTTGTGATTGCTTGAAACTTTGAAATTATTTCAAGTATTTTTTAACGCTATTGTTTTACATGTTTAAATAGAAATATTGATAGTAATAAATAATAACTAAAAGCTTAAAATAAGTTTGTACCTCTATAGTTACAGTTACAATAGAAGAACACAACTTGTAACTGTTTAAATTTTCATCACACAAAAGTAAACAGTTATTTGTCCAAAGATGTTAATTTATTACAATTAGAAAGCATTTTGTAAGATTGAAACAAAGAATTCAAACTTTACTACTGTTAAATTGCTTGAAACTGTGAAAATAATTTAACTGTTTTATAACATTATTGCTTCATAAGTTTCAATAGAAATATTGATACTAAGAAGTCATAACTCCGAACTTAAAAATAAGTTTCTACCTAAGTAGTTACAGTTACAACAAGAAGAAAAAAACATGTAACTGATTGAAATTTCAACAGAAAAAAGTAAAGAGTTGTTTATCAAAAGATGTTGATAAAACACATATGTTCAACAGACAAAATTATTTGTTTAAAGAAGTTGATCGTATATCATCTAAAGCTTGCAACATGTACTAGCTCATTGATGTTTTCATATTAATTCATAATAATTCATGCATTGTAAAAAAAGAACAAGAAAAAATTGTCAACAAAAAAAAATATACTGTTAACTAGATGTACTTACAACACAAGGTTTTCTAGAGAAATGATTCAAATGAAAAATTAATATTCTTCTAAAATCTTATTTGATTGTTTACGTCACAAATAAAAACATAACTTAGTTTATGCGCGGTCATATAAGCCCGCCTAATGTTTATGCAAATTTTCCCTTTGTTAGAAACTTCAAAACTTATACCTTTTGATAGCTGAATTTTTTTTGATCTTTTATGTAAATTTTATTTTACTAGTCTAAGCATTGTTTTTAAATTTACAGTGTTTTATTTTAAAAACAAATAATGCCACCATAAAACTTTCTTTAAATTGTGCACAACTTTTATTTGTAATAATAAAAGTATAATTCTTGTTTAAACTTTTTTTTAACTCAAAGTGAATAAAACCATTTTGAGTTGTTATGGTGTTTTTTTTTCGGTTTTCTTTTAACAGTTGATTCTAAAACTACAAATATATCAAACCAAATCTGAGGCTGCTATTTGATATTAATAATCCTTAACTAGACTTTTAAATTGAATTGTCTTTTTTGATATATATTCAAACTTGAAAACTTAAGTACTGACATCAAAGCGCCCAAAAAATCTGAATCCAATGGATTTGGTTTTGTATATTGTGATTATAAAGTACGAGAGAGGCAGATATAAGCAGGCCAAAAAAAGGACTGAAACCAATAAGTCAGGGCTTAAAAATTCAGACCTTGTTACAAAACACTTTTAGTATAAACTATTTTTTCTTTGGACATTAACCTTAACCTTAAAAGCTTTAAGTATTTTGGCAATTTAGAACAATTAAAAAAGCATAAGCTTAAGATTTCAGGAAAAATAATGTTTTACCAAAAGTTTTTTTCAAAAAAAGAGACAATTACCGCTCACGCGGTACAAAGCTATTTGTTAAAAGGTATGTACTTAATCCGTAAACATATCAAAAATGTGATTTTTTTTTGTCGATTTTTCATATTGTTGCAATTATAGAGAAAATAATTAAAAATTTATAACTTAAAACACTTGTTCATTCACATTTTTTAAAAAATTGACTAACTTGATAACTTTTGTTTTAAATGTCATAACATATATCATGAAAAATTTGTTCACTCAATAAACTTAAATATGTTTTAGCTTTGACAATTGATGAAATAAGAACTGAAACAGTTATAAGCAATTTCGGAAAAAATTGTTTGTCATATAAATAAAAACTAGTGATGTGAATGATAACAAAAGGGTAAGTAAACATACAGTATTTTTAATGTATTTTATATGCACATCATTTTTTAAAACAAGTGTTTTTTAAACCCATAAAGGTGTTTATAAATCAAGAAACTTATTTTATGATGTATTTTAACTATATTTTATCTTCTTTTTTAAATTATTAGGCTGTTTTAAAGTATATAAAGTCTAGCACGGGACTTGAACCCCTGATCGTTAAATTAAAAGTCCAACGCTCTACCGACTGAGCTACTCATGCTCACGATGGGGTATACTTAATTGTGTTTAAAAAGCTATCTCCGGCTCTTATGACGTAATAATAGTACAAATTTATGGAACACATGCAAAATCCACCCGCGATCAAAATCCACCCAGTCAAATTCGGGAACCGCTTAGCAATCGAAAGTAAGGGTTAGGGGTAACAGTGATAGTCAAAAACTAATAAAAAAATTGATGAAAAAAAGCAAAAAGTATATAAAATAAAATAATAAATACAGGAAATAAAATTAAAAATTGGGTGGATTTTGAACGCGGGTGGATTTTGATAGTATACCTAATTTATTATAAATAGAACATTTAAAAGTGCTATATAATTTATATTTTACTTTAGCTTCAGCTTTTAAATATTATCAAACTTCTTATTTTGGTTGTTTTTTAACACTAAAATGAGTTAAAAAACTAAAAGTAGCATATATATATAATTTGTATAAAGTTGTATAAAAATTGAAAAAACTATGCTTTTACATAATTATTATCAATTAAAAAACTTTTGATCTATTATTATCTAATAGAAAAAAACGATAACTTGTTGAAATATTTTAGACAAATATTACACATCATTAATAAAGGCATCTGTAAGAATAACATAGATTATCGACACAAATTACACCGACTTATATTATCTAAAATTAATAAAACACAAAATTTCTCACCTGTTAGTGTTTCTATTTTCTTTTTAAATTTTTAGAGTTTGCCCACTATTTTCTTATTGTTCTTTTTCAAAACTCTTTTTATATCTACTTTGAAGTTTTGCTGTGAATAAAGTTAGCTGTTCAAAAAATTGATGGGAATTCTAAATAGCAAATACATAGATGTGTTTAAAATATTTTTTTAACCAATAAATGTAATTATACTAACAAGAAGTTTGTTTTGACATGTATATACAAATTACATTTTCTCCTTGTTAAAAAAATTCAAATCTTTTTTTAAACCTTAAAAGCAGCCTGAAAAAACTTGAAACCCTGATCAATGTGTAAAAAATGATTAAACTTCAGCTTTTAAAGATTAAACTTTTTTATTAAGTTTTTATTAAACATGAAATGAAGTTTAACAAACTAAAAGTGGTACATATATATTGCTAGTTGTTGCATAAAAACTATATTAACATAAATATAAGCAATTCAAAAACTTTAGAATCAATGTTACCTACTAGACAAAAAAAAAAAGTATTTTTCAATAGTTCACAAAATTATCATAAATCGTTTATAAAAGCGTTTCTATCAATATCTTAGATGAACATTATATGACACAAACATCAACAATTAACTTTGTCTAAAATTAAAAAAGATGGCGCTGTTAGCTTCACTGTTTTGAGGTGCAATTTCCTGACGTTGAACTTTGATTGCAACAGGCAAATCAAATTGTTTCAATTTTTCTCATCCGTCAGGCAATCGCACCACAAAACAGCTACTGGACCGCACCGCTACGGTGAAGCCAGCGCCGTGGTGCGGGTTACCCCCTTTTTGTTTCGTGTGGCGGGGGTTCACCGGGTTTCCCCGGTCATATAGGCCACATTGTCTTTTAAAGAATTATTTTTTTAAAAATCTGAAAAAAATAACGATTTGGCAAATCGTATGGAAAATTACATCAAATTTTTTTTTAATTGTCTCATAGGAGGTCACTACGTTTCGGCGCTTAGTGAAAATTCAAATCACAAGAAAATGACAAATTCAGAAAAGGTGAATAACTTGCAATATATTTTTAAACGTACAGTTAGACTTTATAAATTATTTACATACAAATTAAATTCTTTAGGTTGCATTTGCAGTTAATTAGCTTGAGCATTCAAAAGGCTTCAAGCTATACGGTATTTAGGGCATAAAAATTATGGTTAAATATTACAATAAATAAACAAATAACGTACTTTTTATATTAACGTTAAAACAACATTTTTTTCTATTACTTTTGTATTTTTCTATTCTCTTTTTTTTTTTTTTGTTTACGTTTGTTTTCAGTTTTTTTTTTTTTGCTTTTATTTTTTGCTTTTTTTATTTTTTTTTTGTTTGCGTTTTTTTTTTCTTTTTTATTTTTGCTTTGTTTTTATTGCTTTTTGTTTGTTATTTTCTTTTATATTGCTTTTTTTTCTTTTTATTAATATCATTTGCTTTTTTAGTTTTTTAATGTTGTTTTATTATAATGGGTTTGATATGTCTTAGTCGATCATCTACTAAAGCACCAATATCATCCACCATACTAAGCCTCCTATAGCTAGATTACAGGTAGTAACAACATTACCCGGCAGTATAGTATACGTAATTAGTTCATTTATTATCTTAAATTTAGTTATGTAGTATTTTTATGCCCTTTAATCTTAGATTAAAAATATGTAACCTAAAGAATTTAAATTGTAAGAAGTAATTTTTTTTATTAAATTAGATCGTTAATATAACAGTAACTTTTTATATTTTTCTATATATCATTTATGCAATTTTGTCATTTTAAGTGGTTTTACAACTCATTATGCTACGAAACGTCTTAACCAACTTAAATCTAATCATATCAAGAAAAAAATAATTTAACTTCTTTGTATTTAAGTTTTGAAATTATAAATGAATTAGAATTTTAGAATTTAAATTTATGAAACCACAAATATATAACGAAAAATATAAAAGAAAACGTAACAAGATTACAAAAACTAAAAGATTAAACTAAAATTGCAAAATGAGTAACACAATTAATTTATAAAATAAACTGAATCTGAATCTAAAACTTAAGCTGAAGAAGCGAAACTGAAGGAAACTTAAATTTATTCACTGTTGTCACGCGAAACATGCCCTGTATCGCAATTTGGATCAAAAATACAATCTCTAAGCGCTGAACCTCTCAAAAAAAAATTCTCAACAGAGTATGAAAAATATACTTGAGAAAAAGTAGTTTTTAAATTTTTAATGTTTTTTAAACTAGAGGACCTAACTGTAACACTTCCATTGATAAAATTGATACGACCTGATGTGTTATCATATTTTTCATCAGACTTTGCAAAATACTTTTTAAGTTTATCAACTTGTAACCATAAACTACCCTCAATTTCATTGTCTTTCTTAAATTCATGGTCAATTTCGTGCTCGAAGTTTTTGAAAAAATAGAATTTGTGATTTTTTTTAAAGTTTTTTTGATCTACCGTAAAGCAATAACTAGTATCTTGGTACAATTCTAATCTAACTCCTTCAGGCCAAGCGTAATTAGTTTCCTCGAAAAGTTCCCTTACCGCAGTTCTTTTTAGATTGTTATTATCGTTATAATCTATTTTTCCCATAGGGAAATTGATTCTAATTTTATTATTTTTATCTCTATAATAAACAAATAACAATTCGCCCTTACCCTTCTTGACGCGATGTAAGATTACCCCCGCGCAGTCTAACCTTTTTACATTGAATTCCCAGTTAATTAAAAAAGAATCTCCCCGCTTGTGTTTAAATTTAACCTTAAATAAGTTATTAGCTAAATGGTGTTTTGCATCGTCGTTTAATTGATCAATAAAAATTTGCTTAGCGTAACGGTCGAAACTTTTGTATTTTTCATCAACTAGACTGTATACTTGTTTTTCGATAATGTTATAAACATTCAAAAAGTCATGCCAATCATCTTTTGAAAATTTTTTATTAATAAAATCTATAAGTTTTTGTTTAAGTTCATTATCGTGTTTATTTTTGAAAGATCTAGATACGTTGTTAACCTGATCTGTTACGAAAAAGGACGTTCCACCCGCTTCTTGTTGTGGTGCTCGATCCCGCTGGAGTTCCGCATGCGTCATTTGAACACCTTGGACAACCTCCTCCTCACCAACTATATTCGTAGTTTTAATGACGTCATCCGGTATAAATTTTGTCCTAGATGGTATTAAATAAACGTTTTTTATATTTATTTTACACAGAAAAGTTTAATATGGGGTTGCCAAAAACAAATTAGTTAAAACTAGGATTGTTTATTGGATTGATTTATTGGACTCCAATTAAATTTGAAATTGTACATATTTAGAGAAATCAAAAACTGTACATTGTTTGATTAAAAAGTATAAAGTTACAACTTAACAATAAATAGCAAAGCCTAGACTTCAATAGGTTCCTTAAGAAAGCCTCAAGCTAAAAACTCAAAAATATCAATCTATTAAAATTGATGAGTTTTTAAAATACTTTCTTTGAAGCTTTCTTAAAAATGGTTAATCTTTATGTTGAAAATTAAAAACTTCAATTGTAAATTAATTAAAATATATGACTATTGCTAGCAAAACAAAAAAAAATCTGATGGATACTTCTCGTTATAAAGCTTTTTAAATCTACAGAGTATTTTAAAAACTATTGTAAAATATGGCATACGTTATTCTAAACAACTAACCTTCTTTGCATGATCAAAGTGATATTATATCTCCAAATAACTTAGTACTTTAATAATACAGAGCTGTTTTGATATAAAAACTATAACTACAGCATCAATAATATAGGTAGAAAAACTACCTTCTACAAAAAAATTAATCTAATAGAGTTTTAATTTTTTTTATTCAAACTTATTTTTAATATGAAATTACATTCAGTTTAATAATTTCAGTTGAAAAAACATTTAACAACACAAGTTTAAATTAGTGATCAAAAATATGAAACTAATATACAATGTTATAAGATAATAAAATCTAAATGTGAACTAAAAACTAAATAAATAGAAAATAAATATGCAGTGTCTAATGAATAATAATTTTAGAAATAATTTCAATGAAATATTTATAGGTTATTAATTAGAAAAATAAAAAAGTACTTTATAAATACAATTATACTTAAACATGAATTTAACTTTTGAAAGATTTTAGTGTTCAACCTAATCAATAATTTAGTTACATAAAATTGTCATATAATGTATTGTTTATAAAATAAAAGTGTTTAATAACTACTTTAATTTACTTATTACAAAACTACAGACTGTATATCAGTGTTGTTATAGTGATTCCAACATGACTTCTTTCCAACATGACTTCACTTAAAAAGTTTATAATACTGAACTTTACTTGTATAATCTTCTTTTTTAAAGACGTTTTACTATTTGCTTTTAACCATTGCAGTTATGTAAGTTTGTTAAAATTTTATTTTGAACTTATATTATTTTTAACTATAACATCAAATGCGGATTTAAAAACCTGTTCTAAATCTACAAAATAGTCTATAAGATTTAAAGTGATTTTGGCCTAAAAATTTTATAAAAATATTTTTATTTTTTTTTCTATTAGTAAAACATGAAAATTTTTTTAAACTTAAAAACCACCATGATTTAAAAAAAAATGGTTGTACCTTTTTATTTAAATATTTCAGGAACGTGAAATATTGAAACAGTGAAAATACTTAAATTTTTTTTCAATCAAAACTTAAATCACACCTAGAAAATCTACTTTTCATTACTTAGTTTAAGGTTATAAAATTTTAAACCTTAAGTTTAAGCTTTAACATAACTTTATTTGAATATAAACTAAATACAGAGCATTTATAGTTATATAGTTAATAAATGATTGTTTTAATTCTTATTTGCACAAACTTTTCGATGGTTTCTTAAAAAGGGTACTGAACACTGGCTTAAGTAAAAAAATTTTGAATTTTTTTGAAGTTTAAGAAAGTTTAAGACTTTTAAAAGCATTTGAAATGCCGTAGACAGTTTATTCACCGTAAAGCATTGTCAAAAAAGTAAATAAATTACAACTATTGTTTAATAAATTTAATATTTATTTTTTTATTAATGCTTGTTATTTTTAGTCGCAGTCGTTTAGATAACACAAACTTAATAAACACCAATTCTTTTTGTTATATACCAAAAACAAAAGTGTTTAAAATACTTTTGTCTTCTCCTTTATACTCAGTTAAACAATTAACTTACAATGTAAAAAGTTTTTCTTATAGAACTGCCTGCTATCTTTGTTTGTTTAAAATTTATTTTAGAAATTCAAACGATTTTTCTCTCACTAAATATATAACTTTCTAACTTTTCTGCATCAGTTTATATGAGAAAAAATACATTTGATTTGATTAAATACAAAACAAAATGTATATTTTTAAAAATTACAAAATTTAATCAATTGATTACAGGTATAATCAACAAAAGTAAATTTCAAATTAAAACAGAAAGGTTATAACTAGTTATGTCTATAAGGTAAATGTTTTTTTTTTTACAAAATTTATATTTATTTAAAGGTATTAAACTTGCTTTAAATCTATTCAATTCTAAAATTTTTGATCATTGTCTCATAACACTATAATTAGAGATTTCAAAGTTATAACCATATTTGGAAGTGTTTACTAAAAGTTTAACATCACATCTCTTACTGCTACGCTTTTTTTAGTTTTTTATCACTGAACTTTGAAAAAATATATTTTTGCACATGTTCTTTTTATTTTAAATTTTATTTTTGTTTTTAGATGCTTGTCAAATATAGGTCCTTACGCAGTTGCACTTGAAAACACAAAATTAGAACTTTTCTTTTTGTTGTCATTGGTTCATTTATTGATCGTTGAAGTTTCAAGTGACAACTTAATACATGGCCGTGTACCTGATCTAAACTATCATAAGCTTTTGGTAGACTAACTAATGCTGCATATTAATTTTTGCTTGACTTTATCAAATGAATTTGTTGAACAAACCAATACAAAACTACGATAGTATAATAACCTTAAAAAATGTTAACTGAAATTGTTAAAATATTACATTCAGTAAAAAAATTCAGCTATATGTAACTTTTTAAATTGGTTTTTTTAATTAATAAAATTATATTTTACTAAGTTTAGGTACTGACTTTATAATGTGTAAAATACTTTTGATAGCTTTATACAAAATGAATACTTACCTTCAATACAATTAAATAAAAAAAAGCCTTTTTGTTTTTTAAGTTAAAACATTTCTAACAAAATAATAGTTTTAGAGTAAATATACGTTAACAAAATAACCTGAAACTGTTGCAATCCGAAATTCAAAATGGTTAAGTTTTAGGTACTAAAGATGTTTTTATAACACACTAAAATAAGTGTGAATGAAGACTAACAATTTTCTAACTAATTTTCTGAACTTCAAGCCTTTTCTGCGCGAGTTTTGTAACGCAGTTGTACAAACTGCAATAGTCAAGACAGTTGCTATCTCTTGAGATTGTTTTCATATGCTCACAAGATACGATAAAAACTGCTGACTCTGATGAGAATTCAGAAGAATTAAGAGCATCGTGCCTTACTCGCCAACAACAAGTTGAACCCAAAAGAGAGTGATTGCCTGACGGTTCGCAAATAAAAAACAACATTATAAATGGAATGTTTTATCTTTAACAAAGAGAGTTTGATCAAAAGTCCTTGTCTACAAAAAATAGTAGCGCAAAAATGGTCGTCTGATATTGAAAAGCACTTAACAAATGTGCAAAAAAAAATTAATAGAAATTCAATATAAAATTAAATTTCAACAAAAATAAAATTTAAATGTTTACTTTTGAAAATCATCTGAAAAAATACTAAAAAATAAATTTAGTGGATTAACTAAATGTTTAAGTATGTTTTTTTTTTCAAAAATAAACAGTCAGTTTAATGTAACTTTTTAAATGTACTAAATTACTTAAAGACCAAGGCTATTTTAAAATTTATCTAATAGAACTATGGGATTTTTTATTTAAAATAAACTATATAAAAAATTATCAATAAGTTTCAATGGGGATATTTTTTTGTGTGTTTTAGGAGGTTATTGAAAACTATCTTTTATTTAAGGAAAGTTCCTAGTTATATAGTAATTGGGCTCTAATGACATTGACGTAGTCTAAAATTCAGAAATTATAATTATATATCTTTAAAATTTAGGCTATAAGTATTTAGTGTAAACTTTTTAATATAACAGTTTAATATTTCTTTTGTGTAGTAATACCTACTAAGTATTGATATTAGTGCTTCATAATTAAAATGACTAGCCAAATTATAAACAAGATTTACTGATAAAATACAAAATATAATAAACTTGTAGCATACATTTTTATTTGTTTCTTTCTTATAAGATAATTATCAAAGAAGATGTATAACATTTTTTTACCTTTTCATACTGTTTCTTGTAACAGTTGAACCTAAAACTACTAATATATCAAATATTATTCAATATTAATAAACTTTAACTAGACTTGATATATATTCATACTTTGGAAATTTACTTATAAATTGATTTAAAATTTACTCTAACTTAAAAAAAACACATAACGATTATCATTAATGACTAGAGACATAGCAAACCAATACAAAAAATGTAATACAAAAAATGTAATACAAAAAATAAAAGGTAGAAATGAAACAGTAACTACTGACACCAAAGCGCCCAAAAAACCTGAATCCAATGGATTTGGTTTTGTATATTGTGATTATAAAGTACGAGAGAGGCAGATATAAGCAGGCCAAAAAAAGGACTGAAACCAATAAGTCAGGGCTTAAAAAATTCAGACCTTGTTACAAAACACTTTTAGTATAAACTATTTTTTCTTTGGACATTAACCTTAACCTTAAAAGCTTTAAGTATTTTGGCAATTTAGAACAATTAAAAAAGCATAAGCTTAAGATTTCAGGAAAAATAATGTTTTACCAAAAGTTTTTTATGCGAAGGTATTTTAAGTTAAACTTAATATTTTCTTTTGTTTTCGTAAGTTTTTTTCTTGCATCCTAATTACTTAAAAAGCACATGTTCTTAAAGTTTAAATATGTTTATTTATAATTTTTTCAATAACTTATAGTGTTTTAAAAAGTTAGTGGCTATCTCTATGACTGGAAGGTCAATACTAGATCGTTTGAGCAAATTTTCCAGTTTTAATTTCTTTTTATCATAAGTTGATTGATGTTATGAAAAGAAACTTACGGATCATAAATTTGTGCTTGACGGGCTGGTTAGAACAATTTTTTTTATCAGCTGGAAGATGCCATTTTTGTACGACGGGTAAATTTGCACAAGAAGTCATTTTTGCACGAAGATCATTTTGACGAGCGACTTTTAGACGAGTTGCTGCTGATGCACGCTGTTACTTTTGCGCAACGGGTCGATTTTTCATGAGGGTCACTTTTACACGAATAATTTTTTGCACGGAAAATAAATTTTGCTCGAAGCATAACTTTTGCAAGGATAAGGAACTGCTCGCCCACCAAAAAAAAGGTTTAAAAGTGATAGTAAAAAAGGAGAAAACTTAATTATATAATAGAAAAAATACCAACTAAGGGTAAGGGTGAGGGGTAACAGTGATAGTAAAATATAAGAAAAAAATAAAATTAAAACACATGTAGAAGTGTCAATTAGTGCAAAAAGTGACCCTTCGTGTAAAAGAGACAACACCTGAAAAAGTGACTATGTGCAAAAGTGATCCTTCGTGAAGAAATGTACCTTTGTGCATTTCTGACACCTACCAACTTTTTAAAAGGGAAATTTTAAAGTTAAACGAAAACCTTTAACTTGATATTTATATAACGTATATAGATAATAAATTGCTTCTTTGTAAAGACAAGTTTATTTAAATTATAACGGTTTTAACATTCGTGTTATACTTTAATGAATACTTTATTACTTCAGGTGGGTCACCGACCCAAATGCTACACCTCTGGTATAAATAAATTTAATCTTTTTGAAAAATCATTTAGCAAAGCGGTCTTCTCTACAACATTTAATAGTTGCTGTCACTGATACTTGTTGTAAATACTTTTTAATAAAATACATTTGGTTAATTACAAATACCAAAAAGTATTGGTTAAATACTTTTTATTGGGCGAACAGCATCGTGACGATAAAAGGTTTAAAAATAAAAATTCTCAAACTAACTACAATTGAATTTTATTCATGTACTTTGTAAACATATTAAGAAGAAAACACCAAAGTAAATTGAAAAAATCGTTCTCGTAAGCAGGTTCATGGCAATTAAATTTTAGTTAATAATTAAGTAATGCTCAGTCAGAGTTCAAAAATCTTTACATTTAGGTAAGGTAGGTATATATATCTACTTTACAAATTTTTAAAATTTGTTTTATATTCTTAAACCAAAACTATTGCTCCATAAATAATACGGAATACTTTATAGTAGTACAAAGAAAAGAAAACTATTCATTTGAAATTTCAAGACCATAAAAACCAGTAAGATTTCGAAAGACTAATCTTTGACATATTGGAATTTAAAAAAAAAGAAGTTTTTGTTTATGAATTAGTAAATTTAATCTAATAGTTTAACAACTAAGTTTTAACATTAGACAGTTTTTTAATTGGCTATACAATTAGTTAAGCATGTTATTTTTCAGTTTCAAGAAGAAATTTGGTACAACAGTTTTAATTTAAGCAACCGACTGAACTAAAGATTGTTCTAACAGCATATAAGGATACATGTACACAATAACAACAACGACTTCATGCGAAAATTTATACAAACTAGACAATATATTGTTACATGTACAATACATCATTCCTTGGTTTGACATTAAGAATTAAGAAAATAAAATCAGTAATTTGCATTTATGCGCGAAATTTTGCAAACTGGTATTTTAGACTAAAACTGGTCTAGAGATTTTAAGAAATAAGTAAATAACAATGAAAGGATTGTTTAAAAAGTTAAAACTTACTTACAAATACAATAACGTTAGTTTATAAAAAAAGTTTATTTTTTCTAACTATTTTTATATACTTGCTTACTTGCTGTTTTCTTTAGTATACTTACATTGTTCACTTCAAATATTTTAAAATTTTTACAAAATATAAAATAATCACGTATTTAAATTTACTCCGTTAGCTAGTAAAAAATATTTTTCAAGTTTCAAAACGCCTTGATCGTATCAAAAAAATTCTAAAGTAACCGGTTCAAAATTTCCCGGGTACATGAAAATTTAAATTCGGACAATTCAAATTGTTATAAAAACATTTAAAATACTATATATTAAAATGTAATATGAGTTTAAAGAAAAAAGAAATATATAGATCTTATAAAAATCTAAAGCCAGTTTTTCTTTTAGGAAAAATAGTTAAAAATTTTTAATATATTTTGAAATTACTAAAAATAACTGTGTTTGGACTTTATTCAAGTCATACCTTAAAACATTGATGTTTTGCAAAAAGAAAAATATTGACTTGGACATATTTATAGGACCTACATATGTTTGAAAAATATTCATTAATTTATTAGTTGTAGCCCTTTCAATTTTTTTAGAATTTTAATCATCAGAGTTTGAACTGTCCGAATTTGAATTGTCGTAACCCAAATTTCCCGATCATCGTCAATAAAATGGCAGCTTTGCGCAAGAAAAATATCTTATTTTTGAGTTAAACTCTTCGCTTTTATCTTCTTCGGTCCATTTATCCGCGTCAACGTCGTAACTGAACACCCGTCTGCCGATTTTCTTTTCAAAGAGGAAAATTTTACTCCCCAACGACAGCGCCCCGCAGAATAAACGAGGCGCGGCGATCATTTCCCTCCACGCCCCTCCTCCCTCGGCCCCGTTGTAAACGTCGCAGCCGAGGCCGACGGCAAAAAGCCTGCTCCGCACCGCCACCAGACCGTGGTTACTTTGCTGTCTAGTCATGTGGGGCAAATCTCTCCATTTTTCCGTCGTGACGTCATAACTCTCGGCGGAGGACAGCTCAAAGTAGTCGCACCTCCCCCCGCACGCCACCACTTTTTCTTGGAAGACGGCGCACGCCGCGTCGTATCTTTCAACCCTCATCTCCCCTGCTTTCGTGAACCTGCCGCTCCTGGTGTCCAATTTCAGGCAGGAGGCGATCGAGTTGCCGTCGCTACCTCCGACGAGGATAATTTTGTCACCGTACGCGCACACGCAAAACTGTCGCCGATACTTGCCCATGACGGCCACCCGAGTCCAACGCTGGGTGGCCCAGGAGTACTTTTCGACGACGACCTTCGCCTTTCTTCTGACAAGGATTCCCGCAAACACGTACAAGTCGCCTTTCAAGCAGATACCCGTCGCTTCGAGCATTTGTTCGTTGTTCATAGGCGGCAGGGCTCGGACCAGGTTCAAGCCGGGCACGCTGTACTGTTTTACATTTTCTATTGGGCTGCGTCCGTAGTGCCAATACCACCCCCCGCACACGAGCACGCCGAACGAGGTTTGGCTGCAATACCGGCTTTCGCAATTGAGCTTGCAGCTTTTGTAAGCTTCATTCAGCAAATCGTACATTTCGCTGTTTTCAAAAAGAGAGCCGCATTCGGACAGCAAGCTGTCTTTGTCGGACAGCAAGCAAAGTCGAACTTTCTGCAGCAACTTTGCACCGAACTTGCTGCGTTCTGCAATGTTGTGATTCAGCCATTTTGTTGCCGCTTCCAACACTTCGCGCTCGGTTGTGACGTAAAGTTCCGAGCTGGCCAGTATTTTCAGGACAAGGGCGAAATCCAGCTCCAAAAGGCTTTCGGTTTCGGCTATGATCGCGAAACAGCGCTCTACATAACTCTGTGTCGCTTTCAAAAGGCCTGATAAATTGAAAAGCGATGCAAGCTGGTGAAAGGTCAAGGCGTTGCAAATTTTAAGCTTCTTAGTAGAATAACTTCTGTCAGTTTTACTCGCCAAACTTTTGTTCAAAGAAATTTTGCTTAACTTTGTCGCCGCAACCAGGCCATTGTCGTCTGCTGCTGCAAGTGAACCTGGAAAATTGATTTTAAGTAAGTACACTTGTGTGTTTTTGTTCTTTGTCATGAAAATCTGTAACAACTAAACGAAACAAGCGTTCGGATAAATATTAAACATAAAATTTCCTGTCGTGTTTGAAAACACTTAACTGCAACAGTATATTAATTTATCTGAAAAGTTTCTACATAGCTATGTATTGACTTAAGATAAGAAAAAATATATAATACACTAAACATGTGTTAACCTCGTTCAATCGAGCCATTAAACCTCCGTAAACTTTGAAATTTTTTTACAGCCGAACGCTTGCTCACTTCTACGTAATCTTCTGTTTTGTTGAATTCAATTAAAAGATCATCTCCAAAATTTTCTGTCCTCTGAAGACCGGTTTTTTGCTGGTTGTTTTTATCGGCAAAAATTACACAATTTTCCAGTGAGTTTTTTTTCATGTTTTAATTAGTCTTTAAACAGTAAATAAAATTTAATAATTGTGATTTATAACTAATTAGCTGCGCAAAGTAAATTAAAAAAAAAACTGTGTACTGTTTGTACACATAATTACTTCAAATAAACTATGTGCCCACTAGAATATACAAAAAATTAATCATTTTTAAAAGCTATTATACATAGTTAATGTGTTTGAACTGTTGTAACTTATCTTACAATAAACACTTTCTAGTTAACAAAACAACTCTTTTTTTTTAATTGCCTTAGTTTATGTGCACAGTACAATAATTTTAATGGACACTAGTGTGCACAGGTACATGCAGTGAAGGTCTATGGACTATACCACAAAAAATATTATCTTTAATTAAAAAACTGGAAGAAAATTAATAAACAGAATCAGATTGCTTCAACAAAGTATAATAAAAATATTTATACATTTACTGTAAGAAACATTTCCGTAAATTAGAATGAACTTTCAAGTGTTTTTAAAGAACAAATTACAAACCTTCAAAACTCAGAAAAAAAACATTATTAATTTAGAAGAGTTTAGCTGATCTAAAAAGTACGATAAGTTCTTTTGGTGGAATTAAAAATACATTTAGTTTTATAAAGTTTATAAAAGTTCTCAAAAACACATCCCATTCGTAAAATGTAAAAATGTTCTAAAACAAACAATTTAAAAAATAAAAGAGTTCTTCGAAGTTAAAGTTAAGTTAAGATTTTTCATAAGCTTAGGTTTATACTAGGCTGAAAAATAAAGTTACACATGTTTACTTTTTTAATCACCTGAATTTTATAAACCAAATTGGTTAAACACATTAATTTTTACTTATATAATCAAGACTTATAAACTAATTGTAAGGCTACATCTGATACTTTTTGAAATATAAAACCAATATTAGAGTTATGGATCACAGTTAACAAAGTTAGTTATGGAATATGTACTACCACCGCTGTTTTACTGAAAAACACTATGTGTAAGATGTATCTATGTTTGCGGTCTTCTAATATTAAAAACCTGTTAGAAATTATTAAGTGTTATTTCAAATTAACTTACACGTATTGTGTAAATAAAATCATCTAAAGACAATGAAACCAGTGAGTATGTCAAGATTGTAGTTAAAAACAATGTATATATGAAATTTAATTCACAAGTTTATATCATTTAACCTTCATCAAATAAAAATAAAAGGCATAAAAATTTGGGAAACGTTTAAAATCCACCCATAATCAAAATCCACTCAGTCAAATTCGAGAACCGCTTACCGATCGAGGGTAGGATTAGGGGTTAGAGTTAGAGTGGAAAATAATTAAAAAATGCATTTAAAAAATCCAAAATAATTATAAATAAGTTAACAAATAAAGAAAATATTTAATAAAACCAGGTGGATTTAGATCCAATAGATTTTGATAGTATACCAAAAATTTATGATCTAAAAAAGAAATAGATAGTTTACAAAACAAAAAAAGAACAATTTTCTACTGTATAACATATAATAAAAAGATACAAAAGAAGATTAAGTAATAGTTAGTTATTGCTGTAATTTTTTTTTTACTATAAATGTAATATTAATTAATAATACATTTAAAAAATACAACTTTTGTTGTATAAAAGTAATGCAACCTAAAATAATGGGAACAGGTAAAAATTGCACGAGGGCACAAAATTACACGAAGATACCTCTGCACGAGGGGACAAAATTACACAAGACAATTTACCACTAAAGGTCAAATTTGCACGAGTTACAATTTTGCACGGAGGGTCATTTAGTATAAAACAAACAGAATAAAAAAAAGATAAATTAATAAAAAAACTAAAAGAAAAAGTTACTGAACGAGGGTAAGGGTTAGGAATAACAGTGATAACAAAAATAAAAGCAAAAATATTATTAATAAAAATTTTATAAAAAATTAATTAGTAAATAAATAAAAACTAGTTAAAAAAAGCTACCAAGGGAAAGGGTTAGGGGTAACAGTGATGGTAAATTATTTAAATAATAAATTAATACGAAAATTAATAAAAAAATTAACTATTATAAATAAGCTACTGACGGAGGGTAAGGGTTAGGGGTAATAAAGGTAGAAAATATAAAAAAACTAAATAAAATAAAAAATAAAATTTATAAAAAGTTAAAAAAAACAAAATAAATTTAACCCGTGCAAAAGTGCAAGGTTGCCACTCGCTTTTTAAAAAAAAAATTTCCAGGTTTTCTAAATTTCTACAAGGTTTTTCAGATTTTCTTTAAGGTTTTTGAAAGCACTACTTTTTTTGACAATGTTTAGTAGTAGGTTATAGTTTAGTTAAAAAAGAGTTACTGTAAGTATTGCAATTTATTTTATTATCTTGGAACCTGTACTAAATTCGTTTATGATGGTTCTTTAAAAGACGTTATGTTGGTTTAATACAAACAGCTAAAAGTCTACTTAATTCTTTTCTTAGTTCGAACGTGTTATCTTTTATTAATTCTTGATAAGCTATTTTATTAAATAATTGTTTAATATTTTAAAACTTGTAATAAATAGTTAAAATATTACATTTTTATAACAAGAACTAAGTCATAGAAGTAAGTCCTATAACTGATTAAGATTGTAACTAATCTAAATAGCTTTCAAGGTTTTTTTACTTTTTGAAAAATTTTAAGAAAAATATTTAATTGTCAGAATTATTCGAAATTCATCTGGTGCTAAAATAAAAAAAATGACAACATACAAAATGTGCATTGTTTACTTTACTAAATTTAAAAAAAAGATTGGAGAGTTTTGTGTTCACCTCATATTTTTCTGTAGAAAAATTGTAGCATTTTCGTAATAAGTACAAAGTAATGTTTTTATTTCTTTTTTAATGACTTCCATTCACTAACAATATCAGCAAAAAGGTAATGATAAAATATTATTGTTTCGAAAACAACAAAGTAAGCTAAAACTACAGATTTATAAGCCATAAAAACTATAAGTATTTAAGTTTTATATATTTTATATTAGAAAAAAGTACAATTTTACAGATAAAATTCGCACATTTTGTGTGACTATGACATTATAATATATAACAGGGTTGTCCTTTACATAGAAACCTGAAAAACCTGTAATTTGACAGTTTAGGCAAAAACAACTGAAAAAACCTGGAAATTGATATATCTTGAAAATAAAAATCCTAGAATTTTCAAATCTAGGTTTTTTCAGTTGTTTTTGCCTAAACTGTCAAATTACAGGTTTTTCAGGTTTCTATGTAAAGTGACAACCCTGTTATATATTATAATGTCATAGTCACACAAAATGTGCGAATTTTATCTGTAAAATGGCACTTTTTTCTAATATAAAAAGCAAATTCATTTGCTGTGTTTACTTTTAGTTTCTTTGATTTTGAATATCAACTTTGTTGATTTAATCAAATAGAAAAACATTACTAAAGCAATCACATTACTCTAAGTTGATTGCAATTTATCAGAAATGCAGGTTTACTAAATTTGGTTGTTTTGTCGCATCTATTTTGCAAAGCCTCCCATGTATTCGAATGCAATGAAATACATGCAAGCAACCAGCATGAGTAAGTCGTCAAACTACTGGTTGACTGTCAAGTCACGCAACTTAATGCACTTTTTTAATCTACTCACATTTACTCACTTTACTCACAAATTTCTAAAAATCCTTTTTTTAATTACTCACTTTACTCATTAATTTCTCAAACTCCAGGTCTTTTTGCCTGAACTGTCAAATTCCAGGTTTCCAGGTAAATGGCATCCCTGAAAAGTGTCTTAGTGTAAAAGTATCTTCATTTAACTTTGTGCCCTCGTCCAATTTTGTACGCTCGTGCAGATTTGACAGCTACCAAAAATAGTATATTACTTTGTATATATATATATTTGAACGTACATAGTGGAGTAAAATAAATAGTTATTACAAAATAAAATTTAATGTTAATGCAAAAAACTAAACATTTGAAAAAAAAAATTTAAAGAATTAAACTTTTAATACTCTTGAAGTCAGGGACTCCAAAACTTTTTTTTCAAAAGACCCATTTTTAGAAATTAAAAAAGCTATAGCTCCCTCCAACTAGATACTTGAAAAATTACCATTCAATTAACCCTAGAATTTTTTTGTATTTATCTCCATAATCAACTATAAAATATTTAGTGTAAGTTTCAAACTTTGAAAAATATTTTTTCATAAGGTCCCCATATGGCCTTTTTAGTACTCATGGCCACCTAAATTTCTGTCACGGCAAGCTTTAGGTGGCCATGGAGGTCAACTTTAGGAAATGCTGCTTTAAGTAACTAACTGTCTTAATTAATAATGAAATAAACATATCAACTCTTTTCAATTTTATTACTTAGTTTTTATCCTCAAAGTAAACAAAATGAATAACTCTAACTATTAATTTACTTTTTTTTCATAATTGTAATAACTTCAATCATAAATGAGTTAATCAATACTTAAACTTAACCTTTTAATTCTTTTATAACAATCTAAAAAACTATGTTGCACTAAACTATAAAACTATCATATATGTCAAAAAAAAATTGTTTTATAATAAATACAGTTTCAAATAGTAGTACTGTTATTAGCTCTTTTAAAGATAAAAAGCTATGCAGTAAAATTATCACTTTAAATAACATTTTAAGTTATGAAATGAAAAACTATGTGGTTTTACTCTTATTTCAAACAAATTACAAGCTGGTTGCTAAAAAGCAGTTCATGTAAAATTTAAAACAATTCTTTTATATTATAAAATAAATGAACAAAGTTTCTACTTTGAGTTTGAAAACCAAGAAGCCAAATTGATGTTAGAGTTAGATATTGACAAGTTTTACTAAAATGGCTGTTTACTAAAATATAATTTTCAAATTTATAAAGAATATTATGTACAAGTAAAAAATTAGTTTAATAGCAGACAAAAAAGTTAAATAGTTTTTAAAACATGAATAAATGTATAGGAAAAGAAGATTTTTTAGTAAAACAATACTTTGATTAAAAATAAGTAATAAACTTTCTAAATATAAAAGATTTATGTAGAGCATACATTTTTGTGAAAACAAAGCATCAAATTTCTATATACTTTAAGTTAATACTAATAATCTACTAATAAACCATAAGAAAATAAATTAACACGTTTTGCTTAATAATTTAGCAATTTTATAATAAAATGATTACATAAATCTTGGTATTAGCATTGTATAAAACTATTTGAGCTATCAGAATTTTGTATATTTTCTTTCAAACAAAATTATAATTTTTAAACAGTTAAAAAACCTAAGAAAAACTACAATTAAAAAAACAACTTAGTTGAAAAATAATTTATTTGAAAAAAAGATTAAATTGGTATTGTTGTAAGTTTTTGAGTTCTCTTTTGTAGCCTAACTTAATTTCAGTAGTTTATTTCAAAGCAAAACGGTCTCACTCTCATTATAATTTATCTAAACGATTTTAAGATATCTCTTTTAAGAAATCACTCTTAAATATAAATTAAAAAAAAACTGGTTGATGTAACCAGAGAAAGCAACTTGCTTTTATTCATATAAAATGGACAGCACATAGATAATAGATAACTTTACTTTTAGTTTATTTTTTTTAGCTGCACTTTTCATTGCTGTTTTGTATGTTTTAAAATTATGCTATTGATGCAGTTGTGTTTTTCAGACATTATTCAACCTTTATTAACCTTAATCAAGATTCACACAACCCAGTTGCCACTGTAGCGTATAGTCAAAGCTACTTGAGCATGAAGTTTTAAGTTATAACAAACAAAAGTTATATAAAGTATTCTGAAATGTTTTAACATTCTTGTTCTTCTGCTAAACAACATTCTTTTCTTTACAAAATTGTTGAAAAAAAACCAATAATGTTCTTAAAATTCTAGATGAATTTTTACACTATTTAAGTAAAATAATTTACAGAAGATAAACGTTATTTTAGTTTTCGATTATTTAAAACTTTAAGTGACATGTTATCTATTACATTTTGTTTTCAAATGTTACAAATGAAGAAATTGTTAGTAAACTTTAGTAATTTTAGTAAAATGAAAAAAAAAATAGTGTGGCTTTTTAATGATGTGTATCAATTTTTTTTTGTGTTAAAATATACAATGCAAAACATTGGTACAAAAATTTTACAGCTAGTTCAAAAACTCAACACTACGTTAGTAAAACTTATAGCTTTTTGCACTTTAAAAGTTAAATATAATGTTTTTTAATTTGAAAAACTAAAAAGCATAAGACTTTTCCTTGCAAAATTATAGGTATTTGATATGTATTTTTATAAAAAGTAAACTTCAAAAGTATACAATGCTTAAATAGCTAAAATAAAATAGAGAGCTAGATGGCTTAAGCTTTGTATTCTTTAATTTAAATTAAAAAACTTTATTTATTGGTAAGGAAATACTTCTAAATAAACTATCTTAATAACTTAAAAATAATTTTTAAACTGAATTCAAGTAAAAATATTCTATAACTTTCTAATTGAAGTCACTTTAATGTAGTAACTAAAACTTATCAAAAGAATAAAGCTAACTTTGACAACATTTATTCTAATTGGTCATTTTCAAAGTTTAAAAAAAAATACTGAAGCTGATTTTTTAAAACTGTTTAAAACTTTTTTGTTAAACTTTTACGAATTTATTTTTGTCTTTAACTTTTTGATTTGTATGAATGTTTTTTTTTTCATCAGTTGATTTTATTACTATATAAAAATTCATGAACATTGTATATTTTGTCATAGCATTTATAATGATTTTTTGTTAATATCACTAGTTTAATAAACATATTTAAAACGTGTTCTACTAACTATAACCTACTTTACACATATTTTTGTTCTACTTTATACTTTCTTATACATATTTTATAAAAAAACAATTAGTATCTTTATTCAACAAAGCTACTAGAAAGCAGATTTTGAAACTACAATATAGTTATTTTTAATGTATACAATACTGAGTAAAACTAATGTTTACTATTCAATCGTAAAACTTAAGTTTTAGCTAATAAATTATTAAAGTTTAAAAAACTTATTCGTAAAATACGAGATTGAAACATATGAAAAATTTTAAAAATTAATAAAGTTTTTAAAGCAATTTCTATTTTCATGCTATTTTACTTACTTAAAATGCGTATTTATTTAATTAGAGTTTAATCTAATTTGATTACGTAAAAAATTTGTTTTCAAATTCCTAAAATATTTGAACTTTGTAATTTTTACCTAAATGAGTATTTTTTTAAATTTAAATAGAAAAGCATGTTTTAAACTTTTCGTTTATTAAAAACGATAGTTTTAGTGTCAAATAACCATACAAGAAAAATGAAATCATTTCCAATACTTTATAACTTAAATTCAAATATAAAGTTTTTGATATAAGTTGATTACGTATCTGACTTGTTTAAATAACACATAATTGTTATATTATTACGTTACATTAATTATTATATTATTACAACTTTTAAGTTGTACCTCAATGAGAAATTTTGTCATATTTAATCTATTAGTACGTTTTAATTTTCTTATTCTACAAACAAGAAAGTATTACACTTTATTTGTTATGATTTACTTTGCTAGAAGTTTTTAAATAAAGTTAGTTTTATAAATGCTTAGAAGTTAGCACATGAAAATCATGTAATTTCACATAAAAGTCGACATATATTTTTTTGACAGGATTAAAATTGCATTTGAAACTTTGAAAATAAAACATAAAATGTTATTTAAATATCACAAAAATTTTATGTTAATGACAGAAAACATTTGTTAAAAAATGTTCATTAACACAAAAACATCAAACAAAAGTTTATTTGAGACTGTAAGCAACCATACATGTTTAATTTAGATCGGATAACAAAACCATAACACAAGCTTTAAAATATAGTTTTGTAACAATAGTGACTTGTTTATATAAGTGTACATTATTTCTACCACTATAACAAATTTTTTTCAAAGAAATTTCAAAAATTATTTAGCTTCTGGTCACATTACTTGAGATTTCCCCTGCTCTGCAAACCTTTAATAAGACATGCATTTACGAGTAGTAATTGACTTTTATTTTAAAGGTTTAACTTTAATGAAATATATTTGTTTATGTAGCAGGAGTCGCATAAGTGTTCAATAACAACCTAATGTTTTTTTTTATTTAGGCCTAATATGCGCTTTTTTTATATACTGCAATACTAAAAGAATGTTGTAAAATTTATTAGTTTCAATTTTTTTTTTTCCTTTTCTTTCTAAAACAGTTTTTATATATTATTCTTTTTCTATGCAATATCTCTATTGAATTTATGTTTATATGTGATCAGATCAAAGTTTGCAAAACAACCCGGTAGCAGTTGGGATTTAGTTTTTAAATTAACAGTTTTATACATTAACAAGTACAGGTAATAAAATATAACCTTGAAAAACACTGGAAAACTTACAAAACACAGTTCACACTTCATTTCATTAAAACCACTCTTGCACTTGTACAAAATGAAAACTTAGTGTACCAAAGAACAAAACATTTGAAGTAGATAAACATTTATATGAACGCAACTATAAAATTTGAAAACTGTTTACTTTTTAAGATAGCTAGTCAAAAAAACTAAAAACAAAAATGGTTTCGAAAATGTGGGGAAACTTGAAAAATCGAATTAAATTTTATAAAACATACATAAATTATGTCATACTTAATAAAATATAATTTCAACAAACGCACAAATAAAAAGCAATTAAAAAATTGCTACAGATATAATCAATTTAGAATTTAATCAATCTATAACTGTTTTGATAATTATATTTTACTTAGTTTTCTTGTAACATAAACGAAACTAAAACTAAGAGCTCTAACCTATTATTTAGAATACTTCTATTAAGATATCAGTTTACAATGGATTTTCACTTTTATAAATGATATAAAAACTATATCGTACTTTGGTAAAACATGCTATTTGGTTTGGTAGCTAAAATGTCATAAGACAGTAAATTCAAATTGGTTGTCTCAACTTATATTTGAGAATATTTTCAAAAGCATTGTTTTGTAAATTACAACAAAATTAATAAACGAAATAAAATTTTTGTGCATTTAAGAAAACAAAACTACATTTAATAAATTTTTAAGTTCCAAATTGTTTTAATTGTTTTTATCTGGTAGGAATTTCGCTTTCTCAATGTTGTTTTTGAATTTTTAAATCAATTTAGCAGGTTCTTTTAAATTTTAATTAAACTTTTTTTTTAGCCATATCAATTAATTATAATTGTTTCTTTAAAAAAAATAATACAAATTAAATACTTAAAGTAGAAGTAATGTAACCAGTAAAATTTAAGTGGTGTAAAATATGTAGAAATTCATCTGATGAACAAAACATATATGTTGTTTTACTGAAACTAGCATTTTAACTTGAATCATCGATGACTAAGAAATTTTTTGTTGTTTTCTTAAAAAGGCTATATGTGTTTGTTGTGTCAAAATAAAAACAAAACAAATATCGTAAAAGTATTATGTTTTGGAATTAAACATAGCTAAACACTAAATAAAAACTCATTTGTTTTCCATAAATTTATTAAGTAGTTTTTAAGTAATACATTTAAAACAAATTATTTAGAATTATAGTATAGAAAGTTGTAAACTATATAAAAACATTCTAAAACAATAACTTATTTTACGTTATTTTCTGGATAAATATAGTTTTAAGTACATAAAAGTATAATATATAAACTTCAACTATAAAATTAAATGCAAACTATCTACCTTTAAAAGTAGGTTAATTGATATTATTAATTTTTGTTTGTAAATAATTTTTATAAATTTTACCACCGTTCACTTACATTAAACAAAATTAAATATTAGATAATTTTCAAATGAGCTGGAAGGGTATAAATATTAAGTAAAAGTTGAATAATTACATTAAACAAAAAAAAAATGCATTATTAATTTAATTAAAATGCTTTTCATCGTAGCACAGTGACATTTATCGTAAAATCAAAATTAAGATTAAAAAAACTAAAAATTAAAACAAGGAAAACCTAAAAGTTAAACTAAAAACAAAACTGAAGAATATTCTATTAACATGCATTTTTTAAACAAAGTATGTGATATAGGTCATATAAATTCAAACTGACCTTTTATATTTAGTTCCTAAGAATTACTTTGCAAATTACAACCTTTACGTAAATTTGAAGCATATTTTTATGCACTGATTGTTAATTCTTAAATTATTTTTAAAAAGTACCACACTTGAATGAAATCTTAAGAAACGAAAATAAAGCTGCACCAACCACTTGTACAAATTATTTTTCCTAATTGTTTCCTTAAATATAACCTCGTCACTAAACGATTTTTTAAGTTGTGTTCCCTGTACAGTAACCTCTTGCTTATTTACGCACATTGTGTCCACAGAAAAAACGCGTAAAGATATGAGAAATCTCAAAGATACGAGAGGTACCAAATATACTTATTATATTGACTGTTTTTAAATATTGCTTCTTGTTAAAAGCAGACTGGGGACTTTCCCACTTTTAACAATTTGTTTGTTTTATTTATAAATATTAAAACAAAAGATAAAACTATACATATAGTAAAAAAAAAGGATTTAAATTTATGCACAATAGTAATACGAGTCGAAAAATTTTACTAATTTATTAATAAGTAGATCTTTTCTTTATCTTTAGTTATATGTGACTTATTTGACATTTATATTCTATTCTACTTAGCAAGTTCAATTTATAATTAAGCATTTGTTTACAATTATAAAATGGTGTTTATTCATATATAAGGCAAGAGTGCTGTATTATTTATTTGTGTTTTAAACTCTCTTTACTCAATATACTTTCGTTATCTAACACAGTCATATTTCTTTCAGAGTTTTAATTATTTAATATCTTATGTCAACAAAATTTCTGATATACTGAGGTATCACTAAATGTTTATCAATTAGTCAAGAAACATAAGTATACAAAGTTCCTTCTAAAGGTATAGAGAGGTGAGTTAGCATTTAAAAATACAATTTGAATTAAACATATTCAATAAACCTAATTTGTGCAGTATAAAAAAAAAAAAATTTGAAGTTTTTAGAATTTTAAAATGCATAACTAAACGAGAGTGTGTAACGTCACGAGTGCGTAAAGATGCGAGATGTTACTGCATTTTGAACTAGAACCGAACAGATAGTTAATATTACTTATTAAAACATTACATATACTTTTAAAATTTTCTTTGTTTTAAATTCAATAATGGTTTTACTATGCAATTATTATTCATTTTAAAATTGAGAAGTTAAAAAAACAAAGTAAGTTTTGTTTTAGTTTAATAAAAGTGTACTGCATTTATTAATAAGTTAATATTTTAGTACGCTTTTTTTTTTTTGGAAAAATTAATTTTATGACTGGATTTTTTCTAGCGCACATGTACACTGCAAGTTTTCAAAATTATAAATACTTTTAGTTAAACTGTTCTAATTATAGATTTGAGTATTTGCTAACAAATTATCCTAGGGAAACAAGTTCACTGATTACAATTAAAAACAAATTATACAGTAATCTTCCTTTATTGTACCAACATATGTTTCTGTGTGTTAACGAATTATTATATAGTTTTATAATAGTCAGATTTAGCATAAAGTATTTTACCTATTATTAACTATTATCCTCAAAAAATATGTAGAATTATTTTATCTTAATTTTGATGAACACTTTAGCTTCTGTGCTTTCATTACAGTTTTTATTTTTTTACAGAACCCAGTTGAAGTTTGTTGATTTTTAACACAGAGAAACATATGTTTGTACAATAAAAGAAAATAACTGTATCACTTTTTTTTATTTATGATTTTAGTATACAAATTTAATATATTGTGCAGTTTTTAAACAGCTAAATAAATTAAAAAAACTAAGTATAAAATTATAGAGATTCTATTGAATCACCAAAGTAAAGGAATTAACCAGCAAAAATGAAAGTTTTGTTTTTGTATAATAAAATGAATACTTTGTTTTATAAAACATTTTTTTTTGCGTTAACTTTTTGTTTGTCACTCAAACTGTTGTATTAAAAGTTGTTTTACTTTAAATAAAAAAAACAAATTACTTACGTGCTATCTTTTATTGTTTTTCTAACACAAAACTATGTCATATAAAACACAACAACTAAATACTAAAATTAATTAATTTAAGAACTTTTTAATATCTATTTATTTGATATAAATAATTTTTCTTTTCACTTTGATCATAACTATGTACATTCAAGAGCTTGCGAAAAATTGTAACTTTTAAATTTATTCTTTTTTAATGTTTTTTTTTTTATATTCAACAAAATTGAAAATAAATTATTTTAATTTGTAAAGATTGAGTCTGAAATTTTTAAATAGAACTTCTTTATTGTACACTAGTTAGTTATAACTGTAAACAAAACATAAATTATTTTAGTTAATATGTTTGATTTAATAATATGTTATCGATTCATACCGTTTAAGATTTATAGTAAATTTCAATTAAAAAAAAACATTCATATTCGTTGGTGCAGAATGTAAGCAGCAATCTTTACTAATAAAATAAATTTTAAAACTATATATTTAGCTGATTATTTTAATTGCAGCATGTGATTTGTTTAATTAAGTTAATTCTTATCTACGTCAACTGTTTTTTTATTTTTTATAAATTGCCAATTAAATCAAGTTGTCGAAGCTACTGTTTTATTTATTTTACTGTTTTATAAACACAAAACTGTATGTTTTGCTATTAAATTAAAGTTAAGACAGACTAATATTGCTTTTAAATTATATTTTTAAAAGTATTTTTTTGTTAAATAAAGCCATAAAGTGTAGAAGTCTTATTAGTTTTAATATTACTTAAACAATGTTTATTCTTTCAAAACTTTATTACGCAAACTTTAAAGACCTCGCCAGTGCTTAACAAAAAAGTCTTAATATATATATAATAGTTATGGAAAACAGTATTTAAACAATTAGATAGAAACAAATTTTTACTGAAAAAAAAATTAAATTTCATTTCAAGGTTAAGGCTAAATTTTTAGTAAAGTTTATTTATAGTGATCAAAACCAAAGTGAAAACAAACAAAAAATATGTAAAATACTTTACTTTACTTTCTAAATTTTAATTATTTTATATATTTATATACTGATTTTTGCTTTTTTATTTATAAAAAATAGTTTTAAAGTATTTTATTACAATTATTACAAAAATAATAACGGAAAAAGAAAAAATTTAAAGATAAAAAACAATATAAACGTTTGTTAACTTTAATGGTATAGTAGTAAAAGAATAAAACAAGCTCTTAATATTTTTCAAAAACTTTTAGACAAACTCTTTATTGTTTTTATGTTTTTATTTTTGTTACTAACTTTGGTTCTCTTTCTTTTATTATTGCTTTAACTAAAATGTCTAGCAAAAAATAAAGATAGTCTTATTACATTGACTTGTTACACACTTTTACTAAAACCAATAAAAAAAATCATAAAATTACGAAACTTTAAAGCAATCTAAAGATGAACGTTAGCTTTTTATAAAAAAGTATCTAACAACATTATTTTACACTTTAGATATTTAAAATACATTCAAGTTTTAATTGAAACTTTTAGGTACAAACAAAAGCCGGGTTTGTTTATGCAATCAAAAAAAAAATCAAAAATTGTTTAAAATAGTGAAAAAACTGTTGAAATATCATTAACAATTTGTTTAGTAGTAGTAACTACTTTTTTTATTGAATTAAAGCTTTAAAACCAAATAAATTATAAAATAAATTTTACAACTTATTTACTTACGTAAAAATAAAATGAGAAAAAAATTTGAACATTAGAACAATAATATTTTAACTCAAACATTTTGATTACCTTTAGTTTTAGCTGCTTAGTTTTTTAATAAAACTATTAAAAGTATGTATGAGAATATCGGTTTTTGATTAAATTACTTGTCATTTTACGTAGTAATTCATTACCTTGAGGGGTTTCAATCATCTTGTAGCAAATTTAAGAGAAAACAGATATACGTTTTTCGTTAAGTATAATTTAATATATTTAATATATTAGAATATGTTTAATTTTTATTAAAATTTTTTAAACTTAAATAAGTTTTCAAACACAATAATTTACTTTCAATTATAAAAAAAAACTAAATTAATAAAAAATTAATAAATATATTAATAAAATCATTAAAAACCTTATTAACTCAAAGTTAATTACATTAATACGTGCTTATTATTCTTTTATATAAAATATTAAAGTTTCAATATGTTTTTTCTTTAGTTATTTCAAGTTATTATTTTTGTGCAAAATTGACCCTCTGTGCAAAATTGACCTTCCGTGCAAAATTGTAACTCGTGCAAAATTGAGCTTCCGTGCAAAATAGTCTTCGTGCAATTTCGTCCCCTCGTGCATTGTGCCCGCGTGCAAACTAGTCTTCGTGCAAAAGTATCTTCGTGCAATTTTGTACAGTCGTGCAGTTTTGTTCTCGTGTAATTTAGTCCCCACGTGCAATTTAGTAACTTCGTGCAATTTTGTCTTCGCACAATTTAGACCCGTTCCCATTTTATATAAGTTTCCATTCATTACGTTCGACTTATTTTTTTACAAGATAATTATAAGGTACTTTTCGGTTTTAAGTACCATTAGTATAAATTTTGTTAAGTATTTGTATAAATAAATATATATAAATATATATATTACATATTAAATATTATAAACAGTATATTTAAATATTTTATTAACGCTTTCATAGCATATTGTTAGGCATTTTAAAGAGATATACAGCTACCTGAAACTATAAAAAGTTGTTTGTTAAAAGTTCAATTTGGGTTAACTTTTACTTAATCTTAAATGCGTACCATTTTTAGAAAAGCAAATAAATAATTACAAAGAAATAAAAGTTCACGGGCGACTTATGCCTTCCAAAGGTAGTTTTTTTTTTCTGAATTTAACGTTTCAAAAAATTCGAACACAACTGATTTTGCCTTTAGGTTAAAAACAACTTTACAAAAACATTTTTAGCGCTTGAAAAACTTTTAAAAGAAGTTATTTTCTCCAGGGTTTGTTTTTTTCAATTTGAACTTAAAGTTTTTTTTATAATGAATCTAAATCTTTTAAAACAGCTTAGACTCTAAGTATTATACAGTAAAGCTTTAATTTATCTAGTTAATGCTTTCGTATGTTTATTGAACAAAAAAAACGAGTTTAAAATTTTTTTCTAGAAATTTCATATTTCATGTACAAACTTTCATATTGTTTCTTTTTTGTAATTAGGGCCAGTATAATTTAGCATAAAACATTTTAGAATTTCACCAAAAATTTAAAAACGTGAATTTTTGTTTTAATCTTAATATTCGAAGGTCTATATTAAATACCTACTATGTTAAATAAAAAATATCAATAAATCTAAATAGATTATTATCTAGTTTACACATTTATTAGCATGTTTTAAAGTTAAATTATGATCAATTCTAAAAACTTGTCAAAACTTAGAAAGCGCAAGAAACTTTTGTAAAAAAAATTTACCTAAATAACTTTATACTTGCAAATAACTTCAAGTTGGTACGTTGACCGGTAAGCTGTTATTTTGAGATAAAAGTTTAAATGGTTTCACCAGATTGCCAGAAATGAACGCAGAGTTTAAAAGCAAAAATAATAACATCAACTATTTTTACGGTTTTTGCCCCGGATAACACATGCTCGGGGGTTTTAGCTTAAAGATTTTCCCACACTTTGTGGTCTTTAAAACTAAGGCTTTAACTTTGTGAGCGTTCTCAAAATAACGTGCTACCATTTTTTTTTCAAAAGAGACTATTTTCTGTTTATTATAGGCTAACTAAGAGCTGATTATTTAATTATTTTTATTATAGCTAATTATATATTTCTTCTTTTAAGCGATTGTATTTTGTTAACATTAGCTAACTAAGAGCTAAATGTTAAAAATTAGGTAAGGTTAAACATGATATTTAGTTCTTGCATGACCCTAAAAACCTTAATGATTACAAAAGAAGAGTTTGAGATGTTTTTTATCGTTTATAAAAGTATTACAAAATAACTTAATTTCTTTATTATTCAGATTGTTGTACACACTTCTTAATAACTAATAGTACAAATAGAAAATTTGGTAAGTTTTTCTGTTAGAAAATACCAAATATGTTGGTTTAAAAAGTCTTTAAGCAGGTTATAAAGTCTATATTAGTAAAAAATTTTAATTTATTTATTTCAAATTTTTTTAACTTAAAATAAAATTTTATTAAATAAGTATAGGCATTAGTTAAACTGAATATCTTTTGATACGTTTTAACTGCTATAAAGCTTATTTTTTACAAAGTAATAATTCTACACGCTGATTTTTTATATAAGGTTTATTAGATATTTGAATTTTAATTATCTCAATTTTTTTTTGAGTAATAAAAAATCTTGCTTTATTGTTAAAAAAAACGTTATTAAAATGAAATAATAGTTTAAATACAAAATTTAAACAAAGTTTAAATTTTGACAAAATTTAAATTTTACAAACAACACGTTTTCGTTTGAGTTTCAAAAGTTTATGACCTTCAAAGGAATCAAAAATCTTATTGAAATCGCTACTTGAAGGACCTGATACAAAAACTTTTAAAATTTCTTGTAGCAACATTTGCTTGAATACTCAGTTTTGATTGGCCATTTTAAATTTTCAAATTAATCAAAAACTTGCTTTTTCAATCTGTGATGTCAGTTATACACTAAGTTTGCTTTTTTAATTTGTAAAGCAGTAATTTTTGTGATTCAAATTTGATGGAATGAACGGCCACAAGGATTAAGTAAGTTGAACTGTAAATATATGTAAATATATGTAAATAACTATTTCATAAATTTTATAACCTTGAGTTTTATTTAAACTTTTCATTTTTTTTATTTCAAAAGCTTTACTTTACAAGCTTTAGAAATATCTTTTAATTAAGTTACTTATAAGTAAATATGTATTAAACTATTTTATAGTTTAGAAGAAATATCAAAGTAAAAATAAGTTTCTGAATGATTTTCCCACACATTGTGGTTTTCAATTTTGAAAATTTTTTTTTATGAAAATACTTTTATATTAAGTATTTTGCTGTGTAGCAGGTAGATTAAAACATGATAACATCATGTCCTTCAAAAAACATTTATTGTTGTAGAGGGAAGAATAAGACTGTTGATTTTCTACTTTAAGAAATTATATAAAAGTCAGTATTCTTATTTCTATTTACACCAATAAAAATTTTCTAGCCAAAAAAATTATTTAATCATTATTAGTCTTAATTTTTCCTTTAGTGGTTTAAATTAGTTTTCAAGAAAAATATAATTTTTTAAAGAAATTTTACTGACAACATGATTTAAAACTACTAAAATGATTTGACTCTTTAGTTTGAAACAACAAATATAGGTAAAAGCTTACAGCTCAAATTTGTTTCTAGAGTATGAAAGCAAGTGATTATACAGTAAAACTAAAAATCACTGTTACCAAAGTAAGCCCACAATCAAAGGCTAGAAGTACACAATAATTTGTTTTTAACTTTGTTTTTTACAAGCACACTATTTACCTTAGAGACAATTCTACATAAAATAGGCAATTTATTCTTTGCAATTAAAAATATTTAAAAAAAACTTGAATAAGATAAAATTAATCAGATGTTATCTAGTGATAACGTTTGCTTAAAAAACCTGGAACCCTGGGAAACTTAGAATTTTGAACAGGTATCACTAAAAAACCTGGAAAGTAATTTTTACATGTAAATTAACAGAGCTTAGAAAAGATACTGAAAATATCTCGCATAAAATATTTTGTTTTTGTATTAGTTATATTTTATAGACATTTAAAGTAGCCTTACAGTATCTTTTCAATACTTCAATACCATTTAAGACCTTAAATTTAATTTTATACTAAAAATAGACTAAAAAACATTTACTTTTAAAAACCTGAAAGAAGTTTAGAAACCCTTAAAAAAAATTCAAAAAACTTTTTGCAACCATGGTACTATATAATCTATTATCTACTTTTTTAAGAGAAAATACTTTCTTTATCCCATATATAAAAGCAAATGATCAACTTAGTAATCTGGTGATGTTAACATGTAGCATAAGCTACATAAATAAAATATAATTCAAATTATTTGTATTTTGTAGCAAATCAGAGTTTGTTTTTGAAATTCTTAAATATTTATATATTATATCTTTGAAATTGTGTTACTACTTAGAACCCAAGTAATTGAATGAGTTTTGTCGTTTTTCATATTTTATATAGTTAGTGAGTTCTAATTTACTTTAAAATCTTTTTTATAACAAATTAGAACTCACTTACTATAAAAACTAGTAAAAAAAGACAAAGCAAATTCGATTACTTGGGTTTTAATTTGAAATACATAAAACATTCTAAAAATCTATTATACTATATCTAATTAATTCTAATATACTATATTATATATAATACACGTTATAAAAATCTTGTACCATGTAAGTGAAATAAACAAAACTACTATAGATTCTGTTTAAGCTTACTGCAACCACTGAAAAGCTACAAAAAAGAATTAGCAAGCAATTTTTTTTATGTTAAGTCTTAATTAAAACAAGCATTTATAAAGTTTTGTCCAGATGTAGAGTATTTTATATTTTGTCAAACTTAACAAAGTACTAAAATTGAAAATATGCATAATTTTTATCTTAACTAATTGGAGAAGTAATAGTTAAAGTAACACAAAAATTTATAATTTACATGGGGTGATTGCACAAAGATAGTGTTTTAGAACTTACTTTAATCTATAAAGTACAGCATTTGTGATCTAAACCCAGCAGCTGGAAACCCTGTATTTGTCAGGTCTTTTTAACTTTACTTAACAAAAGTATGAATATATACATAAATAATTTTTAATAAAATAAACAAAAACAGATAATTAAAAACATAACTTAGCTGTTAATCTTCACTTAAAAAAGCTTTGACTTCCCGTCTACTGCTAAGTTTATTTTTAGCTACTGTGGGTATCAAAAACAGATACTTTTTTGTTTAGCAGGCCACATTTGTTCTGCTATCTGTAGTTCTCCTATCTCTGTTTTTAACTTATGTCTTTAGAATTATATAAGTCTATGTAGAAAAGAAGTTTTATAACTATTTGGCTAGTGGCAAACCCAGCTGTATTAAGCAATACAGACTGCACAGTTTTTGTAGTGGTTTTGAATTGGTTTTATATTTTCTATTTAAAAATTAAACGTTGTGTGCAGTTATATTTAAAACTTAAGATATATATTTATATTTTAATACTAAACATATAAAGAACTATAGTTCAAAAGTTGTAAAGGTTTATCATTAAACTCATTGTTATTGCTTAAAGTACTTTCAAAAACTTTGTTAGCAACAAGTAAAATATTAGATTTAGTTTTTGAAATGAACATTAATGAGTTCAAAATAAAACTTTGGTTGTTTTTATCAAGTTTATTGTTTATGTATTTAGTGATAAGACAAAAAAAACACAGAATGGTTGACATACCAGAAGGACACTTAAATAAACTTAATATTGTAATATTATTACCGTGTAATTTATTACTAAAAGTGTAACAAGCTTTTTTTTAATATGTATCCTATTTTTTAGACAAATTTAACATACTGATTTAAAGTATTATAGGGTCTACCTTGTTTTTTACAATTGATCTTATTTTGTACAGTCTTATCAGACACATTTAGCTGCATAACAAAATTTAAAGTAGCTTATGAGACATAAAGGATCAAAGTAAATTAAATCAAAGTTACCTACTGGAACCTTATAATTAAGAGACAAAAATAGTCTATTTTACTTAATATTATCTTAATTTTTGAAATAATCTTTTTGAAAACACTACAATGACTTCTTCTTAAAATTCATTTATATCCATTACGAACATTTAATTAAATTTTTCAAGGGAACAAATTTTCATTTATTTATCTAAAAATCTTTACAATATTCAAAATTTTCTTCTTCTAGAACTTTTAAAACTATGAAAAGAATATTTCCTAAAAACTTGAGGTCTCTATCTCAAAAGTTAAAAAATATATTTACAGTAAATTTTTACTTTTGTAAAAAAAAATTGTGGTCTATACGTTGGTATTTAAACTTTATATAGTTGTGATATATTATTTAACTCACAAATCTAGCTTATTTTTATGGTTGAAGATTCTTGTAAGAGCCAGTTATCTTTTCATGCCTCCAATTAGCTTTTTTGTAGCATAAGCTTGAATTCTATATAAGTGTAATATAATTACTTTTTATTTTCTCTATAGTTTAAAAGTTTTTCAAATAGATTGCTCAATACTTTCATATTTCAGCATGTTATAACAATAACTAAATAAATCAATAGAAAACTTACATTTTATATTTATGTTCTTGTTTTTGGAATTTTTGATGGTGCCTACAATTTGTAAAAAAAATAGTATGTTTTTTGTAATTGTAAAATAGTATAGTAATTTAAAATTTATATGGATAAATCAATCTTGATATGAATTTGAATAATGCATATTAAATTTAATCTAAAACATTTCATGGTTCAAAACCATCTTTAAGTAACTACTTTAATGGTTAGTCCTTTAAATTTAATGTTTTAAGTCTCATAATAGTTGATGTTTAAAGCATCTAAATCTAAAAGAAAAATGTATAATTCCAAAAAACCTCATAGTTTAAAATGAAAGAAAGTTTCAGTAAATTTTTGTTTTAACCAGCTGTTATCTTAAATAATAAAACTACTTTTAAAATAAACTAACTGTCTTAACTTCTACTTTGTAAGTAAACTTGCTTGGTACACATATTAAAAAAGTAAATAAATGTAATATTACAGATCCATGTAAACCATTGGTTGCCTAAATACATAGCTTGACTTGTGTGGAAAAGAATCTGGTTCCATTACTTCACCTTTTTACTAGGTTTGTTTATTATGTTGCTCTATGAAAAAATAGAGCTCTTATAAAATTATGAATAAAAATATTGCTTACAGCAGAAAAACTTTTTTTTTATAATAACACAATATATTTAAACACAATAAATTTGATTACTTGATAAATCTAAAACAACTTACTAAAATATTTTTGTAGTTTTATAATGTAAGATTTGCACAACCATTGGATTGTATATTATAATTTAATTAGATAGTATGAACAATTACCGTTCTTTCTTTTAATTAAATTAATTTTTAATTGGATTTTGTTTTATTGCATTAACAGGATACAATGGCTAGATTTATGATTACCTGGATACATATACAGTTAATTGTGTATAGATTTATGGATAACAGTTGTTTCAATAGTACTACTTTTTTTTAAGACCAAGGGTAGTTTAGAAAAAAAATTGAATAAATTTTAAACTTGTATACATCAAAAATTATTCTAAAAACTTGTAAAAATACTAATTTGTGTGAGTAGTGTTTAAAATTATAGAGTAGTTTTTCAATTATTTATCAATTTATGTTTTCAAGTTCGTTAAAAATGTAAAAAAATAAACTTGAAGAAATTCTTTTAAAAAACAAAGGTCTTCAGGTAAAACAAGATTTAATTTATAGCTTTTATTTTTAGATTTGTAGGTTTAACTGCAATTTACTATAAACTAATTGTTAGTACTGTTGTAAGCAGAAACGTTTTACTTTTTTATATTTAAATAGCCATGCATAACTGACTTTGACATCGAAGCAGTAACAAAGTTATTGAACAAAAACTTGATATATTTGAAAGTAACTACAAACTTTTAAATTTCACCTCCCACTTACTTAACTATTTATATTAATTACAATCGAGCGCAATGTATGAGAAATCATACACAAACCGATTAACAGAAACTTCTTCATGGGCTGGTAGATTTTGTACAGAAGACCTTTGTGGATATCTGAGCTCATCAAATATCTGAGCTCATCAAATGATAATCATCAAATATCTTCATGCTTTTTCATTGGTGTGTGGAGCTATTTAATTGGAGGGGTGACAATCTTCAGCAAGGATGTGTGCGAGTTGTGAAATCACTTCAAATTAGTATTTAAGTTGTTTGTTTTGATTTTACAGCAAGAAGCTATAAGCTTGTTTATAATGTTATCTTATTGCCTAGTATGATATTGTTTACTTAATGTTGAAAAATTATCTGCTTGGTGTTAATTTTTTGACAAAAATTATTTTTATGTAATAATGGTTTACTATCTTATCAATTCTACTAATGATATTTAATTAAGCTTAGTTTATAATGTTGTAAAATAATCGATGTTTATTTAAATACTGTTTTCATCTTTTTAAATATTTTTCTTCTTTAAAAATTCACAAACATATATAAATTGTGTTGGTTTTAACACAACTTGTTCTTAGGTATAACTTTAGGTTGCACGACTATTCAAATTAGAACAATTCAATTTTTATTAATTTTGATATATTGTTTATTATCTCCTTTAAAAATCAAATAAAAAAGTTATTATCATAATTGTATTATTTTGTCCTGCATGAGCGTTTTTTTTAAAAACATATTACCTTTTGAGTTGTAGCCTCTCAAATGTATTTTAAGAATTTAAATTGTTGGAATTTGAACTGCCGTATAACCATAGTTTTGGGGTAACTAATAATAAAGAATCTCATGGTTTAATTACGGTGTACCTTGAATGTCAAGTGAACAAAATTAAAATACTGAGGTTCATACTTTTTTATACAAGTCTTAATGTGTAGATATATGATTTAGATTGCTTTTCATACATAATATCTAGAAACACTTCCAGTATATTAGTGATAAAGTTTTTAAGGTATGCCTCTTATGTTTTATGATAAACTTGTAAAAACAAGGTAGACAACATTCGTCTTAAAATATTAAACGTTTCTTTGTACAATATTTTAGATGTTTTCAACATAACTGAAACTTGAAAGTTATCTAAACTTGTCATTTTTAAATATTCTAAAATTAAGTGTATAAAAATAAATTAATATTTGCAATCTGCCATCCAAAATAGATTATATTAATTAACCTTACTAAAATTAAGCTAAAACTGAGTAGTATTGATAATCATAACAAACAAAATTAATATAAAATTATTAATTGTAATATTATCCATAATAAATATATTATCCAGATTAATTCTAATATTATTATTCTATTATAAATAATGATCCACAAAAAGATTAAAAAAAAAGTCTAAATGAAATAAATTATAAATATAAGTTTCTTTGAAAGAGACGTGAATAAAGTAATTCAAAATAAATAAATATAATTTATTAAACTTAAACTTAATTCCATGTATTTTTTTTGCTGAACTTAAGAAACTAATATTTATTTTTACAATTAGAATATAGTATATAGTAAAATACCTTTATTTGTAGACGGATTTGCTCCAATTTCTAATTTATAAAATTTCATTCAATTAAAAAGTTGAAATTTTAAAATTCCTTATTTTTTCTACTCTTTTTATAATACAGTTAATTGTAGTTTATTACTTTTTTTTATATAATTTTAAGTTTTATAAATATTAAATGTCTAATTCTACCTTATAAAAGTTTTTATTTTAATAGATATATTCTGACGTTAATTTTTAATATATTTAAAAATTAAAAAATTCATTAAAAGTGTCTAGCTTCTTGCTGTAAATAACAAACTTTTATCACTCATTTTTTGTTTTGTGTTCGCTCTTCTTGTTTTGTTTATCCGCCTGAATTTGTTTTATATAATTAATCTAATTAACTATAGTCAGTGTTAAGAGTTAGTAACTTGTAGGCAGACTTGGTAAAAAGCACTGTGTTTAATGTTAAAAAAATCTCGGTAGTAAAATTAAAATCTGTTATAATAGTTATGTTAATCCTATTGCCAGAGATTTTTTAACACTTAACACAGTGCTTATTACCAGTACTGCTCCAGTACTGGTAATTTTTAGCAGCCAATTTTAAGTTGGAATTGCCAAGTGATTTAAGTTTCTATCCTTAATTCGAAATAAGTTTTAATATTTAATCCTTTACGAATCATAAAATCACCATTAAATCAAAGTTATACGAAATAAATCGCAACTCTTTTCTTTACAGTATATCGTTAGTATCTAACCCAAATTTGTAAGCAGTAAGTTAGAAATTATTCCTTTGTTTAATGAATTTCGCTTCAACAAAGTATTTTCGTTTACTCATGTGCTAATATTTCTTTCGAAATTTCTCTTAACCCCTACCTCTTATCTTTTACCCAAGTACTCTCAAAAGAATGTCATTGTTTGGTTTTTATCATCAAATAAACTTCCCTGCATTGGTATTCATTAAAGCACGAATGACAAATCAACCCAGTGTTATTTTTATTTTAAATATGAAATGACACTTACTAACCCCTCATTTGTGAACGAGCTTATACTCCTCACAGGTATAAGTAGGCTCTTTATGGTAGCATAAGTGTTATATTCTCTCTGAGTCTCCTGTAACATTTATCTAACTTTGCAACCAATTTAATTGCTCTTTTGTTAATTTTAAAGGATTTTTAATGCAAGCGATATATTGTAAAGAATATTTGCGAGTTAATAACAGCATCATATAAAGCACAAGTAAAAGTTTAAAAAGGTAATAATAGCATTTAACTAGTTTTTTAATACTTCACCTTAAATTTTTTGTAAGGTTGTATACTGCCTGTTATACATATTTGGTCCAAGTAGGAATTTGTTTAGGTAAAAATTATTTTACTTACAAAGATTAAATATTTTTCACCTTAAAATGTTACAGTTAATGCTGTTAAATTTGTCCAATTTTCGCTCTACATTACGTTTTATTAAGCAAATATTTAATGCTGCTCAGATTTCAAGCAATATTACTACAACCGATGTGTTAAAAGTAGCCGAAAGGTGGGGTAGGCAACTATTTTAATTGGTGCAGAGTGTCAAAGAAACCTATAATATAATTAAAGTCAAAAAGTATACCTAGAATTCTTAAATATAAATAACGAAATTAGATGAGATACAAGAAATCTATGATATAGATTTTTTGTAATATTTGAAGTTATAAAGTGTTAGTTTAGTATTTGAAGTTAAATATATAAAACATTTGTTACATCATTAAGATATCTTTTTGAGATGTACATATACTATTTAAAACAGTTAAGTATTAAATTTATTTACATGCGCAAAAGGATTAGGAGCTTGTAATTTTAAAACCTAGAAAATATACTTGAGAAACGCTGTTAATGAGCTAAATGTGCAAAAGATGCTTAAATATCACAGATATAATAACTCTGAGCTGTTTTTACAGCATAATTGATTTAAATACTTTATTTGGATAGATTTATTAATGTGCTGTACTTAAAATATCACATTTTAATTTATTTACACCATAGTTATTTGTCTTAACCAAAAAAGATTGCTCAATTTACTTGACTGTAAAGAGCTTATTTAATTGAAGTTTTGTAATTTTTCTAAAAGTTGTTACAAATTTCAACCTCATTTAGAGCGATACTTAATCTATGGTAAATTTGCTTCTTTTAGAGGTAAATTTATTTATTACAAATTGTTTGAAAATCTTTATAAATTAGTATTTAACTGTAACATTTTAAAGGTAAATAAACCCATTATATTTAACATTTTTTTATTGAACAAGCTAAAAATACATTTATTTACTTAAACAATATTTTGTATATTTGGGGTAAATTTGTTAAATACATTCCAAAAAGGAGTAAAATATAACAAAAATGCATTTAATTTTAGCTCAACATGTATCAATAATATTAAGTGATCTGGATTTAAGCTTTTCAAGACCTGATAGAAATTCGTACAAAATACTTCACCTCACCGTATACATTTTTTGCACTCAAGGTTAGCCCCGAAGTTCTCAACTGTACTCCGAAAAACATCAGTGACCTATTTTTAATATAGCGGTCAGCAGCTTACAAGTCCCGAATAGAAATTTCCGCGGGCTTGATGAATAGTTGCATTAATCATTTGAAAATCTCATTTATGACCGAAAATGTTATAAAAATGCCAATCAGTCACTAATCATTGAGTACAGAGCTAAAATTATTACAACAAACACGTTTTTCAATGATTTAAAATGTATGCAGGGTTGCCCAAAAAACCTGGAATTTTGAACAAAAATCACTAAAAAAAACAGAAATTTCAACATGTTAAATAGTAAATTTTAGATTTGACATAAAAAATCTGCAGTATAGATAAAGTTGTCATCATCAAAAAATAATTTATTAAAAATACAAATTTAAAGTAACTTTACAATACTTTCACACTATATAACACAGTTTATTAACTTTTATAAAAAATTAGACCCCAAAAATGTGTTCTTTTAATAACCTAGAGGAAATACTTAAAACCTGGAGGAAGGTTGCCAAAACCATTTGGCAACCCTGTATATGGCCTACTGGATCCACCCGAACAGTGCCTTTTATTTATGCCTTTATGGATTTAGATCGTTGTTTCAAAATGAGATACTAATTTTCGTATTTGATAAATTGCAACTTATGACTGAAAGTACATTGCCAGCCGCAGTTTGGAAATTTTTAGCCAATGAATTACAAAAGTCATTTATGTATATTTTACAAGGTAAATAATAAAGTTTCCACTGAATTAGAAATATTCGAAATTATATTAATAAAACATCTCAAGTTTTATTATTATAAGTTTAACACCATTTTTTAGATGGTAGCAGTTTAATTATTTTACTTTACAACAATGCTGTCTAGGTTAGATTAAGTTTATTAGTTCACCCAAAGCTTCGTAATAATTCTGCTTGTGAACTCTTTTCAAATGCTACATAAAATAGCATCCAAATGTCTTGCTTAATCATAAGATTTAATATTAATGCGACATAAGAAAACTTGATTAACAACTCATGAATGTAAAAAAAAGTTCTTGAATAAATTTTGTCTTATGAATACGGTTTAAGCAAAAAATTTCTTAACATTTTGCTAATAAAAAGAAGCAACTTAATGTTTTTAATATTAGTAAGTTTACTGTTTAATTAAATTTGATTGGTATTATTCACACCTTCAGGAGGTTTTAGGCAAAAAATAATAATGGTTGGTGCAACGTATGACCAAGGTTATAAATAACTTTAAAAACACGTTATCGTTATTTTAGTTATGGTAACCTCAGGTCAAAATGTTAGTTTCTTCAATAAAAGTTAAAAAATGTTCTTAGCTGAGTAAAAAAATATTATAGCCTTAAAATTTAATGATATACTCAAAGAAAACAAATGTAAGTCAACTTAAGTTGATAAACTTGATTTCAAAATATACTATAATTAAAAAGATACAACAGTCTTAATGTATATTAGGGTGCTTACAAAAAAGCAATATTTGAGTTTTCAGCTAAAAACATTTTTACATGTGGCAAATATAACAGCAACAAATTATATCAAAAAAACTTTAGAAAAATTTTAGCTGACTTTTTAGTTTTTCATGGTAGAAATTTTCAATTTTATAAAAACAATCCCTATGCAAAGTGCATGGGACCACAAAATGCGACAGCAAAAGTTTTTAGCTGGTAATAAATTTACATATTACTGGCAAATATCACAGAAGCACATTGTGGACAACTTAAGTTATGAAAAAAAGTTTAATAAACACATTTCTTGATTAAAAAAAAAAAGATAGTTTACAATAAGTAACAAAAATACTATAAAATCAAGAAAATCTTTAAATAGTTTTAAATTTTTCACAATGTGTTTTTGTAATAATTTCCACATGTAAAATAACTTCCAGCTAAAAACTTTAAGGTCACACTTTTTAAGTCCCATACAGTTTGCATTGGGATTTTTTTCAAAAAATTGAAAAGTTGTACCATTAATTTTTTTTTAAGTCAGCTAAAAATTTTCAAAAGCTGTTTTGTAATTGCCAAAAAAAAAAGCTACAGACTCGAAGAATGCATTTTTTATAAAAACTTTAGTTGACATACTTATATAATAGAGAAACTAATTAAGTACATCAAACTTTAAATAAAAAACTTTTTTTTTTGCTAAAAGAAAACTAAAAAATATGTACCTTTAAGGAAAGCAAATATTAAGTCAATAATTGGCAGAAATACTTTTAAAACAGCTAATACTTCTATCTTATGTCACATTTTAGATTTAATAACTTTTTTTGTCTGCCATTAAACAGCAATATTATAAAACATTTGTAAGTGAAGTTTTTTTAAGTTGAGACAAAACGCAATACTATAACTCATTCTCACTGATAAACAGATACAAAACGGTAAGTAAACTTACTTTTTTTAACTACGTTATTACTTATCAAAAAAGCTTGTACTTTTTTATTAGCACCATACATAAAACAACCGCCATAAAAAGTTTGAATACATAATGTTTTATTTATAACACTTTATACACTAAAAATGTTGAAACTCTTATTTTAGAGATGTTTTGAAACTTGATAATAAATTTGAAGCTTATTTGTTATTGATAATATGCATGAATATTAACAAGACTTAAAAACTTTATATAAAAACTTAAAAACTTTTTACTACATAACATTAAACAGAAGAAAGAATTATCTAAACAATTAAACGTCATATCCGACAAGGCTGCCCCTTCCAATGACCTCACCAACAAAGAACCAGCAGCAAACTTCAGTGAAGACCATGGCGTTCAAAAGCGCTTGTTTCACTGGAAGCTGTGTGAACTGCATTGAAGTCACGTTTGAAATTCCTGTGTTAAAATGATTTGTTTATAAATAAGTGTATTTTATTTATTTTCTTTTTTGTTGATTTGAAGTTACATTGCTTATTCCTGTTTAAAATTTAGTTGTTTACAAAAAACTGTATTTTAATGTGCATGGTAATTATCGATTAGTAGATTATTTATTTTTTAATTATTTTACTTTTTCTTATATGAAACTGATATAATTAGAAATGATTATAGAAATGGTATTTTTTAATATACTTAATAACCAGTGAAATTAAACAAACAATTTTATTACAAAGTAAACCATAACTTTTATTGAATCAAATTACTGATTCCTGTAACAATTAAACCATTAAAGTTTTTCTAAACTATAAATTAATTTGTTAGAAAAAAGCAACTAAAATGATATAAAATTGAAAGTTTTTAAACTTTTATTGATACAAGCTCTAATTCAACTTTTTTAAATATTAAATACTCGTTGACATCATTAAATAATCAGATGATAAAAGTTGAAAAGTTTTAAACACAGTTATGAATTTATACTATAAAAACAATCAATTTTTACTTTCTTTTTACTTTTTTTCAAAGAGTATTAATAATATTAGCTAAATTTCAGTGGAGATAAAAGTCAAGTTCAGTATAGCAGAGTTTTTTACTCATAATAGTTTTTATTAGATTATTAATAAGAACTTTTTTAAATACATTTTAAAATTTAAAAGATCAATAAGAATGTTTGTAATTTAAATTTTTGTAACTTCTTATTGGTATATCTTAAAGAGCCAAGCCTAAATAACCTAAGTATAAGCTTTGTGTAAGAAAAATTTAGTAAGATTTTAATACGTCTAGTTTTAACTTTTTAAGCTAATCACGAACTAATTTAACAATCTAGGAAACAAAATATTAATAGAGATTTTTCAAAGTAATAAATATTCTCAATACAAACTAATAACAATAAAACTTTTTTGTAAGGGATAAATACAAAAATACAAGTAAATTAAATTATTAAAATAAAAAGTAAATTATTAAGAAAACAACGCTATTGGTGGGTAGATATTTTTTACAAGTTGCACTTACTTTAAACTTAGCAAGCATGTAATTCTACCATTAATAGATTTGTATATAAGAATAGGAGACGTAATATTAAACATTCATAATGATCGAAAGAAATAATTAAAATTTAAAAAATCAAAACAATTTTCTAGGATTTGCTCTTGAACTTTCTTAGTTTAAACTTAACTCAAGAAAAAAAAAAAATTGTAGTATTTAACTTAGTTTTGAGTAAAAGTGCTATATTTTTTACTGCTGGTCTTAAATGTTTATCTTTTACTTAAGATTATTAAGATATATTTTTTTCTTGTAATGGTAGAATAATATAATGAAGTATGACTTAAAAATTCAAGACAAAATGAACAAAGATAGAATTTTAGTGAATTGTTTTTAATTCAAAGAAAATTGTCAATGAAAAGTTTCTACTGCTTCTATTTTATCTAAAACTTTACAGTAAAACTTTTATGAAAAGTATATTATTTTATTTAAATTAAAAAAATATTTATTTATTTTAATATCTTATAAAGTATTTTAGTATAAATAACTTCAGAGTATGCCAACCTTTAGTGAAAAGAATAGCAAACTTAAATTTATAAACAAAAAAATCTATAAATACAAAACTTTTATATGTTTAAAAATAAAGCAAACAAAATGTTCAAACTAGTGTAGCTGAGTAACATTTATGATAACTCAATAACTTAAGAGATATTCTAATTCAATAATTTTGTAAAAATTTAGCAAATAAATACCTTTAGTAAGAAGAGGGATGGCCTGTCCAACTTCAACAGGGGTGGGTGGGCGAAGTTCTACTTTTGCGTAATACATGAACTTGCTCAATTGAGGTTTTGCTGCCTCCATCAATACTGGAACCTGTGCTGAAAGTTTTGCCACCAACTTGCTCATATTGATTTTATTTAAAGTCTGAGAAAATATATTTTATTGCAAAACTAAGTTAGGCTAAAAACATGTTTTTTGTTGACTACTACAAGCAGATATTTATGCACACATTTTGGTTTTAGAAAATAGAACATACAAATAATAAATTTTATAATATTTAGAAAAACATTCTAGCAAGTGTTTGATAATTATACATTAATAACACTTTTTAAAATATAAAAATGTTTACTATTATGGTATATTGCAGCAAAATTATTTTGATAAAAACAGTACTTTATGAATTAGTTTATAAGTAAACTAATGTTTATTGCAAGTTGTTTCTAATTTGTACACTTATATTTTTGCTATCAGACACTTCTAATAGTCGAATAAAATTCATAACAACTTTGAGATTTATAGGATCAAAGTCAGTGAGTTCAATAGTTATCAAGGTTTTTTTAAAACAAAAATGCAAAAATAAACCTTGTTCACTAAAAATATTTTTTTAATTTTATAAATATTGTTCTTCAAATTTTTACAGTCATAAAATATAGTTCAAATATTACTAATATTTATGTAACTCATATCAAGGAATTTTCATAATATGAAAAAATCATACATCTTTCTTTTATTTGAAATTTATATTTTTAAACTTCCAACACCAGAAACAATGTTATGTTTTTTAAGAAATATTTCCTGAAGTATTGACATCTCTACCTCAAGAAAAAAGTAATTATAATATTTTATTTCTAAATAATTAAGAGCGTAGAGGGGCTCTTTTTTACTTTTGATTTTAGCTAGCAGTTGCATTTTACCCTGGAAACTAAATTAGTTTCTTAGATATGATGGTAAAAAGTCGGAAAGCTCTAAAGGTTCCTTATGGAAGGACTAAATTAAATAGAAGAAAAAACTGTCTAGACCTAAAGTCTTCAAGCAACCTTTCTGAAACCTCACCATTTAATTTAAACTAAATAATAAATATTTCTATAGTAGGATTTTTTTTGAGCAAATATTTTTTCAATAAAAATATACTTTTGTTTTTATTTTGGTCATAAAGGTCTTTTTTTTTTTTAATTCTTACAGAGGGAATTTTTCTATTAATGCGAGGAACCTTTCCTAATGTATAAAATTAACAAAATATGAAGATAAAAACAAAATTTTAGCAAATTTTTGAAAATTCTGAGAAAATTGGCAATGTTTTTTTTTTCTTTGTTTGTATGTGTCAAAAACGTTTTACACAACTAAAAATATCTCAAAAGTTTTTTTTTTTTGTGAAAAGTATCTTATAGTAAACATTTACAGCTTTCATACAAGGTCTAAAGTTATTTTTGTTTTCTGTTGCTCTTTTCTCCCTATCCCCTTTTTGCAAAAACCAACATATCTTAATAGTTGACCCCGGTTAGTTCACACCTGGATTACCATTCTTTATGACAAAAAAAAACAGCTAAAGTAACCAACAACTAGCCTTAGTTGTATAATTAGGCTTTTGTGAGAAATGAATTTTTTGGTTTTCATCATTAACTCCAGAATATCTAGTGTAAGTTTTAAATTATAGCCTTGTGACCCACAATGTTTCCTAAACTTTTCCACTGTATCTAGTTAAAGTTTCAAAATTACCATTAAAAACACCTAAGACTTATTTTTGTTAAAAAAAGGCCAACCACGCCATTTTTTTTCTCAAGATGTAAAAAATCCGCAGAAAAATGCAAAAAAATAAGAGCAACGCCGTCCATCATGAACTCCAGAAAATCTGGTGTAAGTTTCAAATTATGACCTCCTTTATAATTCATGACCCCAAAAGGGGCCACTTACTCTTACTACAAGCTTACTAGGCAAATCAAATTGTTTCAATTTTTCTCATCCGTCAGGCAATCGCACCACAAAACAGCTACTGGACCGCACCGCTACGGTGAAGCCAGCGCCGTGGTGCGGGTTACCCCCTTTTTGTTTCGTGTGGCGGGGGTTCACCGGGTTTCCCCGGTCATATAGGCCACATTGTCTTTTAAAGAATTATTTTTTTAAAAATCTGAAAAAAATAACGATTTGGCAAATCGTATGGAAAATTACATCAAATTTTTTTTTAATTGTCTCATAGGAGGTCACTACGTTTCGGCGCTTAGTGAAAATTCAAATCACAAGAAAATGACAAATTCAGAAAAGGTGAATAACTTGCAATATATTTTTAAACGTACAGTTAGACTTTATAAATTATTTACATACAAATTAAATTCTTTAGGTTGCATTTGCAGTTAATTAGCTTGAGCATTTAAAAGGCTTCAAGCTATACGGTATTTAGGGCATAAAAATTATGGTTAAATATTACAATAAATAAACAAATAACGTACTTTTTATATTAACGTTAAAACAACATTTTTTTCTATTACTTTTGTATTTTTCTATTCTCTTTTTTTTTTTTTTTGTTTACGTTTGTTTTCAGTTTTTTTTTTTTTTGCTTTTATTTTTTGCTTTTTTTATTTTTTTTTTGTTTGCGTTTTTTTTTTCTTTTTTTTTTTTGCTTTGTTTTTATTGCTTTTTGTTTGTTATTTTCTTTTATATTGCTTTTTTTTCTTTTTATTAATATCATTTGCTTTTTTAGTTTTTTAATGTTGTTTTATTATAATGGGTTTGATATGTCTTAGTCGATCATCTACTAAAGCACCAATATCATCCACCATACTAAGCCTCCTATAGCTAGATTACAGGTAGTAACAACATTACCCGGCAGTATAGTATACGTAATTGGTTCATTTATTATCTTAAATTTAGTTATGTAGTATTTTTATGCCCTTTAATCTTAGATTAAAAATATGTAACCTAAAAAATTTAAATTGTAAGAAGTAATTTTTTTTATTAAATTAGATCGTTAATATAACAGTAACTTTTTATATTTTTCTATATATCATTTATGCAATTTTGTCATTTTAAGTGGTTTTACAACTCATTATGCTACGAAACGTCTTAACCAACTTAAATCTAATCATATCAAGAAAAAAATAATTTAACTTCTTTGTATTTAAGTTTTGAAATTATAAATGAATTAGAATTTTAGAATTTAAATTTATGAAACCACAAATATATAACGAAAAATATAAAAGAAAACGTAACAAGATTACAAAAACTAAAAGATTAAACTAAAATTGCAAAATGAGTAACACAATTAATTTATAAAATAAACTGAATCTGAATCTAAAACTTAAGCTGAAGAAGCGAAACTGAAGGAAACTTAAATTTATTCACTGTTGTCACGCGAAACATGCCCTGTATCGCAATTTGGATCAAAAATACAATCTCTAAGCGCTGAACCTCTCAAAAAAAAATTCTCAACAGAGTATGAAAAATATACTTGAGAAAAAGTAGTTTTTAAATTTTTAATGTTTTTTAAACTAGAGGACCTAACTGTAACACTTCCATTGATAAAATTGATACGACCTGATGTGTTATCATATTTTTCATCAGACTTTGCAAAATACTTTTTAAGTTTATCAACTTGTAACCATAAACTACCCTCAATTTCATTGTCTTTCTTAAATTCATGGTCAATTTCGTGCTCGAAGTTTTTGAAAAAATAGAATTTGTGATTTTTTTTAAAGTTTTTTTGATCTACCGTAAAGCAATAACTAGTATCTTGGTACAATTCTAATCTAACTCCTTCAGGCCAAGCGTAATTAGTTTCCTCGAAAAGTTCCCTTACCGCAGTTCTTTTTAGATTGTTATTATCGTTATAATCTATTTTTCCCATAGGGAAATTGATTCTAATTTTATTATTTTTATCTCTATAATAAACAAATAACAATTCGCCCTTACCCTTCTTGACGCGATGTAAGATTACCCCCGCGCAGTCTAACCTTTTTACATTGAATTCCCAGTTAATTAAAAAAGAATCTCCCCGCTTGTGTTTAAATTTAACCTTAAATAAGTTATTAGCTAAATGGTGTTTTGCATCGTCGTTTAATTGATCAATAAAAATTTGCTTAGCGTAACGGTCGAAACTTTTGTATTTTTCATCAACTAGACTGTATACTTGTTTTTCGATAATGTTATAAACATTCAAAAAGTCATGCCAATCATCTTTTGAAAATTTTTTATTAATAAAATCTATAAGTTTTTGTTTAAGTTCATTATCGTGTTTATTTTTGAAAGATCTAGATACGTTGTTAACCTGATCTGTTACGAAAAAGGACGTTCCACCCGCTTCTTGTTGTGGTGCTCGATCCCGCTGGAGTTCCGCATGCGTCATTTGAACACCTTGGACAACCTCCTCCTCACCAACTATATTCGTAGTTTTAATGACGTCATCCGGTATAAATTTTGTCCTAGATGGTATTAAATAAACGTTTTTTATATTTATTTTACACAGAAAAGTTTAATATGGGGTTGCCAAAAACAAATTAGTTAAAACTAGGATTGTTTATTGGATTGATTTATTGGACTCCAATTAAATTTGAAATTGTACATATTTAGAGAAATCAAAAACTGTACATTGTTTGATTAAAAAGTATAAAGTTACAACTTAACAATAAATAGCAAAGCCTAGACTTCAATAGGTTCCTTAAGAAAGCCTCAAGCTAAAAACTCAAAAATATCAATCTATTAAAATTGATGAGTTTTTAAAATATTTTCTTTGAAGCTTTCTTAAAAATGGTTAATCTTTATGTTGAAAATTAAAAACTTCAATTGTAAATTAATTAAAATATATGACTATTGCTAGCAAAACAAAAAAAAATCTGATGGATACTTCTCGTTATAAAGCTTTTTAAATCTACAGAGTATTTTAAAAACTATTGTAAAATATGGCATACGTTATTCTAAACAACTAACCTTCTTTGCATGATCAAAGTGATATTATATCTCCAAATAACTTAGTACTTTAATAATACAGAGCTGTTTTGATATAAAAACTATAACTACAGCATCAATAATATAGGTAGAAAAACTACCTTCTACAAAAAAATTAATCTAATAGAGTTTTAATTTTTTTTATTCAAACTTATTTTTAATATGAAATTACATTCAGTTTAATAATTTCAGTTGAAAAAACATTTAACAACACAAGTTTAAATTAATGATCAAAAATATGAAACTAATATACAATGTTATAAGATAATAAAATCTAAATGTGAACTAAAAACTAAATAAATAGAAAATAAATATGCAGTGTCTAATTAATAATAATTTTAGAAATAATTTCAATGAAATATTTATAGGTTATTGTTTAGAAAAATAAAAAAGTACTTTATAAATACAATTATACTTAAACATGAATTTAACTTTTGAAAGATTTTAGTGTTCAACCTAATCAATAATTTAGTTACATAAAATTGTCATATAATGTATTGTTTATAAAATAAAAGTGTTTAATAACTACTTTAATTTACTTATTACAAAACTACAGACTGTATATCAGTGTTGTTATAGTGATTCCAACATGACTTCTTTCCAACATGACTTCACTTAAAAAGTTTATAATACTGAACTTTACTTGTATAATCTTCTTTTTTAAAGACGTTTTACTATTTGCTTTTAACCATTGCAGTTATGTAAGTTTGTTAAAATTTTATTTTGAACTTATATTATTTTTAACTATAACATCAAATGCGGATTTAAAAACCTGTTCTAAATCTACAAAATAGTCTATAAGATTTAAAGTGATTTTGGCCTAAAAATTTTATTAAAATATTTTTTTTTTCTATTAGTAAAACTTGAAATTTTTTTTAAACTTAAAAACCACCATGATTTAAAAAAAAATGGTTGTACCTTTTTATTTAAATATTTCAGGAACGTGAAATATTGAAACAGTGAAAATACTTAAATTTTTTTTCAATCAAAACTTAAATCACACCTAGAAAATCTACTTTTCATTACTTAGTTTAAGGTTATAAAATTTTAAACCTTAAGTTTAAGCTTTAACATAACTTTATTTGAATATAAACTAAATACAGAGCATTTATAGTTATTTAGTTAATAAATGATTGTTTTAATTTTTATTTGCACAAACTTTTCGATGGTTTCTTAAAAAGGGTACTGAACACTGGCTTAAGTAAAAAAATTTTGAATTTTTTTGAAGTTTAAGAAAGTTTAAGACTTTTAAAAGCATTTGAAATGCCGTAGACAGTTTATTCACCGTAAAGCATTAACAAAAAAGTAAATAAATTACAACTATTGTTTAATAAATTTTATATTTATTTTTTTATTAATGCTTGTTATTTTTAGTCGCAGTCGTTTAGATAACACAAACTTAATAAACACCAATTCTTTTTGTTATATACCAAAAACAAAAGTGTTTAAAATACTTTTGTCTTCTCCTTTATACTCAGTTAAACAATTAACTTACAATGTAAAAAGTTTTTCTTATAGAACTGCCTGCTATCTTTGTTTGTTTAAAATTTATTTTAGAAATTCAAACGATTTTTCTCTCACTAAATATATAACTTTCTAACTTTTCTGCATCAGTTTATATGAGGAGAAATACATTTCCAAAACATCTCCAAAATTTTCTGTCCTCTGAAGACCGGTTTTTTGCTGGTTGTTTTTATCGGCAAAAATTACGCAATTTTCCAGTGAGTTTTTTTTTTATGTTTTAATTAGTCTTAAAACAATAAATAAAATTTAATAAATTTATGTATCTAAATAAAGTTTACTAAATGTATTTTATAACTAATTAGCTAATCAAAGTAAATTATAAAAAAAATCATTACAGTTTGCACACAAAATTACTTCAAAATAAACTGGTGCACGATAGTGTACACAATTTTTTTTCGCGTGCACGAAACGTTTAGGGTACATGAACCTCATTTAGGGGTGAACGAAATTTTCAGATTACACAAAAAAATATTTTAGTCTTCGCATTATTAGTTTTAGCGACATAGTTCAGTTAAGTATTAAAGTTAAATCTAGCCCTGGTGTTTGATTGGCTTTTATTTTTTGGCCATTTTACTCTCATGATCTATTTTGTAATTAAACAACACACATAAATTATTGTATAATTATAATTGTAACTATTATTACAATGCAATTAAAAAAATAAAACATACGTAACAACTTATAAAACAATTTAAGAAAACAACACAACTGTTGCGTTGAACTTTAATAAATTCCAATAAATAAGGACTTATTTGTCTTTAAAAAAACGTGGTAAATTATAGACTTCTTTTAAAATGAAGTAGAAAGAAGTATAAAGTTCTTTAAAGCCTTATTTTAGAAAACAACATATAAACTATAAAAATACGAAATAAGCTAAAATATGCAAATTAAAATAAACTTTAAGCAATTAACCGATAAACTATTTTTTTCTAAAAATAACGTAAGTTTAAATTGTTGTTAACTTTGATTAAACATCTTAGGATTTTTCTTCAAATTTTAAATTGTTGTTTACATTAATTAAACGTGTTAGTTTTTTCTTTAAGTTAAAAACTTTGTTTACATTGATTAAACGTATTAGTTTTTCTCGTTAAATTTTAAATTGTTTCTTACATTGATTAAGCGTTTTAGTTTTTTCTTTTAATTTTAAATAATAGTTTTATAGTTTACCAATAATGACTTAGGCCCTGGTCATAATAAACACTGATAGTAAAAAAAATTATGGTAAACCACTAAGGTTGGTAAACAGCCAAATTGTAGAAACTTAAATTATACATATCATAGTTGTATAGTTTCTCCTTTGACAAACAACATGATCTAATAAATGTTGTTATTATATCACACTCTATAATTTTAAAGTAAAAGTTTCCAAGTCAGCATTAGTTTGGAGAAGATGGACACTTCTACTACTGACCAAAGTTTGTAAAAGTTGTATATTTTGTTATTTTTAGATTTAAAGTAATATTTAAAGACACTCATTTCTAACTATGATTGGGAACAATTCTATATATAGGTATTTGAAGTGTACAGGGTTGAATAAACAACACTGTTTAAACAACCCCAAGAACATATCTAAATCAGTAAAAGATAAATAAATCCTTGTACTGGTGAATTAACCTTCAACCTAATACTAAATAGCCTGATTAAACAACCAATATTTGACCCTAGTTTCCAAACTAAATTGTTGGTCTACATGACTATTTTATTTAAATTGGTAGCAAAACATAATGTAAAGTTTAGCTAAATGTAATTGAATTATAATTTATGCTATTCATCAAGTTGTACTATATTGTATTGCAGATGTTTGCCCACCTAAAAAGTGTGAAGTGGTTCAATCCTAGCAGCTATAATAAAGGTAAATTTTGTTTTTATTGCAATTTAATATATCAAAAGCTCCTATACAACACATATGTTCCTTAATATAATCTTGTTTTTAGTTTGGTTGTGCTGTTCTAAATATCATGACAATATAAATAATTCCTACAAAGTTTTAAAGAAAAATTAAGTATTATTTACTATCATATAACTAAACTATTTGTGTGCAAAGTTTGATTGGGTATAATAAATAACTTTTTGACTTAAAAGTCAGATGGTAAATAAAAATTTATTTTGAAATAGAGTTCCATTGCGGCAAATTTTAAAGTGCAAAAATAGAATTGAAAAAAGTGACAAGCCTAATGAAATGCAGTAAATTTAATATAGTTTGCTAGTTCATATCAGTTTTATAATAGAAAAGTACATCATATGTTTTTCTGTAAATATCCTTCCAAATATTTGTCACCATATTTAAACAATCATCCATTAATAATGGTTGGAATGTACTTTGTTTTTTATTTTTTCTCATCATATTATATTTTAATTGTTTCCTTTTGAGACTAGCTCTGACTTGGTAAGTATTCTACTAATTATTGCATGAGTTGGCTTTTTTTTAGTTCTCAGAGCTAGTTTTTATTTGTTAAAAGTTCTAATAAAAAGTCTTTTAAAGAGTGAAAAAACTTTTTGTTTTAATAAGATAGTGTAAAATAATAAAGTCCCCATTATTATTGGTTTATGTAAACTATATTATGTATTTAAATTTTCAAGTATATGACATCCAAAAACTAAAGTTTTTTTTTCACAAGTATAATATAATTTGTATAAATAATCATTATGTTTTGGAAATTTAAATTATGTGGTGCATTGGAAATATTTTAAGAAATATCCAGACTGGTATTAATACCATGTTAATACATTTGGTATTTTTTTGTGTACTTCAGTATAACAAGTCTTTATTTTTCTTGAGTAATTAAATATTACTACTTGACTAACATAATTTTTTCACTATTTATTGTTTTTAATTTAACATAAGGCTAATTGATAAGTTTTAAGTCACTCAGATTAGATTGGCTTCAATGCTTCAAAAGCCTGTCATAGATAAGCCGTAGTATTAAAAAAAAACAAAATTGTTTGTCTCTTTTATTGCTTTAACACCTTTTATGTTTATATAAGTAATTTACAAATTAAAGTTTTAAGGTTACAAGTGTTGATTATAACTTGTTATTTTTTCTACATTTAATATGTGTTGACAGGTTTTTACAACTTTAGAATGTGCAAGGGTCTTGAGGAAATTTTGAGCAATGATGCACATGAATCATCTGTAAGCACACAACAACTGGACCTCAACCCAGGAAGGTCTCTAACTGCTCACTTAGGGCAGTAACAAGGTAAATATGTTATAGTTCTTGCTTTTGTACTAATAGCTACAATAAATCATAAAAAGTTAAATTTAGAGAAAGTAAAGATGACAATGTTATCTAAATTGAATTAAACTCATTCAGTGATGTTTATAAGTGATGTAGTGTATAATTAATGTTCATTTTTGACCTAATAACTGGAATAGAATCTAGTATTGCTTTTAACTCAACAGAATGTTCAAATAATTGCAAGTAAAAATTATCATTATTGTTAATATTAAGTATATTTATCATTATCATTTTTCATTTAACATAAAAATTAGTGTGGTCATTACAAGTAAAAAGTAAAATTTAACAAAAAAACTTTAAACTTGTTTTAAAGACTAATGAACATAAGCTAAGAATGTTTTTTAGGATGCGAACTAATTTATTAAATAATTAATTAAATATTTAAAATATTGTTACAACAAAGTTAGATTTGCTCACTTTGTTAGTACATCACTTTGAGTATTGTGATGGTTTTAAATGTTAAAGTTTGGCCAAAAGAAAACTTATTTGTATTCCAATGTTTTTCTTAAACTCAACGTTTTTTAATTTTAAAATAATAGAAATCAACAAAAGGCTATGATTAAATTAAATAGAAGACCATACTTGATTATTTTTACCCATCCACAATTTTATACAAAATATTATAAATAATATAATAATAAGGTTTTCTAGAGAAATGATTCAAATGAAAAATTAATATTCTTCTAAAATCTTATTTGATTGTTTACGTCACAAATAAAAACATAACTTAGTTTATGCGCGGTCATATAAGCCCGCCTAATGTTTATGCAAATTTTCCCTTTGTTAGAAACTTCAAAACTTATACCTTTCGATAGCTGAATTTTTTTTGATCTTTTATGTAAATTTTATTTTACTAGTCTAAGCATTGTTTTTAAATTTACAGTGTTTTATTTTAAAAACAAATAATGCCACCATAAAACTTTCTTTAAATTGTGCACAACTTTTATTTGTAATAATAAAAGTATAATTCTTGTTTAAACTTTTTGGTAACTCAAAGTGAATAAAACCATTTTGAGTTGTTATGGTGTTTTTTTTTCGGTTTTCTTTTAACAGTTGATTCTAAAACTACAAATATATCAAACCAAATCTGAGGCTGCTATTTGATATTAATAATCCTTAACTAGACTTTTAAATTGAATTGTCTTTTTTGATATATATTCAAACTTGAAAACTTAAGTACTGACATCAAAGCGCCCAAAAAATCTGAATCCAATGGATTTGGTTTTGCATATTGTGATTATAAAGTACGAGAGAGGCAGATATAAGCAGGCCAAAAAAAGGACTGAAACCAATAAGTCAGGGCTTAAAAATTCAGACCTTGTTACAAAACACTTTTAGTATAAACTATTTTTTCTTTGGACATTAACCTTAACCTTAAAAGCTTTAAGTATTTTGGCAATTTAGAACAATTAAAAAAGCATAAGCTTAAGATTTCAGGAAAAATAATGTTTTACAAAAAGTTTTTTTCAAAAAAAGAGACAATTACCGCTCACGCGGTACAAAGCTATTTGTTAAAAGGTATGTACTTAATCCGTAAACATATCAAAAATGTGATTTTTTTTTGTCGATTTTTCATATTGTTGCAATTATAGAGAAAATAATTAAAAATTTGTAACTTAAAACACTTGTTCATTCACATTTTTTAAAAATTGACTAACTTGATAACTTTTGTTTTAAATGTCATAACATATATCATGAAAAATTTGTTCACTCAATAAACTTAAATATGTTTTAGCTTTGACAATTGATGAAATAAGAACTGAAACAGTTATAAGCAATTTCGGAAAAAATTGTTTGTCATATAAATAAAAACTAGTGATGTGAATGATAACAAAAGGGTAAGTAAACATACAGTATTTTTAATGTATTTTATATGCACATCATTTTTTAAAACAAGTGTTTTTTAAACCCATAAAGGTGTTTATAAATCAAGAAACTTATTTTATGATGTATTTTAACTATATTTTATCTTCTTTTTTAAATTATTAGGCTGTTTTAAAGTATATAAAGTCTAGCACGGGACTTGAACCCCTGATCGTTAAATTAAAAGTCCAACGCTCTACCGACTGAGCTACTCATGCTCACGATGGGGTATACTTAATTGTGTTTAAAAAGCTATCTCCGGCTCTTATGACGTAATAATAGTACAAATTTATGGAACACATGCAAAATCCACCCGCGATCAAAATCCACCCAGTCAAATTCGGGAACCGCTTAGCAATCGAAAGTAAGGGTTAGGGGTAACAGTGATAGTCAAAAACAAATAAAAAAATTGATGAAAAAAAGCAAAAAGTATATAAAATAAAATAATAAATACAGGAAATAAAATTAAAAATTGGGTGGATTTTGAACGCGGGTGGATTTTGATAGTATACCTAATTTATTATAAATAGAACATTTAAAAGTGCTATATAATTTATATTTTACTTTAGCTTCAGCTTTTAAATATTATCAAACTTCTTATTTTGGTTGTTTTTTAACACTAAAATGAGTTAAAAAACTAAAAGTAGCATATATATATAATTTGTATAAAGTTGTATAAAAATTGAAAAAACTATGCTTTTACATAATTATTATCAATTAAAAAACTTTTGATCTATTATTATATAATAGAAAAAAACGATAACTTGTTGAAATATTTTAGACAAATATTACACATCATTAATAAAGGCATCTGTAAGAATAACATAGATTATCGACACAAATTACACCGACTTATATTATCTAAAATTAATAAAACACAAAATTTCTCACCTGTTAGTGTTTCTATTTTCTTTTTAAATTTTTAGAGTTTGCCCACTATTTTCTTATTGTTCTTTTTCAAAACTCTTTTTATATCTACTTTGAAGTTTTGCTGTGAATAAAGTTAGCTGTTCAAAAAATTGATGGGAATTCTAAATAGCAAATACATAGATGTGTTTAAAATATTTTTTAACCAATAAATGTAATTATACTAACAAGAAGTTTGTTTTGACATGTATATACAAATTACATTTTCTCCTTGTTAAAAAAATTCAAATCTTTTTTTAAACCTTAAAAGCAGCCTGAAAAAACTTGAAACCCTGATCAATGTGTAAAAAATGATTAAACTTCAGCTTTTAAAGATTAAACTTTTTTATTAAGTTTTTATTAAACATGAAATGAAGTTTAACAAATTAAAAGTGGTACATATATATTGCTAGTTGTTGCATAAAAACTATATTAACATAAATATAAGCAATTCAAAAACTTTAGAATCAATGTTACCTACTAGACAAAAAAAAAAGTATTTTTCAATAGTTCACAAAATTATCATAAATCGTTTATAAAAGCGTTTCTATCAATATCTTAGATGAACATTATATGACACAAACATCAACAATTAACTTTGTCTAAAATTAAAAAAGATGGCGCTGTTAGCTTCACTGTTTTGAGGTGCAATTTCCTGACGTTGAACTTTGATTGCAACAGGCAAATCAAATTGTTTCAATTTTTCTCATCCGTCAGGCAATCGCACCACAAAACAGCTACTGGACCGCACCGCTACGGTGAAGCCAGCGCCGTGGTGCGGGTTACCCCCTTTTTGTTTCGTGTGGCGGGGGTTCACCGGGTTTCCCCGGTCATATAGGCCACATTGTCTTTTAAAGAATTATTTTTTGAAAAATCTGAAAAAAATAACGATTTGGCAAATCGTATGGAAAATTACATCAAATTTTTTTTTAATTGTCTCATAGGAGGTCACTACGTTTCGGCGCTTAGTGAAAATTCAAATCACAAGAAAATGACAAATTCAGAAAAGATGAATAACTTGCAATATATTTTTAAACGTACAGTTAGACTTTATAAATTATTTACATACAAATTAAATTCTTTAGGTTGCATTTGCAGTTAATTAGCTTGAGCATTTAAAAGGCTTCAAGCTATACGGTATTTAGGGCATAAAAATTATGGTTAAATATTACAATAAATAAACAAATAACGTACTTTTTATATTAACGTTAAAACAACATTTTTTTCTATTACTTTTGTATTTTTCTATTCTCTTTTTTTTTTTTTTTGTTTACGTTTGTTTTCAGTTTTTTTTTTTTTGCTTTTATTTTTTGCTTTTTTTATTTTTTTTTTGTTTGCGTTTTTTTTTTCTTTTTTTTTTTTGCTTTGTTTTTATTGCTTTTTGTTTGTTATTTTCTTTTATATTGCTTTTTTTTCTTTTTATTAATATCATTTGCTTTTTTAGTTTTTTAATGTTGTTTTATTATAATGGGTTTGATATGTCTTAGTCGATCATCTACTAAAGCACCAATATCATCCACCATACTAAGCCTCCTATAGCTAGATTACAGGTAGTAACAACATTACCCGGCAGTATAGTATACGTAATTAGTTCATTTATTATCTTAAATTTAGTTATGTAGTATTTTTATGCCCTTTAATCTTAGATTAAAAATATGTAACCTAAAGAATTTAAATTGTAAGAAGTAATTTTTTTTATTAAATTAGATCGTTAATATAACAGTAACTTTTTATATTTTTCTATATATCATTTATGCAATTTTGTCATTTTAAGTGGTTTTACAACTCATTATGCTACGAAACGTCTTAACCAACTTAAATCTAATCATATCAAGAAAAAAATAATTTAACTTCTTTGTATTTAAGTTTTGAAATTATAAATGAATTAGAATTTTAGAATTTAAATTTATGAAACCACAAATATATAACGAAAAATATAAAAGAAAACGTAACAAGATTACAAAAACTAAAAGATTAAACTAAAATTGCAAAATGAGTAACACAATTAATTTATAAAATAAACTGAATCTGAATCTAAAACTTAAGCTGAAGAAGCGAAACTGAAGGAAACTTAAATTTATTCACTGTTGTCACGCGAAACATGCCCTGTATCGCAATTTGGATCAAAAATACAATCTCTAAGCGCTGAACCTCTCAAAAAAAAATTCTCAACAGAGTATGAAAAATATACTTGAGAAAATATAGTTTTTAAATTTTTAATGTTTTTTAAACTAGAGGACCTAACTGTAACACTTCCATTGATAAAATTGATACGACCTGATGTGTTATCATATTTTTCATCAGACTTTGCAAAATACTTTTTAAGTTTATCAACTTGTAACCATAAACTACCCTCAATTTCATTGTCTTTCTTAAATTCATGGTCAATTTCGTGCTCGAAGTTTTTGAAAAAATAGAATTTGTGATTTTTTTTAAAGTTTTTTTGATCTACCGTAAAGCAATAACTAGTATCTTGGTACAATTCTAATCTAACTCCTTCAGGCCAAGCGTAATTAGTTTCCTCGAAAAGTTCCCTTACCGCAGTTCTTTTTAGATTGTTATTATCGTTATAATCTATTTTTCCCATAGGGAAATTGATTCTAATTTTATTATTTTTATCTCTATAATAAACAAATAACAATTCGCCCTTACCCTTCTTGACGCGATGTAAGATTACCCCCGCGCAGTCTAACCTTTTTACATTGAATTCCCAGTTAATTAAAAAAGAATCTCCCCGCTTGTGTTTAAATTTAACCTTAAATAAGTTATTAGCTAAATGGTGTTTTGCATCGTCGTTTAATTGATCAATAAAAATTTGCTTAGCGTAACGGTCGAAACTTTTGTATTTTTCATCAACTAGACTGTATACTTGTTTTTCGATAATGTTATAAACATTCAAAAAGTCATGCCAATCATCTTTTGAAAATTTTTTATTAATAAAATCTATAAGTTTTTGTTTAAGTTCATTATCGTGTTTATTTTTGAAAGATCTAGATACGTTGTTAACCTGATCTGTTACGAAAAAGGACGTTCCACCCGCTTCTTGTTGTGGTGCTCGATCCCGCTGGAGTTCCGCATGCGTCATTTGAACACCTTGGACAACCTCCTCCTCACCAACTATATTCGTAGTTTTAATGACGTCATCCGGTATAAATTTTGTCCTAGATGGTATTAAATAAACGTTTTTTATATTTATTTTACACAGAAAAGTTTAATATGGGGTTGCCAAAAACAAATTAGTTAAAACTAGGATTGTTTATTGGATTGATTTATTGGACTCCAATTAAATTTGAAATTGTACATATTTAGAGAAATCAAAAACTGTACATTGTTTGATTAAAAAGTATAAAGTTACAACTTAACAATAAATAGCAAAGCCTAGACTTCAATAGGTTCCTTAAGAAAGCCTCAAGCTAAAAACTCAAAAATATCAATCTATTAAAATTGATGAGTTTTTAAAATATTTTCTTTGAAGCTTTCTTAAAAATGGTTAATCTTTATGTTGAAAATTAAAAACTTCAATTGTAAATTAATTAAAATATATGACTATTGCTAGCAAAACAAAAAAAAATCTGATGGATACTTCTCGTTATAAAGCTTTTTAAATCTACAGAGTATTTTAAAAACTATTGTAAAATATGGCATACGTTATTCTAAACAACTAACCTTCTTTGCATGATCAAAGTGATATTATATCTCCAAATAACTTAGTACTTTAATAATACAGAGCTGTTTTGATATAAAAACTATAACTACAGCATCAATAATATAGGTAGAAAAACTACCTTCTACAAAAAAATTAATCTAATAGAGTTTTAATTTTTTTTATTCAAACTTATTTTTAATATGAAATTACATTCAGTTTAATAATTTCAGTTGAAAAAACATTTAACAACACAAGTTTAAATTAATGATCAAAAATATGAAACTAATATACAATGTTATAAGATAATAAAATCTAAATGTGAACTAAAAACTAAATAAATAGAAAATAAATATGCAGTGTCTAATTAATAATAATTTTAGAAATAATTTCAATGAAATATTTATAGGTTATTGTTTAGAAAAATAAAAAAGTACTTTATAAATACAATTATACTTAAACATGAATTTAACTTTTGAAAGATTTTAGTGTTCAACCTAATCAATAATTTAGTTACATAAAATTGTCATATAATGTATTGTTTATAAAATAAAAGTGTTTAATAACTACTTTAATTTACTTATTACAAAACTACAGACTGTATATCAGTGTTGTTATAGTGATTCCAACATGACTTCTTTCCAACATGACTTCACTTAAAAAGTTTATAATACTGAACTTTACTTGTATAATCTTCTTTTTTAAAGACGTTTTACTATTTGCTTTTAACCATTGCAGTTATGTAAGTTTGTTAAAATTTTATTTTGAACTTATATTATTTTTAACTATAACATCAAATGCGGATTTAAAAACCTGTTCTAAATCTACAAAATAGTCTATAAGATTTAAAGTGATTTTGGCCTAAAAATTTTATTAAAATATTTTTTTTTTTTCTATTAGTAAAACATGAAATTTTTTTTAAACTTAAAAACCACCATGATTTAAAAAAAAATGGTTGTACCTTTTTATTTAAATATTTCAGGAACGTGAAATATTGAAACAGTGAAAATACTTAAATTTTTTTTCAATCAAAACTTAAATCACACCTAGAAAATCTACTTTTCATTACTTAGTTTAAGGTTATAAAATTTTAAACCTTAAGTTTAAGCTTTAACATAACTTTATTTGAATATAAACTAAATACAGAGCATTTATAGTTATTTAGTTAATAAATGATTGTTTTAATTTTTATTTGCACAAACTTTTCGATGGTTTCTTAAAAAGGGTACTGAACACTGGCTTAAGTAAAAAAATTTTGAATTTTTTTGAAGTTTAAGAAAGTTTAAGACTTTTAAAAGCATTTGAAATGCCGTAGACAGTTTATTCACCGTAAAGCATTAACAAAAAAGTAAATAAATTACAACTATTGTTTAATAAATTTTATATTTATTTTTTTATTAATGCTTGTTATTTTTAGTCGCAGTCGTTTAGATAACACAAACTTAATAAACACCAATTCTTTTTGTTATATACCAAAAACAAAAGTGTTTAAAATACTTTTGTCTTCTCCTTTATACTCAGTTAAACAATTAACTTACAATGTAAAAAGTTTTTCTTATAGAACTGCCTGCTATCTTTGTTTGTTTAAAATTTATTTTAGAAATTCAAACGATTTTTCTCTCACTAAATATATAACTTTCTAACTTTTCTGCATCAGTTTATATGAGGAGAAATACATTTCCAAAACATCTCCAAAATTTTCTGTCCTCTGAAGACCGGTTTTTTGCTGGTTGTTTTTATCGGCAAAAATTACACAATTTTCCAGTGAGTTTTTTTTTTATGTTTTAATTAGTCTTAAAACAATAAATAAAATTTAATAAATTTATTTATCTAAATAAAGTTTACTAAATGTATTTTATAACTAATTAGCTAATCAAAGTAAATTATAAAAAAAATCATTACAGTTTGCACACAAAATTACTTCAAAATAAACTGGTGCACGATAGTGTACACAATTTTTTTTCGCGTGCACGAAACGTTTAGGGTACATGAACCTCATTTAGGGGTGAACGAAATTTTCAGATTACACAAAAAAATATTTTAGTCTTCGCATTATTAGTTTTAGCGACATAGTTCAGTTAAGTATTAAAGTTAAATCTAGCCCTGGTGTTTGATTGGTTTTTATTTTTTGGCCATTTTACTCTCATGATCTATTTTGTAATTAAACAACACACATAAATTATTGTATAATTATAATTGTAACTATTATTACAATGCAATTAAAAAAATAAAACATACGTAACAACTTATAAAACAATTTAAGAAAACAACACAACTGTTGCGTTGAACTTTAATAAATTCCAATAAATAAGGACTTATTTGTCTTTAAAAAAACGTGGTAAATTATAGACTTCTTTTAAAATGAAGTAGAAAGAAGTATAAAGTTCTTTAAAGCCTTATTTTAGAAAACAACATATAAACTATAAAAATACGAAATAAGCTAAAATATGCAAATTAAAATAAACTTTAAGCAATTAACCGATAAACTATTTTTTTCTAAAAATAACGTAAGTTTAAATTGTTGTTAACTTTGATTAAACATCTTAGGATTTTTCTTCAAATTTTAAATTGTTGTTTACATTAATTAAACGTGTTAGTTTTTTCTTTAAGTTAAAAACTTTGTTTACATTGATTAAACGTATTAGTTTTTCTCGTTAAATTTTAAATTGTTTATTACATTGATTAAGCGTTTTAGTTTTTTCTTTTAATTTTAAATAATAGTTTTATAGTTTACCAATAATGACTTAGGCCCTGGTCATAATAAACACTGATAGTAAAAAAAATTATGGTAAACCACTAAGGTTGGTAAACAGCCAAATTGTAGAAACTTAAATTATACATATCATAGTTGTATAGTTTCTCCTTTGACAAACAACATGATCTAATAAATGTTGTTATTATATCACACTCTATAATTTTAAAGTAAAAGTTTCCAAGTCAGCATTAGTTTGGAGAAGATGGACACTTCTACTACTAACCAAAGTTTGTAAAAGTTGTATATTTTGTTATTTTTAGATTTAAAGTAATATTTAAAGACACTCATTTCTAACTATGATTGGGAACAATTCTATATATAGGTATTTGAAGTGTACAGGGTTGAATAAACAACACTGTTTAAACAACCCCAAGAACATATCTAAATCAGTAAAAGATAAATAAATCCTTGTACTGGTGAATTAACCTTCAACCTAATACTAAATAGCCTGATTAAACAACCAATATTTGACCCTAGTTTCCAAACTAAATTGTTGGTCTACATGACTATTTTATTTAAATTGGTAGCAAAACATAATGTAAAGTTTAGCTAAATGTAATTGAATTATAATTTATGCTATTCATCAAGTTGTACTATATTGTATTGCAGATGTTTGCCCACCTAAAAAGTGTGAAGTGGTTCAATCCTAGCAGCTATAATAAAGGTAAATTTTGTTTTTATTGCAATTTAATATATCAAAAGCTCCTATACAACACATATGTTCCTTAATATAATCTTGATTTTAGTTTGGTTGTGCTGTTCTAAATATCATGACAATATAAATAATTCCTACAAAGTTTTAAAGAAAAATTAAGTATTATTTACTATCATATAACTAAACTATTTGTGTGCAAAGTTTGATTGGGTATAATAAATAACTTTTTGACTTAAAAGTCAGATGGTAAATAAAAATTTATTTTGAAATAGAGTTCCATTGCGGCAAATTTTAAAGTGCAAAAATAGAATTGAAAAAAGTGACAAGCCTAATGAAATGCAGTAAATTTAATATAGTTTGCTAGTTCATATCAGTTTTATAATAGAAAAGTACATCATATGTTTTTCTGTAAATATCCTTCCAAATATTTGTCACCATATTTAAACAATCATCCATTAATAATGGTTGGAATGTACTTTGTTTTTTATTTTTTCTCATCATATTATATTTTAATTGTTTCCTTTTGAGACTAGCTCTGACTTGGTAAGTATTCTACTAATTATTGCATGAGTTGGCTTTTTTTTAGTTCTCAGAGCTAGTTTTTATTTGTTAAAAGTTCTAATAAAAAGTCTTTTAAAGAGTGAAAAAACTTTTTGTTTTAATAAGATAGTGTAAAATAATAAAGTCCCCATTATTATTGGTTTATGTAAACTATATTATGTATTTAAATTTTCAAGTATTAAAGTTTTTTTTTCACAAGTATAATATAATTTGTATAAATAATCATTATGTTTTGGAAATTTAAATTATGTGGTGCATTGGAAATATTTTAAGAAATATCCAGACTGGTATTAATACCATGTTAATACATTTGGTATTTTTTTGTGTACTTCAGTATAACAAGTCTTTATTTTTCTTGAGTAATTAAATATTACTACTTGACTAACATAATTTTTTCACTATTTATTGTTTTTAATTTAACATAAGGCTAATTGATAAGTTTTAAGTCACTCAGATTAGATTGGCTTCAATGCTTCAAAAGCCTGTCATAGATAAGCCGTAGTATTAAAAAAAAAAAAAATTGTTTGTCTCTTTTATTGCTTGAACACCTTTTATGTTTATATAAGTAATTTACAAATTAAAGTTTTAAGGTTACAAGTGTTGATTATAACTTGTTATTTTTTCTACATTTTATATGTGTTGACAGGTTTTTACAACTTTAGAATGTGCAAGGGTCTTGAGGAAATTTTGAGCAATGATGCACATGAATCATCTGTAAGCACACAACAACTGGACCTCAACCCAGGAAGGTCTCTAACTGCTCACTTAGGGCAGTAACAAGGTAAATATGTTATAGTTCTTGCTTTTGTACTAATAGCTACAATAAATCATAAAAAGTTAAATTTAGAGAAAGTAAAGGTGACAATGTTATCTAAATTGAATTAAACTCATTCAGTGATGTTTATAAGTGATGTAGTTTATAATTAATGTTCATTTTTGACCTAATAACTGGAATAGAATCTAGTATTGCTTTTAACTCAACAGAATGTTCAAATAATTGCAAGTAAAAATTATCATTATTGTTAATATTAAGTATATTTATCATTATCATTTTTCATTTAACATAAAAATTAGTGTGGTCATTACAAGTAAAAAGTAAAATTTAACAAAAAAACTCTAAACTTGTTTTAAAGACTAATGAACATAAGCTAAGAATGTTTTTTAGGATGCGAACTAATTTATTAAATAATTAATTAAATATTTAAAATATTGTTACAACAAAGTTAGATTTGCTCACTTTGTTAGTACATCACTTTGAGTATTGTGATGGTTTTAAATGTTAAAGTTTGGCCAAAAGAAAACTTATTTGTATTCCAATGTTTTTCTTAAACTCAACGTTTTTTAATTTTAAAATAATAGAAATCAACAAAAGGCTATGATTAAATTAAATAGAAGACCATACTTGATTATTTTTACCCATCCACAATTTTATACAAAATATTATAAATAAGCTTGATGACAACTTACCACAAAAAAATTATTGTTTCCTAAAATATTAGCAAGTTTGCCACTAAAATTAAAAAGCAAAATGAATTTTTTTTTTAATCTAGCATCAGGGTTGCCACTCGGTCAGGAAAAGTCAGGAAATCAGGAAAAGTCAGGAGAAATTAAAAAAAAAGAAAAAAATCAGGAAAAAATGGGGGGTTTTAAAAAAGTCAGGAAAAGGCAGGAAATTTGATAAAATTAAAAAAAAAGTCAGATTATGTCATTTTAATTTTACAAAATTCCTTGTTTTCCAAAGCCTTCAAACGGTAAAAATTAATTAAAAGTCCTTTGAAGTCAGAAAAAAATTCCAAAATTTTCCTAGAAATTTACAAAAATATTTAACTTTATTTCCAATGCCTTCACCTGGTATAAGTTAAGATAAAAAACTCCTCACAGTGGAAATTGTAAAAATAAAATTGGAACACGATTTCAGCAAAGTAACTCGATTATTGTTGATGAAAATTTGTATGCGTCCTTTGAACGACGTCAGTATCAGTAGAAATGAAAATCAGCTCCATCCTACCACTATAGTTACGTCACGATAGAAATTTGCTAATAGAATCCAATAACTTTGCTTTCGAAATAAAATATCCTTTATAAAACTGCAAAAAATTTCTATTAACATATTGAACAAGTACCCTACTTTAACAAGCAGATTTTGTAAGCTTTTTAGTATTAATAATCTGTAGCAAGGACACTTCCATAGTGAAACTGATATATACACAAAAGTTTATCTAGCATAATTTTAAAATCTAAGTGTTTTTTGTTTAAGTAAATAGTTAAGTTCTTTATAGTTATGCAGTTAGTTTAGTATTTTATGGATCAAGTTGATGTGTATACTTTATCTCTTTATAATTTTTTAAAGTTGTTTAAATTTATGAAATAAGTTTTAAGAGAGGTATATGCCAAGATTAAGTTTACACATTATTTGTATTTTTTGTAGAGTAACTTAAGTTTTTAAAGTAAATATTTAATTATTCAAACCAAAACAAACCAGTTTGTTGCAGTTAAAAATCATACCTTTCACCCCAAATTAGACTCATTACTACGAATTTATAAAACATTTTTTCCTATTTTTTTAATATATGAATTAAAGCGCTGAAAGTAATAAAAATATTAGTCATCAGATAAAAGTAAATGATAGGTTTATGTATTAGGGCTTACATCTGATAGTAAGAATATTTTTAAATTGAATCTTTTAAACAGGATTTCCATGAAGCTCTCTCTTTGAGTGAAGGTCAGTAGACAGATCCCCAGAGTGATTGGCCTTTACGAGTCAATTCCTCTTCCCACTTTGAATGCATCATCCGCAAGGTAATTTCTACATAGTATGTTTGAAAATCATTCGTTTGAACTTGTAATTGTTTTTAAACTTATAGTGAATAAGTTTACCAAACAAGAAGCCATGTTGTAATAACAAGTAGTTTATAAAACACCTTAACACAAATTTAAAAACATAAATCTCTTAGTTTTACAAGTTCTGAGGATAATAAATAGTCCTATTTAGTTAACTAATGCTAGTCAATAATAAAGTTGATCGATTTTAAAAAAAAGTAATACAAACATGATGATATATTATCTAAATAAAGTGGTCATCTTGCTTGTGAATTGTTTTCTGAAATGTTGTTATAAAGTCGTGTAATAATACATTTTGTAACAACTTCCTTGATTATTTTTTGAACATATGTATTTTAGGAAGCGTTTTCAAAGTTTACCTTAAATATATATCACTATTGACCTACTTCTTAGTAACTAATTTAACAAACTTTGAACATTTTTATTGTATTTTATTACTGTAAAGTAACCATTTTGTACCAGTTTCTTAGGTATTTTATTGCCAAACCATAAACAGAACAAAATAAAGTCCATAATTGTTTGATGCTCAATTTTATGCTAATTTTAAAAAGCTCGGTTTTATTATTTTAAATTAAACAAATATCCATTTTGATCACATAACTATTGCGAAACACATATATCAGGGTTAGCTAAAAACCATCTAGAAATTGAACAAAAATTACTGGAATTTTTATCATCAATTCTTACGAAAAAACAATGAATTTCTGAAGTCTTTGTTATACAATAGTTTTTATTTGACATCATCACTTAAATTTTTATAAACCACATTCAAAGTAGCATTACAGTATCTCCTCATTAACGTTATTAAATTTAACGAATTCCTTACCTTGAAATTTATGTCATACTCAAGGTGGAAAAAAAAAATTGTATTTTCAAAACATGAAAAAATTTTTGACAACCCTGAGATATGCTCAAATGATTAATAGATTAAAGGCAATGTTTAAATAGTTAATGATAAACTGCATGATTAAAATGTGAATGAAGTGTAGCGTTAGTAGATAAGTTTGTTAGTAAAAGCTAAATATTTTTTTCAAACAGAATGAGATCACAGCCGGAGACGGAACGATGAAAAGAATCAGAAACAGAATCAGTGCGGATCAGATAACTTATTTATATAAACATTTGAATAAACTTTTTGCATTTAAATTGTGTTTACTTTGTCATAATTAAATAGATTAAGACAGAAAATTAATGCTTGGGTGTAGTGAAAAAAGTTTTAATATTTGATAGATCTATTATTTAGTAACTTTCCTTTATTTAGTTGTTATAATGTCTTGAGTTTAAGCCCAATAACAGTTTTTTTAATGAAAACATAAAGCGCATAAAATAATTGGTTTAAAGAGCCGTTCAATTCGTACACCAGTTAGATACAGTTAAGTTTAGTACAAGTTTATATAAGGATAGTATAATTCAACTTAACGACTATGAGTATGTCTTTAATAAATTGTTTTAAATCCCTACCTGAATATTAAAAGAAACTAAATGTATTATCACCGTCATAATCCTAGGCTGCTTATCGCTTAGTAAAGTTGTTAATTGAAAGTTTCAAAATTTTTCATTTGTAAAAAAATGAATATATTTTCATACTAGTTGCCTTGTTACTAGTATAATATTTGGCAACTTATTTTTAGATCTATATATAAATTTATATGTTGCACAAATACTATTTTTCTCTATAGCCGGGTGTGTGGTTATCGTGTAAAATACACTTCTTGTAACATATATAATAATCTTCTGATCTAGTTGCACTTAAAAACTATACCAAGCTAAACCCTGTTTTCCTTATAATAAATATAAGCCAATTTTACTGATCTAAAACAAAAATTTCGACTTTATTATAAATGTGGTTATTTAGAGTTCCTGTATCAAAGAGAAAACTTATTCAACCGGCGTAAGCATTACGACGACGCCCTAAGAACCAATTTCAAAATATCGACAAAGTCCGGAGCCAGGACACCGAAGGTGTCCGCCAGCGTAGGACTTTGTCGATATTTTGAAATTGGTTCGCTACCCTTTATTATATTTTATACTTTCACATTAAGGAATTTCCCAAAAATTTTGATAATTCTACACTCCAAAAATAATTTTCAAAGTTAACAAAAAAAGAAAAATGAACATTTTCAACAGTTTTTAATCGAGTCTTTTTTATTAGCCATCATGTTATAAATAGTCAAATCAGATAGAACACCGGTTTTTGGTCAGTTCCTAAAAGTGTAGTAATAAATAAATTGCAAAAGAATAGCAAACTCGTTGACTTAATTTGATTAAACAGATTGTTTTTAAATTGTTTTTTTATACATATGCCTACCACCACACGTAAATTGTGAAAATATTATTATAGTAAACAATTTTTAAAAATTCACTTTAACTGACTAAAACCGATCTCTTATCTAACATGAATAGCAAGTAACAATATAAACTGAACAAAAGTACAATTGATCAAGTCATACTTATGTTTAATTTATACTCTTAAATGCTTAAAACAGCCTGAACTAGCTATACTTGAATATAAAGTATTCATGAGAGAAATCATATAGAATTAAAGCAAAAAGACAGTGGATTTCAAAATAGCTACCTAGGCATAAAGCAATCATCTAAAAATATGCAAATACAATCTCAAAATTAGAAACAATTGTAAGTTCAAAAGAGTTAATTTGTAACAGTTGGAAAATATCTATATATAACAGTTATCTAAGGTGGAAACAAAGAAATCAAATAGTTCAACTTGTAGTTGCTTGAAACTTTAATGCTTGTGATTGCTTGAAACTTTGAAATTATTTCAAGTATTTTTTAACGCTATTGTTTTACATGTTTAAATAGAAATATTGATAGTAATAAATAATAACTAAAAGCTTAAAATAAGTTTGTACCTCTATAGTTACAGTTACAATAGAAGAACACAACTTGTAACTGTTTAAATTTTCATCACACAAAAGTAAACAGTTATTTGTCCAAAGATGTTAATTTATTACAATTAGAAAGCATTTTGTAAGATTGAAACAAAGAATTCAAACTTTACTACTGTTAAATTGCTTGAAACTGTGAAAATAATTTAACTGTTTTATAACATTATTGCTTCATAAGTTTCAATAGAAATATTGATACTAAGAAGTCATAACTCCGAACTTAAAAATAAGTTTCTACCTAAGTAGTTACAGTTACAACAAGAAGAAAAAAACATGTAACTGATTGAAATTTCAACAGAAAAAAGTAAAGAGTTGTTTATCAAAAGATGTTGATAAAACACATATGTTCAACAGACAAAATTATTTGTTTAAAGAAGTTGATCGTATATCATCTAAAGCTTGCAACATGTACTAGCTCATTGATGTTTTCATATTAATTCATAATAATTCATGCATTGTAAAAAAAGAACAAGAAAAAATTGTCAACAAAAAAAAATATACTGTTAACTAGATGTACTTACAACACAAGGTTTTCTAGAGAAATGATTCAAATGAAAAATTAATATTCTTCTAAAATCTTATTTGATTGTTTACGTCACAAATAAAAACATAATTTAGTTTATGCGCGGTCATATAAGCCCGCCTAATGTTTATGCAAATTTTCCCTTTGTTAGAAACTTCAAAACTTATACCTTTTGATAGCTGAATTTTTTTTGATCTTTTATGTAAATTTTATTTTACTAGTCTAAGCATTGTTTTTAAATTTACAGTGTTTTATTTTAAAAACAAATAATGCCACCATAAAACTTTCTTTAAATTGTGCACAACTTTTATTTGTAATAATAAAAGTATAATTCTTGTTTAAACTTTTTTTTAACTCAAAGTGAATAAAACCATTTTGAGTTGTTATGGTGTTTTTTTTTCGGTTTTCTTTTAACAGTTGATTCTAAAACTACAAATATATCAAACCAAATCTGAGGCTGCTATTTGATATTAATAATCCTTAACTAGACTTTTAAATTGAATTGTCTTTTTTGATATATATTCAAACTTGAAAACTTAAGTACTGACATCAAAGCGCCCAAAAAATCTGAATCCAATGGATTTGGTTTTGTATATTGTGATTATAAAGTACGAGAGAGGCAGATATAAGCAGGCCAAAAAAAGGACTGAAACCAATAAGTCAGGGCTTAAAAATTCAGACCTTGTTACAAAACACTCTTAGTATAAACTATTTTTTCTTTGGACATTAACCTTAACCTTAAAAGCTTTAAGTATTTTGGCAATTTAGAACAATTAAAAAAGCATAAGCTTAAGATTTCAGGAAAAATAATGTTTTACCAAAAGTTTTTTTCAAAAAAAGAGACAATTACCGCTCACGCGGTACAAAGCTATTTGTTAAAAGGTATGTACTTAATCCGTAAACATATCAAAAATGTGATTTTTTTTTGTCGATTTTTCATAGTGTTGCAATTATAGAGAAAATAATTAAAAATTTATAACTTAAAACACTTGTTCATTCACATTTTTTAAAAATTGACTAACTTGATAACTTTTGTTTTAAATGTCATAACATATATCATGAAAAATTTGTTCACTCAATAAACTTAAATATGTTTTAGCTTTGACAATTGATGAAATAAGAACTGAAACAGTTATAAGCAATTTCGGAAAAAATTGTTTGTCATATAAATAAAAACTAGTGATGTGAATGATAACAAAAGGGTAAGTAAACATACAGTATTTTTAATGTATTTTATATGCACATCATTTTTTAAAACAAGTGTTTTTTAAACCCATAAAGGTGTTTATAAATCAAGAAACTTATTTTATGATGTATTTTAACTATATTTTATCTTCTTTTTTAAATTATTAGGCTGTTTTAAAGTATATAAAGTCTAGCACGGGACTTGAACCCCTGATCGTTAAATTAAAAGTCCAACGCTCTACCGACTGAGCTACTCATGCTCACGATGGGGTATACTTAATTGTGTTTAAAAAGCTATCTCCGGCTCTTATGACGTAATAATAGTACAAATTTATGGAACACATGCAAAATCCACCCGCGATCAAAATCCACCCAGTCAAATTCGGGAACCGCTTAGCAATCGAAAGTAAGGGTTAGGGGTAACAGTGATAGTCAAAAACAAATAAAAAAATTGATGAAAAAAAGCAAAAAGTATATAAAATAAAATAATAAATACAGGAAATAAAATTAAAAATTGGGTGGATTTTGAACGCGGGTGGATTTTGATAGTATACCTAATTTATTATAAAAAGAACATTTAAAAGTGCTATATAATTTATATTTTACTTTAGCTTCAGCTTTTAAATATTATCAAACTTCTTATTTTGGTTGTTTTTTAACACTAAAATGAGTTAAAAAACTAAAAGTAGCATATATATATAATTTGTATAAAGTTGTATAAAAATTGAAAAAACTATGCTTTTACATAATTATTATCAATTAAAAAACTTTTGATCTATTATTATCTAATAGAAAAAAACGATAACTTGTTGAAATATTTTAGACAAATATTACACATCATTAATAAAGGCATCTGTAAGAATAACATAGATTATCGACACAAATTACACCGACTTATATTATCTAAAATTATTAAAACACAAAATTTCTCACCTGTTAGTGTTTCTATTTTCTTTTTAAATTTTTAGAGTTTGCCCACTATTTTCTTATTGTTCTTTTTCAAAACTCTTTTTATATCTACTTTGAAGTTTTGCTGTGAATAAAGTTAGCTGTTCAAAAAATTGATGGGAATTCTAAATAGCAAATACATAGATGTGTTTAAAATATTTTTTTAACCAATAAATGTAATTATACTAACAAGAAGTTTGTTTTGACATGTATATACAAATTACATTTTCTCCTTGTTAAAAAAATTCAAATCTTTTTTTAAACCTTAAAAGCAGCCTGAAAAAACTTGAAACCCTGATCAATGTGTAAAAAATGATTAAACTTCAGCTTTTAAAGATTAAACTTTTTTATTAAGTTTTTATTAAACATGAAATGAAGTTTAACAAATTAAAAGTGGTACATATATATTGCTAGTTGTTGCATAAAAACTATATTAACATAAATATAAGCAATTCAAAAACTTTAGAATCAATGTTACCTACTAGACAAAAAAAAAAGTATTTTTCAATAGTTCACAAAATTATCATAAATCGTTTATAAAAGCGTTTCTATCAATATCTTAGATGAACATTATATGACACAAACATCAACAATTAACTTTGTCTAAAATTAAAAAAGATGGCGCTGTTAGCTTCACTGTTTTGAGGTGCAATTTCCTGACGTTGAACTTTGATTGCAACAGGCAAATCAAATTGTTTCAATTTTTCTCATCCGTCAGGCAATCGCACCACAAAACAGCTACTGGACCGCACCGCTACGGTGAAGCCAGCGCCGTGGTGCGGGTTACCCCCTTTTTGTTTCGTGTGGCGGGGGTTCACCGGGTTTCCCCAGTCATATAGGCCACATTGTCTTTTAAAGAATTATTTTTTTAAAAATCTGAGAAAATAACGATTTGGCAAATCGTATGGAAAATTACATCAAACTTTTTTTTAATTGTCTCATAGGAGGTCACTACGTTTCGGCGCTTAGTGAAAATTCAAATCACAAGAAAATGACAAATTCAGAAAAGGTGAATAACTTGCAATATATTTTTAAACGTACAGTTAGACTTTATAAATTATTTACATACAAATTAAATTCTTTAGGTTGCATTTGCAGTTAATTAGCTTGAGCATTTAAAAGGCTTCAAGCTATACGGTATTTAGGGCATAAAAATTATGGTTAAATATTACAATAAATAAACAAATAACGTACTTTTTATATTAACGTTAAAACAACATTTTTTTCTATTACTTTTGTATTTTTCTATTCTCTTTTTTTTTTTTTTTTGTTTACGTTTGTTTTCAGTTTTTTTTTTTTTGCTTTTATTTTTTGCTTTTTTTATTTTTTTTTTGTTTGCGTTTTTTTTTTCTTTTCTATTTTTGCTTTGTTTTTATTGCTTTTTGTTTGTTATTTTCTTTTATATTGCTTTTTTTTCTTTTTATTAATATCATTTGCTTTTTTAGTTTTTTAATGTTGTTTTATTATAATGGGTTTGATATGTCTTAGTCGATCATCTACTAAAGCACCAATATCATCCACCATACTAAGCCTCCTATAGCTAGATTACAGGTAGTAACAACATTACCCGGCAGTATAGTATACGTAATTAGTTCATTTATTATCTTAAATTTAGTTATGTAGTATTTTTATGCCCTTTAATCTTAGATTAAAAATATGTAACCTAAAGAATTTAAATTGTAAGAAGTAATTTTTTTTATTAAATTAGATCGTTAATATAACAGTAACTTTTTATATTTTTCTATATATCATTTATGCAATTTTGTCATTTTAAGTGGTTTTACAACTCATTATGCTACGAAACGTCTTAACCAACTTAAATCTAATCATATCAAGAAAAAAATAATTTAACTTCTTTGTATTTAAGTTTTGAAATTATAAATGAATTAGAATTTTAGAATTTAAATTTATGAAACCACAAATATATAACGAAAAATATAAAAGAAAACGTAACAAGATTACAAAAACTAAAAGATTAAACTAAAATTGCAAAATGAGTAACACAATTAATTTATAAAATAAACTGAATCTGAATCTAAAACTTAAGCTGAAGAAGCGAAACTGAAGAAAACTTAAATTTATTCACTGTTGTCACGCGAAACATGCCCTGTATCGCAATTTGGATCAAAAATACAATCTCTAAGCGCTGAACCTCTCAAAAAAAAATTCTCAACAGAGTATGAAAAATATACTTGAGAAAAAGTAGTTTTTAAATTTTTAATGTTTTTTAAACTAGAGGACCTAACTGTAACACTTCCATTGATAAAATTGATACGACCTGATGTGTTATCATATTTTTCATCAGACTTTGCAAAATACTTTTTAAGTTTATCAACTTGTAACCATAAACTACCCTCAATTTCATTGTCTTTCTTAAATTCATGGTCAATTTCGTGCTCGAAGTTTTTGAAAAAATAGAATTTGTGATTTTTTTTAAAGTTTTTTTGATCTACCGTAAAGCAATAACTAGTATCTTGGTACAATTCTAATCTAACTCCTTCAGGCCAAGCGTAATTAGTTTCCTCGAAAAGTTCCCTTACCGCAGTTCTTTTTAGATTGTTATTATCGTTATAATCTATTTTTCCCATAGGGAAATTGATTCTAATTTTATTATTTTTATCTCTATAATAAACAAATAACAATTCGCCCTTACCCTTCTTGACGCGATGTAAGATTACCCCCGCGCAGTCTAACCTTTTTACATTGAATTCCCAGTTAATTAAAAAAGAATCTCCCCGCTTGTGTTTAAATTTAACCTTAAATAAGTTATTAGCTAAATGGTGTTTTGCATCGTCGTTTAATTGATCAATAAAAATTTGCTTAGCGTAACGGTCGAAACTTTTGTATTTTTCATCAACTAGACTGTATACTTGTTTTTCGATAATGTTATAAACATTCAAAAAGTCATGCCAATCATCTTTTGAAAATTTTTTATTAATAAAATCTATAAGTTTTTGTTTAAGTTCATTATCGTGTTTATTTTTGAAAGATCTAGATACGTTGTTAACCTGATCTGTTACGAAAAAGGACGTTCCACCCGCTTCTTGTTGTGGTGCTCGATCCCGCTGGAGTTCCGCATGCGTCATTTGAACACCTTGGACAACCTCCTCCTCACCAACTATATTCGTAGTTTTAATGACGTCATCCGGTATAAATTTTGTCCTAGATGGTATTAAATAAACGTTTTTTATATTTATTTTACACAGAAAAGTTTAATATGGGGTTGCCAAAAACAAATTAGTTAAAACTAGGATTGTTTATTGGATTGATTTATTGGACTCCAATTAAATTTAAAATTGTACATATTTAGAGAAATCAAAAACTGTACATTGTTTGATTAAAAAGTATAAAGTTACAACTTAACAATAAATAGCAAAGCCTAGACTTCAATAGGTTCCTTAAGAAAGCCTCAAGCTAAAAACTCAAAAATATCAATCTATTAAAATTGATGAGTTTTTAAAATATTTTCTTTGAAGCTTTCTTAAAAATGGTTAATCTTTATGTTGAAAATTAAAAACTTCAATTGTAAATTAATTAAAATATATGACTATTGCTAGCAAAACAAAAAAAAATCTGATGGATACTTCTCGTTATAAAGCTTTTTAAATCTACAGAGTATTTTAAAAACTATTGTAAAATATGGCATACGTTATTCTAAACAACTAACCTTCTTTGCATGATCAAAGTGATATTATATCTCCAAATAACTTAGTACTTTAATAATACAGAGCTGTTTTGATATAAAAACTATAACTACAGCATCAATAATATAGGTAGAAAAACTACCTTCTACAAAAAATTAATCTAATAGAGTTTTAATTTTTTTTATTCAAACTTATTTTTAATATGAAATTACATTCAGTTTAATAATTTCAGTTGAAAAAACATTTAACAACACAAGTTTAAATTAATGATCAAAAATATGAAACTAATATACAATGTTATAAGATAATAAAATCTAAATGTGAACTAAAAACTAAATAAATAGAAAATAAATATGCAGTGTCTAATTAATAATAATTTTAGAAATAATTTCAATGAAATATTTATAGGTTATTGTTTAGAAAAATAAAAAAGTACTTTATAAATACAATTATACTTAAACATGAATTTAACTTTTGAAAGATTTTAGTGTTCAACCTAATCAATAATTTAGTTACATAAAATTGTCATATAATGTATTGTTTATAAAATAAAAGTGTTTAATAACTACTTTAATTTACTTATTACAAAACTACAGACTGTATATCAGTGTTGTTATAGTGATTCCAACATGACTTCTTTCCAACATGACTTCACTTAAAAAGTTTATAATACTGAACTTTACTTGTATAATCTTCTTTTTTAAAGACGTTTTACTATTTGCTTTTAACCATTGCAGTTATGTAAGTTTGTTAAAATTTTATTTTGAACTTATATTATTTTTAACTATAACATCAAATGCGGATTTAAAAACCTGTTCTAAATCTACAAAATAGTCTATAAGATTTAAAGTGATTTTGGCCTGAAAATTTTATTAAAATATTTTTTTTTTTCTATTAGTAAAACATGAAATTTTTTTTAAACTTAAAAACCACCATGATTTAAAAAAAAATGGTTGTACCTTTTTATTTAAATATTTCAGGAACGTGAAATATTGAAACAGTGAAAATACTTAAATTTTTTTTCAATCAAAACTTAAATCACACCTAGAAAATCTACTTTTCATTACTTAGTTTAAGGTTATAAAATTTTAAACCTTAAGTTTAAGCTTTAACATAACTTTATTTGAATATAAACTAAATACAGAGCATTTATAGTTATTTAGTTAATAAATGATTGTTTTAATTTTTATTTGCACAAACTTTTCGATGGTTTCTTAAAAAGGGTACTGAACACTGGCTTAAGTAAAAAAATTTTGAATTTTTTTGAAGTTTAAGAAAGTTTAAGACTTTTAAAAGCATTTGAAATGCCGTAGACAGTTTATTCACCGTAAAGCATTGTCAAAAAAGTAAATAAATTACAACTATTGTTTAATAAATTTTATATTTATTTTTTTATTAATGCTTGTTATTTTTAGTCGCAGTCGTTTAGATAACACAAACTTAATAAACACCAATTCTTTTTGTTATATACCAAAAACAAAAGTGTTTAAAATACTTTTGTCTTCTCCTTTATACTCAGTTAAACAATTAACTTACAATGTAAAAAGTTTTTCTTATAGAACTGCCTGCTATCTTTGTTTGTTTAAAATTTATTTTAGAAATTCAAACGATTTTTCTCTCACTAAATATATAACTTTCTAACTTTTCTGCATTAGTTTATATGAGGAGAAATACATTTCCAAAACATCTCCAAAATTTTCTGTCCTCTGAAGACCGGTTTTTTGCTGGTTGTTTTTATCGGCAAAAATTACACAATTTTCCAGTGAGTTTTTTTTTTATGTTTTAATTAGTCTTAAAACAATAAATAAAATTTAATAAATTTATTTATCTAAATAAAGTTTACTAAATGTATTTTATAACTAATTAGCTAATCAAAGTAAATTATAAAAAAAATCATTACAGTTTGCACACAAAATTACTTCAAAATAAACTGGTGCACGATAGTGTACACAATTTTTTTTCGCGTGCACGAAACGTTTAGGGTACATGAACCTCATTTAGGGGTGAACGAAATTTTCAGATTACACAAAAAAATATTTTAGTCTTCGCATTATTAGTTTTAGCGACATAGTTCAGTTAAGTATTAAAGTTAAATCTAGCCCTGGTGTTTGATTGGCTTTTATTTTTTGGCCATTTTACTCTCATGATCTATTTTGTAATTAAACAACACACATAAATTATTGTATAATTATAATTGTAACTATTATTACAATGCAATTAAAAAAATAAAACATACGTAACAACTTATAAAACAATTTAAGAAAACAACACAACTGTTGCGTTGAACTTTAATAAATTCCAATAAATAAGGACTTATTTGTCTTTAAAAAAACGTGGTAAATTATAGACTTCTTTTAAAATGAAGTAGAAAGAAGTATAAAGTTCTTTAAAGCCTTATTTTAGAAAACAACATATAAACTATAAAAATACGAAATAAGCTAAAATATGCAAATTAAAATAAACTTTAAGCAATTAACCGATAAACTATTTTTTTCTAAAAATAACGTAAGTTTAAATTGTTGTTAACTTTGATTAAACATCTTAGGATTTTTCTTCAAATTTTAAATTGTTGTTTACATTAATTAAACGTGTTAGTTTTTTCTTTAAGTTAAAAACTTTGTTTACATTGATTAAACGTATTAGTTTTTCTCGTTAAATTTTAAATTGTTTATTACATTGATTAAGCGTTTTAGTTTTTTCTTTTAATTTTAAATAATAGTTTTATAGTTTACCAATAATGACTTAGGCCCTGGTCATAATAAACACTGATAGTAAAAAAAATTATGGTAAACCACTAAGGTTGGTAAACAGCCAAATTGTAGAAACTTAAATTATACATATCATAGTTGTATAGTTTCTCCTTTGACAAACAACATGATCTAATAAATGTTGTTATTATATCACACTCTATAATTTTAAAGTAAAAGTTTCCAAGTCAGCATTAGTTTGGAGAAGATGGACACTTCTACTACTAACCAAAGTTTGTAAAAGTTGTATATTTTGTTATTTTTAGATTTAAAGTAATATTTAAAGACACTCATTTCTAACTATGATTGGGAACAATTCTATATATAGGTATTTGAAGTGTACAGGGTTGAATAAACAACACTGTTTAAACAACCCCAAGAACATATCTAAATCAGTAAAAGATAAATAAATCCTTGTACTGGTGAATTAACCTTCAACCTAATACTAAATAGCCTGATTAAACAACCAATATTTGACCCTAGTTTCCAAACTAAATTGTTGGTCTACATGACTATTTTATTTAAATTGGTAGCAAAACATAATGTAAAGTTTAGCTAAATGTAATTGAATTATAATTTATGCTATTCATCAAGTTGTACTATATTGTATTGCAGATGTTTGCCCACCTAAAAAGTGTGAAGTGGTTCAATCCTAGCAGCTATAATAAAGGTAAATTTTGATTTTATTGCAATTTAATATATCAAAAGCTCCTATACAACACATATGTTCCTTAATATAATCTTGTTTTTAGTTTGGTTGTGCTGTTCTAAATATCATGACAATATAAATAATTCCTACAAAGTTTTAAAGAAAAATTAAGTATTATTTACTATCATATAACTAAACTATTTGTGTGCAAAGTTTGATTGGGTATAATAAATAACTTTTTGACTTAAAAGTCAGATGGTAAATAAAAATTTATTTTGAAATAGAGTTCCATTGCGGCAAATTTTAAAGTGCAAAAATAGAATTGAAAAAAGTGACAAGCCTAATGAAATGCAGTAAATTTAATATAGTTTGCTAGTTCATATCAGTTTTATAATAGAAAAGTACATCATATGTTTTTCTGTAAATATCCTTCCAAATATTTGTCACCATATTTAAACAATCATCCATTAATAATGGTTGGAATGTACTTTGTTTTTTATTTTTTCTCATCATATTATATTTTAATTGTTTCCTTTTGAGACTAGCTCTGACTTGGTAAGTATTCTACTAATTATTGCATGAGTTGGCTTTTTTTTAGTTCTCAGAGCTAGTTTTTATTTGTTAAAAGTTCTAATAAAAAGTCTTTTAAAGAGTGAAAAAACTTTTTGTTTTAATAAGATAGTGTAAAATAATAAAGTCCCCATTATTATTGGTTTATGTAAACTATATTATGTATTTAAATTTTCAAGTATATGACATCCAAAAACTAAAGTTTTTTTTTCACAAGTATAATATAATTTGTATAAATAATCATTATGTTTTGGAAATTTAAATTATGTGGTGCATTGGAAATATTTTAAGAAATATCCAGACTGGTATTAATACCATGTTAATACATTTGGTATTTTTTTGTGTACTTCAGTATAACAAGTCTTTATTTTTCTTGAGTAATTAAATATTACTACTTGACTAACATAATTTTTTCACTATTTATTGTTTTTAATTTAACATAAGGCTAATTGATAAGTTTTAAGTCACTCAGATTAGATTGGCTTCAATGCTTCAAAAGCCTGTCATAGATAAGCCGTAGTATTAAAAAAAAACAAAATTGTTTGTCTCTTTTATTGCTTTAACACCTTTTATGTTTATATAAGTAATTTACAAATTAAAGTTTTAAGGTTACAAGTGTTGATTATAACTTGTTATTTTTTCTACATTTTATATGTGTTGACAGGTTTTTACAACTTTAGAATGTGCAAGGGTCTTGAGGAAATTTTGAGCAATGATGCACATGAATCATCTGTAAGCACACAACAACTGGACCTCAACCCAGGAAGGTCTCTAACTGCTCACTTAGGGCAGTAACAAGGTAAATATGTTATAGTTCTTGCTTTTGTACTAATAGCTACAATAAATCATAAAAAGTTAAATTTAGAGAAAGTAAAGGTGACAATGTTATCTAAATTGAATTAAACTCATTCAGTGATGTTTATAAGTGATGTAGTTTATAATTAATGTTCATTTTTGACCTAATAACTGGAATAGAATCTAGTATTGCTTTTAACTCAACAGAATGTTCAAATAATTGCAAGTAAAAATTATCATTATTGTTAATATTAAGTATATTTATCATTATCATTTTTCATTTAACATAAAAATTAGTGTGGTCATTACAAGTAAAAAGTAAAATTTAACAAAAAAACTTTAAACTTGTTTTAAAGACTAATGAACATAAGCTAAGAATGTTTTTTAGGATGCGAACTAATTTATTAAATAATTAATTAAATATTTAAAATATTGTTACAACAAAGTTAGATTTGCTCACTTTGTTAGTACATCACTTTGAGTATTGTGATGGTTTTAAATGTTAAAGTTTGGCCAAAAGAAAACTTATTTGTATTCCAATGTTTTTCTTAAACTCAACGTTTTTTAATTTTAAAATAATAGAAATCAACAAAAGGCTATGATTAAATTAAATAGAAGACCATACTTGATTATTTTTACCCATCCACAATTTTATACAAAATATTATAAATAAGCTTGATGACAACTTACCACTAAAAAATTATTGTTTCCTAAAATATTAGCAAGTTTGCCACTAAAATTAAAAAGCAAAATGAATTTTTTTTTTAATCTAGCATCAGGGTTGCCACTCGGTCAGGAAAAGTCAGGAAATCAGGAAAAGTCAGGAGAAATTAAAAAAAAAGAAAAAAATCAGGAAAAAATGGGGGGTTTTAAAAAAGTCAGGAAAAGGCAGGAAATTTGATAAAATTAAAAAAAAAGTCAGATTATGTCATTTTAATTTTACAAAATTCCTTGTTTTCCAAAGCCTTCAAACGGTAAAAATTAATTAAAAGTCCTTTGAAGTCAGAAAAAAATTCCAAAATTTTCCTAGAAATTTACAAAAATATTTAACTTTATTTCCAATGCCTTCACCTGGTATAAGTTAAGATAAAAAACTCCTCACAGTGGAAATTGTAAAAATAAAATTGGAACACGATTTCAGCAAAGTAACTCGATTATTGTTGATGAAAATTTGTATGCGTCCTTTGAACGACGTCAGTATCAGTAGAAATGAAAATCAGCTCCATCCTACCACTATAGTTACGTCACGATAGAAATTTGCTAATAGAATCCAATAACTTTGCTTTCGAAATAAAATATCCTTTATAAAACTGCAAAAAATTTCTATTAACATATTGAACAAGTACCCTACTTTAACAAGCAGATTTTGTAAGCTTTTTAGTATTGATAATCTGTAGCAAGGACACTTCCATAGTGAAACTGATATATACACAAAAGTTTATCTAGCATAATTTTAAAATCTAAGTGTTTTTTGTTTAATTAATAGTTAAGTTCTTTATAGTTATGCAGTTAGTTTAGTATTTTATGGATCAAGTTGATGTGTATACTTTATCTCTTTATAATTTTTTAAAGTTGTTTAAATTTATGAAATAAGTTTTAAGAGAGGTATATGCCAAGATTAAGTTTACACATTATTTGTATTTTTTGTAGAGTAACTTAAGTTTTTAAAGTAAATATTTAATTATTCAAACCAAAACAAACCAGTATGTTGCAGTTGAAAATCATACCTATTACCCCAAATTAGACTCATTACTACGAATTTATAAAACATTTTTTCCTATTTTTTTAATATATTAATTAAAGCGCTGAAAGTAATAAAAATATTAGTCATCAGATAAAAGTAAATGATAGGTTTATGTATTAGGGCTTACATCTGATAGTAAGAATATTTTTAAATTGAATCTTTTAAACAGGATTTCCATGAAGCTCTCTCTTTGAGTGAAGGTCAGTAGACAGATCCCCAGAGTGATTGGCCTTTACGAGTCAATTCCTCTTCCCACTTTGAATGCATCATCCGCAAGGTAATTTCTACATAGTATGTTTGAAAATCATTCGTTTGAACTTGTAATTGTTTTTAAACTTATAGTGAATAAGTTTACAAAACAAGAAGCCATGTTGTAATAACAAGTAGTTTATAAAACACCTTAACACAAATTTAAAAACATAAATCTCTTAGTTTTACAAGTTCTGAGGATAATAAATAGTCCTATTTAGTTAACTAATGCTAGTCAATAATAAAGTTGATCGATTTTAAAAAAAAGTAATACAAACATGATGATATATTATCTAAATAAAGTGGTCATCTTGCTTGTGAATTGTTTTCTGAAATGTTGTTATAAAGTCGTGTAATAATACATTTTGTAACAACTTCCTTGATTATTTTTTGAACATATGTATTTTAGGAAGCGTTTTCAAAGTTTACCTTAAATATATATCACTATTGACCTACTTCTTAGTAACTAATTTAACAAACTTTGAACATTTTTATTGTATTTTATTACTGTAAAGTAACCATTTTGTACCAGTTTCTTAGGTATTTTATTGCCAAACCATAAACAGAACAAAATAAAGTCCATAATTGTTTGATGCTCAATTTTATGCTAATTTTAAAAAGCTCGGTTTTATTATTTTAAATTAAACAAATATCCATTTTGATCACATAACTATTGCGAAACACATCTATCAGGGTTAGCTAAAAACCATCTAGAAATTGAACAAAAATTACTGGAATTTTTATCATCAATTCTTACGAAAAAACAATGAATTTCTGAAGTCTTTGTTATACAATAGTTTTTATTTGACATCATCACTTAAATTTTTATAAACCACATTCAAAGTAGCATTACAGTATCTCCTCATTAACGTTATTAAATTTAACGAATTCCTTACCTTGAAATTTATGTCATACTCAAGGTGGAAAAAAAAAATTGTATTTTCAAAACATGAAAAAATTTTTGACAACCCTGAGATATGCTCAAATGATTAATAGATTAAAGGCAATGTTTAAATAGTTAATGATAAACTGCATGATTAAAATGTGAATGAAGTGTAGCGTTAGTAGATAAGTTTGTTAGTAAAAGCTAAATATTTTTTTCAAACAGAATGAGATCACAGCCGGAGACGGAACGATGAAAAGAATCAGAAACAGAATCAGTGCGGATCAGATAACTTATTTATATAAACATTTGAATAAACTTTTTGCATTTAAATTGTGTTTACTTTGTCATAATTAAATAGATTAAGACAGAAAATTAATGCTTGGGTGTAGTGAAAAAAGTTTTAATATTTGATAGATCTATTATTTAGTAACTTTCCTTTATTTAGTTGTTATAATGTCTTGAGTTTAAGCCCAATAACAGTTTTTTTAATGAAAACATAAAGCGCATAAAATAATTGGTTTAAAGAGCCGTTCAATTCGTACACCAGTTAGATACAGTTAAGTTTAGTACAAGTTTATATAAGGATAGTATAATTCAACTTAACGACTATGAGTATGTCTTTAATAAATTGTTTTAAATCCCTACCTGAATATTAAAAGAAACTAAATGTATTATCACCGTCATAATCCTAGGCTGCTTATCGCTTAGTAAAGTTGTTAATTGAAAGTTTCAAAATTTTTCATTTGTAAAAAAATGAATATATTTTCATACTAGTTGCCTTGTTACTAGTATAATATTTGGCAACTTATTTTTAGATCTATATATAAATTTATATGTTGCACAAATACTATTTTTCTCTATAGCCGGGTGTGTGGTTATCGTGTAAAATACACTTCTTGTAACATATATAATAATCTTCTGATCTAGTTGCACTTAAAAACTATACCAAGCTAAACCCTGTTTTCCTTATAATAAATATAAGCCAATTTTACTGATCTAAAACAAAAATTTCGACTTTATTATAAATGTGGTTATTTAGAGTTCCTGTATCAAAGAGAAAACTTATTCAACCGGCGTAAGCATTACGACGACGCCCTAAGAACCAATTTCAAAATATCGACAAAGTCCGGAGCCAGGACACCGAAGGTGTCCGCCAGCGTAGGACTTTGTCGATATTTTGAAATTGGTTCGCTACCCTTTATTATATTTTATACTTTCACATTAAGGAATTTCCCAAAAATTTTGATAATTCTACACTCCAAAAATAATTTTCAAAGTTAACAAAAAAAGAAAAATGAACATTTTCAACAGTTTTTAATCGAGTCTTTTTTATTAGCCATCATGTTATAAATAGTCAAATCAGATAGAACACCGGTTTTTGGTCAGTTCCTAAAAGTGTAGTAATAAATAAATTGCAAAAGAATAGCAAACTCGTTGACTTAATTTGATTAAACAGATTGTTTTTAAATTGTTTTTTTATACATATGCCTACCACCACACGTAAATTGTGAAAATATTATTATAGTAAACAATTTTTAAAAATTCACTTTAACTGACTAAAACCGATCTCTTATCTAACATGAATAGCAAGTAACAATATAAACTGAACAAAAGTACAATTGATCAAGTCATACTTATGTTTAATTTATACTCTTAAATGCTTAAAACAGCCTGAACTAGCTATACTTGAATATAAAGTATTCATGAGAGAAATCATATAGAATTAAAGCAAAAAGACAGTGGATTTCAAAATAGCTACCTAGGCATAAAGCAATCATCTAAAAATATGCAAATACAATCTCAAAATTAGAAACAATTGTAAGTTCAAAAGAGTTAATTTGTAACAGTTGGAAAATATCTATATATAACAGTTATCTAAGGTGGAAACAAAGAAATCAAATAGTTCAACTTGTAGTTGCTTGAAACTTTAATGCTTGTGATTGCTTGAAACTTTGAAATTATTTCAAGTATTTTTTAACGCTATTGTTTTACATGTTTAAATAGAAATATTGATAGTAATAAATAATAACTAAAAGCTTAAAATAAGTTTGTACCTCTATAGTTACAGTTACAATAGAAGAACACAACTTGTAACTGTTTAAATTTTCATCACACAAAAGTAAACAGTTATTTGTCCAAAGATGTTAATTTATTACAATTAGAAAGTATTTTGTAAGATTGAAACAAAGAATTCAAACTTTACTACTGTTAAATTGCTTGAAACTGTGAAAATAATTTAACTGTTTTATAACATTATTGCTTCATAAGTTTCAATAGAAATATTGATACTAAGAAGTCATAACTCCGAACTTAAAAATAAGTTTCTACCTAAGTAGTTACAGTTACAACAAGAAGAAAAAAACATGTAATTGATTGAAATTTCAACAGAAAAAAGTAAAGAGTTGTTTATCAAAAGATGTTGATAAAACACATATGTTCAACAGACAAAATTATTTGTTTAAAGAAGTTGATCGTATATCATCTAAAGCTTGCAACATGTACTAGCTCATTGATGTTTTCATATTAATTCATAATAATTCATGCATTGTAAAAAAAGAACAAGAAAAAATTGTCAACAAAAAAAAATATACTGTTAACTAGATGTACTTACAACACAAGGTTTTCTAGAGAAATGATTCAAATGAAAAATTAATATTCTTCTAAAATCTTATTTGATTGTTTACGTCACAAATAAAAACATAATTTAGTTTATGCGCGGTCATATAAGCCCGCCTAATGTTTATGCAAATTTTCCCTTTGTTAGAAACTTCAAAACTTATACCTTTCGATAGCTGAATTTTTTTTGATCTTTTATGTAAATTTTATTTTACTAGTCTAAGCATTGTTTTTAAATTTACAGTGTTTTATTTTAAAAACAAATAATGCCACCATAAAACTTTCTTTAAATTGTGCACAACTTTTATTTGTAATAATAAAAGTATAATTCTTGTTTAAACTTTTTGGTAACTCAAAGTGAATAAAACCATTTTGAGTTGTTATGGTGTTTTTTTTTCGGTTTTCTTTTAACAGTTGATTCTAAAACTACAAATATATCAAACCAAATCTGAGGCTGCTATTTGATATTAATATTCCTTAACTAGACTTTTAAATTGAATTGTCTTTTTTGATATATATTCAAACTTGAAAACTTAAGTACTGACATCAAAGCGCCCAAAAAATCTGAATCCAATGGATTTGGTTTTGTATATTGTGATTATAAAGTACGAGAGAGGCAGATATAAGCAGGCCAAAAAAAGGACTGAAACCAATAAGTCAGGGCTTAAAAATTCAGACCTTGTTACAAAACACTTTTAGTATAAACTATTTTTTCTTTGGACATTAACCTTAACCTTAAAAGCTTTAAGTATTTTGGCAATTTAGAACAATTAAAAAAGCATAAGCTTAAGATTTCAGGAAAAATAATGTTTTACAAAAAGTTTTTTTCAAAAAAAGAGACAATTACCGCTCACGCGGTACAAAGCTATCTGTTAAAAGGTATGTACTTAATCCGTAAACATATCAAAAATGTGATTTTTTTTTGTCGATTTTTCATATTGTTGCAATTATAGAGAAAATAATTAAAAATTTGTAACTTAAAACACTTGTTCATTCACATTTTTTAAAAATTGACTAACTTGATAACTTTTGTTTTAAATGTCATAACATATATCATGAAAAATTTGTTCACTCAATAAACTTAAATATGTTTTAGCTTTGACAATTGATGAAATAAGAACTGAAACAGTTATAAGCAATTTCGGAAAAAATTGTTTGTCATATAAATAAAAACTAGTGATGTGAATGATAACAAAAGGGTAAGTAAACATACAGTATTTTTAATGTATTTTATATGCACATCATTTTTTAAAACAAGTGTTTTTTAAACCCATAAAGGTGTTTATAAATCAAGAAACTTATTTTATGATGTATTTTAACTATATTTTATCTTCTTTTTTAAATTATTAGGCTGTTTTAAAGTATATAAAGTCTAGCACGGGACTTGAACCCCTGATCGTTAAATTAAAAGTCCAACGCTCTACCGACTGAGCTACTCATGCTCACGATGGGGTATACTTAATTGTGTTTAAAAAGCTATCTCCGGCTCTTATGACGTAATAATAGTACAAATTTATGGAACACATGCAAAATCCACCCGCGATCAAAATCCACCCAGTCAAATTCGGGAACCGCTTAGCAATCGAAAGTAAGGGTTAGGGGTAACAGTGATAGTCAAAAACAAATAAAAAAATTGATGAAAAAAAGCAAAAAGTATATAAAATAAAATAATAAATACAGGAAATAAAATTAAAAATTGGGTGGATTTTGAACGCGGGTGGATTTTGATAGTATACCTAATTTATTATAAATAGAACATTTAAAAGTGCTATATAATTTATATTTTACTTTAGCTTCAGCTTTTAAATATTATCAAACTTCTTATTTTGGTTGTTTTTTAACACTAAAATGAGTTAAAAAACTAAAAGTAGCATATATATATAATTTGTGTAAAGTTGTATAAAAATTGAAAAAACTATGCTTTTACATAATTATTATCAATTAAAAAACTTTTGATCTATTATTATCTAATAGAAAAAAACGATAACTTGTTGAAATATTTTAGACAAATATTACACATCATTAATAAAGGCATCTGTAAGAATAACATAGATTATCGACACAAATTACACCGACTTATATTATCTAAAATTAATAAAACACAAAATTTCTCACCTGTTAGTGTTTCTATTTTCTTTTTAAATTTTTAGAGTTTGCCCACTATTTTCTTATTGTTCTTTTTCAAAACTCTTTTTATATCTACTTTGAAGTTTTGCTGTGAATAAAGTTAGCTGTTCAAAAAATTGATGGGAATTCTAAATAGCAAATACATAGATGTGTTTAAAATATTTTTTTAACCAATAAATGTAATTATACTAACAAGAAGTTTGTTTTGACATGTATATACAAATTACATTTTCTCCTTGTTAAAAAAATTCAAATCTTTTTTTAAACCTTAAAAGCAGCCTGAAAAAACTTGAAACCCTGATCAATGTGTAAAAAATGATTAAACTTCAGCTTTTAAAGATTAAACTTTTTTATTAAGTTTTTATTAAACATGAAATGAAGTTTAACAAATTAAAAGTGGTACATATATATTGCTAGTTGTTGCATAAAAACTATATTAACATAAATATAAGCAATTCAAAAACTTTAGAATCAATGTTACCTACTAGACAAAAAAAAAAGTATTTTTCAATAGTTCACAAAATTATCATAAATCGTTTATAAAAGCGTTTCTATCAATATCTTAGATGAACATTATATGACACAAACATCAACAAATAACTTTGTCTAAAATTAAAAAAGATGGCGCTGTTAGCTTCACTGTTTTGAGGTGCAATTTCCTGACGTTGAACTTTGATTGCAACAGGCAAATCAAATTGTTTCAATTTTTCTCATCCGTCAGGCAATCGCACCACAAAACAGCTACTGGACCGCACCGCTACGGTGAAGCCAGCGCCGTGGTGCGGGTTACCCCCTTTTTGTTTCGTGTGGCGGGGGTTCACCGGGTTTCCCCGGTCATATAGGCCACATTGTCTTTTAAAGAATTATTTTTTTAAAAATCTGAAAAAAATAACGATTTGGCAAATCGTATGGAAAATTACATCAAATATTTTTTTAATTGTCTCATAGGAGGTCACTACGTTTCGGCGCTTAGTGAAAATTCAAATCACAAGAAAATGACAAATTCAGAAAAGGTGAATAACTTGCAATATATTTTTAAACGTACAGTTAGACTTTATAAATTATTTACATACAAATTAAATTCTTTAGGTTGCATTTGCAGTTAATTAGCTTGAGCATTTAAAAGGCTTCAAGCTATACGGTATTTAGGGCATAAAAATTATGGTTAAATATTACAATAAATAAACAAATAACGTACTTTTTATATTAACGTTAAAACAACATTTTTTTCTGTTACTTTTGTATTTTTCTATTCTCTTTTTTTTTTTTTTTGTTTACGTTTGTTTTCAGTTTTTTTTTTTTTGCTTTTATTTTTTGCTTTTTTTATTTTTTTTTTGTTTGCGTTTTTTTTTTCTTTTTTATTTTTGCTTTGTTTTTATTGCTTTTTGTTTGTTATTTTCTTTTATATTGCTTTTTTTTCTTTTTATTAATATCATTTGCTTTTTTAGTTTTTTAATGTTGTTTTATTATAATGGGTTTGATATGTCTTAGTCGATCATCTACTTAAGCACCAATATCATCCACCATACTAAGCCTCCTATAGCTAGATTACAGGTAGTAACAACATTACCCGGCAGTATAGTATACGTAATTAGTTCATTTATTATCTTAAATTTAGTTATGTAGTATTTTTATGCCCTTTAATCTTAGATTAAAAATATGTAACCTAAAGAATTTAAATTGTAAGAAGTAATTTTTTTTATTAAATTAGATCGTTAATATAACAGTAACTTTTTATATTTTTCTATATATCATTTATGCAATTTTGTCATTTTAAGTGGTTTTACAACTCATTATGCTACGAAACGTCTTAACCAACTTAAATCTAATCATATCAAAAAAAAAATAATTTAACTTCTTTGTATTTAAGTTTTGAAATTATAAATGAATTAGAATTTTAGAATTTAAATTTATGAAACCACAAATATATAACGAAAAATATAAAAGAAAACGTAACAAGATTACAAAAACTAAAAGATTAAACTAAAATTGCAAAATGAGTAACACAATTAATTTATAAAATAAACTGAATCTGAATCTAAAACTTAAGCTGAAGAAGCGAAACTGAAGGAAACTTAAATTTATTCACTGTTGTCACGCGAAACATGCCCTGTATCGCAATTTGGATCAAAAATACAATCTCTAAGCGCTGAACCTCTCAAAAAAAAATTCTCAACAGAGTATGAAAAATATACTTGAGAAAAAGTAGTTTTTAAATTTTTAATGTTTTTTAAACTAGAGGACCTAACTGTAACACTTCCATTGATAAAATTGATACGACCTGATGTGTTATCATATTTTTCATCAGACTTTGCAAAATACTTTTTAAGTTTATCAACTTGTAACCATAAACTACCCTCAATTTCATTGTCTTTCTTAAATTCATGGTCAATTTCGTGCTCGAAGTTTTTGAAAAAATAGAATTTGTGATTTTTTTTAAAGTTTTTTTGATCTACCGTAAAGCAATAACTAGTATCTTAGTACAATTCTAATCTAACTCCTTCAGGCCAAGCGTAATTAGTTTCCTCGAAAAGTTCCCTTACCGCAGTTCTTTTTAGATTGTTATTATCGTTATAATCTATTTTTCCCATAGGGAAATTGATTCTAATTTTATTATTTTTATCTCTATAATAAACAAATAACAATTCGCCCTTACCCTTCTTGACGCGATGTAAGATTACCCCCGCGCAGTCTAACCTTTTTACATTGAATTCCCAGTTAATTAAAAAAGAATCTCCCCGCTTGTGTTTAAATTTAACCTTAAATAAGTTATTAGCTAAATGGTGTTTTGCATCGTCGTTTAATTGATCAATAAAAATTTGCTTACCGTAACGGTCGAAACTTTTGTATTTTTCATCAACTAGACTGTATACTTGTTTTTCGATAATGTTATAAACATTCAAAAAGTCATGCCAATCATCTTTTGAAAATTTTTTATTAATAAAATCTATAAGTTTTTGTTTAAGTTCATTATCGTGTTTATTTTTGAAAGATCTAGATACGTTGTTAACCTGATCTGTTACGAAAAAGGACGTTCCACCCGCTTCTTGTTGTGGTGCTCGATCCCGCTGGAGTTCCGCATGCGTCATTTGAACACCTTGGACAACCTCCTCCTCACCAACTATATTCGTAGTTTTAATGACGTCATCCGGTATAAATTTTGTCCTAGATGGTATTAAATAAACGTTTTTTATATTTATTTTACACAGAAAAGTTTAATATGGGGTTGCCAAAAACAAATTAGTTAAAACTAGGATTGTTTATTGGATTGATTTATTGGACTCCAATTAAATTTGAAATTGTACATATTTAGAGAAATCAAAAACTGTACATTGTTTGATTAAAAAGTATAAAGTTACAACTTAACAATAAATAGCAAAGCCTAGACTTCAATAGGTTCCTTAAGAAAGCCTCAAGCTAAAAACTCAAAAATATCAATCTATTAAAATTGATGAGTTTTTAAAATATTTTCTTTGAAGCTTTCTTAAAAATGGTTAATCTTTATGTTGAAAATTAAAAACTTCAATTGTAAATTAATTAAAATATATGACTATTGCTAGCAAAACAAAAAAAAATCTGATGGATACTTCTCGTTATAAAGCTTTTTAAATCTACAGAGTATTTTAAAAACTATTGTAAAATATGGCATACGTTATTCTAAACAACTAACCTTCTTTGCATGATCAAAGTGATATTATATCTCCAAATAACTTAGTACTTTAATAATACAGAGCTGTTTTGATATAAAAACTATAACTACAGCATCAATAATATAGGTAGAAAAACTACCTTCTACAAAAAAATTAATCTAATAGAGTTTTAATTTTTTTTATTCAAACTTATTTTTAATATGAAATTACATTCAGTTTAATAATTTCAGTTGAAAAAACATTTAACAACACATGTTTAAATTAATGATCAAAAATATGAAACTAATATACAATGTTATAAGATAATAAAATCTAAATGTGAACTAAAAACTAAATAAATAGAAAATAAATATGCAGTGTCTAATTAATAATAATTTTAGAAATAATTTCAATGAAATATTTATAGGTTATTGTTTAGAAAAATAAAAAAGTACTTTATAAATACAATTATACTTAAACATGAATTTAACTTTTGAAAGATTTTAGTGTTCAACCTAATCAATAATTTAGTTACATAAAATTGTCATATAATGTATTGTTTATAAAATAAAAGTGTTTAATAACTACTTTAATTTACTTATTACAAAACTACAGACTGTATATCAGTGTTGTTATAGTGATTCCAACATGACTTCTTTCCAACATGACTTCACTTAAAAAGTTTATAATACTGAACTTTACTTGTATAATCTTCTTTTTTAAAGACGTTTTACTATTTGCTTTTAACCATTGCAGTTATGTAAGTTTGTTAAAATTTTATTTTGAACTTATATTATTTTTAACTATAACATCAAATGCGGATTTAAAAACCTGTTCTAAATCTACAAAATAGTCTATAAGATTTAAAGTGATTTTGGCCTAAAAATTTTATTAAAATATTTTTTTTTTTTCTATTAGTAAAACATGAAATTTTTTTTAAACTTAAAAACCACCATGATTTAAAAAAAAATGGTTGTACCTTTTTATTTAAATATTTCAGGAACGTGAAATATTGAAACAGTGAAAATACTTAAATTTTTTTTCAATCAAAACTTAAATCACACCTAGAAAATCTACTTTTCATTACTTAGTTTAAGGTTATAAAATTTTAAACCTTAAGTTTAAGCTTTAACATAACTTTATTTGAATATAAACTAAATACAGAGCATTTATAGTTATTTAGTTAATAAATGATTGTTTTAATTTTTATTTGCACAAACTTTTCGATGGTTTCTTAAAAAGGGTACTGAACACTGGCTTAAGTAAAAAAATTTTGAATTTTTTTGAAGTTTAAGAAAGTTTAAGACTTTTAAAAGCATTTGAAATGCCGTAGACAGTTTATTCACCGTAAAGCATTAACAAAAAAGTAAATAAATTACAACTATTGTTTAATAAATTTTATATTTATTTTTTTATTAATGCTTGTTATTTTTAGTCGCAGTCGTTTAGATAACACAAACTTAATAAACACCAATTCTTTTTGTTATATACCAAAAACAAAAGTGTTTAAAATACTTTTGTCTTCTCCTTTATACTCAGTTAAACAATTAACTTACAATGTAAAAAGTTTTTCTTATAGAACTGCCTGCTATCTTTGTTTGTTTAAAATTTATTTTAGAAATTCAAACGATTTTTCTCTCACTAAATATATAACTTTCTAACTTTTCTGCATCAGTTTATATGAGGAGAAATACATTTCCAAAACATCTCCAAAATTTTCTGTCCTCTGAAGACCGGTTTTTTGCTGGTTGTTTTTATCGGCAAAAATTACACAATTTTCCAGTGAGTTTTTTTTTTATGTTTTAATTAGTCTTAAAACAATAAATACAATTTAATAAATTTATTTATCTAAATAAAGTTTACTAAATGTATTTTATAACTAATTAGCTAATCAAAGTAAATTATAAAAAAAATCATTACAGTTTGCACACAAAATTACTTCAAAATAAACTGGTGCACGATAGTGTACACAATTTTTTTTCGCGTGCACGAAACGTTTAGGGTACATGAACCTCATTTAGGGGTGAACGAAATTTTCAGATTACACAAAAAAATATTTTAGTCTTCGCATTATTAGTTTTAGCGACATAGTTCAGTTAAGTATTAAAGTTAAATCTAGCCCTGGTGTTTGATTGGCTTTTATTTTTTGGCCATTTTACTCTCATGATCTATTTTGTAATTAAACAACACACATAAATTATTGTATAATTATAATTGTAACTATTATTACAATGCAATTAAAAAAATAAAACATACGTAACAACTTATAAAACAATTTAAGAAAACAACACAACTGTTGCGTTGAACTTTAATAAATTCCAATAAATAAGGACTTATTTGTCTTTAAAAAAACGTGGTAAATTATAGACTTCTTTTAAAATGAAGTAGAAAGAAGTATAAAGTTCTTTAAAGCCTTATTTTAGAAAACAACATATAAACTATAAAAATACGAAATAAGCTAAAATATGCAAATTAAAATAAACTTTAAGCAATTAACCGATAAACTATTTTTTTCTAAAAATAACGTAAGTTTAAATTGTTGTTAACTTTGATTAAACATCTTAGGATTTTTCTTCAAATTTTAAATTGTTGTTTACATTAATTAAACGTGTTAGTTTTTTCTTTAAGTTAAAAACTTTGTTTACATTGATTAAACGTATTAGTTTTTCTCGTTAAATTTTAAATTGTTTATTACATTGATTAAGCGTTTTAGTTTTTTCTTTTAATTTTAAATAATAGTTTTATAGTTTACCAATAATGACTTAGGCCCTGGTCATAATAAACACTGATAGTAAAAAAAATTATGGTAAACCACTAAGGTTGGTAAACAGCCAAATTGTAGAAACTTAAATTATACATATCATAGTTGTATAGTTTCTCCTTTGACAAACAACATGATCTAATAAATGTTGTTATTATATCACACTCTATAATTTTAAAGTAAAAGTTTCCAAGTCAGCATTAGTTTGGAGAAGATGGACACTTCTACTACTAACCAAAGTTTGTAAAAGTTGTATATTTTGTTATTTTTAGATTTAAAGTAATATTTAAAGACACTCATTTCTAACTATGATTGGGAACAATTCTATATATAGGTATTTGAAGTGTACAGGGTTGAATAAACAACACTGTTTAAACAACCCCAAGAACATATCTAAATCAGTAAAAGATAAATAAATCCTTGTACTGGTGAATTAACCTTCAACCTAATACTAAATAGCCTGATTAAACAACCAATATTTGACCCTAGTTTCCAAACTAAATTGTTGGTCTACATGACTATTTTATTTAAATTGGTAGCAAAACATAATGTAAAGTTTAGCTAAATGTAATTGAATTATAATTTATGCTATTCATCAAGTTGTACTATATTGTATTGCAGATGTTTGCCCACCTAAAAAGTGTGAAGTGGTTCAATCCTAGCAGCTATAATAAAGGTAAATTTTGTTTTTATTGCAATTTAATATATCAAAAGCTCCTATACAACACATATGTTCCTTAATATAATCTTGTTTTTAGTTTGGTTGTGCTGTTCTAAATATCATGACAATATAAATAATTCCTACAAAGTTTTAAAGAAAAATTAAGTATTATTTACTATCATATAACTAAACTATTTGTGTGCAAAGTTTGATTGGGTATAATAAATAACTTTTTGACTTAAAAGTCAGATGGTAAATAAAAATTTATTTTGAAATAGAGTTCCATTGCGGCAAATTTTAAAGTGCAAAAATAGAATTGAAAAAAGTGACAAGCCTAATGAAATGCAGTAAATTTAATATAGTTTGCTAGTTCATATCAGTTTTATAATAGAAAAGTACATCATATCTTTTTCTGTAAATATCCTTCCAAATATTTGTCACCATATTTAAACAATCATCCATTAATAATGGTTGGAATGTACTTTGTTTTTTATTTTTTCTCATCATATTATATTTTAATTGTTTCCTTTTGAGACTAGCTCTGACTTGGTAAGTATTCTACTAATTATTGCATGAGTTGGCTTTTTTTTAGTTCTCAGAGCTAGTTTTTATTTGTTAAAAGTTCTAATAAAAAGTCTTTTAAAGAGTGAAAAAACTTTTTGTTTTAATAAGATAGTGTAAAATAATAAAGTCCCCATTATTATTGGTTTATGTAAACTATATTATGTATTTAAATTTTCAAGTATATGACATCCAAAAACTAAAGTTTTTTTTTCACAAGTATAATATAATTTGTATAAATAATCATTATGTTTTGGAAATTTAAATTATGTGGTGCATTGGAAATATTTTAAGAAATATCCAGACTGGTATTAATACCATGTTAATACATTTGGTATTTTTTTGTGTACTTCAGTATAACAAGTCTTTATTTTTCTTGAGTAATTAAATATTACTACTTGACTAACATAATTTTTTCACTATTTATTGTTTTTAATTTAACATAAGGCTAATTGATAAGTTTTAAGTCACTCAGATTAGATTGGCTTCAATGCTTCAAAAGCCTGTCATAGATAAGCCGTAGTATTAAAAAAAAACAAAATTGTTTGTCTCTTTTATTGCTTTAACACCTTTTATGTTTATATAAGTAATTTACAAATTAAAGTTTTAAGGTTACAAGTGTTGATTATAACTTGTTATTTTTTCTACATTTTATATGTGTTGACAGGTTTTTACAACTTTAGAATGTGCAAGGGTCTTGAGGAAATTTTGAGCAATGATGCACATGAATCATCTGTAAGCACACAACAACTGGACCTCAACCCAGGAAGGTCTCTAACTGCTCACTTAGGGCAGTAACAAGGTAAATATGTTATAGTTCTTGCTTTTGTACTAATAGCTACAATAAATCATAAAAAGTTAAATTTAGAGAAAGTAAAGGTGACAATGTTATCTAAATTGAATTAAACTCATTCAGTGATGTTTATAAGTGATGTAGTTTATAATTAATGTTCATTTTTGACCTAATAACTGGAATAGAATCTAGTATTGCTTTTAACTCAACAGAATGTTCAAATAATTGCAAGTAAAAATTATCATTATTGTTAATATTAAGTATATTTATCATTATCATTTTTCATTTAACATAAAAATTAGTGTGGTCATTACAAGTAAAAAGTAAAATTTAACAAAAAAACTTTAAACTTGTTTTAAAGACTAATGAACATAAGCTAAGAATGTTTTTTAGGATGCGAACTAATTTATTAAATAATTAATTAAATATTTAAAATATTGTTACAACAAAGTTAGATTTGCTCACTTTGTTAGTACATCACTTTGAGTATTGTGATGGTTTTAAATGTTAAAGTTTGGCCAAAAGAAAACTTATTTGTATTCCAATGTTTTTCTTAAACTCAACGTTTTTTAATTTTAAAATAATAGAAATCAACAAAAGGCTATGATTAAATTAAATAGAAGACCATACTTGATTATTTTTACCCATCCACAATTTTATACAAAATATTATAAATAAGCTTGATGACAACTTACCACTAAAAAATTATTGTTTCCTAAAATATTAGCAAGTTTGCCACTAAAATTAAAAAGCAAAATGAATTTTTTTTTTAATCTAGCATCAGGGTTGCCACTCGGTCAGGAAAAGTCAGGAAATCAGGAAAAGTCAGGAGAAATTAAAAAAAAAGAAAAAAATCAGGAAAAAATGGGGGGTTTTAAAAAAGTCAGGAAAAGGCAGGAAATTTGATAAAATTAAAAAAAAAGTCAGATTATGTCATTTTAATTTTACAAAATTCCTTGTTTTCCAAAGCCTTCAAACGGTAAAAATTAATTAAAAGTCCTTTGAAGTCAGAAAAAAATTCCAAAATTTTCCTAGAAATTTACAAAAATATTTAACTTTATTTCCAATGCCTTCACCTGGTATAAGTTAAGATAAAAAACTCCTCACAGTGGAAATTGTAAAAATAAAATTGGAACACGATTTCAGCAAAGTAACTCGATTATTGTTGATGAAAATTTGTATGCGTCCTTTGAACGACGTCAGTATCAGTAGAAATGAAAATCAGCTCCATCCTACCACTATAGTTACGTCACGATAGAAATTTGCTAATAGAATCCAATAACTTTGCTTTCGAAATAAAATATCCTTTATAAAACTGCAAAAAATTTCTATTAACATATTGAACAAGTACCCTACTTTAACAAGCAGATTTTTTAAGCTTTTTAGTATTGATAATCTGTAGCAAGGACACTTCCATAGTGAAACTGATATATACACAAAAGTTTATCTAGCATAATTTTAAAATCTAAGTGTTTTTTGTTTAAGTAAATAGTTAAGTTCTTTATAGTTATGCAGTTAGTTTAGTATTTTATGGATCAAGTTGATGTGTATACTTTATCTCTTTATAATTTTTTAAAGTTGTTTAAATTTATGAAATAAGTTTTAAGAGAGGTATATGCCAAGATTAATTTTACACATTATTTGTATTTTTTGTAGAGTAACTTAAGTTTTTAAAGTAAATATTTAATTATTCAAACCAAAACAAACCAGTTTGTTGCAGTTAAAAATCATACCTTTCACCCCAAATTAGACTCACTACTACGAATTTATAAAACATTTTTTCCTATTTTTTTAATATATGAATTAAAGCGCTGAAAGTAATAAAAATATTAGTCATCAGATAAAAGTAAATGATAGGTTTATGTATTAGGGCTTACATCTGATAGTAAGAATATTTTTAAATTGAATCTTTTAAACAGGATTTCCATGAAGCTCTCTCTTTGAGTGAAGGTCAGTAGACAGATCCCCAGAGTGATTGGCCTTTACGAGTCAATTCCTCTTCCCACTTTGAATGCATCATCCGCAAGGTAATTTCTACATAGTATGTTTGAAAATCATTCGTTTGAACTTGTAATTGTTTTTAAACTTATAGTGAATAAGTTTACCAAACAAGAAGCCATGTTGTAATAACAAGTAGTTTATAAAACACCTTAACACAAATTTAAAAACATAAATCTCTTAGTTTTACATGTTCTGAGGATAATAAATAGTCCTATTTAGTTAACTAATGCTAGTCAATAGTAAAGTTGATCGATTTTAAAAAAAAGTAATACAAACATGATGATATATTATCTAAATAAAGTGGTCATCTTGCTTGTGAATTGTTTTCTGAAATGTTGTTATAAAGTCGTGTAATAATACATTTTGTAACAACTTCCTTGATTATTTTTTGAACATATGTATTTTAGGAAGCGTTTTCAAAGTTTACCTTAAATATATATCACTATTGACCTACTTCTTAGTAACTAATTTAACAAACTTTGAACATTTTTATTGTATTTTATTACTGTAAAGTAACCAATTTGTACCAGTTTCTTAGGTATTTTATTGCCAAACCATAAACAGAACAAAATAAAGTCCATAATTGTTTGATGCTCAATTTTATGCTAATTTTAAAAAGCTCGGTTTTATTATTTTAAATTAAACAAATATCCATTTTGATCACATAACTATTGCGAAACACATCTATCAGGGTTAGCTAAAAACCATCTAGAAATTGAAAAAAAATTACTGGAATTTTTATCATCAATTCTTACGAAAAAACAATGAATTTCTGAAGTCTTTGTTATACAATAGTTTTTATTTGACATCATCACTTAAATTTTTATAAACCACATTCAAAGTAGCATTACAGTATCTCCTCATTAACGTTATTAAATTTAACGAATTCCTTACCTTGAAATTTATGTCATACTCAAGGTGGAAAAAAAAAATTGTATTTTCAAAACATGAAAAAATTTTTGACAACCCTGAGATATGCTCAAATGATTAATAGATTAAAGGCAATGTTTAAATAGTTAATGATAAACTGCATGATTAAAATGTGAATGAAGTGTAGCGTTAGTAGATAAGTTTGTTAGTAAAAGCTAAATATTTTTTTCAAACAGAATGAGATCACAGCCGGAGACGGAACGATGAAAAGAATCAGAAACAGAATCAGTGCGGATCAGATAACTTATTTATATAAACATTTGAATAAACTTTTTGCATTTAAATTGTGTTTACTTTGTCATAATTAAATAGATTAAGACAGAAAATTAATGCTTGGGTGTAGTGAAAAAAGTTTTAATATTTGATAGATCTATTATTTAGTAACTTTCCTTTATTTAGTTGTTATAATGTCTTGAGTTTAAGCCCAATAACAGTTTTTTTAATGAAAACATAAAGCGCATAAAATAATTGGTTTAAAGAGCCGTTCAATTCGTACACCAGTTAGATACAGTTAAGTTTAGTACAAGTTTATATAAGGATAGTATAATTCAACTTAACGACTATGAGTATGTCTTTAATAAATTGTTTTAAATCCCTACCTGAATATTAAAAGAAACTAAATGTATTATCACCGTCATAATCCTAGGCTGCTTATCGCTTAGTAAAGTTGTTAATTGAAAGTTTCAAAATTTTTCATTTGTAAAAAAATGAATATATTTTCATACTAGTTGCCTTGTTACTAGTATAATATTTGGCAACTTATTTTTAGATCTATATATAAATTTATATGTTGCACAAATACTATTTTTCTCTATAGCCGGGTGTGTGGTTATCGTGTAAAATACACTTCTTGTAACATATATAATAATCTTCTGATCTAGTTGCACTTAAAAACTATACCAAGCTAAACCCTGTTTTCCTTATAATAAATATAAGCCAATGTTACTGATCTAAAACAAAAATTTCGACTTTATTATAAATGTGGTTATTTAGAGTTCCTGTATCAAAGAGAAAACTTATTCAACCGGCGTAAGCATTACGACGACGCCCTAAGAACCAATTTCAAAATATCGACAAAGTCCGGAGCCAGGACACCGAAGGTGTCCGCCAGCGTAGGACTTTGTCGATATTTTGAAATTGGTTCGCTACCCTTTATTATATTTTATACTTTCACATTAAGGAATTTCCCAAAAATTTTGATAATTCTACACTCCAAAAATAATTTTCAAAGTTAACAAAAAAAGAAAAATGAACATTTTCAACAGTTTTTAATCGAGTCTTTTTTATTAGCCATCATGTTATAAATAGTCAAATCAGATAGAACACCGGTTTTTGGTCAGTTCCTAAAAGTGTAGTAATAAATAAATTGCAAAAGAATAGCAAACTCGTTGACTTAATTTGATTAAACAGATTGTTTTTAAATTGTTTTTTTATACATATGCCTACCACCACACGTAAATTGTGAAAATATTATTATAGTAAACAATTTTTAAAAATTCACTTTAACTGACTAAAACCGATCTCTTATCTAACATGAATAGCAAGTAACAATATAAACTGAACAAAAGTACAATTGATCAAGTCATACTTATGTTTAATTTATACTCTTAAATGCTTAAAACAGCCTGAACTAGCTATACTTGAATATAAAGTATTCATGAGAGAAATCATATAGAATTAAAGCAAAAAGACAGTGGATTTCAAAATAGCTACCTAGGCATAAAGCAATCATCTAAAAATATGCAAATACAATCTCAAAATTAGAAACAATTGTAAGTTCAAAAGAGTTAATTTGTAACAGTTGGAAAATATCTATATATAACAGTTATCTAAGGTGGAAACAAAGAAATCAAATAGTTCAACTTGTAGTTGCTTGAAACTTTAATGCTTGTGATTGCTTGAAACTTTGAAATTATTTCAAGTATTTTTTAACGCTATTGTTTTACATGTTTAAATAGAAATATTGATAGTAATAAATAATAACTAAAAGCTTAAAATAAGTTTGTACCTCTATAGTTACAGTTACAATAGAAGAACACAACTTGTAACTGTTTAAATTTTCATCACACAAAAGTAAACAGTTATTTGTCCAAAGATGTTAATTTATTACAATTAGAAAGTATTTTGTAAGATTGAAACAAAGAATTCAAACTTTACTACTGTTAAATTGCTTGAAACTGTGAAAATAATTTAACTGTTTTATAACATTATTGCTTCATAAGTTTCAATAGAAATATTGATACTAAGAAGTCATAACTCCGAACTTAAAAATAAGTTTCTACCTAAGTAGTTACAGTTACAACAAGAAGAAAAAAACATGTAACTGATTGAAATTTCAACAGAAAAAAGTAAAGAGTTGTTTATCAAAAGATGTTGATAAAACACATATGTTCAACAGACAAAATTATTTGTTTAAAGAAGTTGATCGTATATCATCTAAAGCTTGCAACATGTACTAGCTCATTGATGTTTTCATATTAATTCATAATAATTCATGAATTGTAAAAAAAGAACAAGAAAAAATTGTCAACAAAAAAAAATATACTGTTAACTAGATGTACTTACAACACAAGGTTTTCTAGAGAAATGATTCAAATGAAAAATTAATATTCTTCTAAAATCTTATTTGATTGTTTACGTCACAAATAAAAACATAATTTAGTTTATGCGCGGTCATATAAGCCCGCCTAATGTTTATGCAAATTTTCCCTTTGTTAGAAACTTCAAAACTTATACCTTTTGATAGCTGAATTTTTTTTGATCTTTTATGTAAATTTTATTTTACTAGTCTAAGCATTGTTTTTAAATTTACAGTGTTTTATTTTAAAAACAAATAATGCCACCATAAAACTTTCTTTAAATTGTGCACAACTTTTATTTGTAATAATAAAAGTATAATTCTTGTTTAAACTTTTTGGTAACTCAAAGTGAATAAAACCATTTTGAGTTGTTATGGTGTTTTTTTTTCGGTTTTCTTTTAACAGTTGATTCTAAAACTACAAATATATCAAACCAAATCTGAGGCTGCTATTTGATATTAATAATCCTTAACTAGACTTTTAAATTGAATTGTCTTTTTTGATATATATTCAAACTTGAAAACTTAAGTACTGACATCAAAGCGCTTAAAAAATCTGAATCCAATGGATTTGGTTTTGTATATTGTGATTATAAAGTACGAGAGAGGCAGATTCAAGCAGGCCAAAAAAAGGACTGAAACCAATAAGTCAGGGCTTAAAAATTCAGACCTTGTTACAAAACACTTTTAGTATAAACTATTTTTTCTTTGGACATTAACCTTAACCTTAAAAGCTTTAAGTATTTTGGCAATTTAGAACAATTAAAAAAGCATAAGCTTAAGATTTCAGGAAAAATAATGTTTTACAAAAAGTTTTTTTCAAAAAAAGAGACAATTACCGCTCACGCGGTACAAAGCTATTTGTTAAAAGGTATGTACTTAATCCGTAAACATATCAAAAATGTGATTTTTTTTTTGTCGATTTTTCATATTGTTGCAATTATAGAGAAAATAATTAAAAATTTGTAACTTAAAACACTTGTTCATTCACATTTTTTAAAAATTGACTAACTTGATAACTTTTGTTTTAAATGTCATAACATATATCATGAAAAATTTGTTCACTCAATAAACTTAAATATGTTTTAGCTTTGACAATTGATGAAATAAGAACTGAAACAGTTATAAGCAATTTCGGAAAAAATTGTTTGTCATATAAATAAAAACTAGTGATGTGAATGATAACAAAAGGGTAAGTAAACATACAGTATTTTTAATGTATTTTATATGCACATCATTTTTTAAAACAAGTGTTTTTTAAACCCATAAAGGTGTTTATAAATCAAGAAACTTATTTTATGATGTATTTTAACTATATTTTATCTTCTTTTTTAAATTATTAGGCTGTTTTAAAGTATATAAAGTCTAGCACGGGACTTGAACCCCTGATCGTTAAATTAAAAGTCCAACGCTCTACCGACTGAGCTACTCATGCTCACGATGGGGTATACTTAATTGTGTTTAAAAAGCTATCTCCGGCTCTTATGACGTAATAATAGTACAAATTTATGGAACACATGCAAAATCCACCCGCGATCAAAATCCACCCAGTCAAATTCGGGAACCGCTTAGCAATCGAAAGTAAGGGTTAGGGGTAACAGTGATAGTCAAAAACAAATAAAAAAATTGATGAAAAAAAGCAAAAAGTATATAAAATAAAATAATAAATACAGGAAATAAAATTAAAAATTGGGTGGATTTTGAACGCGGGTGGATTTTGATAGTATACCTAATTTATTATAAATAGAACATTTAAAAGTGCTATATAATTTATATTTTACTTTAGCTTCAGCTTTTAAATATTATCAAACTTCTTATTTTGGTTGTTTTTTAACACTAAAATGAGTTAAAAAACTAAAAGTAGCATATATATATAATTTGTATAAAGTTGTATAAAAATTGAAAAAACTATGCTTTTACATAATTATTATCAATTAAAAAACTTTTGATCTATTATTATCTAATAGAAAAAAACGATAACTTGTTGAAATATTTTAGACAAATATTACACATCATTAATAAAGGCATCTGTAAGAATAACATAGATTATCGACACAAATTACACCGACTTATATTATCTAAAATTAATAAAACACAAAATTTCTCACCTGTTAGTGTTTCTATTTTCTTTTTAAATTTTTAGAGTTTGCCCACTATTTTCTTATTGTTCTTTTTCAAAACTCTTTTTATATCTACTTTGAAGTTTTGCTGTGAATAAAGTTAGCTGTTCAAAAAATTGATGGGAATTCTAAATAGCAAATACATAGATGTGTTTAAAATATTTTTTAACCAATAAATGTAATTATACTAACAAGAAGTTTGTTTTGACATGTATATACAAATTACATTTTCTCCTTGTTAAAAAAATTCAAATCTTTTTTTAAACCTTAAAAGCAGCCTGAAAAAACTTGAAACCCTGATCAATGTGTAAAAAATGATTAAACTTCAGCTTTTAAAGATTAAACTTTTTTATTAAGTTTTTATTAAACATGAAATGAAGTTTAACAAATTAAAAGTGGTACATATATATTGCTAGTTGTTGCATAAAAACTATATTAACATAAATATAAGCAATTCAAAAACTTTAGAATCAATGTTACCTACTAGACAAAAAAAAAAGTATTTTTCAATAGTTCACAAAATTATCATAAATCGTTTATAAAAGCGTTTCTATCAATATCTTAGATGAACATTATATGACACAAACATCAACAATTAACTTTGTCTAAAATTAAAAAAGATGGCGCTGTTAGCTTCACCGTTTTGAGGTGCAATTTCCTGACGTTGAACTTTGATTGCAACAGGCAAATCAAATTGTTTCAATTTTTCTCATCCGTCAGGCAATCGCACCACAAAACAGCTACTGGACCGCACCGCTACGGTGAAGCCAGCGCCGTGGTGCGGGTTACCCCCTTTTTGTTTCGTGTGGCGGGGGTTCACCGGGTTTCCCCGGTCATATAGGCCACATTGTCTTTTAAAGAATTATTTTTTTAAAAATCTGAAAAAAATAACGATTTGGCAAATCGTATGGAAAATTACATCAAATTTTTTTTTAATTGTCTCATAGGAGGTCACTACGTTTCGGCGCTTAGTGAAAATTCAAATCACAAGAAAATGACAAATTCAGAAAAGGTGAATAACTTGCAATATATTTTTAAACGTACAGTTAGACTTTATAAATTATTTACATACAAATTAAATTCTTTAGGTTGCATTTGCAGTTAATTAGCTTGAGCATTTAAAAGGCTTCAAGCTATACGGTATTTAGGGCATAAAAATTATGGTTAAATATTACAATAAATAAACAAATAACGTACTTTTTATATTAACGTTAAAACAACATTTTTTTCTATTACTTTTGTATTTTTCTATTCTCTTTTTTTTTTTTTTGTTTACGTTTGTTTTCAGTTTTTTTTTTTTTGCTTTTATTTTTTGCTTTTTTTATTTTTTTTTTGTTTGCGTTTTTTTTTTCTTTTTTATTTTTGCTTTGTTTTTATTGCTTTTTGTTTGTTATTTTCTTTTATATTGCTTTTTTTTCTTTTTATTAATATCATTTGCTTTTTTAGTTTTTTAATGTTGTTTTATTATAATGGGTTTGATATGTCTTAGTCGATCATCTACTAAAGCACCAATATCATCCACCATACTAAGCCTCCTATAGCTAGATTACAGGTAGTAACAACATTACCCGGCAGTATAGTATACGTAATTAGTTCATTTATTATCTTAAATTTAGTTATGTAGTATTTTTATGCCCTTTAATCTTAGATTAAAAATATGTAACCTAAAGAATTTAAATTGTAAGAAGTAATTTTTTTTATTAAATTAGATCGTTAATATAACAGTAACTTTTTATATTTTTCTATATATCATTTATGCAATTTTGTCATTTTAAGTGGTTTTACAACTCATTATGCTACGAAACGTCTTAACCAACTTAAATCTAATCATATCAAGAAAAAAATAATTTAACTTCTTTGTATTTAAGTTTTGAAATTATAAATGAATTAGAATTTTAGAATTTAAATTTATGAAACCACAAATATATAACGAAAAATATAAAAGAAAACGTAACAAGATTACAAAAACTAAAAGATTAAACTAAAATTGCAAAATGAGTAACACAATTAATTTATAAAATAAACTGAATCTGAATCTAAAACTTAAGCTGAAGAAGCGAAACTGAAGGAAACTTAAATTTATTCACTGTTGTCACGCGAAACATGCCCTGTATCGCAATTTGGATCAAAAATACAATCTCTAAGCGCTGAACCTCTCAAAAAAAAATTCTCAACAGAGTATGAAAAATATACTTGAGAAAAAGTAGTTTTTAAATTTTTAATGTTTTTTAAACTAGAGGACCTAACTGTAACACTTCCATTGATAAAATTGATACGACCTGATGTGTTATCATATTTTTCATCAGACTTTGCAAAATACTTTTTAAGTTTATCAACTTGTAACCATAAACTACCCTCAATTTCATTGTCTTTCTTAAATTCATGGTCAATTTCGTGCTCGAAGTTTTTGAAAAAATAGAATTTGTGATTTTTTTTAAAGTTTTTTTGATCTACCGTAAAGCAATAACTAGTATCTTGGTACAATTCTAATCTAACTCCTTCAGGCCAAGCGTAATTAGTTTCCTCGAAAAGTTCCCTTACCGCAGTTCTTTTTAGATTGTTATTATCGTTATAATCTATTTTTCCCATAGGGAAATTGATTCTAATTTTATTATTTTTATCTCTATAATAAACAAATAACAATTCGCCCTTACCCTTCTTGACGCGATGTAAGATTACCCCCGCGCAGTCTAACCTTTTTACATTGAATTCCCAGTTAATTAAAAAAGAATCTCCCCGCTTGTGTTTAAATTTAACCTTAAATAAGTTATTAGCTAAATGGTGTTTTGCATCGTCGTTTAATTGATCAATAAAAATTTGCTTAGCGTAACGGTCGAAACTTTTGTATTTTTCATCAACTAGACTGTATACTTGTTTTTCGATAATGTTATAAACATTCAAAAAGTCATGCCAATCATCTTTTGAAAATTTTTTATTAATAAAATCTATAAGTTTTTGTTTAAGTTCATTATCGTGTTTATTTTTGAAAGATCTAGATACGTTGTTAACCTGATCTGTTACGAAAAAGGACGTTCCACCCGCTTCTTGTTGTGGTGCTCGATCCCGCTGGAGTTCCGCATGCGTCATTTGAACACCTTGGACAACCTCCTCCTCACCAACTATATTCGTAGTTTTAATGACGTCATCCGGTATAAATTTTGTCCTAGATGGTATTAAATAAACGTTTTTTATATTTATTTTACACAGAAAAGTTTAATATGGGGTTGCCAAAAACAAATTAGTTAAAACTAGGATTGTTTATTGGATTGATTTATTGGACTCCAATTAAATTTGAAATTGTACATATTTAGAGAAATCAAAAACTGTACATTGTTTGATTAAAAAGTATAAAGTTACAACTTAACAATAAATAGCAAAGCCTAGACTTCAATAGGTTCCTTAAGAAAGCCTCAAGCTAAAAACTCAAAAATATCAATCTATTAAAATTGATGAGTTTTTAAAATATTTTCTGTGAAGCTTTCTTAAAAATGGTTAATCTTTATGTTGAAAATTAAAAACTTCAATTGTAAATTAATTAAAATATATGACTATTGCTAGCAAAACAAAAAAAAATCTGATGGATACTTCTCGTTATAAAGCTTTTTAAATCTACAGAGTATTTTAAAAACTATTGTAAAATATGGCATACGTTATTCTAAACAACTAACCTTCTTTGCATGATCAAAGTGATATTATATCTCCAAATAACTTAGTACTTTAATAATACAGAGCTGTTTTGATATAAAAACTATAACTACAGCATCAATAATATAGGTAGAAAAACTACCTTCTACAAAAAAAATAATCTAATAGAGTTTTAATTTTTTTTATTCAAACTTATTTTTAATATGAAATTACATTCAGTTTAATAATTTCAGTTGAAAAAACATTTAACAACACAAGTTTAAATTAATGATCAAAAATATGAAACTAATATACAATGTTATAAGATAATAAAATCTAAATGTGAACTAAAAACTAAATAAATAGAAAATAAATATGCAGTGTCTAATTAATAATAATTTTAGAAATAATTTCAATGAAATATTTATAGGTTATTGTTTAGAAAAATAAAAAAGTACTTTATAAATACAATTATACTTAAACATGAATTTAACTTTTGAAAGATTTTAGTGTTCAACCTAATCAATAATTTAGTTACATAAAATTGTCATATAATGTATTGTTTATAAAATAAAAGTGTTTAATAACTACTTTAATTTACTTATTACAAAACTACAGACTGTATATCAGTGTTGTTATAGTGATTCCAACATGACTTCTTTCCAACATGACTTCACTTAAAAAGTTTATAATACTGAACTTTACTTGTATAATCTTCTTTTTTAAAGACGTTTTACTATTTGCTTTTAACCATTGCAGTTATGTAAGTTTGTTAAAATTTTATTTTGAACTTATATTATTTTTAACTATAACATCAAATGCGGATTTAAAAACCTGTTCTAAATCTACAAAATAGTCTATAAGATTTAAAGTGATTTTGGCCTAAAAATTTTATTAAAATATTTTTTTTTTTTCTATTAGTAAAACATGAAATTTTTTTTAAACTTAAAAACCACCATGATTTAAAAAAAAATGGTTGTACCTTTTTATTTAAATATTTCAGGAACGTGAAATATTGAAACAGTGAAAATACTTAAATTTTTTTTCAATCAAAACTTAAATCACACCTAGAAAATCTACTTTTCATTACTTAGTTTAAGGTTATAAAATTTTAAACCTTAAGTTTAAGCTTTAACATAACTTTATTTGAATATAAACTAAATACAGAGCATTTATAGTTATTTAGTTAATAAATGATTGTTTTAATTTTTATTTGCACAAACTTTTCGATGGTTTCTTAAAAAGGGTACTGAACACTGGCTTAAGTAAAAAAATTTTGAATTTTTTTGAAGTTTAAGAAAGTTTAAGACTTTTAAAAGCATTTGAAATGCCGTAGACAGTTTATTCACCGTAAAGCATTAACAAAAAAGTAAATAAATTACAACTATTGTTTAATAAATTTTATATTTATTTTTTTATTAATGCTTGTTATTTTTAGTCGCAGTCGTTTAGATAACACAAACTTAATAAACACCAATTCTTTTTGTTATATACCAAAAACAAAAGTGTTTAAAATACTTTTGTCTTCTCCTTTATACTCAGTTAAACAATTAACTTACAATGTAAAAAGTTTTTCTTATAGAACTGCCTGCTATCTTTGTTTGTTTAAAATTTATTTTAGAAATTCAAACGATTTTTCTCTCACTAAATATATAACTTTCTAACTTTTCTGCATCAGTTTATATGAGGAGAAATACATTTCCAAAACATCTCCAAAATTTTCTGTCCTCTGAAGACCGGTTTTTTGCTGGTTGTTTTTATCGGCAAAAATTACACAATTTTCCAGTGAGTTTTTTTTTTATGTTTTAATTAGTCTTAAAACAATAAATAAAATTTAATAAATTTATTTATCTAAATAAAGTTTACTAAATGTATTTTATAACTAATTAGCTAATCAAAGTAAATTATAAAAAAAATCATTACAGTTTGCACACAAAATTACTTCAAAATAAACTGGTGCACGATAGTGTACACAATTTTTTTTCGCGTGCACGAAACGTTTAGGGTACATGAACCTCATTTAGGGGTGAACGAAATTTTCAGATTACACAAAAAAATATTTTAGTCTTCGCATTATTAGTTTTAGCGACATAGTTCAGTTAAGTATTAAAGTTAAATCTAGCCCTGGTGTTTGATTGGTTTTTATTTTTTGGCCATTTTACTCTCATGATCTATTTTGTAATTAAACAACACACATAAATTATTGTATAATTATAATTGTAACTATTATTACAATGCAATTAAAAAAATAAAACATACGTAACAACTTATAAAACAATTTAAGAAAACAACACAACTGTTGCGTTGAACTTTAATAAATTCCAATAAATAAGGACTTATTTGTCTTTAAAAAAACGTGGTAAATTATAGACTTCTTTTAAAATGAAGTAGAAAGAAGTATAAAGTTCTTTAAAGCCTTATTTTAGAAAACAACATATAAACTATAAAAATACGAAATAAGCTAAAATATGCAAATTAAAATAAACTTTAAGCAATTAACCGATAAACTATTTTTTTCTAAAAATAACGTAAGTTTAAATTGTTGTTAACTTTGATTAAACATCTTAGGATTTTTCTTCAAATTTTAAATTGTTGTTTACATTAATTAAACGTGTTAGTTTTTTCTTTAAGTTAAAAACTTTGTTTACATTGATTAAACGTATTAGTTTTTCTCGTTAAATTTTAAATTGTTTATTACATTGATTAAGCGTTTTAGTTTTTTCTTTTAATTTTAAATAATAGTTTTATAGTTTACCAATAATGACTTAGGCCCTGGTCATAATAAACACTGATAGTAAAAAAAATTATGGTAAACCACTAAGGTTGGTAAACAGCCAAATTGTAGAAACTTAAATTATACATATCATAGTTGTATAGTTTCTCCTTTGACAAACAACATGATCTAATAAATGTTGTTATTATATCACACTCTATAATTTTAAAGTAAAAGTTTCCAAGTCAGCATTAGTTTGGAGAAGATGGACACTTCTACTACTAACCAAAGTTTGTAAAAGTTGTATATTTTGTTATTTTTAGATTTAAAGTAATATTTAAAGACACTCATTTCTAACTATGATTGGGAACAATTCTATATATAGGTATTTGAAGTGTACAGGGTTGAATAAACAACACTGTTTAAACAACCCCAAGAACATATCTAAATCAGTAAAAGATAAATAAATCCTTGTACTGGTGAATTAACCTTCAACCTAATACTAAATAGCCTGATTAAACAACCAATATTTGACCCTAGTTTCCAAACTAAATTGTTGGTCTACATGACTATTTTATTTAAATTGGTAGCAAAACATAATGTAAAGTTTAGCTAAATGTAATTGAATTATAATTTATGCTATTCATCAAGTTGTACTATATTGTATTGCAGATGTTTGCCCACCTAAAAAGTGTGAAGTGGTTCAATCCTAGCAGCTATAATAAAGGTAAATTTTGTTTTTATTGCAATTTAATATATCAAAAGCTCCTATACAACACATATGTTCCTTAATATAATCTTATTTTTAGTTTGGTTGTGCTGTTCTAAATATCATGACAATATAAATAATTCCTACAAAGTTTTAAAGAAAAATTAAGTATTATTTACTATCATATAACTAAACTATTTGTGTGCAAAGTTTCATTGGGTATAATAAATAACTTTTTGACTTAAAAGTCAGATGGTAAATAAAAATTTATTTTGAAATAGAGTTCCATTGCGGCAAATTTTAAAGTGCAAAAATAGAATTGAAAAAAGTGACAAGCCTAATGAAATGCAGTAAATTTAATATAGTTTGCTAGTTCATATCAGTTTTATAATAGAAAAGTACATCATATGTTTTTCTGTAAATATCCTTCTAAATATTTGTCACCATATTTAAACAATCATCCATTAATAATGGTTGGAATGTACTTTGTTTTTTATTTTTTCTCATCATATTATATTTTAATTGTTTCCTTTTGAGACTAGCTCTGACTTGGTAAGTATTCTACTAATTATTGCATGAGTTGGCTTTTTTTTAGTTCTCAGAGCTAGTTTTTATTTGTTAAAAGTTCTAATAAAAAGTCTTTTAAAGAGTGAAAAAACTTTTTGTTTTAATAAGATAGTGTAAAATAATAAAGTCCCCATTATTATTGGTTTATGTAAACTATATTATGTATTTAAATTTTCAAGTATTAAAGTTTTTTTTTCACAAGTATAATATAATTTGTATAAATAATCATTATGTTTTGGAAATTTAAATTATGTGGTGCATTGGAAATATTTTAAGAAATATCCAGACTGGTATTAATACCATGTTAATACATTTGGTATTTTTTTGTGTACTTCAGTATAACAAGTCTTTATTTTTCTTGAGTAATTAAATATTACTACTTGACTAACATAATTTTTTCACTATTTATTGTTTTTAATTTAACATAAGGCTAATTGATAAGTTTTAAGTCACTCAGATTAGATTGGCTTCAATGCTTCAAAAGCCTGTCATAGATAAGCCGTAGTATTAAAAAAAAAAAAAATTGTTTGTCTCTTTTATTGCTTTAACACCTTTTATGTTTATATAAGTAATTTACAAATTAAAGTTTTAAGGTTACAAGTGTTGATTATAACTTGTTATTTTTTCTACATTTTATATGTGTTGACAGGTTTTTACAACTTTAGAATGTGCAAGGGTCTTGAGGAAATTTTGAGCAATGATGCACATGAATCATCTGTAAGCACACAACAACTGGACCTCAACCCAGGAAGGTCTCTAACTGCTCACTTAGGGCAGTAACAAGGTAAATATGTTATAGTTCTTGCTTTTGTACTAATAGCTACAATAAATCATAAAAAGTTAAATTTAGAGAAAGTAAAGGTGACAATGTTATCTAAATTGAATTAAACTCATTCAGTGATGTTTATAAGTGATGTAGTTTATAATTAATGTTCATTTTTGACCTAATAACTGGAATAGAATCTAGTATTGCTTTTAACTCAACAGAATGTTCAAATAATTGCAAGTAAAAATTATCATTATTGTTAATATTAAGTATATTTATCATTATCATTTTTCATTTAACATAAAAATTAGTGTGGTCATTACAAGTAAAAAGTAAAATTTAACAAAAAAACTCTAAACTTGTTTTAAAGACTAATGAACATAAGCTAAGAATGTTTTTTAGGATGCGAACTAATTTATTAAATAATTAATTAAATATTTAAAATATTGTTACAACAAAGTTAGATTTGCTCACTTTGTTAGTACATCACTTTGAGTATTGTGATGGTTTTAAATGTTAAAGTTTGGCCAAAAGAAAACTTATTTGTATTCCAATGTTTTTCTTAAACTCAACGTTTTTTAATTTTAAAATAATAGAAATCAACAAAAGGCTATGATTAAATTAAATAGAAGACCATACTTGATTATTTTTACCCATCCACAATTTTATACAAAATATTATAAATAAGCTTGATGACAACTTACCACTAAAAAATTATTGTTTCCTAAAATATTAGCAAGTTTGCCACTAAAATTAAAAAGCAAAATGAATTTTTTTTTTAATCTAGCATCAGGGTTGCCACTCGGTCAGGAAAAGTCAGGAAATCAGGAAAAGTCAGGAGAAATTAAAAAAAAAAGAAAAAAATCAGGAAAAAATGGGGGGTTTTAAAAAAGTCAGGAAAAGGCAGGAAATTTGATAAAATTAAAAAAAAAGTCAGATTATGTCATTTTAATTTTACAAAATTCCTTGTTTTCCAAAGCCTTCAAACGGTAAAAATTAATTAAAAGTCCTTTGAAGTCAGAAAAAAATTCCAAAATTTTCCTAGAAATTTACAAAAATATTTAACTTTATTTCCAATGCCTTCACCTGGTATAAGTTAAGATAAAAAACTCCTCACAGTGGAAATTGTAAAAATAAAATTGGAACACGATTTCAGCAAAGTAACTCGATTATTGTTGATGAAAATTTGTATGCGTCCTTTGAACGACGTCAGTATCAGTAGAAATGAAAATCAGCTCCATCCTACCACTATAGTTACGTCACGATAGAAATTTGCTAATAGAATCCAATAACTTTGCTTTCGAAATAAAATATCCTTTATAAAACTGCAAAAAATTTCTATTAACATATTGAACAAGTACCCTACTTTAACAAGCAGATTTTGTAAGCTTTTTAGTATTAATAATCTGTAGCAAGGACACTTCCATAGTGAAACTGATATATACACAAAAGTTTATCTAGCATAATTTTAAAATCTAAGTGTTTTTTGTTTAAGTAAATAGTTAAGTTCTTTATAGTTATGCAGTTAGTTTAGTATTTTATGGATCAAGTTGATGTGTATACTTTATCTCTTTATAATTTTTTAAAGTTGTTTAATTTTATGAAATAAGTTTTAAGAGAGGTATATGCCAAGATTAAGTTTACACATTATTTGTATTTTTTGTAGAGTAACTTAAGTTTTTAAAGTAAATATTTAATTATTCAAACCAAAACAAACCAGTTTGTTGCAGTTAAAAATCATACCTTTCACCCCAAATTAGACTCATTACTACGAATTTATAAAACATTTTTTCCTATTTTTTTAATATATGAATTAAAGCGCTGAAAGTAATAAAAATATTAGTCATCAGATAAAAGTAAATGATAGGTTTATGTATTAGGGCTTACATCTGATAGTAAGAATATTTTTAAATTGAATCTTTTAAACAGGATTTCCATGAAGCTCTCTCTTTGAGTGAAGGTCAGTAGACAGATCCCCAGAGTGATTGGCCTTTACGAGTCAATTCCTCTTCCCACTTTGAATGCATCATCCGCAAGGTAATTTCTACATAGTATGTTTGAAAATCATTCGTTTGAACTTGTAATTGTTTTTAAACTTATAGTGAATAAGTTTACCAAACAAGAAGCCATGTTGTAATAACAAGTAGTTTATAAAACACCTTAACACAAATTTAAAAACATAAATCTCTTAGTTTTACATGTTCTGAGGATAATAAATAGTCCTATTTAGTTAACTAATGCTAGTCAATAATAAAGTTGATCGATTTTAAAAAAAAGTAATACAAACATGATGATATATTATCTAAATAAAGTGGTCATCTTGCTTGTGAATTGTTTTCTGAAATGTTGTTATAAAGTCGTGTAATAATACATTTTGTAACAACTTCCTTGATTATTTTTTGAACATATGTATTTTAGGAAGCGTTTTCAAAGTTTACCTTAAATATATATCACTATTGACCTACTTCTTAGTAACTAATTTAACAAACTTTGAACATTTTTATTGTATTTTATTACTGTAAAGTAACCATTTTGTACCAGTTTCTTAGGTATTTTATTGCCAAACCATAAACAGAACAAAATAAAGTCCATAATTGTTTGATGCTCAATTTTATGCTAATTTTAAAAAGCTCGGTTTTATTATTTTAAATTAAACAAATATCCATTTTGATCACATAACTATTGCGAAACACATCTATCAGGGTTAGCTAAAAACCATCTAGAAATTGAACAAAAATTACTGGAATTTTTATCATCAATTCTTACGAAAAAACAATGAATTTCTGAAGTCTTTGTTATACAATAGTTTTTATTTGACATCATCACTTAAATTTTTATAAACCACATTCAAAGTAGCATTACAGTATCTCCTCATTAACGTTATTAAATTTAACGAATTCCTTACCTTGAAATTTATGTCATACTCAAGGTGGAAAAAAAAAATTGTATTTTCAAAACATGAAAAAATTTTTGACAACCCTGAGATATGCTCAAATGATTAATAGATTAAAGGCAATGTTTAAATAGTTAATGATAAACTGCATGATTAAAATGTGAATGAAGTGTAGCGTTAGTAGATAAGTTTGTTAGTAAAAGCTAAATATTTTTTTCAAACAGAATGAGATCACAGCCGGAGACGGAACGATGAAAAGAATCAGAAACAGAATCAGTGCGGATCAGATAACTTATTTATATAAACATTTGAATAAACTTTTTGCATTTAAATTGTGTTTACTTTGTCATAATTAAATAGATTAAGACAGAAAATTAATGCTTGGGTGTAGTGAAAAAAGTTTTAATATTTGATAGATCTATTATTTAGTAACTTTCCTTTATTTAGTTGTTATAATGTCTTGAGTTTAAGCCCAATAACAGTTTTTTTAATGAAAACATAAAGCGCATAAAATAATTGGTTTAAAGAGTCGTTCAATTCGTACACCAGTTAGATACAGTTAAGTTTAGTACAAGTTTATATAAGGATAGTATAATTCAACTTAACGACTATGAGTATGTCTTTAATAAATTGTTTTAAATCCCTACCTGAATATTAAAAGAAACTAAATGTATTATCACCGTCATAATCCTAGGCTGCTTATCGCTTAGTAAAGTTGTTAATTGAAAGTTTCAAAATTTTTCATTTGTAAAAAAATGAATATATTTTCATACTAGTTGCCTTGTTACTAGTATAATATTTGGCAACTTATTTTTAGATCTATATATAAATTTATATGTTGCACAAATACTATTTTTCTCTATAGCCGGGTGTGTGGTTATCGTGTAAAATACACTTCTTGTAACATATATAATAATCTTCTGATCTAGTTGCACTTAAAAACTATACCAAGCTAAACCCTGTTTTCCTTATAATAAATATAAGCCAATTTTACTGATCTAAAACAAAAATTTCGACTTTATTATAAATGTGGTTATTTAGAGTTCCTGTATCAAAGAGAAAACTTATTCAACCGGCGTAAGCATTACGACGACGCCCTAAGAACCAATTTCAAAATATCGACAAAGTCCGGAGCCAGGACACCGAAGGTGTCCGCCAGCGTAGGACTTTGTCGATATTTTGAAATTGGTTCGCTACCCTTTATTATATTTTATACTTTCACATTAAGGAATTTCCCAAAAATTTTGATAATTCTACACTCCAAAAATAATTTTCAAAGTTAACAAAAAAAGAAAAATGAACATTTTCAACAGTTTTTAATCGAGTCTTTTTTATTAGCCATCATGTTATAAATAGTCAAATCAGATAGAACACCGGTTTTTGGTCAGTTCCTAAAAGTGTAGTAATAAATAAATTGCAAAAGAATAGCAAACTCGTTGACTTAATTTGATTAAACAGATTGTTTTTAAATTGTTTTTTTATACATATGCCTACCACCACACGTAAATTGTGAAAATATTATTATAGTAAACAATTTTTAAAAATTCACTTTAACTGACTAAAACCGATCTCTTATCTAACATGAATAGCAAGTAACAATATAAACTGAACAAAAGTACAATTGATCAAGTCATACTTATGTTTAATTTATACTCTTAAATGCTTAAAACAGCCTGAACTAGCTATACTTGAATATAAAGTATTCATGAGAGAAATCATATAGAATTAAAGCAAAAAGACAGTGGATTTCAAAATAGCTACCTAGGCATAAAGCAATCATCTAAAAATATGCAAATACAATCTCAAAATTAGAAACAATTGTAAGTTCAAAAGAGTTAATTTGTAACAGTTGGAAAATATCTATATATAACAGTTATCTAAGGTGGAAACAAAGAAATCAAATAGTTCAACTTGTAGTTGCTTGAAACTTTAATGCTTGTGATTGCTTGAAACTTTGAAATTATTTCAAGTATTTTTTAACGCTATTGTTTTACATGTTTAAATAGAAATATTGATAGTAATAAATAATAACTAAAAGCTTAAAATAAGTTTGTACCTCTATAGTTACAGTTACAATAGAAGAACACAACTTGTAACTGTTTAAATTTTCATCACACAAAAGTAAACAGTTATTTGTCCAAAGATGTTAATTTATTACAATTAGAAAGTATTTTGTAAGATTGAAACAAAGAATTCAAACTTTACTACTGTTAAATTGCTTGAAACTGTGAAAATAATTTAACTGTTTTATAACATTATTGCTTCATAAGTTTCAATAGAAATATTGATACTAAGAAGTCATAACTCCGAACTTAAAAATAAGTTTCTACCTAAGTAGTTACAGTTACAACAAGAAGAAAAAAACATGTAACTGATTGAAATTTCAACAGAAAAAAGTAAAGAGTTGTTTATCAAAAGATGTTGATAAAACACATATGTTCAACAGACAAAATTATTTGTTTAAAGAAGTTGATCGTATATCATCTAAAGCTTGCAACATGTACTAGCTCATTGATGTTTTCATATTAATTCATAATAATTCATGCATTGTAAAAAAAGAACAAGAAAAAATTGTCAACAAAAAAAAATATACTGTTAACTAGATGTACTTACAACACAAGGTTTTCTAGAGAAATGATTCAAATGAAAAATTAATATTCTTCTAAAATCTTATTTGATTGTTTACGTCACAAATAAAAACATAACTTAGTTTATGCGCGGTCATATAAGCCCGCCTAATGTTTATGCAAATTTTCCCTTTGTTAGAAACTTCAAAACTTATACCTTTTGATAGCTGAATTTTTTTTGATCTTTTATGTAAATTTTATTTTACTAGTCTAAGCATTGTTTTTAAATTTACAGTGTTTTATTTTAAAAACAAATAATGCCACCATAAAACTTTCTTTAAATTGTGCACAACTTTTATTTGTAATAATAAAAGTATAATTCTTGTTTAAACTTTTTGGTAACTCAAAGTGAATAAAACCATTTTGAGTTGTTATGGTGTTTTTTTTTCGGTTTTCTTTTAACAGTTGATTCTAAAACTACAAATATATCAAACCAAATCTGAGGCTGCTATTTGATATTAATAATCCTTAACTAGACTTTTAAATTGAATTGTCTTTTTTGATATATATTCAAACTTGAAAACTTAAGTACTGACATCAAAGCGCCCAAAAAATCTGAATCCAATGGATTTGGTTTTGTATATTGTGATTATAAAGTACGAGAGAGGCAGATATAAGCAGGCCAAAAAAAGGACTGAAACCAATAAGTCAGGGCTTAAAAATTCAGACCTTGTTACAAAACACTTTTAGTATAAACTATTTTTTCTTTGGACATTAACCTTAACCTTAAAAGCTTTAAGTATTTTGGCAATTTAGAACAATTAAAAAAGCATAAGCTTAAGATTTCAGGAAAAATAATGTTTTACCAAAAGTTTTTTTCAAAAAAAGAGACAATTACCGCTCACGCGGTACAAAGCTATTTGTTAAAAGGTATGTACTTAATCCGTAAACATATCAAAAATGTGATTTTTTTTTGTCGATTTTTCATAGTGTTGCAATTATAGAGAAAATAATTAAAAATTTATAACTTAAAACACTTGTTCATTCACATTTTTTAAAAATTGACTAACTTGATAACTTTTGTTTTAAATGTCATAACATATATCATGAAAAATTTGTTCACTCAATAAACTTAAATATGTTTTAGCTTTGACAATTGATGAAATAAGAACTGAAACAGTTATAAGCAATTTCGGAAAAAATTGTTTGTCATATAAATAAAAACTAGTGATGTGAATGATAACAAAAGGGTAAGTAAACATACAGTATTTTTAATGTATTTTATATGCACATCATTTTTTAAAACAAGTGTTTTTTAAACCCATAAAGGTGTTTATAAATCAAGAAACTTATTTTATGATGTATTTTAACTATATTTTATCTTCTTTTTTAAATTATTAGGCTGTTTTAAAGTATATAAAGTCTAGCACGGGACTTGAACCCCTGATCGTTAAATTAAAAGTCCAACGCTCTACCGACTGAGCTACTCATGCTCACGATGGGGTATACTTAATTGTGTTTAAAAAGCTATCTCCGGCTCTTATGACGTAATAATAGTACAAATTTATGGAACACATGCAAAATCCACCCGCGATCAAAATCCACCCAGTCAAATTCGGGAACCGCTTAGCAATCGAAAGTAAGGGTTAGGGGTAACAGTGATAGTCAAAAACAAATAAAAAAATTGATGAAAAAAAGCAAAAAGTATATAAAATAAAATAATAAATACAGGAAATAAAATTAAAAATTGGGTGGATTTTGAACGCGGGTGGATTTTGATAGTATACCTAATTTATTATAAATAGAACATTTAAAAGTGCTATATAATTTATATTTTACTTTAGCTTCAGCTTTTAAATATTATCAAACTTCTTATTTTGGTTGTTTTTTAACACTAAAATGAGTTAAAAAACTAAAAGTAGCATATATATATAATTTGTATAAAGTTGTATAAAAATTGAAAAAACTATGCTTTTACATAATTATTATCAATTAAAAAACTTTTGATCTATTATTATCTAATAGAAAAAAACGATAACTTGTTGAAATATTTTAGACAAATATTACACATCATTAATAAAGGCATCTGTAAGAATAACATAGATTATCGACACAAATTACACCGACTTATATTATCTAAAATTAATAAAACACAAAATTTCTCACCTGTTAGTGTTTCTATTTTCTTTTTAAATTTTTAGAGTTTGCCCACTATTTTCTTATTGTTCTTTTTCAAAACTCTTTTTATATCTACTTTGAAGTTTTGCTGTGAATAAAGTTAGCTGTTCAAAAAATTGATGGGAATTCTAAATAGCAAATACATAGATGTGTTTAAAATATTTTTTTAACCAATAAATGTAATTATACTAACAAGAAGTTTGTTTTGACATGTATATACAAATTACATTTTCTCCTTGTTAAAAAAATTCAAATCTTTTTTTAAACCTTAAAAGCAGCCTGAAAAAACTTGAAACCCTGATCAATGTGTAAAAAATGATTAAACTTCAGCTTTTAAAGATTAAACTTTTTTATTAAGTTTTTATTAAACATGAAATGAAGTTTAACAAATTAAAAGTGGTACATATATATTGCTAGTTGTTGCATAAAAACTATATTAACATAAATATAAGCAATTCAAAAACTTTAGAATCAATGTTACCTACTAGACAAAAAAAAAAAGTATTTTTCAATAGTTCACAAAATTATCATAAATCGTTTATAAAAGCGTTTCTATCAATATCTTAGATGAACATTATATGACACAAACATCAACAATTAACTTTGTCTAAAATTAAAAAAGATGGCGCTGTTAGCTTCACTGTTTTGAGGTGCAATTTCCTGACGTTGAACTTTGATTGCAACAGGCAAATCAAATTGTTTCAATTTTTCTCATCCGTCAGGCAATCGCACCACAAAACAGCTACTGGACCGCACCGCTACGGTGAAGCCAGCGCCGTGGTGCGGGTTACCCCCTTTTTGTTTCGTGTGGCGGGGGTTCACCGGGTTTCCCCGGTCATATAGGCCACATTGTCTTTTAAAGAATTATTTTTTTAAAAATCTGAAAAAAATAACGATTTGGCAAATCGTATGGAAAATTACATCAAACTTTTTTTTAATTGTCTCATAGGAGGTCACTACGTTTCGGCGCTTAGTGAAAATTCAAATCACAAGAAAATGACAAATTCAGAAAAGGTGAATAACTTGCAATATATTTTTAAACGTACAGTTAGACTTTATAAATTATTTACATACAAATTAAATTCTTTAGGTTGCATTTGCAGTTAATTAGCTTGAGCATTTAAAAGGCTTCAAGCTATACGGTATTTAGGGCATAAAAATTATGGTTAAATATTACAATAAATAAACAAATAACGTACTTTTTATATTAACGTTAAAACAACATTTTTTTCTATTACTTTTGTATTTTTCTATTCTCTTTTTTTTTTTTTTTTGTTTACGTTTGTTTTCAGTTTTTTTTTTTTTGCTTTTATTTTTTGCTTTTTTTATTTTTTTTTTGTTTGCGTTTTTTTTTTCTTTTCTATTTTTGCTTTGTTTTTATTGCTTTTTGTTTGTTATTTTCTTTTATATTGCTTTTTTTTCTTTTTATTAATATCATTTGCTTTTTTAGTTTTTTAATGTTGTTTTATTATAATGGGTTTGATATGTCTTAGTCGATCATCTACTAAAGCACCAATATCATCCACCATACTAAGCCTCCTATAGCTAGATTACAGGTAGTAACAACATTACCCGGCAGTATAGTATACGTAATTAGTTCATTTATTATCTTAAATTTAGTTATGTAGTATTTTTATGCCCTTTAATCTTAGATTAAAAATATGTAACCTAAAGAATTTAAATTGTAAGAAGTAATTTTTTTTATTAAATTAGATCGTTAATATAACAGTAACTTTTTATATTTTTCTATATATCATTTATGCAATTTTGTCATTTTAAGTGGTTTTACAACTCATTATGCTACGAAACGTCTTAACCAACTTAAATCTAATCATATCAAGAAAAAAATAATTTAACTTCTTTGTATTTAAGTTTTGAAATTATAAATGAATTAGAATTTTAGAATTTAAATTTATGAAACCACAAATATATAACGAAAAATATAAAAGAAAACGTAACAAGATTACAAAAACTAAAAGATTAAACTAAAATTGCAAAATGAGTAACACAATTAATTTATAAAATAAACTGAATCTGAATCTAAAACTTAAGCTGAAGAAGCGAAACTGAAGGAAACTTAAATTTATTCACTGTTGTCACGCGAAACATGCCCTGTATCGCAATTTGGATCAAAAATACAATCTCTAAGCGCTGAACCTCTCAAAAAAAAATTCTCAACAGAGTATGAAAAATATACTTGAGAAAAAGTAGTTTTTAAATTTTTAATGTTTTTTAAACTAGAGGACCTAACTGTAACACTTCCATTGATAAAATTGATACGACCTGATGTGTTATCATATTTTTCATCAGACTTTGCAAAATACTTTTTAAGTTTATCAACTTGTAACCATAAACTACCCTCAATTTCATTGTCTTTCTTAAATTCATGGTCAATTTCGTGCTCGAAGTTTTTGAAAAAATAGAATTTGTGATTTTTTTTAAAGTTTTTTTGATCTACCGTAAAGCAATAACTAGTATCTTGGTACAATTCTAATCTAACTCCTTCAGGCCAAGCGTAATTAGTTTCCTCGAAAAGTTCCCTTACCGCAGTTCTTTTTAGATTGTTATTATCGTTATAATCTATTTTTCCCATAGGGAAATTGATTCTAATTTTATTATTTTTATCTCTATAATAAACAAATAACAATTCGCCCTTACCCTTCTTGACGCGATGTAAGATTACCCCCGCGCAGTCTAACCTTTTTACATTGAATTCCCAGTTAATTAAAAAAGAATCTCCCCGCTTGTGTTTAAATTTAACCTTAAATAAGTTATTAGCTAAATGGTGTTTTGCATCGTCGTTTAATTGATCAATAAAAATTTGCTTAGCGTAACGGTCGAAACTTTTGTATTTTTCATCAACTAGACTGTATACTTGTTTTTCGATAATGTTATAAACATTCAAAAAGTCATGCCAATCATCTTTTGAAAATTTTTTATTAATAAAATCTATAAGTTTTTGTTTAAGTTCATTATCGTGTTTATTTTTGAAAGATCTAGATACGTTGTTAACCTGATCTGTTACGAAAAAGGACGTTCCACCCGCTTCTTGTTGTGGTGCTCGATCCCGCTGGAGTTCCGCATGCGTCATTTGAACACCTTGGACAACCTCCTCCTCACCAACTATATTCGTAGTTTTAATGACGTCATCCGGTATAAATTTTGTCCTAGATGGTATTAAATAAACGTTTTTTATATTTATTTTACACAGAAAAGTTTAATATGGGGTTGCCAAAAACAAATTAGTTAAAACTAGGATTGTTTATTGGATTGATTTATTGGACTCCAATTAAATTTAAAATTGTACATATTTAGAGAAATCAAAAACTGTACATTGTTTGATTAAAAAGTATAAAGTTACAACTTAACAATAAATAGCAAAGCCTAGACTTCAATAGGTTCCTTAAGAAAGCCTCAAGCTAAAAACTCAAAAATATCAATCTATTAAAATTGATGAGTTTTTAAAATATTTTCTTTGAAGCTTTCTTAAAAATGGTTAATCTTTATGTTGAAAATTAAAAACTTCAATTGTAAATTAATTAAAATATATGACTATTGCTAGCAAAACAAAAAAAAATCTGATGGATACTTCTCGTTATAAAGCTTTTTAAATCTACAGAGTATTTTAAAAACTATTGTAAAATATGGCATACGTTATTCTAAACAACTAACCTTCTTTGCATGATCAAAGTGATATTATATCTCCAAATAACTTAGTACTTTAATAATACAGAGCTGTTTTGGTATAAAAACTATAACTATAGCATCAATAATATAGGTAGAAAAACTACCTTCTACAAAAAATTAATCTAATAGAGTTTTAATTTTTTTTATTCAAACTTATTTTTAATATGAAATTACATTCAGTTTAATAATTTCAGTTGAAAAAACATTTAACAACACAAGTTTAAATTAATGATCAAAAATATGAAACTAATATACAATGTTATAAGATAATAAAATCTAAATGTGAACTAAAAACTAAATAAATAGAAAATAAATATGCAGTGTCTAATTAATAATAATTTTAGAAATAATTTCAATGAAATATTTATAGGTTATTGTTTAGAAAAATAAAAAAGTACTTTATAAATACAATTATACTTAAACATGAATTTAACTTTTGAAAGATTTTAGTGTTCAACCTAATCAATAATTTAGTTACATAAAATTGTCATATAATGTATTGTTTATAAAATAAAAGTGTTTAATAACTACTTTAATTTACTTATTACAAAACTACAGACTGTATATCAGTGTTGTTATAGTGATTCCAACATGACTTCTTTCCAACATGACTTCACTTAAAAAGTTTATAATACTGAACTTTACTTGTATAATCTTCTTTTTTAAAGACGTTTTACTATTTGCTTTTAACCATTGCAGTTATGTAAGTTTGTTAAAATTTTATTTTGAACTTATATTATTTTTAACTATAACATCAAATGCGGATTTAAAAACCTGTTCTAAATCTACAAAATAGTCTATAAGATTTAAAGTGATTTTGGCCTGAAAATTTTATTAAAATATTTTTTTTTTCTATTAGTAAAACATGAAATTTTTTTTAAACTTAAAAACCACCATGATTTAAAAAAAAATGGTTGTACCTTTTTATTTAAATATTTCAGGAACGTGAAATATTGAAACAGTGAAAATACTTAAATTTTTTTTCAATCAAAACTTAAATCACACCTAGAAAATCTACTTTTCATTACTTAGTTTAAGGTTATAAAATTTTAAACCTTAAGTTTAAGCTTTAACATAACTTTATTTGAATATAAACTAAATACAGAGCATTTATAGTTATTTAGTTAATAAATGATTGTTTTAATTTTTATTTGCACAAACTTTTCGATGGTTTCTTAAAAAGGGTACTGAACACTGGCTTAAGTAAAAAAATTTTGAATTTTAAAGACTTTTAAAAGCATTTGAAATGCCGTAGACAGTTTATTCACCGTAAAGCATTGTCAAAAAAGTAAATAAATTACAACTATTGTTTAATAAATTTTATATTTATTTTTTTATTAATGCTTGTTATTTTTAGTCGCAGTCGTTTAGATAACACAAACTTAATAAACACCTATTCTTTTTGTTATATACCAAAAACAAAAGTGTTTAAAATACTTTTGTCTTCTCCTTTATACTCAGTTAAACAATTAACTTACAATGTAAAAAGTTTTTCTTATAGAACTGCCTGCTATCTTTGTTTGTTTAAAATTTATTTTAGAAATTCAAACGATTTTTCTCTCACTAAATATATAACTTTCTAACTTTTCTGCATCAGTTTATATGAGGAGAAATACATTTCCAAAACATCTCCAAAATTTTCTGTCCTCTGAAGACCGGTTTTTTGCTGGTTGTTTTTATCGGCAAAAATTACACAATTTTCCAGTGAGTTTTTTTTTTATGTTTTAATTAGTCTTAAAACAATAAATAAAATTTAATAAATTTATTTATCTAAATAAAGTTTACTAAATGTATTTTATAACTAATTAGCTAATCAAAGTAAATTATAAAAAAAATCATTACAGTTTGCACACAAAATTACTTCAAAATAAACTGGTGCACGATAGTGTACACAATTTTTTTTCGCGTGCACGAAACGTTTAGGGTACATGAACCTCATTTAGGGGTGAACGAAATTTTCAGATTACACAAAAAAATATTTTAGTCTTCGCATTATTAGTTTTAGCGACATAGTTCAGTTAAGTATTAAAGTTAAATCTAGCCCTGGTGTTTGATTGGCTTTTATTTTTTGGCCATTTTACTCTCATGATCTATTTTGTAATTAAACAACACACATAAATTATTGTATAATTATAATTGTAACTATTATTACAATGCAATTAAAAAAATAAAACATACGTAACAACTTATAAAACAATTTAAGAAAACAACACAACTGTTGCGTTGAACTTTAATAAATTCCAATAAATAAGGACTTATTTGTCTTTAAAAAAACGTGGTAAATTATAGACTTCTTTTAAAATGAAGTAGAAAGAAGTATAAAGTTCTTTAAAGCCTTATTTTAGAAAACAACATATAAACTATAAAAATACGAAATAAGCTAAAATATGCAAATTAAAATAAACTTTAAGCAATTAACCGATAAACTATTTTTTTCTAAAAATAACGTAAGTTTAAATTGTTGTTAACTTTGATTAAACATCTTAGGATTTTTCTTCAAATTTTAAATTGTTGTTTACATTAATTAAACGTGTTAGTTTTTTCTTTAAGTTAAAAACTTTGTTTACATTGATTAAACGTATTAGTTTTTCTCGTTAAATTTTAAATTGTTTATTACATTGATTAAGCGTTTTAGTTTTTTCTTTTAATTTTAAATAATAGTTTTATAGTTTACCAATAATGACTTAGGCCCTGGTCATAATAAACACTGATAGTAAAAAAAATTATGGTAAACCACTAAGGTTGGTAAACAGCCAAATTGTAGAAACTTAAATTATACATATCATAGTTGTATAGTTTCTCCTTTGACAAACAACATGATCTAATAAATGTTGTTATTATATCACACTCTATAATTTTAAAGTAAAAGTTTCCAAGTCAGCATTAGTTTGGAGAAGATGGACACTTCTACTACTAACCAAAGTTTGTAAAAGTTGTATATTTTGTTATTTTTAGATTTAAAGTAATATTTAAAGACACTCATTTCTAACTATGATTGGGAACAATTCTATATATAGGTATTTGAAGTGTACAGGGTTGAATAAACAACACTGTTTAAACAACCCCAAGAACATATCTAAATCAGTAAAAGATAAATAAATCCTTGTACTGGTGAATTAACCTTCAACCTAATACTAAATAGCCTGATTAAACAACCAATATTTGACCCTAGTTTCCAAACTAAATTGTTGGTCTACATGACTATTTTATTTAAATTGGTAGCAAAACATAATGTAAAGTTTAGCTAAATGTAATTGAATTATAATTTATGCTATTCATCAAGTTGTACTATATTGTATTGCAGATGTTTGCCCACCTAAAAAGTGTGAAGTGGTTCAATCCTAGCAGCTATAATAAAGGTAAATTTTGATTTTATTGCAATTTAATATATCAAAAGCTCCTATACAACACATATGTTCCTTAATATAATCTTGTTTTTAGTTTGGTTGTGCTGTTCTAAATATCATGACAATATAAATAATTCCTACAAAGTTTTAAAGAAAAATTAAGTATTATTTACTATCATATAACTAAACTATTTGTGTGCAAAGTTTGATTGGGTATAATAAATAACTTTTTGACTTAAAAGTCAGATGGTAAATAAAAATTTATTTTGAAATAGAGTTCCATTGCGGCAAATTTTAAAGTGCAAAAATAGAATTGAAAAAAGTGACAAGCCTAATGAAATGCAGTAAATTTAATATAGTTTGCTAGTTCATATCAGTTTTATAATAGAAAAGTACATCATATGTTTTTCTGTAAATATCCTTCCAAATATTTGTCACCATATTTAAACAATCATCCATTAATAATGGTTGGAATGTACTTTGTTTTTTATTTTTTCTCATCATATTATATTTTAATTGTTTCCTTTTGAGACTAGCTCTGACTTGGTAAGTATTCTACTAATTATTGCATGAGTTGGCTTTTTTTTAGTTCTCAGAGCTAGTTTTTATTTGTTAAAAGTTCTAATAAAAAGTCTTTTAAAGAGTGAAAAAACTTTTTGTTTTAATAAGATAGTGTAAAATAATAAAGTCCCCATTATTATTGGTTTATGTAAACTATATTATGTATTTAAATTTTCAAGTATATGACATCCAAAAACTAAAGTTTTTTTTTCACAAGTATAATATAATTTGTATAAATAATCATTATGTTTTGGAAATTTAAATTATGTGGTGCATTGGAAATATTTTAAGAAATATCCAGACTGGTATTAATACCATGTTAATACATTTGGTATTTTTTTGTGTACTTCAGTATAACAAGTCTTTATTTTTCTTGAGTAATTAAATATTACTACTTGACTAACATAATTTTTTCACTATTTATTGTTTTTAATTTAACATAAGGCTAATTGATAAGTTTTAAGTCACTCAGATTAGATTGGCTTCAATGCTTCAAAAGCCTGTCATAGATAAGCCGTAGTATTAAAAAAAAACAAAATTGTTTGTCTCTTTTATTGCTTTAACACCTTTTATGTTTATATAAGTAATTTACAAATTAAAGTTTTAAGGTTACAAGTGTTGATTATAACTTGTTATTTTTTCTACATTTTATATGTGTTGACAGGTTTTTACAACTTTAGAATGTGCAAGGGTCTTGAGGAAATTTTGAGCAATGATGCACATGAATCATCTGTAAGCACACAACAACTGGACCTCAACCCAGGAAGGTCTCTAACTGCTCACTTAGGGCAGTAACAAGGTAAATATGTTATAGTTCTTGCTTTTGTACTAATAGCTACAATAAATCATAAAAAGTTAAATTTAGAGAAAGTAAAGGTGACAATGTTATCTAAATTGAATTAAACTCATTCAGTGATGTTTATAAGTGATGTAGTTTATAATTAATGTTCATTTTTGACCTAATAACTGGAATAGAATCTAGTATTGCTTTTAACTCAACAGAATGTTCAAATAATTGCAAGTAAAAATTATCATTATTGTTAATATTAAGTATATTTATCATTATCATTTTTCATTTAACATAAAAATTAGTGTGGTCATTACAAGTAAAAAGTAAAATTTAACAAAAAAACTTTAAACTTGTTTTAAAGACTAATGAACATAAGCTAAGAATGTTTTTTAGGATGCGAACTAATTTATTAAATAATTAATTAAATATTTAAAATATTGTTACAACAAAGTTAGATTTGCTCACTTTGTTAGTACATCACTTTGAGTATTGTGATGGTTTTAAATGTTAAAGTTTGGCCAAAAGAAAACTTATTTGTATTCCAATGTTTTTCTTAAACTCAACGTTTTTTAATTTTAAAATAATAGAAATCAACAAAAGGCTATGATTAAATTAAATAGAAGACCATACTTGATTATTTTTACCCATCCACAATTTTATACAAAATATTATAAATAAGCTTGATGACAACTTACCACTAAAAAATGATTGTTTCCTAAAATATTAGCAAGTTTGCCACTAAAATTAAAAAGCAAAATGAATTTTTTTTTTAATCTAGCATCAGGGTTGCCACTCGGTCAGGAAAAGTCAGGAAATCAGGAAAAGTCAGGAGAAATTAAAAAAAAAGAAAAAAATCAGGAAAAAATGGGGGGTTTTAAAAAAGTCAGGAAAAGGCAGGAAATTTGATAAAATTAAAAAAAAAGTCAGATTATGTCATTTTAATTTTACAAAATTCCTTGTTTTCCAAAGCCTTCAAACGGTAAAAATTAATTAAAAGTCCTTTGAAGTCAGAAAAAAATTCCAAAATTTTCCTAGAAATTTACAAAAATATTTAACTTTATTTCCAATGCCTTCACCTGGTATAAGTTAAGATAAAAAACTCCTCACAGTGGAAATTGTAAAAATAAAATTGGAACACGATTTCAGCAAAGTAACTCGATTATTGTTGATGAAAATTTGTATGCGTCCTTTGAACGACGTCAGTATCAGTAGAAATGAAAATCAGCTCCATCCTACCACTATAGTTACGTCACGATAGAAATTTGCTAATAGAATCCAATAACTTTGCTTTCGAAATAAAATATCCTTTATAAAACTGCAAAAAATTTCTATTAACATATTGAACAAGTACCCTACTTTAACAAGCAGATTTTGTAAGCTTTTTAGTATTGATAATCTGTAGCAAGGACACTTCCATAGTGAAACTGATATATACACAAAAGTTTATCTAGCATAATTTTAAAATCTAAGTGTTTTTTGTTTAAGTAAATAGTTAAGTTCTTTATAGTTATGCAGTTAGTTTAGTATTTTATGGATCAAGTTGATGTGTATACTTTATCTCTTTATAATTTTTTAAAGTTGTTTAAATTTATGAAATAAGTTTTAAGAGAGGTATATGCCAAGATTAAGTTTACACATTATTTGTATTTTTTGTAGAGTAACTTAAGTTTTTAAAGTAAATATTTAATTATTCAAACCAAAACAAACCAGTATGTTGCAGTTGAAAATCATACCTATTACCCCAAATTAGACTCATTACTACGAATTTATAAAACATTTTTTCCTATTTTTTTAATATATTAATTAAAGCGCTGAAAGTAATAAAAATATTAGTCATCAGATAAAAGTAAATGATAGGTTTATGTATTAGGGCTTACATCTGATAGTAAGAATATTTTTAAATTGAATCTTTTAAACAGGATTTCCATGAAGCTCTCTCTTTGAGTGAAGGTCAGTAGACAGATCCCCAGAGTGATTGGCCTTTACGAGTCAATTCCTCTTCCCACTTTGAATGCATCATCCGCAAGGTAATTTCTACATAGTATGTTTGAAAATCATTCGTTTGAACTTGTAATTGTTTTTAAACTTATAGTGAATAAGTTTACCAAACAAGAAGCCATGTTGTAATAACAAGTAGTTTATAAAACACCTTAACACAAATTTAAAAACATAAATCTCTTAGTTTTACAAGTTCTGAGGATAATAAATAGTCCTATTTAGTTAACTAATGCTAGTCAATAATAAAGTTGATCGATTTTAAAAAAAAGTAATACAAACATGATGATATATTATCTAAATAAAGTGGTCATCTTGCTTGTGAATTGTTTTCTGAAATGTTGTTATAAAGTCGTGTAATAATACATTTTGTAACAACTTCCTTGATTATTTTTTGAACATATGTATTTTAGGAAGCGTTTTCAAAGTTTACCTTAAATATATATCACTATTGACCTACTTCTTAGTAACTAATTTAACAAACTTTGAACATTTTTATTGTATTTTATTACTGTAAAGTAACCATTTTGTACCAGTTTCTTAGGTATTTTATTGCCAAACCATAAACAGAACAAAATAAAGTCCATAATTGTTTGATGCTCAATTTTATGCTAATTTTAAAAAGCTCGGTTTTATTATTTTAAATTAAACAAATATCCATTTTGATCACATAACTATTGCGAAACACATCTATCAGGGTTAGCTAAAAACCATCTAGAAATTGAACAAAAATTACTGGAATTTTTATCATCAATTCTTACGAAAAAACAATGAATTTCTGAAGTCTTTGTTATACAATAGTTTTTATTTGACATCATCACTTAAATTTTTATAAACCACATTCAAAGTAGCATTACAGTATCTCCTCATTAACGTTATTAAATTTAACGAATTCCTTACCTTGAAATTTATGTCATACTCAAGGTGGAAAAAAAAAATTGTATTTTCAAAACATGAAAAAATTTTTGACAACCCTGAGATATGCTCAAATGATTAATAGATTAAAGGCAATGTTTAAATAGTTAATGATAAACTGCATGATTAAAATGTGAATGAAGTGTAGCGTTAGTAGATAAGTTTGTTAGTAAAAGCTAAATATTTTTTTCAAACAGAATGAGATCACAGCCGGAGACGGAACGATGAAAAGAATCAGAAACAGAATCAGTGCGGATCAGATAACTTATTTATATAAACATTTGAATAAACTTTTTGCATTTAAATTGTGTTTACTTTGTCATAATTAAACAGATTAAGACAGAAAATTAATGCTTGGGTGTAGTGAAAAAAGTTTTAATATTTGATAGATCTATTATTTAGTAACTTTCCTTTATTTAGTTGTTATAATGTCTTGAGTTTAAGCCCAATAACAGTTTTTTTAATGAAAACATAAAGCGCATAAAATAATTGGTTTAAAGAGCCGTTCAATTCGTACACCAGTTAGATACAGTTAAGTTTAGTACAAGTTTATATAAGGATAGTATAATTCAACTTAACGACTATGAGTATGTCTTTAATAAATTGTTTTAAATCCCTACCTGAATATTAAAAGAAACTAAATGTATTATCACCGTCATAATCCTAGGCTGCTTATCGCTTAGTAAAGTTGTTAATTGAAAGTTTCAAAATTTTTCATTTGTAAAAAAATGAATATATTTTCATACTAGTTGCCTTGTTACTAGTATAATATTTGGCAACTTATTTTTAGATCTATATATAAATTTATATGTTGCACAAATACTATTTTTCTCTATAGCCGGGTGTGTGGTTATCGTGTAAAATACACTTCTTGTAACATATATAATAATCTTCTGATCTAGTTGCACTTATAACCTATACCAAGCTAAACCCTGTTTTCCTTATAATAAATATAAGCCAATTTTACTGATCTAAAACAAAAATTTCGACTTTATTATAAATGTGGTTATTTAGAGTTCCTGTATCAAAGAGAAAACTTATTCAACCGGCGTAAGCATTACGACGACGCCCTAAGAACCAATTTCAAAATATCGACAAAGTCCGGAGCCAGGACACCGAAGGTGTCCGCCAGCGTAGGACTTTGTCGATATTTTGAAATTGGTTCGCTACCCTTTATTATATTTTATACTTTCACATTAAGGAATTTCCCAAAAATTTTGATAATTCTACACTCCAAAAATAATTTTCAAAGTTAACAAAAAAAGAAAAATGAACATTTTCAACAGTTTTTAATCGAGTCTTTTTTATTAGCCATCATGTTATAAATAGTCAAATCAGATAGAACACCGGTTTTTGGTCAGTTCCTAAAAGTGTAGTAATAAATAAATTGCAAAAGAATAGCAAACTCGTTGACTTAATTTGATTAAACAGATTGTTTTTAAATTGTTTTTTTATACATATGCCTACCACCACACGTAAATTGTGAAAATATTATTATAGTAAACAATTTTTAAAAATTCACTTTAACTGACTAAAACCGATCTCTTATCTAACATGAATAGCAAGTAACAATATAAACTGAACAAAAGTACAATTGATCAAGTCATACTTATGTTTAATTTATACTCTTAAATGCTTAAAACAGCCTGAACTAGCTATACTTGAATATAAAGTATTCATGAGAGAAATCATATAGAATTAAAGCAAAAAGACAGTGGATTTCAAAATAGCTACCTAGGCATAAAGCAATCATCTAAAAATATGCAAATACAATCTCAAAATTAGAAACAATTGTAAGTTCAAAAGAGTTAATTTGTAACAGTTGGAAAATATCTATATATAACAGTTATCTAAGGTGGAAACAAAGAAATCAAATAGTTCAACTTGTAGTTGCTTGAAACTTTAATGCTTGTGATTGCTTGAAACTTTGAAATTATTTCAAGTATTTTTTAACGCTATTGTTTTACATGTTTAAATAGAAATATTGATAGTAATAAATAATAACTAAAAGCTTAAAATAAGTTTGTACCTCTATAGTTACAGTTACAATAGAAGAACACAACTTGTAACTGTTTAAATTTTCATCACACAAAAGTAAACAGTTATTTGTCCAAAGATGTTAATTTATTACAATTAGAAAGTATTTTGTAAGATTGAAACAAAGAATTCAAACTTTACTACTGTTAAATTGCTTGAAACTGTGAAAATAATTTAACTGTTTTATAACATTATTGCTTCATAAGTTTCAATAGAAATATTGATACTAAGAAGTCATAACTCCGAACTTAAAAATAAGTTTCTACCTAAGTAGTTACAGTTACAACAAGAAGAAAAAAACATGTAACTGATTGAAATTTCAACAGAAAAAAGTAAAGAGTTGTTTATCAAAAGATGTTGATAAAACACATATGTTCAACAGACAAAATTATTTGTTTAAAGAAGTTGATCGTATATCATCTAAAGCTTGCAACATGTACTAGCTCATTGATGTTTTCATATTAATTCATAATAATTCATGCATTGTAAAAAAAGAACAAGAAAAAATTGTCAACAAAAAAAAATATACTGTTAACTAGATGTACTTACAACACAAGGTTTTCTAGAGAAATGATTCAAATGAAAAATTAATATTCTTCTAAAATCTTATTTGATTGTTTACGTCACAAATCAAAACATAATTTAGTTTATGCGCGGTCATATAAGCCCGCCTAATGTTTATGCAAATTTTCCCTTTGTTAGAAACTTCAAAACTTATACCTTTCGATAGCTGAATTTTTTTTGATCTTTTATGTAAATTTTATTTTACTAGTCTAAGCATTGTTTTTAAATTTACAGTGTTTTATTTTAAAAACAAATAATGCCACCATAAAACTTTCTTTAAATTGTGCACAACTTTTATTTGTAATAATAAAAGTATAATTCTTGTTTAAACTTTTTGGTAACTCAAAGTGAATAAAACCATTTTGAGTTGTTATGGTGTTTTTTTTTCGGTTTTCTTTTAACAGTTGATTCTAAAACTACAAATATATCAAACCAAATCTGAGGCTGCTATTTGATATTAATAATCCTTAACTAGACTTTTAATTTGAATTGTCTTTTTTGATATATATTCAAACTTGAAAACTTAAGTACTGACATCAAAGCGCCCAAAAAATCTGAATCCAATGGATTTGGTTTTGTATATTGTGATTATAAAGTACGAGAGAGGCAGATATAAGCAGGCCAAAAAAAGGACTGAAACCAATAAGTCAGGGCTTAAAAATTCAGACCTTGTTACAAAACACTTTTAGTATAAACTATTTTTTCTTTGGACATTAACCTTAACCTTAAAAGCTTTAAGTATTTTGGCAATTTAGAACAATTAAAAAAGCATAAGCTTAAGATTTCAGGAAAAATAATGTTTTACAAAAAGTTTTTTTCAAAAAAAGAGACAATTACCGCTCACGCGGTACAAAGCTATCTGTTAAAAGGTATGTACTTAATCCGTAAACATATCAAAAATGTGATTTTTTTTTGTCGATTTTTCATATTGTTGCAATTATAGAGAAAATAATTAAAAATTTGTAACTTAAAACACTTGTTCATTCACATTTTTTAAAAATTGACTAACTTGATAACTTTTGTTTTAAATGTCATAACATATATCATGAAAAATTTGTTCACTCAATAAACTTAAATATGTTTTAGCTTTGACAATTGATGAAATAAGAACTGAAACAGTTATAAGCAATTTCGGAAAAAATTGTTTGTCATATAAATAAAAACTAGTGATGTGAATGATAACAAAAGGGTAAGTAAACATACAGTATTTTTAATGTATTTTATATGCACATCATTTTTTAAAACAAGTGTTTTTTAAACCCATAAAGGTGTTTATAAATCAAGAAACTTATTTTATGATGTATTTTAACTATATTTTATCTTCTTTTTTAAATTATTAGGCTGTTTTAAAGTATATAAAGTCTAGCACGGGACTTGAACCCCTGATCGTTAAATTAAAAGTCCAACGCTCTACCGACTGAGCTACTCATGCTCACGATGGGGTATACTTAATTGTGTTTAAAAAGCTATCTCCGGCTCTTATGACGTAATAATAGTACAAATTTATGGAACACATGCAAAATCCACCCGCGATCAAAATCCACCCAGTCAAATTCGGGAACCGCTTAGCAATCGAAAGTAAGGGTTAGGGGTAACAGTGATAGTCAAAAACAAATAAAAAAATTGATGAAAAAAAGCAAAAAGTATATAAAATAAAATAATAAATACAGGAAATAAAATTAAAAATTGGGTGGATTTTGAACGCGGGTGGATTTTGATAGTATACCTAATTTATTATAAATAGAACATTTAAAAGTGCTATATAATTTATATTTTACTTTAGCTTCAGCTTTTAAATATTATCAAACTTCTTATTTTGGTTGTTTTTTAACACTAAAATGAGTTAAAAAACTAAAAGTAGCATATATATATAATTTGTATAAAGTTGTATAAAAATTGAAAAAACTATGCTTTTACATAATTATTATCAATTAAAAAACTTTTGATCTATTATTATCTAATAGAAAAAAACGATAACTTGTTGAAATATTTTAGACAAATATTACACATCATTAATAAAGGCATCTGTAAGAATAACATAGATTATCGACACAAATTACACCGACTTATATTATCTAAAATTAATAAAACACAAAATTTCTCACCTGTTAGTGTTTCTATTTTCTTTTTAAATTTTTAGAGTTTGCCCACTATTTTCTTATTGTTCTTTTTCAAAACTCTTTTTATATCTACTTTGAAGTTTTGCTGTGAATAAAGTTAGCTGTTCAAAAAATTGATGGGAATTCTAAATAGCAAATACATAGATGTGTTTAAAATATTTTTTAACCAATAAATGTAATTATACTAACAAGAAGTTTGTTTTGACATGTATATACAAATTACATTTTCTCCTTGTTAAAAAAATTCAAATCTTTTTTTAAACCTTAAAAGCAGCCTGAAAAAACTTGAAACCCTGATCAATGTGTAAAAAATGATTAAACTTCAGCTTTTAAAGATTAAACTTTTTTATTAAGTTTTTATTAAACATGAAATGAAGTTTAACAAATTAAAAGTGGTACATATATATTGCTAGTTGTTGCATAAAAACTATATTAACATAAATATAAGCAATTCAAAAACTTTAGAATCAATGTTACCTACTAGACAAAAAAAAAAGTATTTTTCAATAGTTCACAAAATTATCATAAATCGTTTATAAAAGCGTTTCTATCAATATCTTAGATGAACATTATATGACACAAACATCAACAATTAACTTTGTCTAAAATTAAAAAAGATGGCGCTGTTAGCTTCACTGTTTTGAGGTGCAATTTCCTGACGTTGAACTTTGATTGCAACAGGCAAATCAAATTGTTTCAATTTTTCTCATCCGTCAGGCAATCGCACCACAAAACAGCTACTGGACCGCACCGCTACGGTGAAGCCAGCGCCGTGGTGCGGGTTACCCCCTTTTTGTTTCGTGTGGCGGGGGTTCACCGGGTTTCCCCGGTCATATAGGCCACATTGTCTTTTAAAGAATTATTTTTTTAAAAATCTGAAAAAAATAACGATTTGGCAAATCGTATGGAAAATTACATCAAATTTTTTTTTAATTGTCTCATAGGAGGTCACTACGTTTCGGCGCTTAGTGAAAATTCAAATCACAAGAAAATGACAAATTCAGAAAAGGTGAATAACTTGCAATATATTTTTAAACGTACAGTTAGACTTTATAAATTATTTACATACAAATTAAATTCTTTAGGTTGCATTTGCAGTTAATTAGCTTGAGCATTTAAAAGGCTTCAAGCTATACGGTATTTAGGGCATAAAAATTATGGTTAAATATTACAATAAATAAACAAATAACGTACTTTTTATATTAACGTTAAAACAACATTTTTTTCTATTACTTTTGTATTTTTCTATTCTCTTTTTTTTTTTTTGTTTACGTTTGTTTTCAGTTTTTTTTTTTTTGCTTTTATTTTTTGCTTTTTTTATTTTTTTTTTGTTTGCGTTTTTTTTTTCTTTTTTATTTTTGCTTTGTTTTTATTGCTTTTTGTTTGTTATTTTCTTTTATATTGCTTTTTTTTCTTTTTATTAATATCATTTGCTTTTTTAGTTTTTTAATGTTGTTTTATTATAATGGGTTTGATATGTCTTAGTCGATCATCTACTTAAGCACCAATATCATCCACCATACTAAGCCTCCTATAGCTAGATTACAGGTAGTAACAACATTACCCGGCAGTATAGTATACGTAATTAGTTCATTTATTATCTTAAATTTAGTTATGTAGTATTTTTATGCCCTTTAATCTTAGATTAAAAATATGTAACCTAAAGAATTTAAATTGTAAGAAGTAATTTTTTTTATTAAATTAGATCGTTAATATAACAGTAACTTTTTATATTTTTCTATATATCATTTATGCAATTTTGTCATTTTAAGTGGTTTTACAACTCATTATGCTACGAAACGTCTTAACCAACTTAAATCTAATCATATCAAGAAAAAAATAATTTAACTTCTTTGTATTTAAGTTTTGAAATTATAAATGAATTAGAATTTTAGAATATAAATTTATGAAACCACAAATATATAACGAAAAATATAAAAGAAAACGTAACAAGATTACAAAAACTAAAAGATTAAACTAAAATTGCAAAATGAGTAACACAATTAATTTATAAAATAAACTGAATCTGAATCTAAAACTTAAGCTGAAGAAGCGAAACTGAAGGAAACTTAAATTTATTCACTGTTGTCACGCGAAACATGCCCTGTATCGCAATTTGGATCAAAAATACAATCTCTAAGCGCTGAACCTCTCAAAAAAAAATTCTCAACAGAGTATGAAAAATATACTTGAGAAAAAGTAGTTTTTAAATTTTTAATGTTTTTTAAACTAGAGGACCTAACTGTAACACTTCCATTGATAAAATTGATACGACCTGATGTGTTATCATATTTTTCATCAGACTTTGCAAAATACTTTTTAAGTTTATCAACTTGTAACCATAAACTACCCTCAATTTCATTGTCTTTCTTAAATTCATGGTCAATTTCGTGCTCGAAGTTTTTGAAAAAATAGAATTTGTGATTTTTTTTAAAGTTTTTTTGATCTACCGTAAAGCAATAACTAGTATCTTAGTACAATTCTAATCTAACTCCTTCAGGCCAAGCGTAATTAGTTTCCTCGAAAAGTTCCCTTACCGCAGTTCTTTTTAGATTGTTATTATCGTTATAATCTATTTTTCCCATAGGGAAATTGATTCTAATTTTATTATTTTTATCTCTATAATAAACAAATAACAATTCGCCCTTACCCTTCTTGACGCGATGTAAGATTACCCCCGCGCAGTCTAACCTTTTTACATTGAATTCCCAGTTAATTAAAAAAGAATCTCCCCGCTTGTGTTTAAATTTAACCTTAAATAAGTTATTAGCTAAATGGTGTTTTGCATCGTCGTTTAATTGATCAATAAAAATTTGCTTAGCGTAACGGTCGAAACTTTTGTATTTTTCATCAACTAGACTGTATACTTGTTTTTCGATAATGTTATAAACATTCAAAAAGTCATGCCAATCATCTTTTGAAAATTTTTTATTAATAAAATCTATAAGTTTTTGTTTAAGTTCATTATCGTGTTTATTTTTGAAAGATCTAGATACGTTGTTAACCTGATCTGTTACGAAAAAGGACGTTCCACCCGCTTCTTGTTGTGGTGCTCGATCCCGCTGGAGTTCCGCATGCGTCATTTGAACACCTTGGACAACCTCCTCCTCACCAACTATATTCGTAGTTTTAATGACGTCATCCGGTATAAATTTTGTCCTAGATGGTATTAAATAAACGTTTTTTATATTTATTTTACACAGAAAAGTTTAATATGGGGTTGCCAAAAACAAATTAGTTAAAACTAGGATTGTTTATTGGATTGATTTATTGGACTCCAATTAAATTTGAAATTGTACATATTTAGAGAAATCAAAAACTGTACATTGTTTGATTAAAAAGTATAAAGTTACAACTTAACAATAAATAGCAAAGCCTAGACTTCAATAGGTTCCTTAAGAAAGCCTCAAGCTAAAAACTCAAAAATATCAATCTATTAAAATTGATGAGTTTTTAAAATATTTTCTTTGAAGCTTTCTTAAAAATGGTTAATCTTTATGTTGAAAATTAAAAACTTCAATTGTAAATTAATTAAAATATATGACTATTGCTAGCAAAACAAAAAAAAATCTGATGGATACTTCTCGTTATAAAGCTTTTTAAATCTACAGAGTATTTTAAAAACTATTGTAAAATATGGCATACGTTATTCTAAACAACTAACCTTCTTTGCATGATCAAAGTGATATTATATCTCCAAATAACTTAGTACTTTAATAATACAGAGCTGTTTTGATATAAAAACTATAACTACAGCATCAATAATATAGGTAGAAAAACTACCTTCTACAAAAAAATTAATCTAATAGAGTTTTAATTTTTTTTATTCAAACTTATTTTTAATATGAAATTACATTCAGTTTAATAATTTCAGTTGAAAAAACATTTAACAACACATGTTTAAATTAATGATCAAAAATATGAAACTAATATACAATGTTATAAGATAATAAAATCTAAATGTGAACTAAAAACTAAATAAATAGAAAATAAATATGCAGTGTCTAATTAATAATAATTTTAGAAATAATTTCAATGAAATATTTATAGGTTATTGTTTAGAAAAATAAAAAAGTACTTTATAAATACAATTATACTTAAACATGAATTTAACTTTTGAAAGATTTTAGTGTTCAACCTAATCAATAATTTAGTTACATAAAATTGTCATATAATGTATTGTTTATAAAATAAAAGTGTTTAATAACTACTTTAATTTACTTATTACAAAACTACAGACTGTATATCAGTGTTGTTATAGTGATTCCAACATGACTTCTTTCCAACATGACTTCACTTAAAAAGTTTATAATACTGAACTTTACTTGTATAATCTTCTTTTTTAAAGACGTTTTACTATTTGCTTTTAACCATTGCAGTTATGTAAGTTTGTTAAAATTTTATTTTGAACTTATATTATTTTTAACTATAACATCAAATGCGGATTTAAAAACCTGTTCTAAATCTACAAAATAGTCTATAAGATTTAAAGTGATTTTGGCCTAAAAATTTTATTAAAATATTTTTTTTTTTTTTATTAGTAAAACATGAAATTTTTTTTAAACTTAAAAACCACCATGATTTAAAAAAAAATGGTTGTACCTTTTTATTTAAATATTTCAGGAACGTGAAATATTGAAACAGTGAAAATATTTAAATTTTTTTTCAATCAAAACTTAAATCACACCTAGAAAATCTACTTTTCATTACTTAGTTTAAGGTTATAAAATTTTAAACCTTAAGTTTAAGCTTTAACATAACTTTATTTGAATATAAACTAAATACAGAGCATTTATAGTTATTTAGTTAATAAATGATTGTTTTAATTTTTATTTGCACAAACTTTTCGATGGTTTCTTAAAAAGGGTACTGAACACTGGCTTAAGTAAAAAAATTTTGAATTTTTTTGAAGTTTAAGAAAGTTTAAGACTTTTAAAAGCATTTGAAATGCCGTAGACAGTTTATTCACCGTAAAGCATTAACAAAAAAGTAAATAAATTACAACTATTGTTTAATAAATTTTATATTTATTTTTTTATTAATGCTTGTTATTTTTAGTCGCAGTCGTTTAGATAACACAAACTTAATAAACACCAATTCTTTTTGTTATATACCAAAAACAAAAGTGTTTAAAATACTTTTGTCTTCTCCTTTATACTCAGTTAAACAATTAACTTACAATGTAAAAAGTTTTTCTTATAGAACTGCCTGCTATCTTTGTTTGTTTAAAATTTATTTTAGAAATTCAAACGATTTTTCTCTCACTAAATATATAACTTTCTAACTTATCTGCATCAGTTTATATGAGGAGAAATACATTTCCAAAACATCTCCAAAATTTTCTGTCCTCTGAAGACCGGTTTTTTGCTGGTTGTTTTTATCGGCAAAAATTACACAATTTTCCAGTGAGTTTTTTTTTTATGTTTTAATTAGTCTTAAAACAATAAATACAATTTAATAAATTTATTTATCTAAATAAAGTTTACTAAATGTATTTTATAACTAATTAGCTAATCAAAGTAAATTATAAAAAAAATCATTACAGTTTGCACACAAAATTACTTCAAAATAAACTGGTGCACGATAGTGTACACAATTTTTTTTCGCGTGCACGAAACGTTTAGGGTACATGAACCTCATTTAGGGGTGAACGAAATTTTCAGATTACACAAAAAAATATTTTAGTCTTCGCATTATTAGTTTTAGCGACATAGTTCAGTTAAGTATTAAAGTTAAATCTAGCCCTGGTGTTTGATTGGCTTTTATTTTTTGGCCATTTTACTCTCATGATCTATTTTGTAATTAAACAACACACATAAATTATTGTATAATTATAATTGTAACTATTATTACAATGCAATTAAAAAAATAAAACATACGTAACAACTTATAAAACAATTTAAGAAAACAACACAACTGTTGCGTTGAACTTTAATAAATTCCAATAAATAAGGACTTATTTGTCTTTAAAAAAACGTGGTAAATTATAGACTTCTTTTAAAATGAAGTAGAAAGAAGTATAAAGTTCTTTAAAGCCTTATTTTAGAAAACAACATATAAACTATAAAAATACGAAATAAGCTAAAATATGCAAATTAAAATAAACTTTAAGCAATTAACCGATAAACTATTTTTTTCTAAAAATAACGTAAGTTTAAATTGTTGTTAACTTTGATTAAACATCTTAGGATTTTTCTTCAAATTTTAAATTGTTGTTTACATTAATTAAACGTGTTAGTTTTTTCTTTAAGTTAAAAACTTTGTTTACATTGATTAAACGTATTAGTTTTTCTCGTTAAATTTTAAATTGTTTATTACATTGATTAAGCGTTTTAGTTTTTTCTTTTAATTTTAAATAATAGTTTTATAGTTTACCAATAATGACTTAGGCCCTGGTCATAATAAACACTGATAGTAAAAAAAATTATGGTAAACCACTAAGGTTGGTAAACAGCCAAATTGTAGAAACTTAAATTATACATATCATAGTTGTATAGTTTCTCCTTTGACAAACAACATGATCTAATAAATGTTGTTATTATATCACACTCTATAATTTTAAAGTAAAAGTTTCCAAGTCAGCATTAGTTTGGAGAAGATGGACACTTCTACTACTAACCAAAGTTTGTAAAAGTTGTATATTTTGTTATTTTTAGATTTAAAGTAATATTTAAAGACACTCATTTCTAACTATGATTGGGAACAATTCTATATATAGGTATTTGAAGTGTACAGGGTTGAATAAACAACACTGTTTAAACAACCCCAAGAACATATCTAAATCAGTAAAAGATAAATAAATCCTTGTACTGGTGAATTAACCTTCAACCTAATACTAAATAGCCTGATTAAACAACCAATATTTGACCCTAGTTTCCAAACTAAATTGTTGGTCTACATGACTATTTTATTTAAATTGGTAGCAAAACATAATGTAAAGTTTAGCTAAATGTAATTGAATTATAATTTATGCTATTCATCAAGTTGTACTATATTGTATTGCAGATGTTTGCCCACCTAAAAAGTGTGAAGTGGTTCAATCCTAGCAGCTATAATAAAGGTAAATTTTGTTTTTATTGCAATTTAATATATCAAAAGCTCCTATACAACACATATGTTCCTTAATATAATCTTGTTTTTAGTTTGGTTGTGCTGTTCTAAATATCATGACAATATAAATAATTCCTACAAAGTTTTAAAGAAAAATTAAGTATTATTTACTATCATATAACTAAACTATTTGTGTGCAAAGTTTGATTGGGTATAATAAATAACTTTTTGACTTAAAAGTCAGATGGTAAATAAAAATTTATTTTGAAATAGAGTTCCATTGCGGCAAATTTTAAAGTGCAAAAATAGAATTGAAAAAAGTGACAAGCCTAATGAAATGCAGTAAATTTAATATAGTTTGCTAGTTCATATCAGTTTTATAATAGAAAAGTACATCATATGTTTTTCTGTAAATATCCTTCCAAATATTTGTCACCATATTTAAACAATCATCCATTAATAATGGTTGGAATGTACTTTGTTTTTTATTTTTTCTCATCATATTATATTTTAATTGTTTCCTTTTGAGACTAGCTCTGACTTGGTAAGTATTCTACTAATTATTGCATGAGTTGGCTTTTTTTTAGTTCTCAGAGCTAGTTTTTATTTGTTAAAAGTTCTAATAAAAAGTCTTTTAAAGAGTGAAAAAACTTTTTGTTTTAATAAGATAGTGTAAAATAATAAAGTCCCCATTATTATTGGTTTATGTAAACTATATTATGTATTTAAATTTTCAAGTATATGACATCCAAAAACTAAAGTTTTTTTTTCACAAGTATAATATAATTTGTATAAATAATCATTATGTTTTGGAAATTTAAATTATGTGGTGCATTGGAAATATTTTAAGAAATATCCAGACTGGTATTAATACCATGTTAATACATTTGGTATTTTTTTGTGTACTTCAGTATAACAAGTCTTTATTTTTCTTGAGTAATTAAATATTACTACTTGACTAACATAATTTTTTCACTATTTATTGTTTTTAATTTAACATAAGGCTAATTGATAAGTTTTAAGTCACTCAGATTAGATTGGCTTCAATGCTTCAAAAGCCTGTCATAGATAAGCCGTAGTATTAAAAAAAAACAAAATTGTTTGTCTCTTTTATTGCTTTAACACCTTTTATGTTTATATAAGTAATTTACAAATTAAAGTTTTAAGGTTACAAGTGTTGATTATAACTTGTTATTTTTTCTACATTTTATATGTGTTGACAGGTTTTTACAACTTTAGAATGTGCAAGGGTCTTGAGGAAATTTTGAGCAATGATGCACATGAATCATCTGTAAGCACACAACAACTGGACCTCAACCCAGGAAGGTCTCTAACTGCTCACTTAGGGCAGTAACAAGGTAAATATGTTATAGTTCTTGCTTTTGTACTAATAGCTACAATAAATCATAAAAAGTTAAATTTAGAGAAAGTAAAGGTGACAATGTTATCTAAATTGAATTAAACTCATTCAGTGATGTTTATAAGTGATGTAGTTTATAATTAATGTTCATTTTTGACCTAATAACTGGAATAGAATCTAGTATTGCTTTTAACTCAACAGAATGTTCAAATAATTGCAAGTAAAAATTATCATTATTGTTAATATTAAGTATATTTATCATTATCATTTTTCATTTAACATAAAAATTAGTGTGGTCATTACAAGTAAAAAGTAAAATTTAACAAAAAAACTTTAAACTTGTTTTAAAGACTAATGAACATAAGCTAAGAATGTTTTTTAGGATGCGAACTAATTTATTAAATAATTAATTAAATATTTAAAATATTGTTACAACAAAGTTAGATTTGCTCACTTTGTTAGTACATCACTTTGAGTATTGTGATGGTTTTAAATGTTAAAGTTTGGCCAAAAGAAAACTTATTTGTATTCCAATGTTTTTCTTAAACTCAACGTTTTTTAATTTTAAAATAATAGAAATCAACAAAAGGCTATGATTAAATTAAATAGAAGACCATACTTGATTATTTTTACCCATCCACAATTTTATACAAAATATTATAATTAAGCTTGATGACAACTTACCACTAAAAAATTATTGTTTCCTAAAATATTAGCAAGTTTGCCACTAAAATTAAAAAGCAAAATGAATTTTTTTTTTAATCTAGCATCAGGGTTGCCACTCGGTCAGGAAAAGTCAGGAAATCAGGAAAAGTCAGGAGAAATTAAAAAAAAAGAAAAAAATCAGGAAAAAATGGGGGGTTTTAAAAAAGTCAGGAAAAGGCAGGAAATTTGATAAAATTAAAAAAAAAGTCAGATTATGTCATTTTAATTTTACAAAATTCCTTGTTTTCCAAAGCCTTCAAACGGTAAAAATTAATTAAAAGTCCTTTGAAGTCAGAAAAAAATTCCAAAATTTTCCTAGAAATTTACAAAAATATTTAACTTTATTTCCAATGCCTTCACCTGGTATAAGTTAAGATAAAAAACTCCTCACAGTGGAAATTGTAAAAATAAAATTGGAACACGATTTCAGCAAAGTAACTCGATTATTGTTGATGAAAATTTGTATGCGTCCTTTGAACGACGTCAGTATCAGTAGAAATGAAAATCAGCTCCATCCTACCACTATAGTTACGTCACGATAGAAATTTGCTAATAGAATCCAATAACTTTGCTTTCGAAATAAAATATCCTTTATAAAACTGCAAAAAATTTCTATTAACATATTGAACAAGTACCCTACTTTAACAAGCAGATTTTGTAAGCTTTTTAGTATTGATAGTCTGTAGCAAGGACACTTCCATAGTGAAACTGATATATACACAAAAGTTTATCTAGCATAATTTTAAAATCTAAGTGTTTTTTGTTTAAGTAAATAGTTAAGTTCTTTATAGTTATGCAGTTAGTTTAGTATTTTATGGATCAAGTTGATGTGTATACTTTATCTCTTTATAATTTTTTAAAGTTGTTTAAATTTATGAAATAAGTTTTAAGAGAGGTATATGCCAAGATTAAGTTTACACATTATTTGTATTTTTTGTAGAGTAACTTAAGTTTTTAAAGTAAATATTTAATTATTCAAACCAAAACAAACCAGTTTGTTGCAGTTAAAAATCATACCTTTCACCCCAAATTAGACTCATTACTACGAATTTATAAAACATTTTTTCCTATTTTTTTAATATATGAATTAAAGCGCTGAAAGTAATAAAAATATTAGTCATCAGATAAAAGTAAATGATAGGTTTATGTATTAGGGCTTACATCTGATAGTAAGAATATTTTTAAATTGAATCTTTTAAACAGGATTTCCATGAAGCTCTCTCTTTGAGTGAAGGTCAGTAGACAGATCCCCAGAGTGATTGGCCTTTACGAGTCAATTCCTCTTCCCACTTTGAATGCATCATCCGCAAGGTAATTTCTACATAGTATGTTTGAAAATCATTCGTTTGAACTTGTAATTGTTTTTAAACTTATAGTGAATAAGTTTACCAAACAAGAAGCCATGTTGTAATAACAAGTAGTTTATAAAACACCTTAACACAAATTTAAAAACATAAATCTCTTAGTTTTACAAGTTCTGAGGATAATAAATAGTCCTATTTAGTTAACTAATGCTAGTCAATAATAAAGTTGATCGATTTAAAAAAAAAGTAATACAAACATGATGATATATTATCTAAATAAAGTGGTCATCTTGCTTGTGAATTGTTTTCTGAAATGTTGTTATAAAGTCGTGTAATAATACATTTTGTAACAACTTCCTTGATTATTTTTTGAACATATGTATTTTAGGAAGCGTTTTCAAAGTTTACCTTAAATATATATCACTATTGACCTACTTCTTAGTAACTAATTTAACAAACTTTGAACATTTTTATTGTATTTTATTACTGTAAAGTAACCATTTTGTACCAGTTTCTTAGGTATTTTATTGCCAAACCATAAACAGAACAAAATAAAGTCCATAATTGTTTGATGCTCAATTTTATGCTAATTTTAAAAAGCTCGGTTTTATTATTTTAAATTAAACAAATATCCATTTTGATCACATAACTATTGCGAAACACATCTATCAGGGTTAGCTAAAAACCATCTAGAAATTGAACAAAAATTACTGGAATTTTTATCATCAATTCTTACGAAAAAACAATGAATTTCTGAAGTCTTTGTTATACAATAGTTTTTATTTGACATCATCACTTAAATTTTTATAAACCACATTCAAAGTAGCATTACAGTATCTCCTCATTAACGTTATTAAATTTAACGAATTCCTTACCTTGAAATTTATGTCATACTCAAGGTGGAAAAAAAAAATTGTATTTTCAAAACATGAAAAAATTTTTGACAACCCTGAGATATGCTCAAATGATTAATAGATTAAAGGCAATGTTTAAATAGTTAATGATAAACTGCATGATTAAAATGTGAATGAAGTGTAGCGTTAGTAGATAAGTTTGTTAGTAAAAGCTAAATATTTTTTTCAAACAGAATGAGATCACAGCCGGAGACGGAACGATGAAAAGAATCAGAAACAGAATCAGTGCGGATCAGATAACTTATTTATATAAACATTTGAATAAACTTTTTGCATTTAAATTGTGTTTACTTTGTCATAATTAAATAGATTAAGACAGAAAATTAATGCTTGGGTGTAGTGAAAAAAGTTTTAATATTTGATAGATCTATTATTTAGTAACTTTCCTTTATTTAGTTGTTATAATGTCTTGAGTTTAAGCCCAATAACAGTTTTTTTAATGAAAACATAAAGCGCATAAAATAATTGGTTTAAAGAGCCGTTCAATTCGTACACCAGTTAGATACAGTTAAGTTTAGTACAAGTTTATATAAGGATAGTATAATTCAACTTAACGACTATGAGTATGTCTTTAATAAATTGTTTTAAATCCCTACCTGAATATTAAAAGAAACTAAATGTATTATCACCGTCATAATCCTAGGCTGCTTATCGCTTAGTAAAGTTGTTAATTGAAAGTTTCAAAATTTTTCATTTGTAAAAAAATGAATATATTTTCATACTAGTTGCCTTGTTACTAGTATAATATTTGGCAACTTATTTTTAGATCTATATATAAATTTATATGTTGCACAAATACTATTTTTCTCTATAGCCGGGTGTGTGGTTATCGTGTAAAATACACTTCTTGTAACATATATAATAATCTTCTGATCTAGTTGCACTTAAAAACTATACCAAGCTAAACCCTGTTTTCCTTATAATAAATATAAGCCAATTTTACTGATCTAAAACAAAAATTTCGACTTTATTATAAATGTGGTTATTTAGAGTTCCTGTATCAAAGAGAAAACTTATTCAACCGGCGTAAGCATTACGACGACGCCCTAAGAACCAATTTCAAAATATCGACAAAGTCCGGAGCCAGGACACCGAAGGTGTCCGCCAGCGTAGGACTTTGTCGATATTTTGAAATTGGTTCGCTACCCTTTATTATATTTTATACTTTCACATTAAGGAATTTCCCAAAAATTTTGATAATTCTACACTCCAAAAATAATTTTCAAAGTTAACAAAAAAAGAAAAATGAACATTTTCAACAGTTTTTAATCGAGTCTTTTTTATTAGCCATCATGTTATAAATAGTCAAATCAGATAGAACACCGGTTTTTGGTCAGTTCCTAAAAGTGTAGTAATAAATAAATTGCAAAAGAATAGCAAACTCGTTGACTTAATTTGATTAAACAGATTGTTTTTAAATTGTTTTTTTATACATATGCCTACCACCACACGTAAATTGTGAAAATATTATTATAGTAAACAATTTTTAAAAATTCACTTTAACTGACTAAAACCGATCTCTTATCTAACATGAATAGCAAGTAACAATATAAACTGAACAAAAGTACAATTGATCAAGTCATACTTATGTTTAATTTATACTCTTAAATGCTTAAAACAGCCTGAACTAGCTATACTTGAATATAAAGTATTCATGAGAGAAATCATATAGAATTAAAGCAAAAAGACAGTGGATTTCAAAATAGCTACCTAGGCATAAAGCAATCATCTAAAAATATGCAAATACAATCTCAAAATTAGAAACAATTGTAAGTTCAAAAGAGTTAATTTGTAACAGTTGGAAAATATCTATATATAACAGTTATCTAAGGTGGAAACAAAGAAATCAAATAGTTCAACTTGTAGTTGCTTGAAACTTTAATGCTTGTGATTGCTTGAAACTTTGAAATTATTTCAAGTATTTTTTAACGCTATTGTTTTACATGTTTAAATAGAAATATTGATAGTAATAAATAATAACTAAAAGCTTAAAATAAGTTTGTACCTCTATAGTTACAGTTACAATAGAAGAACACAACTTGTAACTGTTTAAATTTTCATCACACAAAAGTAAACAGTTATTTGTCCAAAGATGTTAATTTATTACAATTAGAAAGTATTTTGTAAGATTGAAACAAAGAATTCAAACTTTACTACTGTTAAATTGCTTGAAACTGTGAAAATAATTTAACTGTTTTATAACATTATTGCTTCATAAGTTTCAATAGTAATATTGATACTAAGAAGTCATAACTCCGAACTTAAAAATAAGTTTCTACCTAAGTAGTTACAGTTACAACAAGAAGAAAAAAACATGTAACTGATTGAAATTTCAACAGAAAAAAGTAAAGAGTTGTTTATCAAAAGATGTTGATAAAACACATATGTTCAACAGACAAAATTATTTGTTTAAAGAAGTTGATCGTATATCATCTAAAGCTTGCAACATGTACTAGCTCATTGATGTTTTCATATTAATTCATAATAATTCATGCATTGTAAAAAAAGAACAAGAAAAAATTGTCAACAAAAAAAAATATACTGTTAACTAGATGTACTTACAACACAAGGTTTTCTAGAGAAATGATTCAAATGAAAAATTAATATTCTTCTAAAATCTTATTTGATTGTTTACGTCACAAATAAAAACATAATTTAGTTTATGCGCGGTCATATAAGCCCGCCTAATGTTTATGCAAATTTTCCCTTTGTTAGAAACTTCAAAACTTATACCTTTTGATAGCTGAATTTTTTTTGATCTTTTATGTAAATTTTATTTTACTAGTCTAAGCATTGTTTTCAAATTTACAGTGTTTTATTTTAAAAACAAATAATGCCACCATAAAACTTTCTTTAAATTGTGCACAACTTTTATTTGTAATAATAAAAGTATAATTCTTGTTTAAACTTTTTGGTAACTCAAAGTGAATAAAACCATTTTGAGTTGTTATGGTGTTTTTTTTTCGGTTTTCTTTTAACAGTTGATTCTAAAACTACAAATATATCAAACCAAATCTGAGGCTGCTATTTGATATTAATAATCCTTAACTAGACTTTTAAATTGAATTGTCTTTTTTGATATATATTCAAACTTGAAAACTTAAGTACTGACATCAAAGCGCCCAAAAAATCTGAATCCAATGGATTTGGTTTTGTATATTGTGATTATAAAGTACGAGAGAGGCAGATATAAGCAGGCCAAAAAAAGGACTGAAACCAATAAGTCAGGGCTTAAAAATTCAGACCTTGTTACAAAACACTTTTAGTATAAACTATTTTTTCTTTGGACATTAACCTTAACCTTAAAAGCTTTAAGTATTTTGGCAATTTAGAACAATTAAAAAAGCATAAGCTTAAGATTTCAGGAAAAATAATGTTTTACCAAAAGTTTTTTTCAAAAAAAGAGACAATTACCGCTCACGCGGTACAAAGCTATTTGTTAAAAGGTATGTACTTAATCCGTAAACATATCAAAAATGTGATTTTTTTTTGTCGATTTTTCATATTGTTGCAATTATAGAGAAAATAATTAAAAATTTATAACTTAAAACACTTGTTCATTCACATTTTTTAAAAATTGACTAACTTGATAACTTTTGTTTTAAATGTCATAACATATATCATGAAAAATTTGTTCACTCAATAAACTTAAATATGTTTTAGCTTTGACAATTGATGAAATAAGAACTGAAACAGTTATAAGCAATTTCGGAAAAAATTGTTTGTCATATAAATAAAAACTAGTGATGTGAATGATAACAAAAGGGTAAGTAAACATACAGTATTTTTAATGTATTTTATATGCACATCATTTTTTAAAACAAGTGTTTTTTAAACCCATAAAGGTGTTTATAAATCAAGAAACTTATTTTATGATGTATTTTAACTATATTTTATCTTCTTTTTTAAATTATTAGGCTGTTTTAAAGTATATAAAGTCTAGCACGGGACTTGAACCCCTGATCGTTAAATTAAAAGTCCAACGCTCTACCGACTGAGCTACTCATGCTCACGATGGGGTATACTTAATTGTGTTTAAAAAGCTATCTCCGGCTCTTATGACGTAATAATAGTACAAATTTATGGAACACATGCAAAATCCACCCGCGATCAAAATCCACCCAGTCAAATTCGGGAACCGCTTAGCAATCGAAAGTAAGGGTTAGGGGTAACAGTGATAGTCAAAAACAAATAAAAAAATTGATGAAAAAAAGCAAAAAGTATATAAAATAAAATAATAAATACAGGAAATAAAATTAAAAATTGGGTGGATTTTGAACGCGGGTGGATTTTGATAGTATACCTAATTTATTATAAATAGAACATTTAAAAGTGCTATATAATTTATATTTTACTTTAGCTTCAGCTTTTAAATATTATCAAACTTCTTATTTTGGTTGTTTTTTAACACTAAAATGAGTTAAAAAACTAAAAGTAGCATATATATATAATTTGTATAAAGTTGTATAAAAATTGAAAAAACTATGCTTTTACATAATTATTATCAATTAAAAAACTTTTGATCTATTATTATCTAATAGAAAAAAACGATAACTTGTTGAAATATTTTAGACAAATATTACACATCATTAATAAAGGCATCTGTAAGAATAACATAGATTATCGACACAAATTACACCGACTTATATTATCTAAAATTAATAAAACACAAAATTTCTCACCTGTTAGTGTTTCTATTTTCTTTTTAAATTTTTAGAGTTTGCCCACTATTTTCTTATTGTTCTTTTTCAAAACTCTTTTTATATCTACTTTGAAGTTTTGCTGTGAATAAAGTTAGCTGTTCAAAAAATTGATGGGAATTCTAAATAGCAAATACATAGATGTGTTTAAAATATTTTTTTAACCAATAAATGTAATTATACTAACAAGAAGTTTGTTTTGACATGTATATACAAATTACATTTTCTCCTTGTTAAAAAAATTCAAATCTTTTTTTAAACCTTAAAAGCAGCCTGAAAAAACTTGAAACCCTGATCAATGTGTAAAAAATGATTAAACTTCAGCTTTTAAAGATTAAACTTTTTTATTAAGTTTTTATTAAACATGAAATGAAGTTTAACAAATTAAAAGTGGTACATATATATTGCTAGTTGTTGCATAAAAACTATATTAACATAAATATAAGCAATTCAAAAACTTTAGAATCAATGTTACCTACTAGACAAAAAAAAAAAGTATTTTTCAATAGTTCACAAAATTATCATAAATCGTTTATAAAAGCGTTTCTATCAATATCTTAGATGAACATTATATGACACAAACATCAACAATTAACTTTGTCTAAAATTAAAAAAGATGGCGCTGTTAGCTTCACTGTTTTGAGGTGCAATTTCCTGACGTTGAACTTTGATTGCAACAGGCAAATCAAATTGTTTCAATTTTTCTCATCCGTCAGGCAATCGCACCACAAAACAGCTACTGGACCGCACCGCTACGGTGAAGCCAGCGCCGTGGTGCGGGTTACCCCCTTTTTGTTTCGTGTGGCGGGGGTTCACCGGGTTTCCCCGGTCATATAGGCCACATTGTCTTTTAAAGAATTATTTTTTTAAAAATCTGAAAAAAATAACGATTTGGCAAATCGTATGGAAAATTACATCAATTTTTTTTTTAATTGTCTCATAGGAGGTCACTACGTTTCGGCGCTTAGTGAAAATTCAAATCACAAGAAAATGACAAATTCAGAAAAGGTGAATAACTTGCAATATATTTTTAAACGTACAGTTAGACTTTATAAATTATTTACATACAAATTAAATTCTTTAGGTTGCATTTGCAGTTAATTAGCTTGAGCATCCAAAAGGCTTCAAGCTATACGGTATTTAGGGCATAAAAATTATGGTTAAATATTACAATAAATAAACAAATAACGTACTTTTTATATTAACGTTAAAACAACATTTTTTTCTATTACTTTTGTATTTTTCTATTCTCTTTTTTTTTTTTTTGTTTACGTTTGTTTTCAGTTTTTTTTTTTTTGCTTTTATTTTTTGCTTTTTTTATTTTTTTTTTGTTTGCGTTTTTTTTTTCTTTTTTTTTTTTGCTTTGTTTTTATTGCTTTTTGTTTGTTATTTTCTTTTATATTGCTTTTTTTTCTTTTTATTAATATCATTTGCTTTTTTAGTTTTTTAATGTTGTTTTATTATAATGGGTTTGATATGTCTTAGTCGATCATCTACTAAAGCACTAATATCATCCACCATACTAAGCCTCCTATAGCTAGATTACAGGTAGTAACAACATTACCCGGCAGTATAGTATACGTAATTAGTTCATTTATTATCTTAAATTTAGTTATGTAGTATTTTTATGCCCTTTAATCTTAGATTAAAAATATGTAACCTAAAGAATTTAAATTGTAAGAAGTAATTTTTTTTATTAAATTAGATCGTTAATATAACAGTAACTTTTTATATTTTTCTATATATCATTTATGCAATTTTGTCATTTTAAGTGGTTTTACAACTCATTATGCTACGAAACGTCTTAACCAACTTAAATCTAATCATATCAAGAAAAAAATAATTTAACTTCTTTGTATTTAAGTTTTGAAATTATAAATGAATTAGAATTTTAGAATTTAAATTTATGAAACCACAAATATATAACGAAAAATATAAAAGAAAACGTAACAAGATTACAAAAACTAAAAGATTAAACTAAAATTGCAAAATGAGTAACACAATTAATTTATAAAATAAACTGAATCTGAATCTAAAACTTAAGCTGAAGAAGCGAAACTGAAGGAAACTTAAATTTATTCACTGTTGTCACGCGAAACATGCCCTGTATCGCAATTTGGATCAAAAATACAATCTCTAAGCGCTGAACCTCTCAAAAAAAAATTCTCAACAGAGTATGAAAAATATACTTGAGAAAAAGTAGTTTTTAAATTTTTAATGTTTTTTAAACTAGAGGACCTAACTGTAACACTTCCATTGATAAAATTGATACGACCTGATGTGTTATCATATTTTTCATCAGACTTTGCAAAATACTTTTTAAGTTTATCAACTTGTAACCATAAACTACCCTCAATTTCATTGTCTTTCTTAAATTCATGGTCAATTTCGTGCTCGAAGTTTTTGAAAAAATAGAATTTGTGATTTTTTTTAAAGTTTTTTTGATCTACCGTAAAGCAATAACTAGTATCTTGGTACAATTCTAATCTAACTCCTTCAGGCCAAGCGTAATTAGTTTCCTCGAAAAGTTCCCTTACCGCAGTTCTTTTTAGATTGTTATTATCGTTATAATCTATTTTTCCCATAGGGAAATTGATTCTAATTTTATTATTTTTATCTCTATAATAAACAAATAACAATTCGCCCTTACCCTTCTTGACGCGATGTAAGATTACCCCCGCGCAGTCTAACCTTTTTACATTGAATTCCCAGTTAATTAAAAAAGAATCTCCCCGCTTGTGTTTAAATTTAACCTTAAATAAGTTATTAGCTAAATGGTGTTTTGCATCGTCGTTTAATTGATCAATAAAAATTTGCTTAGCGTAACGGTCGAAACTTTTGTATTTTTCATCAACTAGACTGTATACTTGTTTTTCGATAATGTTATAAACATTCAAAAAGTCATGCCAATCATCTTTTGAAAATTTTTTATTAATAAAATCTATAAGTTTTTGTTTAAGTTCATTATCGTGTTTATTTTTGAAAGATCTAGATACGTTGTTAACCTGATCTGTTACGAAAAAGGACGTTCCACCCGCTTCTTGTTGTGGTGCTCGATCCCGCTGGAGTTCCGCATGCGTCATTTGAACACCTTGGACAACCTCCTCCTCACCAACTATATTCGTAGTTTTAATGACGTCATCCGGTATAAATTTTGTCCTAGATGGTATTAAATAAACGTTTTTTATATTTATTTTACACAGAAAAGTTTAATATGGGGTTGCCAAAAACAAATTAGTTAAAACTAGGATTGTTTATTGGATTGATTTATTGGACTCCAATTAAATTTGAAATTGTACATATTTAGAGAAATCAAAAACTGTACATTGTTTGATTAAAAAGTATAAAGTTACAACTTAACAATAAATAGCAAAGCCTAGACTTCAATAGGTTCCTTAAGAAAGCCTCAAGCTAAAAACTCAAAAATATCAATCTATTAAAATTGATGAGTTTTTAAAATATTTTCTTTGAAGCTTTCTTAAAAATGGTTAATCTTTATGTTGAAAATTAAAAACTTCAATTGTAAATTAATTAAAATATATGACTATTGCTAGCAAAACAAAAAAAAATCTGATGGATACTTCTCGTTATAAAGCTTTTTAAATCTACAGAGTATTTTAAAAACTATTGTAAAATATGGCATACGTTATTCTAAACAACTAACCTTCTTTGCATGATCAAAGTGATATTATATCTCCAAATAACTTAGTACTTTAATAATACAGAGCTGTTTTGATATAAAAACTATAACTACAGCATCAATAATATAGGTAGAAAAACTACCTTCTACAAAAAAATTAATCTAATAGAGTTTTAATTTTTTTTATTCAAACTTATTTTTAATATGAAATTACATTCAGTTTAATAATTTCAGTTGAAAAAACATTTAACAACACAAGTTTAAATTAATGATCAAAAATATGAAACTAATATACAATGTTATAAGATAATAAAATCTAAATGTGAACTAAAAACTAAATAAATAGAAAATAAATATGCAGTGTCTAATTAATAATAATTTTAGAAATAATTTCAATGAAATATTTATAGGTTATTGTTTAGAAAAATAAAAAAGTACTTTATAAATACAATTATACTTAAACATGAATTTAACTTTTGAAAGATTTTAGTGTTCAACCTAATCAATAATTTAGTTACATAAAATTGTCATATAATGTATTGTTTATAAAATAAAAGTGTTTAATAACTACTTTAATTTACTTATTACAAAACTACAGACTGTATATCAGTGTTGTTATAGTGATTCCAACATGACTTCTTTCCAACATGACTTCACTTAAAAAGTTTATAATACTGAACTTTACTTGTATAATCTTCTTTTTTAAAGACGTTTTACTATTTGCTTTTAACCATTGCAGTTATGTAAGTTTGTTAAAATTTTATTTTGAACTTATATTATTTTTAACTATAACATCAAATGCGGATTTAAAAACCTGTTCTAAATCTACAAAATAGTCTATAAGATTTAAAGTGATTTTGGCCTAAAAATTTTATTAAAATATTTTTTTTTTTTCTATTAGTAAAACATGAAATTTTTTTTAAACTTAAAAACCACCATGATTTAAAAAAAAATGGTTGTACCTTTTTATTTAAATATTTCAGGAACGTGAAATATTGAAACAGTGAAAATACTTAAAGTTTTTTTCAATCAAAACTTAAATCACACCTAGAAAATCTACTTTTCATTACTTAGTTTAAGGTTATAAAATTTTAAACCTTAAGTTTAAGCTTTAACATAACTTTATTTGAATATAAACTAAATACAGAGCATTTATAGTTATTTAGTTAATAAATGATTGTTTTAATTTTTATTTGCACAAACTTTTCGATGGTTTCTTAAAAAGGGTACTGAACACTGGCTTAAGTAAAAAAATTTTGAATTTTTTTGAAGTTTAAGAAAGTTTAAGACTTTTAAAAGCATTTGAAATGCCGTAGACAGTTTATTCACCGTAAAGCATTGTCAAAAAAGTAAATAAATTACAACTATTGTTTAATAAATTTTATATTTATTTTTTTATTAATGCTTGTTATTTTTAGTCGCAGTCGTTTAGATAACACAAACTTAATAAACACCAATTCTTTTTGTTATATACCAAAAACAAAAGTGTTTAAAATACTTTTGTCTTCTCCTTTATACTCAGTTAAACAATTAACTTACAATGTAAAAAGTTTTTCTTATAGAACTGCCTGCTATCTTTGTTTGTTTAAAATTTATTTTAGAAATTCAAACGATTTTTCTCTCACTAAATATATAACTTTCTAACTTTTCTGCATCAGTTTATATGAGGAGAAATACATTTCCAAAACATCTCCAAAATTTTCTGTCCTCTGAAGACCGGTTTTTTGCTGGTTGTTTTTATCGGCAAAAATTACACAATTTTCCAGTGAGTTTTTTTTTTATGTTTTAATTAGTCTTAAAACAATAAATAAAATTTAATAAATTTATTTATCTAAATAAAGTTTACTAAATGTATTTTATAACTAATTAGCTAATCAAAGTAAATTATAAAAAAAATCATTACAGTTTGCACACAAAATTACTTCAAAATAAACTGGTGCACGATAGTGTACACAATTTTTTTTCGCGTGCACGAAACGTTTAGGGTACATGAACCTCATTTAGGGGTGAACGAAATTTTCAGATTACACAAAAAAATATTTTAGTCTTCGCATTATTAGTTTTAGCGACATAGTTCAGTTAAGTATTAAAGTTAAATCTAGCCCTGGTGTTTGATTGGCTTTTATTTTTTGGCCATTTTACTCTCATGATCTATTTTGTAATTAAACAACACACATAAATTATTGTATAATTATAATTGTAACTATTATTACAATGCAATTAAAAAAATAAAACATACGTAACAACTTATAAAACAATTTAAGAAAACAACACAACTGTTGCGTTGAACTTTAATAAATTCCAATAAATAAGGACTTATTTGTCTTTAAAAAAACGTGGTAAATTATAGACTTCTTTTAAAATGAAGTAGAAAGAAGTATAAAGTTCTTTAAAGCCTTATTTTAGAAAACAACATATAAACTATAAAAATACGAAATAAGCTAAAATATGCAAATTAAAATAAACTTTAAGCAATTAACCGATAAACTATTTTTTTCTAAAAATAACGTAAGTTTAAATTGTTGTTAACTTTGATTAAACATCTTAGGATTTTTCTTCAAATTTTAAATTGTTGTTTACATTAATTAAACGTGTTAGTTTTTTCTTTAAGTTAAAAACTTTGTTTACATTGATTAAACGTATTAGTTTTTCTCGTTAAATTTTAAATTGTTTATTACATTGATTAAGCGTTTTAGTTTTTTCTTTTAATTTTAAATAATAGTTTTATAGTTTACCAATAATGACTTAGGCCCTGGTCATAATAAACACTGATAGTAAAAAAAATTATGGTAAACCACTAAGGTTGGTAAACAGCCAAATTGTAGAAACTTAAATTATACATATCATAGTTGTATAGTTTCTCCTTTGACAAACAACATGATCTAATAAATGTTGTTATTATATCACACTCTATAATTTTAAAGTAAAAGTTTCCAAGTCAGCATTAGTTTGGAGAAGATGGACACTTCTACTACTAACCAAAGTTTGTAAAAGTTGTATATTTTGTTATTTTTAGATTTAAAGTAATATTTAAAGACACTCATTTCTAACTATGATTGGGAACAATTCTATATATAGGTATTTGAAGTGTACAGGGTTGAATAAACAACACTGTTTAAACAACCCCAAGAACATATCTAAATCAGTAAAAGATAAATAAATCCTTGTACTGGTGAATTAACCTTCAACCTAATACTAAATAGCCTGATTAAACAACCAATATTTGACCCTAGTTTCCAAACTAAATTGTTGGTCTACATGACTATTTTATTTAAATTGGTAGCAAAACATAATGTAAAGTTTAGCTAAATGTAATTGAATTATAATTTATGCTATTCATCAAGTTGTACTATATTGTATTGCAGATGTTTGCCCACCTAAAAAGTGTGAAGTGGTTCAATCCTAGCAGCTATAATAAAGGTAAATTTTGTTTTTATTGCAATTTAATATATCAAAAGCTCCTATACAACACATATGTTCCTTAATATAATCTTGTTTTTAGTTTGGTTGTGCTGTTCTAAATATCATGACAATATAAATAATTCCTACAAAGTTTTAAAGAAAAATTAAGTATTATTTACTATCATATAACTAAACTATTTGTGTGCAAAGTTTGATTGGGTATAATAAATAACTTTTTGACTTAAAAGTCAGATGGTAAATAAAAATTTATTTTGAAATAGAGTTCCATTGCGGCAAATTTTAAAGTGCAAAAATAGAATTGAAAAAAGTGACAAGCCTAATGAAATGCAGTAAATTTAATATAGTTTGCTAGTTCATATCAGTTTTATAATAGAAAAGTACATCATATGTTTTTCTGTAAATATCCTTCCAAATATTTGTCACCATATTTAAACAATCATCCATTAATAATGGTTGGAATGTACTTTGTTTTTTATTTTTTCTCATCATATTATATTTTAATTGTTTCCTTTTGAGACTAGCTCTGACTTGGTAAGTATTCTACTAATTATTGCATGAGTTGGCTTTTTTTTAGTTCTCAGAGCTAGTTTTTATTTGTTAAAAGTTCTAATAAAAAGTCTTTTAAAGAGTGAAAAAACTTTTTGTTTTAATAAGATAGTGTAAAATAATAAAGTCCCCATTATTATTGGTTTATGTAATTTATATTATGTATTTAAATTTTCAAGTATATGACATCCAAAAACTAAAGTTTTTTTTTCACAAGTATAATATAATTTGTATAAATAATCATTATGTTTTGGAAATTTAAATTATGTGGTGCATTGGAAATATTTTAAGAAATATCCAGACTGGTATTAATACCATGTTAATACATTTGGTATTTTTTTGTGTACTTCAGTATAACAAGTCTTTATTTTTCTTGAGTAATTAAATATTACTACTTGACTAACATAATTTTTTCACTATTTATTGTTTTTAATTTAACATAAGGCTAATTGATAAGTTTTAAGTCACTCAGATTAGATTGGCTTCAATGCTTCAAAAGCCTGTCATAGATAAGCCGTAGTATTAAAAAAAAACAAAATTGTTTGTCTCTTTTATTGCTTTAACACCTTTTATGTTTATATAAGTAATTTACAAATTAAAGTTTTAAGGTTACAAGTGTTGATTATAACTTGTTATTTTTTCTACATTTTATATGTGTTGACAGGTTTTTACAACTTTAGAATGTGCAAGGGTCTTGAGGAAATTTTGAGCAATGATGCACATGAATCATCTGTAAGCACACAACAACTGGACCTCAACCCAGGAAGGTCTCTAACTGCTCACTTAGGGCAGTAACAAGGTAAATATGTTATAGTTCTTGCTTTTGTACTAATAGCTACAATAAATCATAAAAAGTTAAATTTAGAGAAAGTAAAGGTGACAATGTTATCTAAATTGAATTAAACTCATTCAGTGATGTTTATAAGTGATGTAGTTTATAATTAATGTTCATTTTTGACCTAATAACTGGAATAGAATCTAGTATTGCTTTTAACTCAACAGAATGTTCAAATAATTGCAAGTAAAAATTATCATTATTGTTAATATTAAGTATATTTATCATTATCATTTTTCATTTAACATAAAAATTAGTGTGGTCATTACAAGTAAAAAGTAAAATTTAACAAAAAAACTTTAAACTTGTTTTAAAGACTAATGAACATAAGCTAAGAATGTTTTTTAGGATGCGAACTAATTTATTAAATAATTAATTAAATATTTAAAATATTGTTACAACAAAGTTAGATTTGCTCACTTTGTTAGTACATCACTTTGAGTATTGTGATGGTTTTAAATGTTAAAGTTTGGCCAAAAGAAAACTTATTTGTATTCCAATGTTTTTCTTAAACTCAACGTTTTTTAATTTTAAAATAATAGAAATCAACAAAAGGCTATGATTAAATTAAATAGAAGACCATACTTGATTATTTTTACCCATCCACAATTTTATACAAAATATTATAAATAAGCTTGATGACAACTTACCACTAAAAAATTATTGTTTCCTAAAATATTAGCAAGTTTGCCACTAAAATTAAAAAGCAAAATGAATTTTTTTTTTAATCTAGCATCAGGGTTGCCACTCGGTCAGGAAAAGTCAGGAAATCAGGAAAAGTCAGGAGAAATTAAAAAAAAAGAAAAAAATCAGGAAAAAATGGGGGGTTTTAAAAAAGTCAGGAAAAGGCAGGAAATTTGATAAAATTAAAAAAAAAGTCAGATTATGTCATTTTAATTTTACAAAATTCCTTGTTTTCCAAAGCCTTCAAACGGTAAAAATTAATTAAAAGTCCTTTGAAGTCAGAAAAAAATTCCAAAATTTTCCTAGAAATTTACAAAAATATTTAACTTTATTTCCAATGCCTTCACCTGGTATAAGTTAAGATAAAAAACTCCTCACAGTGGAAATTGTAAAAATAAAATTGGAACACGATTTCAGCAAAGTAACTCGATTATTGTTGATGAAAATTTGTATGCGTCCTTTGAACGACGTCAGTATCAGTAGAAATGAAAATCAGCTCCATCCTACCACTATAGTTACGTCACGATAGAAATTTGCTAATAGAATCCAATAACTTTGCTTTCGAAATAAAATATCCTTTATAAAACTGCAAAAAATTTCTATTGACATATTGAACAAGTACCCTACTTTAACAAGCAGATTTTGTAAGCTTTTTAGTATTGATAATCTGTAGCAAGGACACTTCCATAGTGAAACTGATATATACACAAAAGTTTATCTAGCATAATTTTAAAATCTAAGTGTTTTTAGTTTAAGTAAATAGTTAAGTTCTTTATAGTTATGCAGTTAGTTTAGTATTTTATGGATCAAGTTGATGTGTATACTTTATCTCTTTATAATTTTTTAAAGTTGTTTAAATTTATGAAATAAGTTTTAAGAGAGGTATATGCCAAGATTAAGTTTACACATTATTTGTATTTTTTGTAGAGTAACTTAAGTTTTTAAAGTAAATATTTAATTATTCAAACCAAAACAAACCAGTTTGTTGCAGTTAAAAATCATACCTTTCACCCCAAATTAGACTCATTACTACGAATTTATAAAACATTTTTTCCTATTTTTTTAATATATGAATTAAAGCGCTGAAAGTAATAAAAATATTAGTCATCAGATAAAAGTAAATGATAGGTTTATGTATTAGGGCTTACATCTGATAGTAAGAATATTTTTAAATTGAATCTTTTAAACAGGATTTCCATGAAGCTCTCTCTTTGAGTGAAGGTCAGTAGACAGATCCCCAGAGTGATTGGCCTTTACGAGTCAATTCCTCTTCCCACTTTGAATGCATCATCCGCAAGGTAATTTCTACATAGTATGTTTGAAAATCATTCGTTTGAACTTGTAATTGTTTTTAAACTTATAGTGAATAAGTTTACCAAACAAGAAGCCATGTTGTAATAACAAGTAGTTTATAAAACACCTTAACACAAATTTAAAAACATAAATCTCTTAGTTTTACAAGTTCTGAGGATAATAAATAGTCCTATTTAGTTAACTAATGCTAGTCAATAATAAAGTTGATCGATTTAAAAAAAAAGTAATACAAACATGATGATATATTATCTAAATAAAGTGGTCATCTTGCTTGTGAATTGTTTTCTGAAATGTTGTTATAAAGTCGTGTAATAATACATTTTGTAACAACTTCCTTGATTATTTTTTGAACATATGTATTTTAGGAAGCGTTTTCAAAGTTTACCTTAAATATATATCACTATTGACCTACTTCTTAGTTACTAATTTAACAAACTTTGAACATTTTTATTGTATTTTATTACTGTAAAGTAACCATTTTGTACCAGTTTCTTAGGTATTTTATTGCCAAACCATAAACAGAACAAAATAAAGTCCATAATTGTTTGATGCTCAATTTTATGCTAATTTTAAAAAGCTCGGTTTTATTATTTTAAATTAAACAAATATCCATTTTGATCACATAACTATTGCGAAACACATCTATCAGGGTTAGCTAAAAACCATCTAGAAATTGAACAAAAATTACTGGAATTTTTATCATCAATTCTTACGAAAAAACAATGAATTTCTGAAGTCTTTGTTATACAATAGTTTTTATTTGACATCATCACTTAAATTTTTATAAACCACATTCAAAGTAGCATTACAGTATCTCCTCATTAACGTTATTAAATTTAACGAATTCCTTACCTTGAAATTTATGTCATACTCAAGGTGGAAAAAAAAAATTGTATTTTCAAAACATGAAAAAATTTTTGACAACCCTGAGATATGCTCAAATGATTAATAGATTAAAGGCAATGTTTAAATAGTTAATGATAAACTGCATGATTAAAATGTGAATGAAGTGTAGCGTTAGTAGATAAGTTTGTTAGTAAAAGCTAAATATTTTTTTCAAACAGAATGAGATCACAGCCGGAGACGGAACGATGAAAAGAATCAGAAACAGAATCAGTGCGGATCAGATAACTTATTTATATAAACATTTGAATAAACTTTTTGCATTTAAATTGTGTTTACTTTGTCATAATTAAATAGATTAAGACAGAAAATTAATGCTTGGGTGTAGTGAAAAAAGTTTTAATATTTGATAGATCTATTATTTAGTAACTTTCCTTTATTTAGTTGTTATAATGTCTTGAGTTTAAGCCCAATAACAGTTTTTTTAATGAAAACATAAAGCGCATAAAATAATTGGTTTAAAGAGTCGTTCAATTCGTACACCAGTTAGATACAGTTAAGTTTAGTACAAGTTTATATAAGGATAGTATAATTCAACTTAACGACTATGAGTATGTCTTTAATAAATTGTTTTAAATCCCTACCTGAATATTAAAAGAAACTAAATGTATTATCACCGTCATAATCCTAGGCTGCTTATCGCTTAGTAAAGTTGTTAATTGAAAGTTTCAAAATTTTTCATTTGTAAAAAAATGAATATATTTTCATACTAGTTGCCTTGTTACTAGTATAATATTTGGCAACTTATTTTTAGATCTATATATAAATTTATATGTTGCACAAATACTATTTTTCTCTATAGCCGGGTGTGTGGTTATCGTGTAAAATACACTTCTTGTAACATATATAATAATCTTCTGATCTAGTTGCACTTAAAAACTATACCAAGCTAAACCCTGTTTTCCTTATAATAAATATAAGCCAATTTTACTGATCTAAAACAAAAATTTCGACTTTATTATAAATGTGGTTATTTAGAGTTCCTGTATCAAAGAGAAAACTTATTCAACCGGCGTAAGCATTACGACGACGCCCTAAGAACCAATTTCAAAATATCGACAAAGTCCGGAGCCAGGACACCGAAGGTGTCCGCCAGCGTAGGACTTTGTCGATATTTTGAAATTGGTTCGCTACCCTTTATTATATTTTATACTTTCACATTAAGGAATTTCCCAAAAATTTTGATAATTCTACACTCCAAAAATAATTTTCAAAGTTAACAAAAAAAGAAAAATGAACATTTTCAACAGTTTTTAATCGAGTCTTTTTTATTAGCCATCATGTTATAAATAGTCAAATCAGATAGAACACCGGTTTTTGGTCAGTTCCTAAAAGTGTAGTAATAAATAAATTGCAAAAGAATAGCAAACTCGTTGACTTAATTTGATTAAACAGATTGTTTTTAAATTGTTTTTTTATACATATGCCTACCACCACACGTAAATTGTGAAAATATTATTATAGTAAACAATTTTTAAAAATTCACTTTAACTGACTAAAACCGATCTCTTATCTAACATGAATAGCAAGTAACAATATAAACTGAACAAAAGTACAATTGATCAAGTCATACTTATGTTTAATTTATACTCTTAAATGCTTAAAACAGCCTGAACTAGCTATACTTGAATATAAAGTATTCATGAGAGAAATCATATAGAATTAAAGCAAAAAGACAGTGGATTTCAAAATAGCTACCTAGGCATAAAGCAATCATCTAAAAATATGCAAATACAATCTCAAAATTAGAAACAATTGTAAGTTCAAAAGAGTTAATTTGTAACAGTTGGAAAATATCTATATATAACAGTTATCTAAGGTGGAAACAAAGAAATCAAATAGTTCAACTTGTAGTTGCTTGAAACTTTAATGCTTGTGATTGCTTGAAACTTTGAAATTATTTCAAGTATTTTTTAACGCTATTGTTTTACATGTTTAAATAGAAATATTGATAGTAATAAATAATAACTAAAAGCTTAAAATAAGTTTGTACCTCTATAGTTACAGTTACAATAGAAGAACACAACTTGTAACTGTTTAAATTTTCATCACACAAAAGTAAACAGTTATTTGTCCAAAGATGTTAATTTATTACAATTAGAAAGTATTTTGTAAGATTGAAACAAAGAATTCAAACTTTACTACTGTTAAATTGCTTGAAACTGTGAAAATAATTTAACTGTTTTATAACATTATTGCTTCATAAGTTTCAATAGAAATATTGATACTAAGAAGTCATAACTCCGAACTTAAAAATAAGTTTCTACCTAAGTAGTTACAGTTACAACAAGAAGAAAAAAACATGTAACTGATTGAAATTTCAACAGAAAAAAGTAAAGAGTTGTTTATCAAAAGATGTTGATAAAACACATATGTTCAACAGACAAAATTATTTGTTTAAAGAAGTTGATCGTATATCATCTAAAGCTTGCAACATGTACTAGCTCATTGATGTTTTCATATTAATTCATAATAATTCATGCATTGTAAAAAAAGAACAAGAAAAAATTGTCAACAAAAAAAAATATACTGTTAACTAGATGTACTTACAACACAAGGTTTTCTAGAGAAATGATTCAAATGAAAAATTAATATTCTTCTAAAATCTTATTTGATTGTTTACGTCACAAATAAAAACATAACTTAGTTTATGCGCGGTCATATAAGCCCGCCTAATGTTTATGCAAATTTTCCCTTTGTTAGAAACTTCAAAACTTATACCTTTTGATAGCTGAATTTTTTTTGATCTTTTATGTAAATTTTATTTTACTAGTCTAAGCATTGTTTTTAAATTTACAGTGTTTTATTTTAAAAACAAATAATGCCACCATAAAACTTTCTTTAAATTGTGCACAACTTTTATTTGTAATAATAAAAGTATAATTCTTGTTTAAACTTTTTGGTAACTCAAAGTGAATAAAACCATTTTGAGTTGTTATGGTGTTTTTTTTTCGGTTTTCTTTTAACAGTTGATTCTAAAACTACAAATATATCAAACCAAATCTGAGGCTGCTATTTGATATTAATAATCCTTAACTAGACTTTTAAATTGAATTGTCTTTTTTGATATATATTCAAACTTGAAAACTTAAGTACTGACATCAAAGCGCCCAAAAAATCTGAATCCAATGGATTTGGTTTTGTATATTGTGATTATAAAGTACGAGAGAGGCAGATATAAGCAGGCCAAAAAAAGGACTGAAACCAATAAGTCAGGGCTTAAAAATTCAGACCTTGTTACAAAACACTTTTAGTATAAACTATTTTTTCTTTGGACATTAACCTTAACCTTAAAAGCTTTAAGTATTTTGGCAATTTAGAACAATTAAAAAAGCATAAGCTTAAGATTTCAGGAAAAATAATGTTTTACCAAAAGTTTTTTTCAAAAAAAGAGACAATTACCGCTCACGCGGTACAAAGCTATTTGTTAAAAGGTATGTACTTAATCCGTAAACATATCAAAAATGTGATTTTTTTTTGTCGATTTTTCATAGTGTTGCAATTATAGAGAAAATAATTAAAAATTTATAACTTAAAACACTTGTTCATTCACATTTTTTAAAAATTGACTAACTTGATAACTTTTGTTTTAAATGTCATAACATATATCATGAAAAATTTGTTCACTCAATAAACTTAAATATGTTTTAGCTTTGACAATTGATGAAATAAGAACTGAAACAGTTATAAGCAATTTCGGAAAAAATTGTTTGTCATATAAATAAAAACTAGTGATGTGAATGATAACAAAAGGGTAAGTAAACATACAGTATTTTTAATGTATTTTATATGCACATCATTTTTTAAAACAAGTGTTTTTTAAACCCATAAAGGTGTTTATAAATCAAGAAACTTATTTTATGATGTATTTTAACTATATTTTATCTTCTTTTTTAAATTATTAGGCTGTTTTAAAGTATATAAAGTCTAGCACGGGACTTGAACCCCTGATCGTTAAATTAAAAGTCCAACGCTCTACCGACTGAGCTACTCATGCTCACGATGGGGTATACTTAATTGTGTTTAAAAAGCTATCTCCGGCTCTTATGACGTAATAATAGTACAAATTTATGGAACACATGCAAAATCCACCCGCGATCAAAATCCACCCAGTCAAATTCGGGAACCGCTTAGCAATCGAAAGTAAGGGTTAGGGGTAACAGTGATAGTCAAAAACAAATAAAAAAATTGATGAAAAAAAGCAAAAAGTATATAAAATAAAATAATAAATACAGGAAATAAAATTAAAAATTGGGTGGATTTTGAACGCGGGTGGATTTTGATAGTATACCTAATTTATTATAAATAGAACATTTAAAAGTGCTATATAATTTATATTTTACTTTAGCTTCAGCTTTTAAATATTATCAAACTTCTTATTTTGGTTGTTTTTTAACACTAAAATGAGTTAAAAAACTAAAAGTAGCATATATATATAATTTGTATAAAGTTGTATAAAAATTGAAAAAACTATGCTTTTACATAATTATTATCAATTAAAAAACTTTTGATCTATTATTATCTAATAGAAAAAAACGATAACTTGTTGAAATATTTTAGACAAATATTACACATCATTAATAAAGGCATCTGTAAGAATAACATAGATTATCGACACAAATTACACCGACTTATATTATCTAAAATTAATAAAACACAAAATTTCTCACCTGTTAGTGTTTCTATTTTCTTTTTAAATTTTTAGAGTTTGCCCACTATTTTCTTATTGTTCTTTTTCAAAACTCTTTTTATATCTACTTTGAAGTTTTGCTGTGAATAAAGTTAGCTGTTCAAAAAATTGATGGGAATTCTAAATAGCAAATACATAGATGTGTTTAAAATATTTTTTTAACCAATAAATGTAATTATACTAACAAGAAGTTTGTTTTGACATGTATATACAAATTACATTTTCTCCTTGTTAAAAAAATTCAAATCTTTTTTTAAACCTTAAAAGCAGCCTGAAAAAACTTGAAACCCTGATCAATGTGTAAAAAATGATTAAACTTCAGCTTTTAAAGATTAAACTTTTTTATTAAGTTTTTATTAAACATGAAATGAAGTTTAACAAATTAAAAGTGGTACATATATATTGCTAGTTGTTGCATAAAAACTATATTAACATAAATATAAGCAATTCAAAAACTTTAGAATCAATGTTACCTACTAGACAAAAAAAAAAAAGTATTTTTCAATAGTTCACAAAATTATCATAAATCGTTTATAAAAGCGTTTCTATCAATATCTTAGATGAACATTATATGACACAAACATCAACAATTAACTTTGTCTAAAATTAAAAAAGATGGCGCTGTTAGCTTCACTGTTTTGAGGTGCAATTTCCTGACGTTGAACTTTGATTGCAACAGGCAAATCAAATTGTTTCAATTTTTCTCATCCGTCAGGCAATCGCACCACAAAACAGCTACTGGACCGCACCGCTACGGTGAAGCCAGCGCCGTGGTGCGGGTTACCCCCTTTTTGTTTCGTGTGGCGGGGGTTCACCGGGTTTCCCCGGTCATATAGGCCACATTGTCTTTTAAAGAATTATTTTTTTAAAAATCTGAAAAAAATAACGATTTGGCAAATCGTATGGAAAATTACATCAAATTTTTTTTTAATTGTCTCATAGGAGGTCACTACGTTTCGGCGCTTAGTGAAAATTCAAATCACAAGAAAATGACAAATTCAGAAAAGGTGAATAACTTGCAATATATTTTTAAACGTACAGTTAGACTTTATAAATTATTTACATACAAATTAAATTCTTTAGGTTGCATTTGCAGTTAATTAGCTTGAGCATTCAAAAGGCTTCAAGCTATACGGTATTTAGGGCATAAAAATTATGGTTAAATATTACAATAAATAAACAAATAACGTACTTTTTATATTAACGTTAAAACAACATTTTTTTCTATTACTTTTGTATTTTTCTATTCTCTTTTTTTTTTTTTTGTTTACGTTTGTTTTCAGTTTTTTTTTTTTTGCTTTTATTTTTTGCTTTTTTTATTTTTTTTTTGTTTGCGTTTTTTTTTTCTTTTTTATTTTTGCTTTGTTTTTATTGCTTTTTGTTTGTTATTTTCTTTTATATTGCTTTTTTTTCTTTTAATTAATATCATTTGCTTTTTTAGTTTTTTAATGTTGTTTTATTATAATGGGTTTGATATGTCTTAGTCGATCATCTACTAAAGCACCAATATCATCCACCATACTAAGCCTCCTATAGCTAGATTACAGGTAGTAACAACATTACCCGGCAGTATAGTATACGTAATTAGTTCATTTATTATCTTAAATTTAGTTATGTAGTATTTTTATGCCCTTTAATCTTAGATTAAAAATATGTAACCTAAAGAATTTAAATTGTAAGAAGTAATTTTTTTTATTAAATTAGATCGTTAATATAACAGTAACTTTTTATATTTTTCTATATATCATTTATGCAATTTTGTCATTTTAAGTGGTTTTACAACTCATTATGCTACGAAACGTCTTAACCAACTTAAATCTAATCATATCAAGAAAAAAATAATTTAACTTCTTTGTATTTAAGTTTTGAAATTATAAATGAATTAGAATTTTAGAATTTAAATTTATGAAACCACAAATATATAACGAAAAATATAAAAGAAAACGTAACAAGATTACAAAAACTAAAAGATTAAACTAAAATTGCAAAATGAGTAACACAATTAATTTATAAAATAAACTGAATCTGAATCTAAAACTTAAGCTGAAGAAGCGAAACTGAAGGAAACTTAAATTTATTCACTGTTGTCACGCGAAACATGCCCTGTATCGCAATTTGGATCAAAAATACAATCTCTAAGCGCTGAACCTCTCAAAAAAAAATTCTCAACAGAGTATGAAAAATATACTTGAGAAAAAGTAGTTTTTAAATTTTTAATGTTTTTTAAACTAGAGGACCTAACTGTAACACTTCCATTGATAAAATTGATACGACCTGATGTGTTATCATATTTTTCATCAGACTTTGCAAAATACTTTTTAAGTTTATCAACTTGTAACCATAAACTACCCTCAATTTCATTGTCTTTCTTAAATTCATGGTCAATTTCGTGCTCGAAGTTTTTGAAAAAATAGAATTTGTGATTTTTTTTAAAGTTTTTTTGATCTACCGTAAAGCAATAACTAGTATCTTGGTACAATTCTAATCTAACTCCTTCAGGCCAAGCGTAATTAGTTTCCTCGAAAAGTTCCCTTACCGCAGTTCTTTTTAGATTGTTATTATCGTTATAATCTATTTTTCCCATAGGGAAATTGATTCTAATTTTATTATTTTTATCTCTATAATAAACAAATAACAATTCGCCCTTACCCTTCTTGACGCGATGTAAGATTACCCCCGCGCAGTCTAACCTTTTTACATTGAATTCCCAGTTAATTAAAAAAGAATCTCCCCGCTTGTGTTTAAATTTAACCTTAAATAAGTTATTAGCTAAATGGTGTTTTGCATCGTCGTTTAATTGATCAATAAAAATTTGCTTAGCGTAACGGTCGAAACTTTTGTATTTTTCATCAACTAGACTGTATACTTGTTTTTCGATAATGTTATAAACATTCAAAAAGTCATGCCAATCATCTTTTGAAAATTTTTTATTAATAAAATCTATAAGTTTTTGTTTAAGTTCATTATCGTGTTTATTTTTGAAAGATCTAGATACGTTGTTAACCTGATCTGTTACGAAAAAGGACGTTCCACCCGCTTCTTGTTGTGGTGCTCGATCCCGCTGGAGTTCCGCATGCGTCATTTGAACACCTTGGACAACCTCCTCCTCACCAACTATATTCGTAGTTTTAATGACGTCATCCGGTATAAATTTTGTCCTAGATGGTATTAAATAAACGTTTTTTATATTTATTTTACACAGAAAAGTTTAATATGGGGTTGCCAAAAACAAATTAGTTAAAACTAGGATTGTTTATTGGATTGATTTATTGGACTCCAATTAAATTTGAAATTGTACATATTTAGAGAAATCAAAAACTGTACATTGTTTGATTAAAAAGTATAAAGTTACAACTTAACAATAAATAGCAAAGCCTAGACTTCAATAGGTTCCTTAAGAAAGCCTCAAGCTAAAAACTCAAAAATATCAATCTATTAAAATTGATGAGTTTTTAAAATATTTTCTTTGAAGCTTTCTTAAAAATGGTTAATCTTTATGTTGAAAATTAAAAACTTCAATTGTAAATTAATTAAAATATATGACTATTGCTAGCAAAACAAAAAAAAATCTGATGGATACTTCTCGTTATAAAGCTTTTTAAATCTACAGAGTATTTTAAAAACTATTGTAAAATATGGCATACGTTATTCTAAACAACTAACCTTCTTTGCATGATCAAAGTGATATTATATCTCCAAATAACTTAGTACTTTAATAATACAGAGCTGTTTTGATATAAAAACTATAACTACAGCATCAATAATATAGGTAGAAAAACTACCTTCTACAAAAAAATTAATCTAATAGAGTTTTAATTTTTTTTATTCAAACTTATTTTTAATATGAAATTACATTCAGTTTAATAATTTCAGTTGAAAAAACATTTAACAACACAAGTTTAAATTAATGATCAAAAATATGAAACTAATATACAATGTTATAAGATAATAAAATCTAAATGTGAACTAAAAACTAAATAAATAGAAAATAAATATGCAGTGTCTAATTAATAATAATTTTAGAAATAATTTCAATGAAATATTTATAGGTTATTGTTTAGAAAAATAAAAAAGTACTTTATAAATACAATTATACTTAAACATGAATTTAACTTTTGAAAGATTTTAGTGTTCAACCTAATCAATAATTTAGTTACATAAAATTGTCATATAATGTATTGTTTATAAAATAAAAGTGTTTAATAACTACTTTAATTTACTTATTACAAAACTACAGACTGTATATCAGTGTTGTTATAGTGATTCCAACATGACTTCTTTCCAACATGACTTCACTTAAAAAGTTTATAATACTGAACTTTACTTGTATAATCTTCTTTTTTAAAGACGTTTTACTATTTGCTTTTAACCATTGCAGTTATGTAAGTTTGTTAAAATTTTATTTTGAACTTATATTATTTTTAACTATAACATCAAATGCGGATTTAAAAACCTGTTCTAAATCTACAAAATAGTCTATAAGATTTAAAGTGATTTTGGCCTAAAAATTTTATTAAAATATATTTTTTTTTTCTATTAGTAAAACATGAAATTTTTTTTAAACTTAAAAACCACCATGATTTAAAAAAAAATGGTTGTACCTTTTTATTTAAATATTTCAGGAACGTGAAATATTGAAACAGTGAAAATACTTAAATTTTTTTTCAATCAAAACTTAAATCACACCTAGAAAATCTACTTTTCATTACTTAGTTTAAGGTTATAAAATTTTAAACCTTAAGTTTAAGCTTTAACATAACTTTATTTGAATATAAACTAAATACAGAGCATTTATAGTTATTTAGTTAATAAATGATTGTTTTAATTTTTATTTGCACAAACTTTTCGATGGTTTCTTAAAAAGGGTACTGAACACTGGCTTAAGTAAAAAAATTTTGAATTTTTTTGAAGTTTAAGAAAGTTTAAGACTTTTAAAAGCATTTGAAATGCCGTAGACAGTTTATTCACCGTAAAGCATTGTCAAAAAAGTAAATAAATTACAACTATTGTTTAATAAATTTTATATTTATTTTTTTATTAATGCTTGTTATTTTTAGTCGCAGTCGTTTAGATAACACAAACTTAATAAACACCAATTCTTTTTGTTATATACCAAAAACAAAAGTGTTTAAAATACTTTTGTCTTCTCCTTTATACTCAGTTAAACAATTAACTTACAATGTAAAAAGTTTTTCTTATAGAACTGCCTGCTATCTTTGTTTGTTTAAAATTTATTTTAGAAATTCAAACGATTTTTCTCTCACTAAATATATAACTTTCTAACTTTTCTGCATCAGTTTATATGAGGAGAAATACATTTCCAAAACATCTCCAAAATTTTCTGTCCTCTGAAGACCGGTTTTTTGCTGGTTGTTTTTATCGGCAAAAATTACACAATTTTCCAGTGAGTTTTTTTTTTATGTTTTAATTAGTCTTAAAACAATAAATAAAATTTAATAAATTTATTTATCTAAATAAAGTTTACTAAATGTATTTTATAACTAATTAGCTAATCAAAGTAAATTATAAAAAAAATCATTACAGTTTGCACACAAAATTACTTCAAAATAAACTGGTGCACGATAGTGTACACAATTTTTTTTCGCGTGCACGAAACGTTTAGGGTACATGAACCTCATTTAGGGGTGAACGAAATTTTCAGATTACACAAAAAAATATTTTAGTCTTCGCATTATTAGTTTTAGCGACATAGTTCAGTTAAGTATTAAAGTTAAATCTAGCCCTGGTGTTTGATTGGCTTTTATTTTTTGGCCATTTTACTCTCATGATCTATTTTGTAATTAAACAACACACATAAATTATTGTATAATTATAATTGTAACTATTATTACAATGCAATTAAAAAAATAAAACATACGTAACAACTTATAAAACAATTTAAGAAAACAACACAACTGTTGCGTTGAACTTTAATAAATTCCAATAAATAAGGACTTATTTGTCTTTAAAAAAACGTGGTAAATTATAGACTTCTTTTAAAATGAAGTAGAAAGAAGTATAAAGTTCTTTAAAGCCTTATTTTAGAAAACAACATATAAACTATAAAAATACGAAATAAGCTAAAATATGCAAATTAAAATAAACTTTAAGCAATTAACCGATAAACTATTTTTTTCTAAAAATAACGTAAGTTTAAATTGTTGTTAACTTTGATTAAACATCTTAGGATTTTTCTTCAAATTTTAAATTGTTGTTTACATTAATTAAACGTGTTAGTTTTTTCTTTAAGTTAAAAACTTTGTTTACATTGATTAAACGTATTAGTTTTTCTCGTTAAATTTTAAATTGTTTATTACATTGATTAAGCGTTTTAGTTTTTTCTTTTAATTTTAAATAATAGTTTTATAGTTTACCAATAATGACTTAGGCCCTGGTCATAATAAACACTGATAGTAAAAAAAATTATGGTAAACCACTAAGGTTGGTAAACAGCCAAATTGTAGAAACTTAAATTATACATATCATAGTTGTATAGTTTCTCCTTTGACAAACAACATGATCTAATAAATGTTGTTATTATATCACACTCTATAATTTTAAAGTAAAAGTTTCCAAGTCAGCATTAGTTTGGAGAAGATGGACACTTCTACTACTAACCAAAGTTTGTAAAAGTTGTATATTTTGTTATTTTTAGATTTAAAGTAATATTTAAAGACACTCATTTCTAACTATGATTGGGAACAATTCTATATATAGGTATTTGAAGTGTACAGGGTTGAATAAACAACACTGTTTAAACAACCCCAAGAACATATCTAAATCAGTAAAAGATAAATAAATCCTTGTACTGGTGAATTAACCTTCAACCTAATACTAAATAGCCTGATTAAACAACCAATATTTGACCCTAGTTTCCAAACTAAATTGTTGGTCTACATGACTATTTTATTTAAATTGGTAGCAAAACATAATGTAAAGTTTAGCTAAATGTAATTGAATTATAATTTATGCTATTCATCAAGTTGTACTATATTGTATTGCAGATGTTTGCCCACCTAAAAAGTGTGAAGTGGTTCAATCCTAGCAGCTATAATAAAGGTAAATTTTGTTTTTATTGCAATTTAATATATCAAAAGCTCCTATACAACACATATGTTCCTTAATATAATCTTGTTTTTAGTTTGGTTGTGCTGTTCTAAATATCATGACAATATAAATAATTCCTACAAAGTTTTAAAGAAAAATTAAGTATTATTTACTATCATATAACTAAACTATTTGTGTGCAAAGTTTGATTGGGTATAATAAATAACTTTTTGACTTAAAAAGTCAGATGGTAAATAAAAATTTATTTTGAAATAGAGTTCCATTGCGGCAAATTTTAAAGTGCAAAAATAGAATTGAAAAAAGTGACAAGCCTAATGAAATGCAGTAAATTTAATATAGTTTGCTAGTTCATATCAGTTTTATAATAGAAAAGTACATCATATGTTTTTCTGTAAATATCCTTCCAAATATTTGTCACCATATTTAAACAATCATCCATTAATAATGGTTGGAATGTACTTTGTTTTTTATTTTTTCTCATCATATTATATTTTAATTGTTTCCTTTTGAGACTAGCTCTGACTTGGTAAGTATTCTACTAATTATTGCATGAGTTGGCTTTTTTTTAGTTCTCAGAGCTAGTTTTTATTTGTTAAAAGTTCTAATAAAAAGTCTTTTAAAGAGTGAAAAAACTTTTTGTTTTAATAAGATAGTGTAAAATAATAAAGTCCCCATTATTATTGGTTTATGTAAACTATATTATGTATTTAAATTTTCAAGTATATGACATCCAAAAACTAAAGTTTTTTTTTCACAAGTATAATATAATTTGTATAAATAATCATTATGTTTTGGAAATTTAAATTATGTGGTGCATTGGAAATATTTTAAGAAATATCCAGACTGGTATTAATACCATGTTAATACATTTGGTATTTTTTTGTGTACTTCAGTATAACAAGTCTTTATTTTTCTTGAGTAATTAAATATTACTACTTGACTAACATAATTTTTTCACTATTTATTGTTTTTAATTTAACATAAGGCTAATTGATAAGTTTTAAGTCACTCAGATTAGATTGGCTTCAATGCTTCAAAAGCCTGTCATAGATAAGCCGTAGTATTAAAAAAAAACAAAATTGTTTGTCTCTTTTATTGCTTTAACACCTTTTATGTTTATATAAGTAATTTACAAATTAAAGTTTTAAGGTTACAAGTGTTGATTATAACTTGTTATTTTTTCTACATTTTATATGTGTTGACAGGTTTTTACAACTTTAGAATGTGCAAGGGTCTTGAGGAAATTTTGAGCAATGATGCACATGAATCATCTGTAAGCACACAACAACTGGACCTCAACCCAGGAAGGTCTCTAACTGCTCACTTAGGGCAGTAACAAGGTAAATATGTTATAGTTCTTGCTTTTGTACTAATAGCTACAATAAATCATAAAAAGTTAAATTTAGAGAAAGTAAAGGTGACAATGTTATCTAAATTGAATTAAACTCATTCAGTGATGTTTATAAGTGATGTAGTTTATAATTAATGTTCATTTTTGACCTAATAACTGGAATAGAATCTTGTATTGCTTTTAACTCAACAGAATGTTCAAATAATTGCAAGTAAAAATTATCATTATTGTTAATATTAAGTATATTTATCATTATCATTTTTCATTTAACATAAAAATTAGTGTGGTCATTACAAGTAAAAAGTAAAATTTAACAAAAAAACTTTAAACTTGTTTTAAAGACTAATGAACATAAGCTAAGAATGTTTTTTAGGATGCGAACTAATTTATTAAATAATTAATTAAATATTTAAAATATTGTTACAACAAAGTTAGATTTGCTCACTTTGTTAGTACATCACTTTGAGTATTGTGATGGTTTTAAATGTTAAAGTTTGGCCAAAAGAAAACTTATTTGTATTCCAATGTTTTTCTTAAACTCAACGTTTTTTAATTTTAAAATAATAGAAATCAACAAAAGGCTATGATTAAATTAAATAGAAGACCATACTTGATTATTTTTACCCATCCACAATTTTATACAAAATATTATAAATAAGCTTGATGACAACTTACCACTAAAAAATTATTGTTTCCTAAAATATTAGCAAGTTTGCCACTAAAATTAAAAAGCAAAATGAATTTTTTTTTTAATCTAGCATCAGGGTTGCCACTCGGTCAGGAAAAGTCAGGAAATCAGGAAAAGTCAGGAGAAATTAAAAAAAAAGAAAAAAATCAGGAAAAAATGGGGGGTTTTAAAAAAGTCATGAAAAGGCAGGAAATTTGATAAAATTAAAAAAAAAGTCAGATTATGTCATTTTAATTTTACAAAATTCCTTGTTTTCCAAAGCCTTCAAACGGTAAAAATTAATTAAAAGTCCTTTGAAGTCAGAAAAAAATTCCAAAATTTTCCTAGAAATTTACAAAAATATTTAACTTTATTTCCAATGCCTTCACCTGGTATAAGTTAAGATAAAAAACTCCTCACAGTGGAAATTGTAAAAATAAAATTGGAACACGATTTCAGCAAAGTAACTCGATTATTGTTGATGAAAATTTGTATGCGTCCTTTGAACGACGTCAGTATCAGTAGAAATGAAAATCAGCTCCATCCTACCACTATAGTTACGTCACGATAGAAATTTGCTAATAGAATCCAATAACTTTGCTTTCGAAATAAAATATCCTTTATAAAACTGCAAAAAATTTCTATTAACATATTGAACAAGTACCCTACTTTAACAAGCAGATTTTGTAAGCTTTTTAGTATTGATAATCTGTAGCAAGGACACTTCCATAGTGAAACTGATATATACACAAAAGTTTATCTAGCATAATTTTAAAATCTAAGTGTTTTTTGTTTAAGTAAATAGTTAAGTTCTTTATAGTTATGCAGTTAGTTTGGTATTTTATGGATCAAGTTGATGTGTATACTTTATCTCTTTATAATTTTTTAAAGTTGTTTAAATTTATGAAATAAGTTTTAAGAGAGGTATATGCCAAGATTAAGTTTACACATTATTTGTATTTTTTGTAGAGTAACTTAAGTTTTTAAAGTAAATATTTAATTATTCAAACCAAAACAAACCAGTTTGTTGCAGTTAAAAATCATACCTTTCACCCCAAATTAGACTCATTACTACGAATTTATAAAACATTTTTTCCTATTTTTTTAATATATGAATTAAAGCGCTGAAAGTAATAAAAATATTAGTCATCAGATAAAAGTAAATGATAGGTTTATGTATTAGGGCTTACATCTGATAGTAAGAATATTTTTAAATTGAATCTTTTAAACAGGATTTCCATGAAGCTCTCTCTTTGAGTGAAGGTCAGTAGACAGATCCCCAGAGTGATTGGCCTTTACGAGTCAAATCCTCTTCCCACTTTGAATGCATCATCCGCAAGGTAATTTCTACATAGTATGTTTGAAAATCATTCGTTTGAACTTGTAATTGTTTTTAAACTTATAGTGAATAAGTTTACCAAACAAGAAGCCATGTTGTAATAACAAGTAGTTTATAAAACACCTTAACACAAATTTAAAAACATAAATCTCTTAGTTTTACAAGTTCTGAGGATAATAAATAGTCCTATTTAGTTAACTAATGCTAGTCAATAATAAAGTTGATCGATTTTAAAAAAAAGTAATACAAACATGATGATATATTATCTAAATAAAGTGGTCATCTTGCTTGTGAATTGTTTTCTGAAATGTTGTTATAAAGTCGTGTAATAATACATTTTGTAACAACTTCCTTGATTATTTTTTGAACATATGTATTTTAGGAAGCGTTTTCAAAGTTTACCTTAAATATATATCACTATTGACCTACTTCTTAGTAACTAATTTAACAAACTTTGAACATTTTTATTGTATTTTATTACTGTAAAGTAACCATTTTGTACCAGTTTCTTAGGTATTTTATTGCCAAACCATAAACAGAACAAAATAAAGTCCATAATTGTTTGATGCTCAATTTTATGCTAATTTTAAAAAGCTCGGTTTTATTATTTTAAATTAAACAAATATCCATTTTGATCACATAACTATTGCGAAACACATCTATCAGGGTTAGCTAAAAACCATCTAGAAATTGAACAAAAATTACTGGAATTTTTATCATCAATTCTTACGAAAAAACAATGAATTTCTGAAGTCTTTGTTATACAATAGTTTTTATTTGACATCATCACTTAAATTTTTATAAACCACATTCAAAGTAGCATTACAGTATCTCCTCATTAACGTTATTAAATTTAACGAATTCCTTACCTTGAAATTTATGTCATACTCAAGGTGGAAAAAAAAAATTGTATTTTCAAAACATGAAAAAATTTTTGACAACCCTGAGATATGCTCAAATGATTAATAGATTAAAGGCAATGTTTAAATAGTTAATGATAAACTGCATGATTAAAATGTGAATGAAGTGTAGCGTTAGTAGATAAGTTTGTTAGTAAAAGCTAAATATTTTTTTCAAACAGAATGAGATCACAGCCGGAGACGGAACGATGAAAAGAATCAGAAACAGAATCAGTGCGGATCAGATAACTTATTTATATAAACATTTGAATAAACTTTTTGCATTTAAATTGTGTTTACTTTGTCATAATTAAATAGATTAAGACAGAAAATTAATGCTTGGGTGTAGTGAAAAAAGTTTTAATATTTGATAGATCTATTATTTAGTAACTTTCCTTTATTTAGTTGTTATAATGTCTTGAGTTTAAGCCCAATAACAGTTTTTTTAATGAAAACATAAAGCGCATAAAATAATTGGTTTAAAGAGCCGTTCAATTCGTACACCAGTTAGATACAGTTAAGTTTAGTACAAGTTTATATAAGGATAGTATAATTCAACTTAACGACTATGAGTATGTCTTTAATAAATTGTTTTAAATCCCTACCTGAATATTAAAAGAAACTAAATGTATTATCACCGTCATAATCCTAGGCTGCTTATCGCTTAGTAAAGTTGTTAATTGAAAGTTTCAAAATTTTTCATTTGTAAAAAAATGAATATATTTTCATACTAGTTGCCTTGTTACTAGTATAATATTTGGCAACTTATTTTTAGATCTATATATAAATTTATATGTTGCACAAATACTATTTTTCTCTATAGCCGGGTGTGTGGTTATCGTGTAAAATACACTTCTTGTAACATATATAATAATCTTCTGATCTAGTTGCACTTAAAAACTATACCAAGCTAAACCCTGTTTTCCTTATAATAAATATAAGCCAATTTTACTGATCTAAAACAAAAATTTCGACTTTATTATAAATGTGGTTATTTAGAGTTCCTGTATCAAAGAGAAAACTTATTCAACCGGCGTAAGCATTACGACGACGCCCTAAGAACCAATTTCAAAATATCGACAAAGTCCGGAGCCAGGACACCGAAGGTGTCCGCCAGCGTAGGACTTTGTCGATATTTTGAAATTGGTTCGCTACCCTTTATTATATTTTATACTTTCACATTAAGGAATTTCCCAAAAATTTTGATAATTCTACACTCCAAAAATAATTTTCAAAGTTAACAAAAAAAGAAAAATGAACATTTTCAACAGTTTTTAATCGAGTCTTTTTTATTAGCCATCATGTTATAAATAGTCAAATCAGATAGAACACCGGTTTTTGGTCAGTTCCTAAAAGTGTAGTAATAAATAAATTGCAAAAGAATAGCAAACTCGTTGACTTAATTTGATTAAACAGATTGTTTTTAAATTGTTTTTTTATACATATGCCTACCACCACACGTAAATTGTGAAAATATTATTATAGTAAACAATTTTTAAAAAATCACTTTAACTGACTAAAACCGATCTCTTATCTAACATGAATAGCAAGTAACAATATAAACTGAACAAAAGTACAATTGATCAAGTCATACTTATGTTTAATTTATACTCTTAAATGCTTAAAACAGCCTGAACTAGCTATACTTGAATATAAAGTATTCATGAGAGAAATCATATAGAATTAAAGCAAAAAGACAGTGGATTTCAAAATAGCTACCTAGGCATAAAGCAATCATCTAAAAATATGCAAATACAATCTCAAAATTAGAAACAATTGTAAGTTCAAAAGAGTTAATTTGTAACAGTTGGAAAATATCTATATATAACAGTTATCTAAGGTGGAAACAAAGAAATCAAATAGTTCAACTTGTAGTTGCTTGAAACTTTAATGCTTGTGATTGCTTGAAACTTTGAAATTATTTCAAGTATTTTTTAACGCTATTGTTTTACATGTTTAAATAGAAATATTGATAGTAATAAATAATAACTAAAAGCTTAAAATAAGTTTGTACCTCTATAGTTACAGTTACAATAGAAGAACACAACTTGTAACTGTTTAAATTTTCATCACACAAAAGTAAACAGTTATTTGTCCAAAGATGTTAATTTATTACAATTAGAAAGTATTTTGTAAGATTGAAACAAAGAATTCAAACTTTACTACTGTTAAATTGCTTGAAACTGTGAAAATAATTTAACTGTTTTATAACATTATTGCTTCATAAGTTTCAATAGAAATATTGATACTAAGAAGTCATAACTCCGAACTTAAAAATAAGTTTCTACCTAAGTAGTTACAGTTACAACAAGAAGAAAAAAACATGTAACTGATTGAAATTTCAACAGAAAAAAGTAAAGAGTTGTTTATCAAAAGATGTTGATAAAACACATATGTTCAACAGACAAAATTATTTGTTTAAAGAAGTTGATCGTATATCATCTAAAGCTTGCAACATGTACTAGCTCATTGATGTTTTCATATTAATTCATAATAATTCATGCATTGTAAAAAAAGAACAAGAAAAAATTGTCAACAAAAAAAAATATACTGTTAACTAGATGTACTTACAACACAAGGTTTTCTAGAGAAATGATTCAAATGAAAAATTAATATTCTTCTAAAATCTTATTTGATTGTTTACGTCACAAATAAAAACATAACTTAGTTTATGCGCGGTCATATAAGCCCGCCTAATGTTTATGCAAATTTTCCCTTTGTTAGAAACTTCAAAACTTATACCTTTTGATAGCTGAATTTTTTTTGATCTTTTATGTAAATTTTATTTTACTAGTCTAAGCATTGTTTTTAAATTTACAGTGTTTTATTTTAAAAACAAATAATGCCACCATAAAACTTTCTTTAAATTGTGCACAACTTTTATTTGTAATAATAAAAGTATAATTCTTGTTTAAACTTTTTGGTAACTCAAAGTGAATAAAACCATTTTGAGTTGTTATGGTGTTTTTTTTTCGGTTTTCTTTTAACAGTTGATTCTAAAACTACAAATATATCAAACCAAATCTGAGGCTGCTATTTGATATTAATAATCCTTAACTAGACTTTTAAATTGAATTGTCTTTTTTGATATATATTCAAACTTGAAAACTTAAGTACTGACATCAAAGCGCCCAAAAAATCTGAATCCAATGGATTTGGTTTTGTATATTGTGATTATAAAGTACGAGAGAGGCAGATATAAGCAGGCCAAAAAAAGGACTGAAACCAATAAGTCAGGGCTTAAAAATTCAGACCTTGTTACAAAACACTCTTAGTATAAACTATTTTTTCTTTGGACATTAACCTTAACCTTAAAAGCTTTAAGTATTTTGGCAATTTAGAACAATTAAAAAAGCATAAGCTTAAGATTTCAGGAAAAATAATGTTTTACCAAAAGTTTTTTTCAAAAAAAGAGACAATTACCGCTCACGCGGTACAAAGCTATTTGTTAAAAGGTATGTACTTAATCCGTAAACATATCAAAAATGTGATTTTTTTTTGTCGATTTTTCATATTGTTGCAATTATAGAGAAAATAATTAAAAATTTATAACTTAAAACACTTGTTCATTCACATTTTTTAAAAATTGACTAACTTGATAACTTTTGTTTTAAATGTCATAACATATATCATGAAAAATTTGTTCACTCAATAAACTTAAATATGTTTTAGCTTTGACAATTGATGAAATAAGAACTGAAACAGTTATAAGCAATTTCGGAAAAAATTGTTTGTCATATAAATAAAAACTAGTGATGTGAATGATAACAAAAGGGTAAGTAAACATACAGTATTTTTAATGTATTTTATATGCACATCATTTTTTAAAACAAGTGTTTTTTAAACCCATAAAGGTGTTTATAAATCAAGAAACTTATTTTATGATGTATTTTAACTATATTTTATCTTCTTTTTTAAATTATTAGGCTGTTTTAAAGTATATAAAGTCTAGCACGGGACTTGAACCCCTGATCGTTAAATTAAAAGTCCAACGCTCTACCGACTGAGCTACTCATGCTCACGATGGGGTATACTTAATTGTGTTTAAAAAGCTATCTCCGGCTCTTATGACGTAATAATAGTACAAATTTATGGAACACATGCAAAATCCACCCGCGATCAAAATCCACCCAGTCAAATTCGGGAACCGCTTAGCAATCGAAAGTAAGGGTTAGGGGTAACAGTGATAGTCAAAAACAAATAAAAAAATTGATGAAAAAAAGCAAAAAGTATATAAAATAAAATAATAAATACAGGAAATAAAATTAAAAATTGGGTGGATTTTGAACGCGGGTGGATTTTGATAGTATACCTAATTTATTATAAATAGAACATTTAAAAGTGCTATATAATTTATATTTTACTTTAGCTTCAGCTTTTAAATATTATCAAACTTCTTATTTTGGTTGTTTTTTAACACTAAAATGAGTTAAAAAACTAAAAGTAGCATATATATATAATTTGTATAAAGTTGTATAAAAATTGAAAAAACTATGCTTTTACATAATTATTATCAATTAAAAAACTTTTGATCTATTATTATCTAATAGAAAAAAACGATAACTTGTTGAAATATTTTAGACAAATATTACACATCATTAATAAAGGCATCTGTAAGAATAACATAGATTATCGACACAAATTACACCGACTTATATTATCTAAAATTAATAAAACACAAAATTTCTCACCTGTTAGTGTTTCTATTTTCTTTTTAAATTTTTAGAGTTTGCCCACTATTTTCTTATTGTTCTTTTTCAAAACTCTTTTTATATCTACTTTGAAGTTTTGCTGTGAATAAAGTTAGCTGTTCAAAAAATTGATGGGAATTCTAAATAGCAAATACATAGATGTGTTTAAAATATTTTTTTAACCAATAAATGTAATTATACTAACAAGAAGTTTGTTTTGACATGTATATACAAATTACATTTTCTCCTTGTTAAAAAAATTCAAATCTTTTTTTAAACCTTAAAAGCAGCCTGAAAAAACTTGAAACCCTGATCAATGTGTAAAAAATGATTAAACTTCAGCTTTTAAAGATTAAACTTTTTTATTAAGTTTTTATTAAACATGAAATGAAGTTTAACAAATTAAAAGTGGTACATATATATTGCTAGTTGTTGCATAAAAACTATATTAACATAAATATAAGCAATTCAAAAACTTTAGAATCAATGTTACCTACTAGACAAAAAAAAAAAGTATTTTTCAATAGTTCACAAAATTATCATAAATCGTTTATAAAAGCGTTTCTATCAATATCTTAGATGAACATTATATGACACAAACATCAACAATTAACTTTGTCTAAAATTAAAAAAGATGGCGCTGTTAGCTTCACTGTTTTGAGGTGCAATTTCCTGACGTTGAACTTTGATTGCAACAGGCAAATCAAATTGTTTCAATTTTTCTCATCCGTCAGGCAATCGCACCACAAAACAGCTACTGGACCGCACCGCTACGGTGAAGCCAGCGCCGTGGTGCGGGTTACCCCCTTTTTGTTTCGTGTGGCGGGGGTTCACCGGGTTTCCCCGGTCATATAGGCCACATTGTCTTTTAAAGAATTATTTTTTTAAAAATCTGAAAAAAATAACGATTTGGCAAATCGTATGGAAAATTACATCAAATTTTTTTTTAATTGTCTCATAGGAGGTCACTACGTTTCGGCGCTTAGTGAAAATTCAAATCACAAGAAAATGACAAATTCAGAAAAGGTGAATAACTTGCAATATATTTTTAAACGTACAGTTAGACTTTATAAATTATTTACATACAAATTAAATTCTTTAGGTTGCATTTGCAGTTAATTAGCTTGAGCATTCAAAAGGCTTCAAGCTATACGGTATTTAGGGCATAAAAATTATGGTTAAATATTACAATAAATAAACAAATAACGTACTTTTTATATTAACGTTAAAACAACATTTTTTTCTATTACTTTTGTATTTTTCTATTCTCTTTTTTTTTTTTTTGTTTACGTTTGTTTTCAGTTTTTTTTTTTTTGCTTTTATTTTTTGCTTTTTTTATTTTTTTTTTGTTTGCGTTTTTTTTTTCTTTTTTATTTTTGCTTTGTTTTTATTGCTTTTTGTTTGTTATTTTCTTTTATATTGCTTTTTTTTCTTTTTATTAATATCATTTGCTTTTTTAGTTTTTTAATGTTGTTTTATTATAATGGGTTTGATATGTCTTAGTCGATCATCTACTAAAGCACCAATATCATCCACCATACTAAGCCTCCTATAGCTAGATTACAGGTAGTAACAACATTACCCGGCAGTATAGTATACGTAATTAGTTCATTTATTATCTTAAATTTAGTTATGTAGTATTTTTATGCCCTTTAATCTTAGATTAAAAATATGTAACCTAAAGAATTTAAATTGTAAGAAGTAATTTTTTTTATTAAATTAGATCGTTAATATAACAGTAACTTTTTATATTTTTCTATATATCATTTATGCAATTTTGTCATTTTAAGTGGTTTTACAACTCATTATGCTACGAAACGTCTTAACCAACTTAAATCTAATCATATCAAGAAAAAAATAATTTAACTTCTTTGTATTTAAGTTTTGAAATTATAAATGAATTAGAATTTTAGAATTTAAATTTATGAAACCACAAATATATAACGAAAAATATAAAAGAAAACGTAACAAGATTACAAAAACTAAAAGATTAAACTAAAATTGCAAAATGAGTAACACAATTAATTTATAAAATAAACTGAATCTGAATCTAAAACTTAAGCTGAAGAAGCGAAACTGAAGGAAACTTAAATTTATTCACTGTTGTCACGCGAAACATGCCCTGTATCGCAATTTGGATCAAAAATACAATCTCTAAGCGCTGAACCTCTCAAAAAAAAATTCTCAACAGAGTATGAAAAATATACTTGAGAAAAAGTAGTTTTTAAATTTTTAATGTTTTTTAAACTAGAGGACCTAACTGTAACACTTCCATTGATAAAATTGATACGACCTGATGTGTTATCATATTTTTCATCAGACTTTGCAAAATACTTTTTAAGTTTATCAACTTGTAACCATAAACTACCCTCAATTTCATTGTCTTTCTTAAATTCATGGTCAATTTCGTGCTCGAAGTTTTTGAAAAAATAGAATTTGTGATTTTTTTTAAAGTTTTTTTGATCTACCGTAAAGCAATAACTAGTATCTTGGTACAATTCTAATCTAACTCCTTCAGGCCAAGCGTAATTAGTTTCCTCGAAAAGTTCCCTTACCGCAGTTCTTTTTAGATTGTTATTATCGTTATAATCTATTTTTCCCATAGGGAAATTGATTCTAATTTTATTATTTTTATCTCTATAATAAACAAATAACAATTCGCCCTTACCCTTCTTGACGCGATGTAAGATTACCCCCGCGCAGTCTAACCTTTTTACATTGAATTCCCAGTTAATTAAAAAAGAATCTCCCCGCTTGTGTTTAAATTTAACCTTAAATAAGTTATTAGCTAAATGGTGTTTTGCATCGTCGTTTAATTGATCAATAAAAATTTGCTTAGCGTAACGGTCGAAACTTTTGTATTTTTCATCAACTAGACTGTATACTTGTTTTTCGATAATGTTATAAACATTCAAAAAGTCATGCCAATCATCTTTTGAAAATTTTTTATTAATAAAATCTATAAGTTTTTGTTTAAGTTCATTATCGTGTTTATTTTTGAAAGATCTAGATACGTTGTTAACCTGATCTGTTACGAAAAAGGACGTTCCACCCGCTTCTTGTTGTGGTGCTCGATCCCGCTGGAGTTCCGCATGCGTCATTTGAACACCTTGGACAACCTCCTCCTCACCAACTATATTCGTAGTTTTAATGACGTCATCCGGTATAAATTTTGTCCTAGATGGTATTAAATAAACGTTTTTTATATTTATTTTACACAGAAAAGTTTAATATGGGGTTGCCAAAAACAAATTAGTTAAAACTAGGATTGTTTATTGGATTGATTTATTGGACTCCAATTAAATTTGAAATTGTACATATTTAGAGAAATCAAAAACTGTACATTGTTTGATTAAAAAGTATAAAGTTACAACTTAACAATAAATAGCAAAGCCTAGACTTCAATAGGTTCCTTAAGAAAGCCTCAAGCTAAAAACTCAAAAATATCAATCTATTAAAATTGATGAGTTTTTAAAATATTTTCTTTGAAGCTTTCTTAAAAATGGTTAATCTTTATGTTGAAAATTAAAAACTTCAATTGTAAATTAATTAAAATATATGACTATTGCTAGCAAAACAAAAAAAAATCTGATGGATACTTCTCGTTATAAAGCTTTTTAAATCTACAGAGTATTTTAAAAACTATTGTAAAATATGGCATACGTTATTCTAAACAACTAACCTTCTTTGCATGATCAAAGTGATATTATATCTCCAAATAACTTAGTACTTTAATAATACAGAGCTGTTTTGATATAAAAACTATAACTACAGCATCAATAATATAGGTAGAAAAACTACCTTCTACAAAAAAATTAATCTAATAGAGTTTTAATTTTTTTTATTCAAACTTATTTTTAATATGAAATTACATTCAGTTAAATAATTTCAGTTGAAAAAACATTTAACAACACAAGTTTAAATTAATGATCAAAAATATGAAACTAATATACAATGTTATAAGATAATAAAATCTAAATGTGAACTAAAAACTAAATAAATAGAAAATAAATATGCAGTGTCTAATTAATAATAATTTTAGAAATAATTTCAATGAAATATTTATAGGTTATTGTTTAGAAAAATAAAAAAGTACTTTATAAATACAATTATACTTAAACATGAATTTAACTTTTGAAAGATTTTAGTGTTCAACCTAATCAATAATTTAGTTACATAAAATTGTCATATAATGTATTGTTTATAAAATAAAAGTGTTTAATAACTACTTTAATTTACTTATTACAAAACTACAGACTGTATATCAGTGTTGTTATAGTGATTCCAACATGACTTCTTTCCAACATGACTTCACTTAAAAAGTTTATAATACTGAACTTTACTTGTATAATCTTCTTTTTTAAAGACGTTTTACTATTTGCTTTTAACCATTGCAGTTATGTAAGTTTGTTAAAATTTTATTTTGAACTTATATTATTTTTAACTATAACATCAAATGCGGATTTAAAAACCTGTTCTAAATCTACAAAATAGTCTATAAGATTTAAAGTGATTTTGGCCTAAAAATTTTATTAAAATATATTTTTTTTTTCTATTAGTAAAACATGAAATTTTTTTTAAACTTAAAAACCACCATGATTTAAAAAAAAATGGTTGTACCTTTTTATTTAAATATTTCAGGAACGTGAAATATTGAAACAGTGAAAATACTTAAAGTTTTTTTCAATCAAAACTTAAATCACACCTAGAAAATCTACTTTTCATTACTTAGTTTAAGGTTATAAAATTTTAAACCTTAAGTTTAAGCTTTAACATAACTTTATTTGAATATAAACTAAATACAGAGCATTTATAGTTATTTAGTTAATAAATGATTGTTTTAATTTTTATTTGCACAAACTTTTCGATGGTTTCTTAAAAAGGGTACTGAACACTGGCTTAAGTAAAAAAATTTTGAATTTTTTTGAAGTTTAAGAAAGTTTAAGACTTTTAAAAGCATTTGAAATGCCGTAGACAGTTTATTCACCGTAAAGCATTGTCAAAAAAGTAAATAAATTACAACTATTGTTTAATAAATTTTATATTTATTTTTTTATTAACGCTTGTTATTTTTAGTCGCAGTCGTTTAGATAACACAAACTTAATAAACAACAATTCTTTTTGTTATATACCAAAAACAAAAGTGTTTAAAATACTTTTGTCTTCTCCTTTATACTCAGTTAAACAATTAACTTACAATGTAAAAAGTTTTTCTTATAGAACTGCCTGCTATCTTTGTTTGTTTAAAATTTATTTTAGAAATTCAAACGATTTTTCTCTCACTAAATATATAACTTTCTAACTTTTCTGCATCAGTTTATATGAGGAGAAATACATTTCCAAAACATCTCCAAAATTTTCTGTCCTCTGAAGACCGGTTTTTTGCTGGTTGTTTTTATCGGCAAAAATTACACAATTTTCCAGTGAGTTTTTTTTTTATGTTTTAATTAGTCTTAAAACAATAAATAAAATTTAATAAATTTATTTATCTAAATAAAGTTTACTAAATGTATTTTATAACTAATTAGCTAATCAAAGTAAATTATAAAAAAAATCATTACAGTTTGCACACAAAATTACTTCAAAATAAACTGGTGCACGATAGTGTACACAATTTTTTTTCGCGTGCACGAAACGTTTAGGGTACATGAACCTCATTTAGGGGTGAACGAAATTTTCAGATTACACAAAAAAATATTTTAGTCTTCGCATTATTAGTTTTAGCGACATAGTTCAGTTAAGTATTAAAGTTAAATCTAGCCCTGGTGTTTGATTGGCTTTTATTTTTTGGCCATTTTACTCTCATGATCTATTTTGTAATTAAACAACACACATAAATTATTGTATAATTATAATTGTAACTATTATTACAATGCAATTAAAAAAATAAAACATACGTAACAACTTATAAAACAATTTAAGAAAACAACACAACTGTTGCGTTGAACTTTAATAAATTCCAATAAATAAGGACTTATTTGTCTTTAAAAAAACGTGGTAAATTATAGACTTCTTTTAAAATGAAGTAGAAAGAAGTATAAAGTTCTTTAAAGCCTTATTTTAGAAAACAACATATAAACTATAAAAATACGAAATAAGCTAAAATATGCAAATTAAAATAAACTTTAAGCAATTAACCGATAAACTATTTTTTTCTAAAAATAACGTAAGTTTAAATTGTTGTTAACTTTGATTAAACATCTTAGGATTTTTCTTCAAATTTTAAATTGTTGTTTACATTAATTAAACGTGTTAGTTTTTTCTTTAAGTTAAAAACTTTGTTTACATTGATTAAACGTATTAGTTTTTCTCGTTAAATTTTAAATTGTTTATTACATTGATTAAGCGTTTTAGTTTTTTCTTTTAATTTTAAATAATAGTTTTATAGTTTACCAATAATGACTTAGGCCCTGGTCATAATAAACACTGATAGTAAAAAAAATTATGGTAAACCACTAAGGTTGGTAAACAGCCAAATTGTAGAAACTTAAATTATACATATCATAGTTGTATAGTTTCTCCTTTGACAAACAACATGATCTAATAAATGTTGTTATTATATCACACTCTATAATTTTAAAGTAAAAGTTTCCAAGTCAGCATTAGTTTGGAGAAGATGGACACTTCTACTACTAACCAAAGTTTGTAAAAGTTGTATATTTTGTTATTTTTAGATTTAAAGTAATATTTAAAGACACTCATTTCTAACTATGATTGGGAACAATTCTATATATAGGTATTTGAAGTGTACAGGGTTGAATAAACAACACTGTTTAAACAACCCCAAGAACATATCTAAATCAGTAAAAGATAAATAAATCCTTGTACTGGTGAATTAACCTTCAACCTAATACTAAATAGCCTGATTAAACAACCAATATTTGACCCTAGTTTCCAAACTAAATTGTTGGTCTACATGACTATTTTATTTAAATTGGTAGCAAAACATAATGTAAAGTTTAGCTAAATGTAATTGAATTATAATTTATGCTATTCATCAAGTTGTACTATATTGTATTGCAGATGTTTGCCCACCTAAAAAGTGTGAAGTGGTTCAATCCTAGCAGCTATAATAAAGGTAAATTTTGTTTTTATTGCAATTTAATATATCAAAAGCTCCTATACAACACATATGTTCCTTAATATAATCTTGTTTTTAGTTTGGTTGTGCTGTTCTAAATATCATGACAATATAAATAATTCCTACAAAGTTTTAAAGAAAAATTAAGTATTATTTACTATCATATAACTAAACTATTTGTGTGCAAAGTTTGATTGGGTATAATAAATAACTTTTTGACTTAAAAGTCAGATGGTAAATAAAAATTTATTTTGAAATAGAGTTCCATTGCGGCAAATTTTAAAGTGCAAAAATAGAATTGAAAAAAGTGACAAGCCTAATGAAATGCAGTAAATTTAATATAGTTTGCTAGTTCATATCAGTTTTATAATAGAAAAGTACATCATATGTTTTTCTGTAAATATCCTTCCAAATATTTGTCACCATATTTAAACAATCATCCATTAATAATGGTTGGAATGTACTTTGTTTTTTATTTTTTCTCATCATATTATATTTTAATTGTTTCCTTTTGAGACTAGCTCTGACTTGGTAAGTATTCTACTAATTATTGCATGAGTTGGCTTTTTTTTAGTTCTCAGAGCTAGTTTTTATTTGTTAAAAGTTCTAATAAAAAGTCTTTTAAAGAGTGAAAAAACTTTTTGTTTTAATAAGATAGTGTAAAATAATAAAGTCCCCATTATTATTGGTTTATGTAAACTATATTATGTATTTAAATTTTCAAGTATATGACATCCAAAAACTAAAGTTTTTTTTTCACAAGTATAATATAATTTGTATAAATAATCATTATGTTTTGGAAATTTAAATTATGTGGTGCATTGGAAATATTTTAAGAAATATCCAGACTGGTATTAATACCATGTTAATACATTTGGTATTTTTTTGTGTACTTCAGTATAACAAGTCTTTATTTTTCTTGAGTAATTAAATATTACTACTTGACTAACATAATTTTTTCACTATTTATTGTTTTTAATTTAACATAAGGCTAATTGATAAGTTTTAAGTCACTCAGATTAGATTGGCTTCAATGCTTCAAAAGCCTGTCATAGATAAGCCGTAGTATTAAAAAAAAACAAAATTGTTTGTCTCTTTTATTGCTTTAACACCTTTTATGTTTATATAAGTAATTTACAAATTAAAGTTTTAAGGTTACAAGTGTTGATTATAACTTGTTATTTTTTCTACATTTTATATGTGTTGACAGGTTTTTACAACTTTAGAATGTGCAAGGGTCTTGAGGAAATTTTGAGCAATGATGCACATGAATCATCTGTAAGCACACAACAACTGGACCTCAACCCAGGAAGGTCTCTAACTGCTCACTTAGGGCAGTAACAAGGTAAATATGTTATAGTTCTTGCTTTTGTACTAATAGCTACAATAAATCATAAAAAGTTAAATTTAGAGAAAGTAAAGGTGACAATGTTATCTAAATTGAATTAAACTCATTCAGTGATGTTTATAAGTGATGTAGTTTATAATTAATGTTCATTTTTGACCTAATAACTGGAATAGAATCTAGTATTGCTTTTAACTCAACAGAATGTTCAAATAATTGCAAGTAAAAATTATCATTATTGTTAATATTAAGTATATTTATCATTATCATTTTTCATTTAACATAAAAATTAGTGTGGTCATTACAAGTAAAAAGTAAAATTTAACAAAAAAACTTTAAACTTGTTTTAAAGACTAATGAACATAAGCTAAGAATGTTTTTTAGGATGCGAACTAATTTATTAAATAATTAATTAAATATTTAAAATATTGTTACAACAAAGTTAGATTTGCTCACTTTGTTAGTACATCACTTTGAGTATTGTGATGGTTTTAAATGTTAAAGTTTGGCCAAAAGAAAACTTATTTGTATTCCAATGTTTTTCTTAAACTCAACGTTTTTTAATTTTAAAATAATAGAAATCAACAAAAGGCTATGATTAAATTAAATAGAAGACCATACTTGATTATTTTTACCCATCCACAATTTTATACAAAATATTATAAATAAGCTTGATGACAACTTACCACTAAAAAATTATTGTTTCCTAAAATATTAGCAAGTTTGCCACTAAAATTAAAAAGCAAAATGAATTTTTTTTTTAATCTAGCACCAGGGTTGCCACTCGGTCAGGAAAAGTCAGGAAATCAGGAAAAGTCAGGAGAAATTAAAAAAAAAGAAAAAAATCAGGAAAAAATGGGGGGTTTTAAAAAAGTCAGGAAAAGGCAGGAAATTTGATAAAATTAAAAAAAAAGTCAGATTATGTCATTTTAATTTTACAAAATTCCTTGTTTTCCAAAGCCTTCAAACGGTAAAAATTAATTAAAAGTCCTTTGAAGTCAGAAAAAAATTCCAAAATTTTCCTAGAAATTTACAAAAATATTTAACTTTATTTCCAATGCCTTCACCTGGTATAAGTTAAGATAAAAAACTCCTCACAGTGGAAATTGTAAAAATAAAATTGGAACACGATTTCAGCAAAGTAACTCGATTATTGTTGATGAAAATTTGTATGCGTCCTTTGAACGACGTCAGTATCAGTAGAAATGAAAATCAGCTCCATCCTACCACTATAGTTACGTCACGATAGAAATTTGCTAATAGAATCCAATAACTTTGCTTTCGAAATAAAATATCCTTTATAAAACTGCAAAAAATTTCTATTAACATATTGAACAAGTACCCTACTTTAACAAGCAGATTTTGTAAGCTTTTTAGTATTGATAATCTGTAGCAAGGACACTTCCATAGTGAAACTGATATATACACAAAAGTTTATCTAGCATAATTTTAAAATCTAAGTGTTTTTTGTTTAAGTAAATAGTTAAGTTCTTTATAGTTATGCAGTTAGTTTAGTATTTTATGGATCAAGTTGATGTGTATACTTTATCTCTTTATAATTTTTTAAAGTTGTTTAAATTTATGAAATAAGTTTTAAGAGAGGTATATGCCAAGATTAAGTTTACACATTATTTGTATTTTTTGTAGAGTAACTTAAGTTTTTAAAGTAAATATTTAATTATTCAAACCAAAACAAACCAGTTTGTTGCAGTTAAAAATCATACCTTTCACCCCAAATTAGACTCATTACTACGAATTTATAAAACATTTTTTCCTATTTTTTTAATATATGAATTAAAGCGCTGAAAGTAATAAAAATATTAGTCATCAGATAAAAGTAAATGATAGGTTTATGTATTAGGGCTTACATCTGATAGTAAGAATATTTTTAAATTGAATCTTTTAAACAGGATTTCCATGAAGCTCTCTCTTTGAGTGAAGGTCAGTAGACAGATCCCCAGAGTGATTGGCCTTTACGAGTCAATTCCTCTTCCCACTTTGAATGCATCATCCGCAAGGTAATTTCTACATAGTATGTTTGAAAATCATTCGTTTGAACTTGTAATTGTTTTTAAACTTATAGTGAATAAGTTTACCAAACAAGAAGCCATGTTGTAATAACAAGTAGTTTATAAAACACCTTAACACAAATTTAAAAACATAAATCTCTTAGTTTTACAAGTTCTGAGGATAATAAATAGTCCTATTTAGTTAACTAATGCTAGTCAATAATAAAGTTGATCGATTTTAAAAAAAAGTAATACAAACATGATGATATATTATCTAAATAAAGTGGTCATCTTGCTTGTGAATTGTTTTCTGAAATGTTGTTATAAAGTCGTGTAATAATACATTTTGTAACAACTTCCTTGATTATTTTTTGAACATATGTATTTTAGGAAGCGTTTTCAAAGTTTACCTTAAATATATATCACTATTGACCTACTTCTTAGTAACTAATTTAACAAACTTTGAACATTTTTATTGTATTTTATTACTGTAAAGTAACCATTTTGTACCAGTTTCTTAGGTATTTTATTGCCAAACCATAAACAGAACAAAATAAAGTCCATAATTGTTTGATGCTCAATTTTATGCTAATTTTAAAAAGCTCGGTTTTATTATTTTAAATTAAACAAATATCCATTTTGATCACATAACTATTGCGAAACACATCTATCAGGGTTAGCTAAAAACCATCTAGAAATTGAACAAAAATTACTGGAATTTTTATCATCAATTCTTACGAAAAAACAATGAATTTCTGAAGTCTTTGTTATACAATAGTTTTTATTTGACATCATCACTTAAATTTTTATAAACCACATTCAAAGTAGCATTACAGTATCTCCTCATTAACGTTATTAAATTTAACGAATTCCTTACCTTGAAATTTATGTCATACTCAAGGTGGAAAAAAAAAATTGTATTTTCAAAACATGAAAAAATTTTTGACAACCCTGAGATATGCTCAAATGATTAATAGATTAAAGGCAATGTTTAAATAGTTAATGATAAACTGCATGATTAAAATGTGAATGAAGTGTAGCGTTAGTAGATAAGTTTGTTAGTAAAAGCTAAATATTTTTTTCAAACAGAATGAGATCACAGCCGGAGACGGAACGATGAAAAGAATCAGAAACAGAATCAGTGCGGATCAGATAACTTATTTATATAAACATTTGAATAAACTTTTTGCATTTAAATTGTGTTTACTTTGTCATAATTAAATAGATTAAGACAGAAAATTAATGCTTGGGTGTAGTGAAAAAAGTTTTAATATTTGATAGATCTATTATTTAGTAACTTTCCTTTATTTAGTTGTTATAATGTCTTGAGTTTAAGCCCAATAACAGTTTTTTTAATGAAAACATAAAGCGCATAAAATAATTGGTTTAAAGAGCCGTTCAATTCGTACACCAGTTAGATACAGTTAAGTTTAGTACAAGTTTATATAAGGATAGTATAATTCAACTTAACGACTATGAGTATGTCTTTAATAAATTGTTTTAAATCCCTACCTGAATATTAAAAGAAACTAAATGTATTATCACCGTCATAATCCTAGGCTGCTTATCGCTTAGTAAAGTTGTTAATTGAAAGTTTCAAAATTTTTCATTTGTAAAAAAATGAATATATTTTCATACTAGTTGCCTTGTTACTAGTATAATATTTGGCAACTTATTTTTAGATCTATATATAAATTTATATGTTGCACAAATACTATTTTTCTCTATAGCCGGGTGTGTGGTTATCGTGTAAAATACACTTCTTGTAACATATATAATAATCTTCTGATCTAGTTGCACTTAAAAACTATACCAAGCTAAACCCTGTTTTCCTTATAATAAATATAAGCCAATTTTACTGATCTAAAACAAAAATTTCGACTTTATTATAAATGTGGTTATTTAGAGTTCCTGTATCAAAGAGAAAACTTATTCAACCGGCGTAAGCATTACGACGACGCCCTAAGAACCAATTTCAAAATATCGACAAAGTCCGGAGCCAGGACACCGAAGGTGTCCGCCAGCGTAGGACTTCTGCGATATTTTGAAATTGGTTCGCTACCCTTTATTATATTTTATACTTTCACATTAAGGAATTTCCCAAAAATTTTGATAATTCTACACTCCAAAAATAATTTTCAAAGTTAACAAAAAAAGAAAAATGAACATTTTCAACAGTTTTTAATCGAGTCTTTTTTATTAGCCATCATGTTATAAATAGTCAAATCAGATAGAACACCGGTTTTTGGTCAGTTCCTAAAAGTGTAGTAATAAATAAATTGCAAAAGAATAGCAAACTCGTTGACTTAATTTGATTAAACAGATTGTTTTTAAATTGTTTTTTTATACATATGCCTACCACCACACGTAAATTGTGAAAATATTATTATAGTAAACAATTTTTAAAAATTCACTTTAACTGACTAAAACCGATCTCTTATCTAACATGAATAGCAAGTAACAATATAAACTGAACAAAAGTACAATTGATCAAGTCATACTTATGTTTAATTTATACTCTTAAATGCTTAAAACAGCCTGAACTAGCTATACTTGAATATAAAGTATTCATGAGAGAAATCATATAGAATTAAAGCAAAAAGACAGTGGATTTCAAAATAGCTACCTAGGAATAAAGCAATCATCTAAAAATATGCAAATACAATCTCAAAATTAGAAACAATTGTAAGTTCAAAAGAGTTAATTTTTAACAGTTGGAAAATATCTATATATAACAGTTATCTAAGGTGGAAACAAAGAAATCAAATAGTTCAACTTGTAGTTGCTTGAAACTTTAATGCTTGTGATTGCTTGAAACTTTGAAATTATTTCAAGTATTTTTTAACGCTATTGTTTTACATGTTTAAATAGAAATATTGATAGTAATAAATAATAACTAAAAGCTTAAAATAAGTTTGTACCTCTATAGTTACAGTTACAATAGAAGAACACAACTTGTAACTGTTTAAATTTTCATCACACAAAAGTAAACAGTTATTTGTCCAAAGATGTTAATTTATTACAATTAGAAAGTATTTTGTAAGATTGAAACAAAGAATTCAAACTTTACTACTGTTAAATTGCTTGAAACTGTGAAAATAATTTAACTGTTTTATAACATTATTGCTTCATAAGTTTCAATAGAAATATTGATACTAAGAAGTCATAACTCCGAACTTAAAAATAAGTTTCTACCTAAGTAGTTACAGTTACAACAAGAAGAAAAAAACATGTAACTGATTGAAATTTCAACAGAAAAAAGTAAAGAGTTGTTTATCAAAAGATGTTGATAAAACACATATGTTCAACAGACAAAATTATTTGTTTAAAGAAGTTGATCGTATATCATCTAAAGCTTGCAACATGTACTAGCTCATTGATGTTTTCATATTAATTCATAATAATTCATGCATTGTAAAAAAAGAACAAGAAAAAATTGTCAACAAAAAAAAATATACTGTTAACTAGATGTACTTACAACACAAGGTTTTCTAGAGAAATGATTCAAATGAAAAATTAATATTCTTCTAAAATCTTATTTGATTGTTTACGTCACAAATAAAAACATAACTTAGTTTATGCGCGGTCATATAAGCCCGCCTAATGTTTATGCAAATTTTCCCTTTGTTAGAAACTTCAAAACTTATACCTTTTGATAGCTGAATTTTTTTTGATCTTTTATGTAAATTTTATTTTACTAGTCTAAGCATTGTTTTTAAATTTACAGTGTTTTATTTTAAAAACAAATAATGCCACCATAAAACTTTCTTTAAATTGTGCACAACTTTTATTTGTAATAATAAAAGTATAATTCTTGTTTAAACTTTTTGGTAACTCAAAGTGAATAAAACCATTTTGAGTTGTTATGGTGTTTTTTTTTCGGTTTTCTTTTAACAGTTGATTCTAAAACTACAAATATATCAAACCAAATCTGAGGCTGCTATTTGATATTAATAATCCTTAACTAGACTTTTAAATTGAATTGTCTTTTTTGATATATATTCAAACTTGAAAACTTAAGTACTGACATCAAAGCGCCCAAAAAATCTGAATCCAATGGATTTGGTTTTGTATATTGTGATTATAAAGTACGAGAGAGGCAGATATAAGCAGGCCAAAAAAAGGACTGAAACCAATAAGTCAGGGCTTAAAAATTCAGACCTTGTTACAAAACACTTTTAGTATAAACTATTTTTTCTTTGGACATTAACCTTAACCTTAAAAGCTTTAAGTATTTTGGCAATTTAGAACAATTAAAAAAGCATAAGCTTAAGATTTCAGGAAAAATAATGTTTTACCAAAAGTTTTTTTCAAAAAAAGAGACAATTACCGCTCACGCGGTACAAAGCTATTTGTTAAAAGGTATGTACTTAATCCGTAAACATATCAAAAATGTGATTTTTTTTTGTCGATTTTTCATATTGTTGCAATTATAGAGAAAATAATTAAAAATTTATAACTTAAAACACTTGTTCATTCACATTTTTTAAAAATTGACTAACTTGATAACTTTTGTTTTAAATGTCATAACATATATCATGAAAAATTTGTTCACTCAATAAACTTAAATATGTTTTAGCTTTGACAATTGATGAAATAAGAACTGAAACAGTTATAAGCAATTTCGGAAAAAATTGTTTGTCATATAAATAAAAACTAGTGATGTGAATGATAACAAAAGGGTAAGTAAACATACAGTATTTTTAATGTATTTTATATGCACATCATTTTTTAAAACAAGTGTTTTTTAAACCCATAAAGGTGTTTATAAATCAAGAAACTTATTTTATGATGTATTTTAACTATATTTTATCTTCTTTTTTAAATTATTAGGCTGTTTTAAAGTATATAAAGTCTAGCACGGGACTTGAACCCCTGATCGTTAAATTAAAAGTCCAACGCTCTACCGACTGAGCTACTCATGCTCACGATGGGGTATACTTAATTGTGTTTAAAAAGCTATCTCCGGCTCTTATGACGTAATAATAGTACAAATTTATGGAACACATGCAAAATCCACCCGCGATCAAAATCCACCCAGTCAAATTCGGGAACCGCTTAGCAATCGAAAGTAAGGGTTAGGGGTAACAGTGATAGTCAAAAACAAATAAAAAAATTGATAAAAAAAAGCAAAAAGTATATAAAATAAAATAATAAATACAGGAAATAAAATTAAAAATTGGGTGGATTTTGAACGCGGGTGGATTTTGATAGTATACCTAATTTATTATAAATAGAACATTTAAAAGTGCTATATAATTTATATTTTACTTTAGCTTCAGCTTTTAAATATTATCAAACTTCTTATTTTGGGTTTTTTTTTTACACTAAAATGAGTTAAAAAACTAAAAGTAGCATATATATATAATTTGTATAAAGTTGTATAAAAATTGAAAAAACTATGCTTTTACATAATTATTATCAATTAAAAAACTTTTGATCTATTATTATCTAATAGAAAAAAACGATAACTTGTTGAAATATTTTAGACAAATATTACACATCATTAATAAAGGCATCTGTAAGAATAACATAGATTATCGACACAAATTACACCGACTTATATTATCTAAAATTAATAAAACACAAAATTTCTCACCTGTTAGTGTTTCTATTTTCTTTTTAAATTTTTAGAGTTTGCCCACTATTTTCTTATTGTTCTTTTTCAAAACTCTTTTTATATCTACTTTGAAGTTTTGCTGTGAATAAAGTTAGCTGTTCAAAAAATTGATGGGAATTCTAAATAGCAAATACATAGATGTGTTTAAAATATTTTTTTAACCAATAAATGTAATTATACTAACAAGAAGTTTGTTTTGACATGTATATACAAATTACATTTTCTCCTTGTTAAAAAAATTCAAATCTTTTTTTAAAACCTTAAAAGCAGCCTGAAAAAACTTGAAACCCTGATCAATGTGTAAAAAATGATTAAACTTCAGCTTTTAAAGATTAAACTTTTTTATTAAGTTTTTATTAAACATGAAATGAAGTTTAACAAATTAAAAGTGGTACATATATATTGCTAGTTGTTGCATAAAAACTATATTAACATAAATATAAGCAATTCAAAAACTTTAGAATCAATGTTACCTACTAGACAAAAAAAAAAGTATTTTTCAATAGTTCACAAAATTATCATAAATCGTTTATAAAAGCGTTTCTATCAATATCTTAGATGAACATTATATGACACAAACATCAACAATTAACTTTGTCTAAAATTAAAAAAGATGGCGCTGTTAGCTTCACTGTTTTGAGGTGCAATTTCCTGACGTTGAACTTTGATTGCAACAGGCAAATCAAATTGTTTCAATTTTTCTCATCCGTCAGGCAATCGCACCACAAAACAGCTACTGGACCGCACCGCTACGGTGAAGCCAGCGCCGTGGTGCGGGTTACCCCCTTTTTGTTTCGTGTGGCGGGGGTTCACCGGGTTTCCCCGGTCATATAGGCCACATTGTCTTTTAAAGAATTATTTTTTTAAAAATCTGAAAAAAATAACGATTTGGCAAATCGTATGGAAAATTACATCAAATTTTTTTTTAATTGTCTCATAGGAGGTTACTACGTTTCGGCGCTTAGTGAAAATTCAAATCACAAGAAAATGACAAATTCAGAAAAGGTGAATAACTTGCAATATATTTTAAACGTACAGTTAGACTTTATAAATTATTTACATACAAATTAAATTCTTTAGGTTGCATTTGCAGTTAATTAGCTTGAGCATTCAAAAGGCTTCAAGCTATACGGTATTTAGGGCATAAAAATTATGGTTAAATATTACAATAAATAAACAAATAACGTACTTTTTATATTAACGTTAAAACAACATTTTTTTCTATTACTTTTGTATTTTTCTATTCTCTTTTTTTTTTTTGTTTACGTTTGTTTTCAGTTTTTTTTTTTTTGCTTTTATTTTTTGCTTTTTTTATTTTTTTTTTGTTTGCGTTTTTTTTTTCTTTTTTATTTTTGCTTTGTTTTTATTGCTTTTTGTTTGTTATTTTCTTTTATATTGCTTTTTTTTTCTTTTTATTAATATCATTTGCTTTTTTAGTTTTTAATGTTGTTTTATTATAATGGGTTTGATATGTCTTAGTCGATCATCTACTAAAGCACCAATATCATCCACCATACTAAGCCTCCTATAGCTAGATTACAGGTAGTAACAACATTACCCGGCAGTATAGTATACGTAATTAGTTCATTTATTATCTTAAATTTAGTTATGTAGTATTTTTATGCCCTTTAATCTTAGATTAAAAATATGTAACCTAAAGAATTTAAATTGTAAGAAGTAATTTTTTTTATTAAATTAGATCGTTAATATAACAGTAACTTTTTATATTTTTCTATATATCATTTATGCAATTTTGTCATTTTAAGTGGTTTTACAACTCATTATGCTACGAAACGTCTTAACCAACTTAAATCTAATCATATCAAGAAAAAAATAATTTAACTTCTTTGTATTTAAGTTTTGAAATTATAAATGAATTAGAATTTTAGAATTTAAATTTATGAAACCACAAATATATAACGAAAAATATAAAAGAAAACGTAACAAGATTACAAAAAACTAAAAAGATTAAACTAAAATTGCAAAATGAGTAACACAATTAATTTATAAAATAAACTGAATCTGAATCTAAAACTTAAGCTGAAGAAGCGAAACTGAAGGAAACTTAAATTTATTCACTGTTGTCACGCGAAACATGCCCTGTATCGCAATTTGGATCAAAAATACAATCTCTAAGCGCTGAACCTCTCAAAAAAAAATTCTCAACAGAGTATGAAAAATATACTTGAGAAAAAGTAGTTTTTAAATTTTTAATGTTTTTTAAACTAGAGGACCTAACTGTAACACTTCCATTGATAAAATTGATACGACCTGATGTGTTATCATATTTTTCATCAGACTTTGCAAAAATACTTTTTAAGTTTATCAACTTGTAACCATAAACTACCCTCAATTTCATTGTCTTTCTTAAATTCATGGTCAATTTCGTGCTCGAAGTTTTTGAAAAAATAGAATTTGTGATTTTTTTTAAAGTTTTTTTGATCTACCGTAAAGCAATAACTAGTATCTTGGTACAATTCTAATCTAACTCCTTCAGGCCAAGCGTAATTAGTTTCCTCGAAAAGTTCCCTTACCGCAGTTCTTTTTAGATTGTTATTATCGTTATAATCTATTTTTCCCATAGGGAAATTGATTCTAATTTTATATTTTTATCTCTATAATAAACAAATAACAATTCGCCCTTACCCTTCTTGACGCGATGTAAGATTACCCCCGCGCAGTCTAACCTTTTTACATTGAATTCCCAGTTAATTAAAAAAGAATCTCCCCGCTTGTGTTTAAATTTAACCTTAAATAAGTTATTAGCTAAATGGTGTTTTGCATCGTCGTTTAATTGATCAATAAAAATTTGCTTAGCGTAACGGTCGAAACTTTTGTATTTTTCATCAACTAGACTGTATACTTGTTTTTCGATAATGTTATAAACATTCAAATAGTCATGCCAATCATCTTTTGAAAATTTTTTATTAATAAAATCTATAAGTTTTTGTTTAAGTTCATTATCGTGTTTATTTTTGAAAGATCTAGATACGTTGTTAACCTGATCTGTTACGAAAAAGGACGTTCCACCCGCTTCTTGTTGTGGTGCTCGATCCCGCTGGAGTTCCGCATGCGTCATTTGAACACCTTGGACAACCTCCTCCTCACCAACTATATTCGTAGTTTTAATGACGTCATCCGGTATAAATTTTGTCCTAGATGGTATTAAATAAACGTTTTTTATATTTATTTTACACAGAAAAGTTTAATATGGGGTTGCCAAAAACAAATTAGTTAAAACTAGGATTGTTTATTGGATTGATTTATTGGACTCCAATTAAATTTGAAATTGTACATATTTAGAGAAATCAAAAACTGTACATTGTTTGATTAAAAAGTATAAAGTTACAACTTAACAATAAATAGCAAAGCCTAGACTTCAATAGGTTCCTTAAGAAAGCCTCAAGCTAAAAACTCAAAAATATCAATCTATTAAAATTGATGAGTTTTTAAAATATTTTCTTTGAAGCTTTCTTAAAAATGGTTAATCTTTATGTTGAAAATTAAAAACTTCAATTGTAAATTAATTAAAATATATGACTATTGCTAGCAAAACAAAAAAAAATCTGATGGATACTTCTCGTTATAAAGCTTTTTAAATCTACAGAGTATTTTAAAAACTATTGTAAAATATGGCATACATTATTCTAAACAACTAACCTTCTTTGCATGATCAAAGTGATATTATATCTCCAAATAACTTAGTACTTTAATAATACAGAGCTGTTTTGATATAAAAACTATAACTACAGCATCAATAATATAGGTAGAAAAACTACCTTCTACAAAAAAATTAATCTAATAGAGTTTTAATTTTTTTTATTCAAACTTATTTTTAATATGAAATTACATTCAGTTTAATAATTTCAGTTGAAAAAACATTTAACAACACAAGTTTAAATTAATGATCAAAAATATGAAACTAATATACAATGTTATAAGATAATAAAATCTAAATGTGAACTAAAAACTAAATAAATAGAAAATAAATATGCAGTGTCTAATTAATAATAATTTTAGAAATAATTTCAATGAAATATTTATAGGTTATTGTTTAGAAAAATAAAAAAGTACTTTATAAATACAATTATACTTAAACATGAATTTAACTTTTGAAAGATTTTAGTGTTCAACCTAATCAATAATTTAGTTACATAAAATTGTCATATAATGTATTGTTTATAAAATAAAAGTGTTTAATAACTACTTTAATTTACTTATTACAAAACTACAGACTGTATATCAGTGTTGTTATAGTGATTCCAACATGACTTCTTTCCAACATGACTTCACTTAAAAAGTTTATAATACTGAACTTTACTTGTATAATCTTCTTTTTTAAAGACGTTTTACTATTTGCTTTTAACCATTGCAGTTATGTAAGTTTGTTAAAATTTTATTTTGAACTTATATTATTTTTAACTATAACATCAAATGCGGATTTAAAAACCTGTTCTAAATCTACAAAATAGTCTATAAGATTTAAAGTGATTTTGGCCTAAAAATTTTATTAAAATATTTTTTTTTTTCTATTAGTAAAACATGAAATTTTTTTTAAACTTAAAAACCACCATGATTTAAAAAAAAATGGTTGTACCTTTTTATTTAAATATTTCAGGAACGTGAAATATTGAAACAGTGAAAATACTTAAAGTTTTTTTCAATCAAAACTTAAATCACACCTAGAAAATCTACTTTTCATTACTTAGTTTAAGGTTATAAAATTTTAAACCTTAAGTTTAAGCTTTAACATAACTTTATTTGAATATAAACTAAATACAGAGCATTTATAGTTATTTAGTTAATAAATGATTGTTTTAATTTTTATTTGCACAAACTTTTCGATGGTTTCTTAAAAAGGGTACTGAACACTGGCTTAAGTAAAAAAATTTTGAATTTTTTTGAAGTTTAAGAAAGTTTAAGACTTTAAAAAGCATTTGAAATGCCGTAGACAGTTTATTCACCGTAAAGCATTGTCAAAAAAGTAAATAAATTACAACTATTGTTTAATAAATTTTATATTTATTTTTTTATTAATGCTTGTTATTTTTAGTCGCAGTCGTTTAGATAACACAAACTTAATAAACACCAATTCTTTTTGTTATATACCAAAAACAAAAGTGTTTAAAATACTTTTGTCTTCTCCTTTATACTCAGTTAAACAATTAACTTACAATGTAAAAAGTTTTTCTTATAGAACTGCCTGCTATCTTTGTTTGTTTAAAATTATTTTAGAAATTCAAACGATTTTTCTCTCACTAAATATATAACTTTCTAACTTTTCTGCATCAGTTTATATGAGGAGAAATACATTTCCAAAACATCTCCAAAATTTTCTGTCCTCTGAAGACCGGTTTTTTGCTGGTTGTTTTTATCGGCAAAAATTACACAATTTTCCAGTGAGTTTTTTTTTTATGTTTTAATTAGTCTTAAAACAATAAATAAAATTTAATAAATTTATTTATCTAAATAAAGTTTACTAAATGTATTTTATAACTAATTAGCTAATCAAAGTAAATTATAAAAAAAATCATTACAGTTTGCACACAAAATTACTTCAAAATAAACTGGTGCACGATAGTGTACACAATTTTTTTTCGCGTGCACGAAACGTTTAGGGTACATGAACCTCATTTAGGGGTGAACGAAATTTTCAGATTACACAAAAAAATATTTTAGTCTTCGCATTATTAGTTTTAGCGACATAGTTCAGTTAAGTATTAAAGTTAAATCTAGCCCTGGTGTTTGATTGGCTTTTATTTTTTGGCCATTTTACTCTCATGATCTATTTTGTAATTAAACAACACACATAAATTATTGTATAATTATAATTGTAACTATTATTACAATGCAATTAAAAAAATAAAACATACGTAACAACTTATAAAACAATTTAAGAAAACAACACAACTGTTGCGTTGAACTTTAATAAATTCCAATAAATAAGGACTTATTTGTCTTTAAAAAAACGTGGTAAATTATAGACTTCTTTTAAAATGAAGTAGAAAGAAGTATAAAGTTCTTTAAAGCCTTATTTTAGAAAACAACATATAAACTATAAAAATACGAAATAAGCTAAAATATGCAAATTAAAATAAACTTTAAGCAATTAACCGATAAACTATTTTTTTCTAAAATTAACGTAAGTTTAAATTGTTGTTAACTTTGATTAAACATCTTAGGATTTTTCTTCAAATTTTAAATTGTTGTTTACATTAATTAAACGTGTTAGTTTTTTCTTTAAGTTAAAAACTTTGTTTACATTGATTAAACGTATTAGTTTTTCTCGTTAAATTTTAAATTGTTTATTACATTGATTAAGCGTTTTAGTTTTTTCTTTTAATTTTAAATAATAGTTTTATAGTTTACCAATAATGACTTAGGCCCTGGTCATAATAAACACTGATAGTAAAAAAAATTATGGTAAACCACTAAGGTTGGTAAACAGCCAAATTGTAGAAACTTAAATTATACATATCATAGTTGTATAGTTTCTCCTTTGACAAACAACATGATCTAATAAATGTTGTTATTATATCACACTCTATAATTTTAAAGTAAAAGTTTCCAAGTCAGCATTAGTTTGGAGAAGATGGACACTTCTACTACTAACCAAAGTTTGTAAAAGTTGTATATTTTGTTATTTTTAGATTTAAAGTAATATTTAAAGACACTCATTTCTAACTATGATTGGGAACAATTCTATATATAGGTATTTGAAGTGTACAGGGTTGAATAAACAACACTGTTTAAACAACCCCAAGAACATATCTAAATCAGTAAAAGATAAATAAATCCTTGTACTGGTGAATTAACCTTCAACCTAATACTAAATAGCCTGATTAAACAACCAATATTTGACCCTAGTTTCCAAACTAAATTGTTGGTCTACATGACTATTTTATTTAAATTGGTAGCAAAACATAATGTAAAGTTTAGCTAAATGTAATTGAATTATAATTTATGCTATTCATCAAGTTGTACTATATTGTATTGCAGATGTTTGCCCACCTAAAAAGTGTGAAGTGGTTCAATCCTAGCAGCTATAATAAAGGTAAATTTTGTTTTTATTGCAATTTAATATATCAAAAGCTCCTATACAACACATATGTTCCTTAATATAATCTTGTTTTTAGTTTGGTTGTGCTGTTCTAAATATCATGACAATATAAATAATTCCTACAAAGTTTTAAAGAAAAATTAAGTATTATTTACTATCATATAACTAAACTATTTGTGTGCAAAGTTTGATTGGGTATAATAAATAACTTTTTGACTTAAAAGTCAGATGGTAAATAAAAATTTATTTTGAAATAGAGTTCCATTGCGGCAAATTTTAAAGTGCAAAAATAGAATTGAAAAAAGTGACAAGCCCCTAATGAAATGCAGTAAATTTAATATAGTTTGCTAGTTCATATCAGTTTTATAATAGAAAAGTACATCATATGTTTTTCTGTAAATATCCTTCCAAATATTTGTCACCATATTTAAACAATCATCCATTAATAATGGTTGGAATGTACTTTGTTTTTTATTTTTTCTCATCATATTATATTTTAATTGTTTCCTTTTGAGACTAGCTCTGACTTGGTAAGTATTCTACTAATTATTGCATGAGTTGGCTTTTTTTTAGTTCTCAGAGCTAGTTTTTATTTGTTAAAAGTTCTAATAAAAAGTCTTTTAAAGAGTGAAAAAACTTTTTGTTTTAATAAGATAGTGTAAAATAATAAAGTCCCCATTATTATTGGTTTATGTAAACTATATTATGTATTTAAATTTTCAAGTATATGACATCCAAAAACTAAAGTTTTTTTTTCACAAGTATAATATAATTTGTATAAATAATCATTATGTTTTGGAAATTTAAATTATGTGGTGCATTGGAAATATTTTAAGAAATATCCAGACTGGTATTAATACCATGTTAATACATTTGGTATTTTTTTGTGTACTTCAGTATAACAAGTCTTTATTTTTCTTGAGTAATTAAATATTACTACTTGACTAACATAATTTTTTCACTATTTATTGTTTTTAATTTAACATAAGGCTAATTGATAAGTTTTAAGTCACTCAGATTAGATTGGCTTCAATGCTTCAAAAGCCTGTCATAGATAAGCCGTAGTATTAAAAAAAAACAAAATTGTTTGTCTCTTTTATTGCTTTAACACCTTTTATGTTTATATAAGTAATTTACAAATTAAAGTTTTAAGGTTACAAGTGTTGATTATAACTTGTTATTTTTTCTACATTTTATATGTGTTGACAGGTTTTTACAACTTTAGAATGTGCAAGGGTCTTGAGGAAATTTTGAGCAATGATGCACATGAATCATCTGTAAGCATACAACAACTGGACCTCAACCCAGGAAGGTCTCTAACTGCTCACTTAGGGCAGTAACAAGGTAAATATGTTATAGTTCTTGCTTTTGTACTAATAGCTACAATAAATCATAAAAAGTTAAATTTAGAGAAAGTAAAGGTGACAATGTTATCTAAATTGAATTAAACTCATTCAGTGATGTTTATAAGTGATGTAGTTTATAATTAATGTTCATTTTTGACCTAATAACTGGAATAGAATCTAGTATTGCTTTTAACTCAACAGAATGTTCAAATAATTGCAAGTAAAAATTATCATTATTGTTAATATTAAGTATATTTATCATTATCATTTTTCATTTAACATAAAAATTAGTGTGGTCATTACAAGTAAAAAGTAAAATTTAACAAAAAAACTTTAAACTTGTTTTAAAGACTAATGAACATAAGCTAAGAATGTTTTTTAGGATGCGAACTAATTTATTAAATAATTAATTAAATATTTAAAATATTGTTACAACAAAGTTAGATTTGCTCACTTTGTTAGTACATCACTTTGAGTATTGTGATGGTTTTAAATGTTAAAGTTTGGCCAAAAGAAAACTTATTTGTATTCCAATGTTTTTCTTAAACTCAACGTTTTTTAATTTTAAAATAATAGAAATCAACAAAAGGCTATGATTAAATTAAATAGAAGACCATACTTGATTATTTTTACCCATCCACAATTTTATACAAAATATTATAAATAAGCTTGATGACAACTTACCACTAAAAAATTATTGTTTCCTAAAATATTAGCAAGTTTGCCACTAAAATTAAAAAGCAAAATGAATTTTTTTTTTAATCTAGCATCAGGGTTGCCACTCGGTCAGGAAAAGTCAGGAAATCAGGAAAAGTCAGGAGAAATTAAAAAAAAAGAAAAAAATCAGGAAAAAATGGGGGGTTTTAAAAAAGTCAGGAAAAGGCAGGAAATTTGATAAAATTAAAAAAAAAGTCAGATTATGTCATTTTAATTTTACAAAATTCCTTGTTTTCCAAAGCCTTCAAACGGTAAAAATTAATTAAAAGTCCTTTGAAGTCAGAAAAAAATTCCAAAATTTTCCTAGAAATTTACAAAAATATTTAACTTTATTTCCAATGCCTTCACCTGGTATAAGTTAAGATAAAAAACTCCTCACAGTGGAAATTGTAAAAATAAAATTGGAACACGATTTCAGCAAAGTAACTCGATTATTGTTGATGAAAATTTGTATGCGTCCTTTGAACGACGTCAGTATCAGTAGAAATGAAAATCAGCTCCATCCTACCACTATAGTTACGTCACGATAGAAATTTGCTAATAGAATCCAATAACTTTGCTTTCGAAATAAAATATCCTTTATAAAACTGCAAAAAATTTCTATTAACATATTGAACAAGTACCCTACTTTAACAAGCAGATTTTGTAAGCTTTTTAGTATTGATAATCTGTAGCAAGGACACTTCCATAGTGAAACTGATATATACACAAAAGTTTATCTAGCATAATTTTAAAATCTAAGTGTTTTTTGTTTAAGTAAATAGTTAAGTTCTTTATAGTTATGCAGTTAGTTTAGTATTTTATGGATCAAGTTGATGTGTATACTTTATCTCTTTATAATTTTTTAAAGTTGTTTAAATTTATGAAATAAGTTTTAAGAGAGGTATATGCCAAGATTAAGTTTACACATTATTTGTATTTTTTGTAGAGTAACTTAAGTTTTTAAAGTAAATATTTAATTATTCAAACCAAAACAAACCAGTTTGTTGCAGTTAAAAATCATACCTTTCACCCCAAATTAGACTCATTACTACGAATTTATAAAACATTTTTTCCTATTTTTTTAATATATTAATTAAAGCGCTGAAAGTAATAAAAATATTAGTCATCAGATAAAAGTAAATGATAGGTTTATGTATTAGGGCTTACATCTGATAGTAAGAATATTTTTAAATTGAATCTTTTAAACAGGATTTCCATGAAGCTCTCTCTTTGAGTGAAGGTCAGTAGACAGATCCCCAGAGTGATTGGCCTTTACGAGTCAATTCCTCTTCCCACTTTGAATGCATCATCCGCAAGGTAATTTCTACATAGTATGTTTGAAAATCATTCGTTTGAACTTGTAATTGTTTTTAAACTTATAGTGAATAAGTTTACCAAACAAGAAGCCATGTTGTAATAACAAGTAGTTTATAAAACACCTTAACACAAATTTAAAAACATAAATCTCTTAGTTTTACAAGTTCTGAGGATAATAAATAGTCCTATTTAGTTAACTAATGCTAGTCAATAATAAAGTTGATCGATTTTAAAAAAAAGTAATACAAACATGATGATATATTATCTAAATAAAGTGGTCATCTTGCTTGTGAATTGTTTTCTGAAATGTTGTTATAAAGTCGTGTAATAATACATTTTGTAACAACTTCCTTGATTATTTTTTGAACATATGTATTTTAGGAAGCGTTTTCAAAGTTTACCTTAAATATATATCACTATTGACCTACTTCTTAGTAACTAATTTAACAAACTTTGAACATTTTTATTGTATTTTATTACTGTAAAGTAACCATTTTGTACCAGTTTCTTAGGTATTTTATTGCCAAACCATAAACAGAACAAAATAAAGTCCATAATTGTTTGATGCTCAATTTTATGCTAATTTTAAAAAGCTCGGTTTTATTATTTTAAATTAAACAAATATCCATTTTGATCACATAACTATTGCGAAACACATCTATCAGGGTTAGCTAAAAACCATCTAGAAATTGAACAAAAATTACTGGAATTTTTATCATCAATTCTTACGAAAAAACAATGAATTTCTGAAGTCTTTGTTATACAATAGTTTTTATTTGACATCATCACTTAAATTTTTATAAACCACATTCAAAGTAGCATTACAGTATCTCCTCATTAACGTTATTAAATTTAACGAATTCCTTACCTTGAAATTTATGTCATACTCAAGGTGGAAAAAAAAAATTGTATTTTCAAAACATGAAAAAATTTTTGACAACCCTGAGATATGCTCAAATGATTAATAGATTAAAGGCAATGTTTAAATAGTTAATGATAAACTGCATGATTAAAATGTGAATGAAGTGTAGCGTTAGTAGATAAGTTTGTTAGTAAAAGCTAAATATTTTTTTCAAACAGAATGAGATCACAGCCGGAGACGGAACGATGAAAAGAATCAGAAACAGAATCAGTGCGGATCAGATAACTTATTTATATAAACATTTGAATAAACTTTTTGCATTTAAATTGTGTTTACTTTGTCATAATTAAATAGATTAAGACAGAAAATTAATGCTTGGGTGTAGTGAAAAAAGTTTTAATATTTGATAGATCTATTATTTAGTAACTTTCCTTTATTTAGTTGTTATAATGTCTGAGTTTAAGCCCAATAACAGTTTTTTTAATGAAAACATAAAGCGCATAAAATAATTGGTTTAAAGAGCCGTTCAATTCGTACACCAGTTAGATACAGTTAAGTTTAGTACAAGTTTATATAAGGATAGTATAATTCAACTTAACGACTATGAGTATGTCTTTAATAAATTGTTTTAAATCCCTACCTGAATATTAAAAGAAACTAAATGTATTATCACCGTCATAATCCTAGGCTGCTTATCGCTTAGTAAAGTTGTTAATTGAAAGTTTCAAAATTTTTCATTTGTAAAAAAATGAATATATTTTCATACTAGTTGCCTTGTTACTAGTATAATATTTGGCAACTTATTTTTAGATCTATATATAAATTTATATGTTGCACAAATACTATTTTTCTCTATAGCCGGGTGTGTGGTTATCGTGTAAAATACACTTCTTGTAACATATATAATAATCTTCTGATCTAGTTGCACTTAAAAACTATACCAAGCTAAACCCTGTTTTCCTTATAATAAATATAAGCCAATTTTACTGATCTAAAACAAAAATTTCGACTTTATTATAAATGTGGTTATTTAGAGTTCCTGTATCAAAGAGAAAACTTATTCAACCGGCGTAAGCATTACGACGACGCCCTAAGAACCAATTTCAAAATATCGACAAAGTCCGGAGCCAGGACACCGAAGGTGTCCGCCAGCGTAGGACTTTGTCGATATTTTGAAATTGGTTCGCTACCCTTTATTATATTTTATACTTTCACATTAAGGAATTTCCCAAAAATTTTGATAATTCTACACTCCAAAAATAATTTTCAAAGTTAACAAAAAAAGAAAAATGAACATTTTCAACAGTTTTTAATCGAGTCTTTTTTATTAGCCATCATGTTATAAATAGTCAAATCAGATAGAACACCGGTTTTTGGTCAGTTCCTAAAAGTGTAGTAATAAATAAATTGCAAAAGAATAGCAAACTCGTTGACTTAATTTGATTAAACAGATTGTTTTTAAATTGTTTTTTTATACATATGCCTACCACCACACGTAAATTGTGAAAATATTATTATAGTAAACAATTTTTAAAAATTCACTTTAACTGACTAAAACCGATCTCTTATCTAACATGAATAGCAAGTAACAATATAAACTGAACAAAAGTACAATTGATCAAGTCATACTTATGTTTAATTTATACTCTTAAATGCTTAAAACAGCCTGAACTAGCTATACTTGAATATAAAGTATTCATGAGAGAAATCATATAGAATTAAAGCAAAAAGACAGTGGATTTCAAAATAGCTACCTAGGCATAAAGCAATCATCTAAAAATATGCAAATACAATCTCAAAATTAGAAACAATTGTAAGTTCAAAAGAGTTAATTTGTAACAGTTGGAAAATATCTATATATAACAGTTATCTAAGGTGGAAACAAAGAAATCAAATAGTTCAACTTGTAGTTGCTTGAAACTTTAATGCTTGTGATTGCTTGAAACTTTGAAATTATTTCAAGTATTTTTTAACGCTATTGTTTTACATGTTTAAATAGAAATATTGATAGTAATAAATAATAACTAAAAGCTTAAAATAAGTTTGTACCTCTATAGTTACAGTTACAATAGAAGAACACAACTTGTAACTGTTTAAATTTTCATCACACAAAAGTAAACAGTTATTTGTCCAAAGATGTTAATTTATTACAATTAGAAAGTATTTTGTAAGATTGAAACAAAGAATTCAAACTTTACTACTGTTAAATTGCTTGAAACTGTGAAAATAATTTAACTGTTTTATAACATTATTGCTTCATAAGTTTCAATAGAAATATTGATACTAAGAAGTCATAACTCCGAACTTAAAAATAAGTTTCTACCTAAGTAGTTACAGTTACAACAAGAAGAAAAAAACATGTAACTGATTGAAATTTCAACAGAAAAAAGTAAAGAGTTGTTTATCAAAAGATGTTGATAAAACACATATGTTCAACAGACAAAATTATTTGTTTAAAGAAGTTGATCGTATATCATCTAAAGCTTGCAACATGTACTAGCTCATTGATGTTTTCATATTAATTCATAATAATTCATGAATTGTAAAAAAAGAACAAGAAAAAATTGTCAACAAAAAAAAATATACTGTTAACTAGATGTACTTACAACACAAGGTTTTCTAGAGAAATGATTCAAATGAAAAATTAATATTCTTCTAAAATCTTATTTGATTGTTTACGTCACAAATAAAAACATAATTTAGTTTATGCGCGATCATATAAGCCCTCCTAATGTTTATGCAAATTTTCCCTTTGTTAGAAACTTCAAAACTTATACCTTTCGATAGCTGAATTTTTTTTGATCTTTTATGTAAATTTTATTTTACTAGTCTAAGCATTGTTTTTAAATTTACAGTGTTTTATTTTAAAAACAAATAATGCCACCATAAAACTTTCTTTAAATTGTGCACAACTTTTATTTGTAATAATAAAAGTATAATTCTTGTTTAAACTTTTTGGTAACTCAAAGTGAATAAAACCATTTTGAGTTGTTATGGTGTTTTTTTTTCGGTTTTCTTTTAACAGTTGATTCTAAAACTACAAATATATCAAACCAAATCTGAGGCTGCTATTTGATATTAATAATCCTTAACTAGACTTTTAAATTGAATTGTCTTTTTTGATATATATTCAAACTTGAAAACTTAAGTACTGACATCAAAGCGCCCAAAAAATCTGAATCCAATGGATTTGGTTTTGTATATTGTGATTATAAAGTACGAGAGAGGCAGATATAAGCAGGCCAAAAAAAGGACTGAAACCAATAAGTCAGGGCTTAAAAATTCAGACCTTGTTACAAAACACTTTTAGTATAAACTATTTTTTCTTTGGACATTAACCTTAACCTTAAAAGCTTTAAGTATTTTGGCAATTTAGAACAATTAAAAAAGCATAAGCTTAAGATTTCAGGAAAAATAATGTTTTACAAAAAGTTTTTTTCAAAAAAAGAGACAATTACCGCTCACGCGGTACAAAGCTATTTGTTAAAAGGTATGTACTTAATCCGTAAACATATCAAAAATGTGATTTTTTTTTGTCGATTTTTCATATTGTTGCAATTATAGAGAAAATAATTAAAAATTTGTAACTTAAAACACTTGTTCATTCACATTTTTTAAAAATTGACTAACTTGATAACTTTTGTTTTAAATGTCATAACATATATCATGAAAAATTTGTTCACTCAATAAACTTAAATATGTTTTAGCTTTGACAATTGATGAAATAAGAACTGAAACAGTTATAAGCAATTTCGGAAAAAATTGTTTGTCATATAAATAAAAACTAGTGATGTGAATGATAACAAAAGGGTAAGTAAACATACAGTATTTTTAATGTATTTTATATGCACATCATTTTTTAAAACAAGTGTTTTTTAAACCCATAAAGGTGTTTATAAATCAAGAAACTTATTTTATGATGTATTTTAACTATATTTTATCTTCTTTTTTAAATTATTAGGCTGTTTTAAAGTATATAAAGTCTAGCACGGGACTTGAACCCCTGATCGTTAAATTAAAAGTCCAACGCTCTACCGACTGAGCTACTCATGCTCACGATGGGGTATACTTAATTGTGTTTAAAAAGCTATCTCCGGCTCTTATGACGTAATAATAGTACAAATTTATGGAACACATGCAAAATCCACCCGCGATCAAAATCCACCCAGTCAAATTCGGGAACCGCTTAGCAATCGAAAGTAAGGGTTAGGGGTAACAGTGATAGTCAAAAACAAATAAAAAAATTGATGAAAAAAAGCAAAAAGTATATAAAATAAAATAATAAATACAGGAAATAAAATTAAAAATTGGGTGGATTTTGAACGCGGGTGGATTTTGATAGTATACCTAATTTATTATAAATAGAACATTTAAAAGTGCTATATAATTTATATTTTACTTTAGCTTCAGCTTTTAAATATTATCAAACTTCTTATTTTGGTTGTTTTTTAACACTAAAATGAGTTAAAAAACTAAAAGTAGCATATATATATAATTTGTATAAAGTTGTATAAAAATTGAAAAAACTATGCTTTTACATAATTATTATCAATTAAAAAACTTTTGATCTATTATTATCTAATAGAAAAAAACGATAACTTGTTGAAATATTTTAGACAAATATTACACATCATTAATAAAGGCATCTGTAAGAATAACATAGATTATCGACACAAATTACACCGACTTATATTATCTAAAATTAATAAAACACAAAATTTCTCACCTGTTAGTGTTTCTATTTTCTTTTTAAATTTTTAGAGTTTGCCCACTATTTTCTTATTGTTCTTTTTCAAAACTCTTTTTATATCTACTTTGAAGTTTTGCTGTGAATAAAGTTAGCTGTTCAAAAAATTGATGGGAATTCTAAATAGCAAATACATAGATGTGTTTAAAATATTTTTTAACCAATAAATGTAATTATACTAACAAGAAGTTTGTTTTGACATGTATATACAAATTACATTTTCTCCTTGTTAAAAAAATTCAAATCTTTTTTTAAACCTTAAAAGCAGCCTGAAAAAACTTGAAACCCTGATCAATGTGTAAAAAATGATTAAACTTCAGCTTTTAAAGATTAAACTTTTTTATTAAGTTTTTATTAAACATGAAATGAAGTTTAACAAATTAAAAGTGGTACATATATATTGCTAGTTGTTGCATAAAAACTATATTAACATAAATATAAGCAATTCAAAAACTTTAGAATCAATGTTACCTACTAGACAAAAAAAAAAAGTATTTTTCAATAGTTCACAAAATTATCATAAATCGTTTATAAAAGCGTTTCTATCAATATCTTAGATGAACATTATATGACACAAACATCAACAATTAACTTTGTCTAAAATTAAAAAAGATGGCGCTGTTAGCTTCACTGTTTTGAGGTGCAATTTCCTGACGTTGAACTTTGATTGCAACAGGCAAATCAAATTGTTTCAATTTTTCTCATCCGTCAGGCAATCGCACCACAAAACAGCTACTGGACCGCACCGCTACGGTGAAGCCAGCGCCGTGGTGCGGGTTACCCCCTTTTTGTTTCGTGTGGCGGGGGTTCACCGGGTTTCCCCGGTCATATAGGCCACATTGTCTTTTAAAGAATTATTTTTTTAAAAATCTGAAAAAAATAACGATTTGGCAAATCGTATGGAAAATTACATCAAATTTTTTTTTAATTGTCTCATAGGAGGTCACTACGTTTCGGCGCTTAGTGAAAATTCAAATCACAAGAAAATGACAAATTCAGAAAAGGTGAATAACTTGCAATATATTTTTAAACGTACAGTTAGACTTTATAAATTATTTACATACAAATTAAATTCTTTAGGTTGCATTTGCAGTTAATTAGCTTGAGCATTTAAAAGGCTTCAAGCTATACGGTATTTAGGGCATAAAAATTATGGTTAAATATTACAATAAATAAACAAATAACGTACTTTTTATATTAACGTTAAAACAACATTTTTTTCTATTACTTTTGTATTTTTCTATTCTCTTTTTTTTTTTTTTTGTTTACGTTTGTTTTCAGTTTTTTTTTTTTTGCTTTTATTTTTTGCTTTTTTTATTTTTTTTTGTTTGCGTTTTTTTTTTCTTTTTTATTTTTGCTTTGTTTTTATTGCTTTTTGTTTGTTATTTTCTTTTATATTGCTTTTTTTTCTTTTTATTAATATCATTTGCTTTTTTAGTTTTTTAATGTTGTTTTATTATAATGGGTTTGATATGTCTTAGTCGATCATCTACTAAAGCACCAATATCATCCACCATACTAAGCCTCCTATAGCTAGATTACAGGTAGTAACAACATTACCCGGCAGTATAGTATACGTAATTAGTTCATTTATTATCTTAAATTTAGTTATGTAGTATTTTTATGCCCTTTAATCTTAGATTAAAAATATGTAACCTAAAGAATTTAAATTGTAAGAAGTAATTTTTTTTATTAAATTAGATCGTTAATATAACAGTAACTTTTTATATTTTTCTATATATCATTTATGCAATTTTGTCATTTTAAGTGGTTTTACAACTCATTATGCTACGAAACGTCTTAACCAACTTAAATCTAATCATATCAAGAAAAAAATAATTTAACTTCTTTGTATTTAAGTTTTGAAATTATAAATGAATTAGAATTTTAGAATTTAAATTTATGAAACCACAAATATATAACGAAAAATATAAAAGAAAACGTAACAAGATTACAAAAACTAAAAGATTAAACTAAAATTGCAAAATGAGTAACACAATTAATTTATAAAATAAACTGAATCTGAATCTAAAACTTAAGCTGAAGAAGCGAAACTGAAGGAAACTTAAATTTATTCACTGTTGTCACGCGAAACATGCCCTGTATCGCAATTTGGATCAAAAATACAATCTCTAAGCGCTGAACCTCTCAAAAAAAAATTCTCAACAGAGTATGAAAAATATACTTGAGAAAAAGTAGTTTTTAAATTTTTAATGTTTTTTAAACTAGAGGACCTAACTGTAACACTTCCATTGATAAAATTGATACGACCTGATGTGTTATCATATTTTTCATCAGACTTTGCAAAATACTTTTTAAGTTTATCAACTTGTAACCATAAACTACCCTCAATTTCATTGTCTTTCTTAAATTCATGGTCAATTTCGTGCTCGAAGTTTTTGAAAAAATAGAATTTGTGATTTTTTTTAAAGTTTTTTTGATCTACCGTAAAGCAATAACTAGTATCTTGGTACAATTCTAATCTAACTCCTTCAGGCCAAGCGTAATTAGTTTCCTCGAAAAGTTCCCTTACCGCAGTTCTTTTTAGATTGTTATTATCGTTATAATCTATTTTTCCCATAGGGAAATTGATTCTAATTTTATTATTTTTATCTCTATAATAAACAAATAACAATTCGCCCTTACCCTTCTTGACGCGATGTAAGATTACCCCCGCGCAGTCTAACCTTTTTACATTGAATTCCCAGTTAATTAAAAAAGAATCTCCCCGCTTGTGTTTAAATTTAACCTTAAATAAGTTATTAGCTAAATGGTGTTTTGCATCGTCGTTTAATTGATCAATAAAAATTTGCTTAGCGTAACGGTCGAAACTTTTGTATTTTTCATCAACTAGACTGTATACTTGTTTTTCGATAATGTTATAAACATTCAAAAAGTCATGCCAATCATCTTTTGAAAATTTTTTATTAATAAAATCTATAAGTTTTTGTTTAAGTTCATTATCGTGTTTATTTTTGAAAGATCTAGATACGTTGTTAACCTGATCTGTTACGAAAAAGGACGTTCCACCCGCTTCTTGTTGTGGTGCTCGATCCCGCTGGAGTTCCGCATGCGTCATTTGAACACCTTGGACAACCTCCTCCTCACCAACTATATTCGTAGTTTTAATGACGTCATCCGGTATAAATTTTGTTCTAGATGGTATTAAATAAACGTTTTTTATATTTATTTTACACAGAAAAGTTTAATATGGGGTTGCCAAAAACAAATTAGTTAAAACTAGGATTGTTTATTGGATTGATTTATTGGACTCCAATTAAATTTGAAATTGTACATATTTAGAGAAATCAAAAACTGTACATTGTTTGATTAAAAAGTATAAAGTTACAACTTAACAATAAATAGCAAAGCCTAGACTTCAATAGGTTCCTTAAGAAAGCCTCAAGCTAAAAACTCAAAAATATCAATCTATTAAAATTGATGAGTTTTTAAAATATTTTCTTTGAAGCTTTCTTAAAAAATGGTTAATCTTTATGTTGAAAATTAAAAACTTCAATTGTAAATTAATTAAAATATATGACTATTGCTAGCAAAACAAAAAAAAATCTGATGGATACTTCTCGTTATAAAGCTTTTTAAATCTACAGAGTATTTTAAAAACTATTGTAAAATATGGCATACGTTATTCTAAACAACTAACCTTCTTTGCATGATCAAAGTGATATTATATCTCCAAATAACTTAGTACTTTAATAATACAGAGCTGTTTTGATATAAAAACTATAACTACAGCATCAATAATATAGGTAGAAAAACTACCTTCTACAAAAAAATTAATCTAATAGAGTTTTAATTTTTTTTATTCAAACTTATTTTTAATATGAAATTACATTCAGTTTAATAATTTCAGTTGAAAAAACATTTAACAACACAAGTTTAAATTAATGATCAAAAATATGAAACTAATATACAATGTTATAAGATAATAAAATCTAAATGTGAACTAAAAACTAAATAAATAGAAAATAAATATGCAGTGTCTAATTAATAATAATTTTAGAAATAATTTCAATGAAATATTTATAGGTTATTGTTTAGAAAAATAAAAAAGTACTTTATAAATACAATTATACTTAAACATGAATTTAACTTTTGAAAGATTTTAGTGTTCAACCTAATCAATAATTTAGTTACATAAAATTGTCATATAATGTATTGTTTATAAAATAAAAGTGTTTAATAACTACTTTAATTTACTTATTACAAAACTACAGACTGTATATCAGTGTTGTTATAGTGATTCCTACATGACTTCTTTCCAACATGACTTCACTTAAAAAGTTTATAATACTGAACTTTACTTGTATAATCTTCTTTTTTAAAGACGTTTTACTATTTGCTTTTAACCATTGCAGTTATGTAAGTTTGTTAAAATTTTATTTTGAACTTATATTATTTTTAACTATAACATCAAATGCGGATTTAAAAACCTGTTCTAAATCTACAAAATAGTCTATAAGATTTAAAGTGATTTTGGCCTAAAAATTTTATTAAAATATTTTTTTTTTTTCTATTAGTAAAACATGAAATTTTTTTTAAACTTAAAAACCACCATGATTTAAAAAAAAATGGTTGTACCTTTTTATTTAAATATTTCAGGAACGTGAAATATTGAAACAGTGAAAATACTTAAATTTTTTTTCAATCAAAACTTAAATCACACCTAGAAAATCTACTTTTCATTACTTAGTTTAAGGTTATAAAATTTTAAACCTTAAGTTTAAGCTTTAACATAACTTTATTTGAATATAAACTAAATACAGAGCATTTATAGTTATTTAGTTAATAAATGATTGTTTTAATTTTTATTTGCACAAACTTTTCGATGGTTTCTTAAAAAGGGTACTGAACACTGGCTTAAGTAAAAAAATTTTGAATTTTTTTGAAGTTTAAGAAAGTTTAAGACTTTTAAAAGCATTTGAAATGCCGTAGACAGTTTATTCACCGTAAAGCATTGTCAAAAAAGTAAATAAATTACAACTATTGTTTAATAAATTTTATATTTATTTTTTTATTAATGCTTGTTATTTTTAGTCGCAGTCGTTTAGATAACACAAACTTAATAAACACCAATTCTTTTTGTTATATACCAAAAACAAAAGTGTTTAAAATACTTTTGTCTTCTCCTTTATATTCAGTTAAACAATTAACTTACAATGTAAAAAGTTTTTCTTATAGAACTGCCTGCTATCTTTGTTTGTTTAAAATTTATTTTAGAAATTCAAACGATTTTTCTCTCACTAAATATATAACTTTCTAACTTTTCTGCATCAGTTTATATGAGGAAAAATACATTTCCAAAACATCTCCAAAATTTTCTGTCCTCTGAAGACCGGTTTTTTGCTGGTTGTTTTTATCGGCAAAAATTACACAATTTTCCAGTGAGTTTTTTTTTTTATGTTTTAATTAGTCTTAAAACAATAAATAAAATTTAATAAATTTATTTATCTAAATAAAGTTTACTAAATGTATTTTATAACTAATTAGCTAATCAAAGTAAATTATAAAAAAAATCATTACAGTTTGCACACAAAATTACTTCAAAATAAACTGGTGCACGATAGTGTACACAATTTTTTTTCGCGTGCACGAAACGTTTAGGGTACATGAACCTCATTTAGGGGTGAACGAAATTTTCAGATTACACAAAAAAATATTTTAGTCTTCGCATTATTAGTTTTAGCGACATAGTTCAGTTAAGTATTAAAGTTAAATCTAGCCCTGGTGTTTGATTGGCTTTTATTTTTTGGCCATTTTACTCTCATGATCTATTTTGTAATTAAACAACACACATAAATTATTGTATAATTATAATTGTAACTATTATTACAATGCAATTAAAAAAATAAAACATACGTAACAACTTATAAAACAATTTAAGAAAACAACACAACTGTTGCGTTGAACTTTAATAAATTCCAATAAATAAGGACTTATTTGTCTTTAAAAAAACGTGGTAAATTATAGACTTCTTTTAAAATGAAGTAGAAAGAAGTATAAAGTTCTTTAAAGCCTTATTTTAGAAAACAACATATAAACTATAAAAATACGAAATAAGCTAAAATATGCAAATTAAAATAAACTTTAAGCAATTAACCGATAAACTATTTTTTTCTAAAAATAACGTAAGTTTAAATTGTTGTTAACTTTGATTAAACATCTTAGGATTTTTCTTCAAATTTTAAATTGTTGTTTACATTAATTAAACGTGTTAGTTTTTTCTTTAAGTTAAAAACTTTGTTTACATTGATTAAACGTATTAGTTTTTCTCGTTAAATTTTAAATTGTTTATTACATTGATTAAGCGTTTTAGTTTTTTCTTTTAATTTTAAATAATAGTTTTATAGTTTACCAATAATGACTTAGGCCCTGGTCATAATAAACACTGATAGTAAAAAAAATTATGGTAAACCACTAAGGTTGGTAAACAGCCAAATTGTAGAAACTTAAATTATACATATCATAGTTGTATAGTTTCTCCTTTGACAAACAACATGATCTAATAAATGTTGTTATTATATCACACTCTATAATTTTAAAGTAAAAGTTTCCAAGTCAGCATTAGTTTGGAGAAGATGGACACTTCTACTACTAACCAAAGTTTGTAAAAGTTGTATATTTTGTTATTTTTAGATTTAAAGTAATATTTAAAGACACTCATTTCTAACTATGATTGGGAACAATTCTATATATAGGTATTTGAAGTGTACAGGGTTGAATAAACAACACTGTTTAAACAACCCCAAGAACATATCTAAATCAGTAAAAGATAAATAAATCCTTGTACTGGTGAATTAACCTTCAACCTAATACTAAATAGCCTGATTAAACAACCAATATTTGACCCTAGTTTCCAAACTAAATTGTTGGTCTACATGACTATTTTATTTAAATTGGTAGCAAAACATAATGTAAAGTTTAGCTAAATGTAATTGAATTATAATTTATGCTATTCATCAAGTTGTACTATATTGTATTGCAGATGTTTGCCCACCTAAAAAGTGTGAAGTGGTTCAATCCTAGCAGCTATAATAAAGGTAAATTTTGTTTTTATTGCAATTTAATATATCAAAAGCTCCTATACAACACATATGTTCCTTAATATAATCTTGTTTTTAGTTTGGTTGTGCTGTTCTAAATATCATGACAATATAAATAATTCCTACAAAGTTTTAAAGAAAAATTAAGTATTATTTACTATCATATAACTAAACTATTTGTGTGCAAAGTTTGATTGGGTATAATAAATAACTTTTTGACTTAAAAGTCAGATGGTAAATAAAAATTTATTTTGAAATAGAGTTCCATTGCGGCAAATTTTAAAGTGCAAAAATAGAATTGAAAAAAGTGACAAGCCTAATGAAATGCAGTAAATTTAATATAGTTTGCTAGTTCATATCAGTTTTATAATAGAAAAGTACATCATATGTTTTTCTGTAAATATCCTTCCAAATATTTGTCACCATATTTAAACAATCATCCATTAATAATGGTTGGAATGTACTTTGTTTTTTATTTTTTCTCATCATATTATATTTTAATTGTTTCCTTTTGAGACTAGCTCTGACTTGGTAAGTATTCTACTAATTATTGCATGAGTTGGCTTTTTTTTAGTTCTCAGAGCTAGTTTTTATTTGTTAAAAGTTCTAATAAAAAGTCTTTTAAAGAGTGAAAAAACTTTTTGTTTTAATAAGATAGTGTAAAATAATAAAGTCCCCATTATTATTGGTTTATGTAAACTATATTATGTATTTAAATTTTCAAGTATTAAAGTTTTTTTTTCACAAGTATAATATAATTTGTATAAATAATCATTATGTTTTGGAAATTTAAATTATGTGGTGCATTGGAAATATTTTAAGAAATATCCAGACTGGTATTAATACCATGTTAATACATTTGGTATTTTTTTGTGTACTTCAGTATAACAAGTCTTTATTTTTCTTGAGTAATTAAATATTACTACTTGACTAACATAATTTTTTCACTATTTATTGTTTTTAATTTAACATAAGGCTAATTGATAAGTTTTAAGTCACTCAGATTAGATTGGCTTCAATGCTTCAAAAGCCTGTCATAGATAAGCCGTAGTATTAAAAAAAAAAAAAATTGTTTGTCTCTTTTATTGCTTTAACACCTTTTATGTTTATATAAGTAATTTACAAATTAAAGTTTTAAGGTTACAAGTGTTGATTATAACTTGTTATTTTTTCTACATTTTATATGTGTTGACAGGTTTTTACAACTTTAGAATGTGCAAGGGTCTTGAGGAAATTTTGAGCAATGATGCACATGAATCATCTGTAAGCACACAACAACTGGACCTCAACCCAGGAAGGTCTCTAACTGCTCACTTAGGGCAGTAACAAGGTAAATATGTTATAGTTCTTGCTTTTGTACTAATAGCTACAATAAATCATAAAAAGTTAAATTTAGAGAAAGTAAAGGTGACAATGTTATCTAAATTGAATTAAACTCATTCAGTGATGTTTATAAGTGATGTAGTTTATAATTAATGTTCATTTTTGACCTAATAACTGGAATAGAATCTAGTATTGCTTTTAACTCAACAGAATGTTCAAATAATTGCAAGTAAAAATTATCATTATTGTTAATATTAAGTATATTTATCATTATCATTTTTCATTTAACATAAAAATTAGTGTGGTCATTACAAGTAAAAAGTAAAATTTAACAAAAAAACTCTAAACTTGTTTTAAAGACTAATGAACATAAGCTAAGAATGTTTTTTAGGATGCGAACTAATTTATTAAATAATTAATTAAATATTTAAAATATTGTTACAACAAAGTTAGATTTGCTCACTTTGTTAGTACATCACTTTGAGTATTGTGATGGTTTTAAATGTTAAAGTTTGGCCAAAAGAAAACTTATTTGTATTCCAATGTTTTTCTTAAACTCAACGTTTTTTAATTTTAAAATAATAGAAATCAACAAAAGGCTATGATTAAATTAAATAGAAGACCATACTTGATTATTTTTACCCATCCACAATTTTATACAAAATATTATAAATAAGCTTGATGACAACTTACCACAAAAAAATTATTGTTTCCTAAAATATTAGCAAGTTTGCCACTAAAATTAAAAAGCAAAATGAATTTTTTTTTTAATCTAGCATCAGGGTTGCCACTCGGTCAGGAAAAGTCAGGAAATCAGGAAAAGTCAGGAGAAATTAAAAAAAAAGAAAAAAATCAGGAAAAAATGGGGGGTTTTAAAAAAGTCAGGAAAAGGCAGGAAATTTGATAAAATTAAAAAAAAAGTCAGATTATGTCATTTTAATTTTACAAAATTCCTTGTTTTCCAAAGCCTTCAAACGGTAAAAATTAATTAAAAGTCCTTTGAAGTCAGAAAAAAATTCCAAAATTTTCCTAGAAATTTACAAAAATATTTAACTTTATTTCCAATGCCTTCACCTGGCATAAGTTAAGATAAAAAACTCCTCACAGTGGAAATTGTAAAAATAAAATTGGAACACGATTTCAGCAAAGTAACTCGATTATTGTTGATGAAAATTTGTATGCGTCCTTTGAACGACGTCAGTATCAGTAGAAATGAAAATCAGCTCCATCCTACCACTATAGTTACGTCACGATAGAAATTTGCTAATAGAATCCAATAACTTTGCTTTCGAAATAAAATATCCTTTATAAAACTGCAAAAAATTTCTATTAACATATTGAACAAGTACCCTACTTTAACAAGCAGATTTTGTAAGCTTTTTAGTATTAATAATCTGTAGCAAGGACACTTCCATAGTGAAACTGATATATACACAAAAGTTTATCTAGCATAATTTTAAAATCTAAGTGTTTTTTGTTTAAGTAAATAGTTAAGTTCTTTATAGTTATGCAGTTAGTTTAGTATTTTATGGATCAAGTTGATGTGTATACTTTATCTCTTTATAATTTTTTAAAGTTGTTTAAATTTATGAAATAAGTTTTAAGAGAGGTATATGCCAAGATTAAGTTTACACATTATTTGTATTTTTTGTAGAGTAACTTAAGTTTTTAAAGTAAATATTTAATTATTCAAACCAAAACAAACCAGTTTGTTGCAGTTAAAAATCATACCTTTCACCCCAAATTAGACTCATTACTACGAATTTATAAAACATTTTTTCCTATTTTTTTAATATATGAATTAAAGCGCTGAAAGTAATAAAAATATTAGTCATCAGATAAAAGTAAATGATAGGTTTATGTATTAGGGCTTACATCTGATAGTAAGAATATTTTTAAATTGAATCTTTTAAACAGGATTTCCATGAAGCTCTCTCTTTGAGTGAAGGTCAGTAGACAGATCCCCAGAGTGATTGGCCTTTACGAGTCAATTCCTCTTCCCACTTTGAATGCATCATCCGCAAGGTAATTTCTACATAGTATGTTTGAAAATCATTCGTTTGAACTTGTAATTGTTTTTAAACTTATAGTGAATAAGTTTACCAAACAAGAAGCCATGTTGTAATAACAAGTAGTTTATAAAACACCTTAACACAAATTTAAAAACATAAATCTCTTAGTTTTACAAGTTCTGAGGATAATAAATAGTCCTATTTAGTTAACTAATGCTAGTCAATAATAAAGTTGATCGATTTTAAAAAAAAGTAATACAAACATGATGATATATTATCTAAATAAAGTGGTCATCTTGCTTGTGAATTGTTTTCTGAAATGTTGTTATAAAGTCGTGTAATAATACATTTTGTAACAACTTCCTTGATTATTTTTTGAACATATGTATTTTAGGAAGCGTTTTCAAAGTTTACCTTAAATATATATCACTATTGACCTACTTCTTAGTAACTAATTTAACAAACTTTGAACATTTTTATTGTATTTTATTACTGTAAAGTAACCATTTTGTACCAGTTTCTTAGGTATTTTATTGCCAAACCATAAACAGAACAAAATAAAGTCCATAATTGTTTGATGCTCAATTTTATGCTAATTTTAAAAAGCTCGGTTTTATTATTTTAAATTAAACAAATATCCATTTTGATCACATAACTATTGCGAAACACATCTATCAGGGTTAGCTAAAAACCATCTAGAAATTGAACAAAAATTACTGGAATTTTTATCATCAATTCTTACGAAAAAACAATGAATTTCTGAAGTCTTTGTTATACAATAGTTTTTATTTGACATCATCACTTAAATTTTTATAAACCACATTCAAAGTAGCATTACAGTATCTCCTCATTAACGTTATTAAATTTAACGAATTCCTTACCTTGAAATTTATGTCATACTCAAGGTGGAAAAAAAAAATTGTATTTTCAAAACATGAAAAAATTTTTGACAACCCTGAGATATGCTCAAATGATTAATAGATTAAAGGCAATGTTTAAATAGTTAATGATAAACTGCATGATTAAAATGTGAATGAAGTGTAGCGTTAGTAGATAAGTTTGTTAGTAAAAGCTAAATATTTTTTTCAAACAGAATGAGATCACAGCCGGAGACGGAACGATGAAAAGAATCAGAAACAGAATCAGTGCGGATCAGATAACTTATTTATATAAACATTTGAATAAACTTTTTGCATTTAAATTGTGTTTACTTTGTCATAATTAAATAGATTAAGACAGAAAATTAATGCTTGGGTGTAGTGAAAAAAGTTTTAATATTTGATAGATCTATTATTTAGTAACTTTCCTTTATTTAGTTGTTATAATGTCTTGAGTTTAAGCCCAATAACAGTTTTTTTAATGAAAACATAAAGCGCATAAAATAATTGGTTTAAAGAGCCGTTCAATTCGTACACCAGTTAGATACAGTTAAGTTTAGTACAAGTTTATATAAGGATAGTATAATTCAACTTAACGACTATGAGTATGTCTTTAATAAATTGTTTTAAATCCCTACCTGAATATTAAAAGAAACTAAATGTATTATCACCGTCATAATCCTAGGCTGCTTATCGCTTAGTAAAGTTGTTAATTGAAAGTTTCAAAATTTTTCATTTGTAAAAAAATGAATATATTTTCATACTAGTTGCCTTGTTACTAGTATAATATTTGGCAACTTATTTTTAGATCTATATATAAATTTATATGTTGCACAAATACTATTTTTCTCTATAGCCGGGTGTGTGGTTATCGTGTAAAATACACTTCTTGTAACATATATAATAATCTTCTGATCTAGTTGCACTTAAAAACTATACCAAGCTAAACCCTGTTTTCCTTATAATAAATATAAGCCAATTTTACTGATCTAAAACAAAAATTTCGACTTTATTATAAATGTGGTTATTTAGAGTTCCTGTATCAAAGAGAAAACTTATTCAACCGGCGTAAGCATTACGACGACGCCCTAAGAACCAATTTCAAAATATCGACAAAGTCCGGAGCCAGGACACCGAAGGTGTCCGCCAGCGTAGGACTTTGTCGATATTTTGAAATTGGTTCGCTACCCTTTATTATATTTTATACTTTCACATTAAGGAATTTCCCAAAAATTTTGATAATTCTACACTCCAAAAATAATTTTCAAAGTTAACAAAAAAAATAAAATGAACATTTTCAACAGTTTTTAATCGAGTCTTTTTTATTAGCCATCATGTTATAAATAGTCAAATCAGATAGAACACCGGTTTTTGGTCAGTTCCTAAAAGTGTAGTAATAAATAAATTGCAAAAGAATAGCAAACTCGTTGACTTAATTTGATTAAACAGATTGTTTTTAAATTGTTTTTTTATACATATGCCTACCACCACACGTAAATTGTGAAAATATTATTATAGTAAACAATTTTTAAAAATTCACTTTAACTGACTAAAACCGATCTCTTATCTAACATGAATAGCAAGTAACAATATAAACTGAACAAAAGTACAATTGATCAAGTCATACTTATGTTTAATTTATACTCTTAAATGCTTAAAACAGCCTGAACTAGCTATACTTGAATATAAAGTATTCATGAGAGAAATCATATAGAATTAAAGCAAAAAGACAGTGGATTTCAAAATAGCTACCTAGGCATAAAGCAATCATCTAAAAATATGCAAATACAATCTCAAAATTAGAAACAATTGTAAGTTCAAAAGAGTTAATTTGTAACAGTTGGAAAATATCTATATATAACAGTTATCTAAGGTGGAAACAAAGAAATCAAATAGTTCAACTTGTAGTTGCTTGAAACTTTAATGCTTGTGATTGCTTGAAACTTTGAAATTATTTCAAGTATTTTTTAACGCTATTGTTTTACATGTTTAAATAGAAATATTGATAGTAATAAATAATAACTAAAAGCTTAAAATAAGTTTGTACCTCTATAGTTACAGTTACAATAGAAGAACACAACTTGTAACTGTTTAAATTTTCATCACACAAAAGTAAACAGTTATTTGTCCAAAGATGTTAATTTATTACAATTAGAAAGCATTTTGTAAGATTGAAACAAAGAATTCAAACTTTACTACTGTTAAATTGCTTGAAACTGTGAAAATAATTTAACTGTTTTATAACATTATTGCTTCATAAGTTTCAATAGAAATATTGATACTAAGAAGTCATAACTCCGAACTTAAAAATAAGTTTCTACCTAAGTAGTTACAGTTACAACAAGAAGAAAAAAACATGTAACTGATTGAAATTTCAACAGAAAAAAGTAAAGAGTTGTTTATCAAAAGATGTTGATAAAACACATATGTTCAACAGACAAAATTATTTGTTTAAAGAAGTTGATCGTATATCATCTAAAGCTTGCAACATGTACTAGCTCATTGATGTTTTCATATTAATTCATAATAATTCATGCATTGTAAAAAAAGAACAAGAAAAAATTGTCAACAAAAAAAAATATACTGTTAACTAGATGTACTTACAACACAAGGTTTTCTAGAGAAATGATTCAAATGAAAAATTAATATTCTTCTAAAATCTTATTTGATTGTTTACGTCACAAATAAAAACATAATTTAGTTTATGCGCGGTCATATAAGCCCGCCTAATGTTTATGCAAATTTTCCCTTTGTTAGAAACTTCAAAACTTATACCTTTTGATAGCTGAATTTTTTTTGATCTTTTATGTAAATTTTATTTTACTAGTCTAAGCATTGTTTTTAAATTTATAGTGTTTTATTTTAAAAACAAATAATGCCACCATAAAACTTTCTTTAAATTGTGCACAACTTTTATTTGTAATAATAAAAGTATAATTCTTGTTTAAACTTTTTTTTAACTCAAAGTGAATAAAACCATTTTGAGTTGTTATGGTGTTTTTTTTTCGGTTTTCTTTTAACAGTTGATTCTAAAACTACAAATATATCAAACCAAATCTGAGGCTGCTATTTGATATTAATAATCCTTAACTAGACTTTTAAATTGAATTGTCTTTTTTGATATATATTCAAACTTGAAAACTTAAGTACTGACATCAAAGCGCCCAAAAAATCTGAATCCAATGGATTTGGTTTTGTATATTGTGATTATAAAGTACGAGAGAGGCAGATATAAGCAGGCCAAAAAAAGGACTGAAACCAATAAGTCAGGGCTTAAAAATTCAGACCTTGTTACAAAACACTTTTAGTATAAACTATTTTTTCTTTGGACATTAACCTTAACCTTAAAAGCTTTAAGTATTTTGGCAATTTAGAACAATTAAAAAAGCATAAGCTTAAGATTTCAGGAAAAATAATGTTTTACAAAAAGTTTTTTTCAAAAAAAGAGACAATTACCGCTCACGCGGTACAAAGCTATTTGTTAAAAGGTATGTACTTAATCCGTAAACATATCAAAAATGTGATTTTTTTTTGTCGATTTTTCATATTGTTGCAATTATAGAGAAAATAATTAAAAATTTGTAACTTAAAACACTTGTTCATTCACATTTTTTAAAAATTGACTAACTTGATAACTTTTGTTTTAAATGTCATAACATATATCATGAAAAATTTGTTCACTCAATAAACTTAAATATGTTTTAGCTTTGACAATTGATGAAATAAGAACTGAAACAGTTATAAGCAATTTCGGAAAAAATTGTTTGTCATATAAATAAAAACTAGTGATGTGAATGATAACAAAAGGGTAAGTAAACATACAGTATTTTTAATGTATTTTATATGCACATCATTTTTTAAAACAAGTGTTTTTTAAACCCATAAAGGTGTTTATAAATCAAGAAACTTATTTTATGATGTATTTTAACTATATTTTATCTTCTTTTTTAAATTATTAGGCTGTTTTAAAGTATATAAAGTCTAGCACGGGACTTGAACCCCTGATCGTTAAATTAAAAGTCCAACGCTCTACCGACTGAGCTACTCATGCTCACGATGGGGTATACTTAATTGTGTTTAAAAAGCTATCTCCGGCTCTTATGACGTAATAATAGTACAAATTTATGGAACACATGCAAAATCCACCCGCGATCAAAATCCACCCAGTCAAATTCGGGAACCGCTTAGCAATCGAAAGTAAGGGTTAGGGGTAACAGTGATAGTCAAAAACAAATAAAAAAATTGATGAAAAAAAGCAAAAAGTATATAAAATAAAATAATAAATACAGGAAATAAAATTAAAAATTGGGTGGATTTTGAACGCGGGTGGATTTTGATAGTATACCTAATTTATTATAAATAGAACATTTAAAAGTGCTATATAATTTATATTTTACTTTAGCTTCAGCTTTTAAATATTATCAAACTTCTTATTTTGGTTGTTTTTTAACACTAAAATGAGTTAAAAAACTAAAAGTAGCATATATATATAATTTGTATAAAGTTGTATAAAAATTGAAAAAACTATGCTTTTACATAATTATTATCAATTAAAAAACTTTTGATCTATTATTATCTAATAGAAAAAAACGATAACTTGTTGAAATATTTTAGACAAATATTACACATCATTAATAAAGGCATCTGTAAGAATAACATAGATTATCGACACAAATTACACCGACTTATATTATCTAAAATTAATAAAACACAAAATTTCTCACCTGTTAGTGTTTCTATTTTCTTTTTAAATTTTTAGAGTTTGCCCACTATTTTCTTATTGTTCTTTTTCAAAACTCTTTTTATATCTACTTTGAAGTTTTGCTGTGAATAAAGTTAGCTGTTCAAAAAATTGATGGGAATTCTAAATAGCAAATACATAGATGTGTTTAAAATATTTTTTAACCAATAAATGTAATTATACTAACAAGAAGTTTGTTTTGACATGTATATACAAATTACATTTTCTCCTTGTTAAAAAAATTCAAATCTTTTTTTAAACCTTAAAAGCAGCCTGAAAAAACTTGAAACCCTGATCAATGTGTAAAAAATGATTAAACTTCAGCTTTTAAAGATTAAACTTTTTTATTAAGTTTTTATTAAACATGAAATGAAGTTTAACAAATTAAAAGTGGTACATATATATTGCTAGTTGTTGCATAAAAACTATATTAACATAAATATAAGCAATTCAAAAACTTTAGAATCAATGTTACCTACTAGACAAAAAAAAAAAGTATTTTTCAATAGTTCACAAAATTATCATAAATCGTTTATAAAAGCGTTTCTATCAATATCTTAGATGAACATTATATGACACAAACATCAACAATTAACTTTGTCTAAAATTAAAAAAGATGGCGCTGTTAGCTTCACTGTTTTGAGGTGCAATTTCCTGACGTTGAACTTTGATTGCAACAGGCAAATCAAATTGTTTCAATTTTTCTCATCCGTCAGGCAATCGCACCACAAAACAGCTACTGGACCGCACCGCTACGGTGAAGCCAGCGCCGTGGTGCGGGTTACCCCCTTTTTGTTTCGTGTGGCGGGGGTTCACCGGGTTTCCCCGGTCATATAGGCCACATTGTCTTTTAAAGAATTATTTTTTTAAAAATCTGAAAAAAATAACGATTTGGCAAATCGTATGGAAAATTACATCAAATTTTTTTTTAATTGTCTCATAGGAGGTCACTACGTTTCGGCGCTTAGTGAAAATTCAAATCACAAGAAAATGACAAATTCAGAAAAGGTGAATAACTTGCAATATATTTTTAAACGTACAGTTAGACTTTATAAATTATTTACATACAAATTAAATTCTTTAGGTTGCATTTGCAGTTAATTAGCTTGAGCATTTAAAAGGCTTCAAGCTATACGGTATTTAGGGCATAAAAATTATGGTTAAATATTACAATAAATAAACAAATAACGTACTTTTTATATTAACGTTAAAACAACATTTTTTTCTATTACTTTTGTATTTTTCTATTCTCTTTTTTTTTTTTTTTGTTTACGTTTGTTTTCAGTTTTTTTTTTTTTGCTTTTATTTTTTGCTTTTTTTATTTTTTTTTGTTTGCGTTTTTTTTTTCTTTTTTATTTTTGCTTTGTTTTTATTGCTTTTTGTTTGTTATTTTCTTTTATATTGCTTTTTTTTCTTTTTATTAATATCATTTGCTTTTTTAGTTTTTTAATGTTGTTTTATTATAATGGGTTTGATATGTCTTAGTCGATCATCTACTAAAGCACCAATATCATCCACCATACTAAGCCTCCTATAGCTAGATTACAGGTAGTAACAACATTACCCGGCAGTATAGTATACGTAATTAGTTCATTTATTATCTTAAATTTAGTTATGTAGTATTTTTATGCCCTTTAATCTTAGATTAAAAATATGTAACCTAAAGAATTTAAATTGTAAGAAGTAATTTTTTTTATTAAATTAGATCGTTAATATAACAGTAACTTTTTATATTTTTCTATATATCATTTATGCAATTTTGTCATTTTAAGTGGTTTTACAACTCATTATGCTACGAAACGTCTTAACCAACTTAAATCTAATCATATCAAGAAAAAAATAATTTAACTTCTTTGTATTTAAGTTTTGAAATTATAAATGAATTAGAATTTTAGAATTTAAATTTATGAAACCACAAATATATAACGAAAAATATAAAAGAAAACGTAACAAGATTACAAAAACTAAAAGATTAAACTAAAATTGCAAAATGAGTAACACAATTAATTTATAAAATAAACTGAATCTGAATCTAAAACTTAAGCTGAAGAAGCGAAACTGAAGGAAACTTAAATTTATTCACTGTTGTCACGCGAAACATGCCCTGTATCGCAATTTGGATCAAAAATACAATCTCTAAGCGCTGAACCTCTCAAAAAAAAATTCTCAACAGAGTATGAAAAATATACTTGAGAAAAAGTAGTTTTTAAATTTTTAATGTTTTTTAAACTAGAGGACCTAACTGTAACACTTCCATTGATAAAATTGATACGACCTGATGTGTTATCATATTTTTCATCAGACTTTGCAAAATACTTTTTAAGTTTATCAACTTGTAACCATAAACTACCCTCAATTTCATTGTCTTTCTTAAATTCATGGTCAATTTCGTGCTCGAAGTTTTTGAAAAAATAGAATTTGTGATTTTTTTTAAAGTTTTTTTGATCTACCGTAAAGCAATAACTAGTTTCTTGGTACAATTCTAATCTAACTCCTTCAGGCCAAGCGTAATTAGTTTCCTCGAAAAGTTCCCTTACCGCAGTTCTTTTTAGATTGTTATTATCGTTATAATCTATTTTTCCCATAGGGAAATTGATTCTAATTTTATTATTTTTATCTCTATAATAAACAAATAACAATTCGCCCTTACCCTTCTTGACGCGATGTAAGATTACCCCCGCGCAGTCTAACCTTTTTACATTGAATTCCCAGTTAATTAAAAAAGAATCTCCCCGCTTGTGTTTAAATTTAACCTTAAATAAGTTATTAGCTAAATGGTGTTTTGCATCGTCGTTTAATTGATCAATAAAAATTTGCTTAGCGTAACGGTCGAAACTTTTGTATTTTTCATCAACTAGACTGTATACTTGTTTTTCGATAATGTTATAAACATTCAAAAAGTCATGCCAATCATCTTTTGAAAATTTTTTATTAATAAAATCTATAAGTTTTTGTTTAAGTTCATTATCGTGTTTATTTTTGAAAGA